>NC_083889.1:13750000-14375000 GCF_032452875.1 Bos javanicus | reverse complement strand
ATACCTGGGTGAACTTGCAGATTAAAAGAGACTTAAAAGACGCACAATGCTTTTTAGAAAATGTGCAAGACTAAACTGAGGTGTCTGGGAATGCGCACTTGAATGAGGAAACTATAAAGAAACGCATGGAAGTCAGGAGGGTGATTACTTTTGGGGGGAGTATTGAGGAGTTGTGATTGTTGGAGGCTCAGGGAAGGACTTCTTGGCAAAGTGCTGTGGCTGGTCTGGGTGATTACAAGGATGGCCTTCTTGTAATAATTTTTTATATGTTTATTTTGTGGGTTTTTCTGTATTTGTGTTTTGTTTTACAATTTAAGAAATTACAACATTTTAAAAATGTGCATTAGGAAGTCTGAGGTGAGGAACATCCTTGGACTGAGTAAAAAAAAAATCTTACAGACAATGGTTTTCAAATCTGAAAGATAACTTATAAAATAGTCTGATTGAAAGGAAGTTGAGCCCATAGAGAGAGGAAATACTGCAGGTAATAAACCACCCTTGTCTAAGCCTACTCTGTAATTGATATGTTTTGTTAATTTCAGGTGGTGCCCTGCTCAGATGCCTCTATTCAGTGAAAGATTGAGGAAATGAACTTGGCCCGACTCAAATTCAAAATTTTAAGATTTTTTTTTCTTGTGGCCTAAAATCTTGTTCTGAAGGAATCACTCATCTTATATAAGAACTTATTTTAACATCTTGTGCTGATGTATCATAATATAACCAGTTTGTGAACATTTAAGATCTCAGGTTATTTTTCTTTGACACATAATTTCTCCTGTTAAGGCTGCATTTTGGTGGCTCAGGAACCAAACGACTGCCAGATATTTCTCCAGGAAAAATGGCCTTATTTGGCATCAGCAGGGAATTCCAATTCGGCGTGTGTAACCATGACAAGACATGGTGCAGTTCCGCAGCTTGGCAGGGGAGGAGAAAGATTTTATAAAGGGGAAGAGTAAGTTGGGAAGGCTGTAGTAAACAAAGACTCCATTGACGGAGTCCTTGGTAGGAAAGAAGAGGATTCATTCTTCTTCCAGTTGAGCTCGGCTATCATCACAGGGTATGAGAGCGCCCCACTTCTTGTCTCCCAACTTTATTTAATCGAGATTTTTGTTTAATATGTATATACATATTTTCCATTTCTCTCTTTTGATCAGGATCTTCCTCTGAAAGCATCGCTGATCAAGAGTCAGGTTTTGTAGTTGCAGAGGCTTTTTGTCCCTCTATGTCAGAAAGTATCTTTCCTGGGTGTAGTGTCTCAGGTGGAGGGGAAAGTGCAGAGTGGAAACCTATTAAGATAACAGTTACCAAGGAGGGGTAGGAGAGAGATCTACCAGGCACTTTTAATCTAAAATCTATATGTTATCAAGATCACAGACATTGGTGATCATCTGAAGTCTCATTCCATAATCTAAGGTTTGGCGTTGGCGACCGAATGGTTAGCCCATTCAGGATGGCTGTTCTCTTGGTTTCTGTACATGCCTTGCTCAACCACACCCTACTTCACTCACAGGACTGTCCAATCCTCTTCATTAGTCTCTGGTACCTGATGAGCCCACCTGGCATCAGTTGCCTTGTAAATGGTAGACTCCTCCTCCCTCAAGTAGTGAAGATTGCTGCTCTGTCCTGTTCTGCCTGCTGTCTGCCACACACAGTGGATTGTCTCTCCAGCACCTTGCTTCAGGCATTTAAGACCCCGTGTCCAATAAGTCATTTATGTCTGTTGCTGACTCCAGGCTCTCTGTCTGAGACTGAGCAGTTACAAGGCTCGTGGGCCTTCAGGGTGCAGCCCCGCAGTGACAAACTTCCGCAGGCCAGATCTGCATACCTTGGGAAAGCTGTCTCATTGGATGTTGTCTGCTTTAATTCCACAGAATCTTTACTTTCAGATCCAGTCAGAAGGTAAAGTCAGGTCCAGCAGAGTTCTGCACTTTCTTTAGATGTGTCACATGAATCCAAAAGTTGTGTTCCTTGGAGTTCGGTGGCACAAGGGTTGGTTAGTAATACTCAGTAGGGACCTTTCTAGTGATGCTGAAGATGGTTCTTCCAGAAGTGTCTTTTCCAGTAAACGAACTCTCCAGGTTGCAAGGTGTGATGCTGGAGGTCTTTGTTTCCTGAGGGTGCCCTATAAAAAGACTGCCCTGCCAAAACATGGTTATTTTTCGTAGAAGCAATTAGGCCTTTCAATGTTGGAGTAACTCTCCGTTTATTAGTTGTGGATTGTAAGAAGCAGGAGCCCAGTGCATTGGATGTCCTGTGACTGTCTCAAGAGGTTGAGAGTTTCTGAATTACAGAAGGGGTGGATCTGAGATTTAGAAGGACCAACAGCCATGCTTTTGGTCGAGATATTTGGAGGGCCTCTGTATTTTGCCAGTTGAGTCTTAAAAATGCTGGTCCTTTAGCCCCATAAGAGGCAGTAGACTGTCTGCAAGCAAAGGATTCAGTCCAGTTCGACAACACACAGATCATGACTAAATCATACTTTGTCTGTTAGATGATGCAGTATGTAATCCATTTGCCACTAGTTGATGTTTCCCCAGCGGTATTGATTCATGAAGGCCGTATTTTGTTAGTAGACTGACAAAATGCATGTACAGGGATAAGGAGTGGGGATTTTAGTCTCTCATAGGGCAAGGCTGTTCCTTAGTCCAAACCAAAGCTTTTTCTCTTACCAAACCAACAGTTGTTGAATTTCTAATCTTGTTTTTCCTTTTCTGAGGCCAACTGTTGGCACTTTGCGCCAGTTTTTCTAGATTACCATTTTGGGAAATATCTCTCTGGACCATGACAGAGGTTTGGTTGCTGTTGGTCCCTTTAAGGGCAGCATTTCTTGCAGCAATATTAATAGCAGCCAGATGATTTTGTTCTGCTTCTGGAATGTCAGGCTTAGAATGCCTCAGAATCTTAATAATAGTTCACCTGGCAGGTGAAAGTACTGCTTTTAATCATTTCTGAACATAGGAGCACTTAAAATTTTATTTCTCCTGGAAGTAAGGAAACCACGTTACTTCCTTAGCATTCCAAGATTTTGAGCTACTCTGAAAGCACATCATGAGAAACGCTGGGCTGGAGGAAGCACAAGCTGGAATCAAGATTGCCGGGAGAAATATCACTAACCTCAGATATGCAGATGTCACCACCCTTATGACAGAAAGTGAAGAAGAACTAAAGAGCCTCTTGAAAGTGAAAGAGGAGAGTGAAAAAGTTGACTTAAAGCTCAGCATTCAGAAAACTAAGACCATGGCATCTGCTCCTATTGCTTCATGGCAGATAGATGGGGAAACAGTGGAAACAGTGTCAGACTTTATTTTTTGGGCTCCAAAATCACTGCAGATGGTGACTGCAGCCATGAAATTAAAAGACGCTTACTCCTTGGAAGGAAAGTTATGACCAACCTAGACAGCATATTCAAAAGCAGAGACATTACTTTGCCAACAAAGGTCCGTCTAGTCAAGGCTATGGTTTTTCCTGTGGTCATGTATGGATGTGAGAGTTGGACTGTAAAGAAAGGTGAGCACCGAAGAATTGATGCTTTTGAACTATGGTGTTGGAAAAGGGTCTTGGGAGTCCCTTGAACTGCAAGGAAATCCAACCAGTCCATCCTAAAGGAGATCAGTTCTGGGTGTTCATTGGAAGGACTGATGTTGAAGCTGAAACTCCAATACTTTGACCACCTGATGCAAAGACCTGAGTCATTGGAAAAGACCCTGATGCTGGGAAAGATTGAGGGCAGGAAGAGAAGGGACGACAGAGGATGAGATGTTGGATCGCATCATCGACTTGATGGACATGGGTTTGGGTGGACTCCGGGAGTTGGTGATGGACAGGGAGGCCTGGTGTGCTGTGGTTCATGGGGTCGCAAAGAGTCGGACACGACTGAGCAACTGAACTGAACTGAAAGCATATCTACTATCAGTATAAGTATTGACACTTCTGTTCTTGGCTGAAGTATAAGCCCCTGTTGTTTAGTTGCTAAGTTATGTCTGACTCTTTGCAACCGCATGGCCTCGTAAAAGACTACATCAGATTGTTATTCACTCATGAATATAAGGTGATTTTGTTGGCCAAGAAAATGAAGTTGTTTTAGTGGGTGGTTTAAAAAAAATAATTTGAAAGAGTTGGCAAACTTTCTTCAGTAAAGGGCCAGGTAGTAAATATTTTAGAGGGTGTGCAGATCATAGGGTCACTCTTACTACTACTCAACATTGCTGTCATAGCTGGAAAGCATCCTTAGACAGCATATAAATGACTGGACATGGCTGTGTTCCACTTATTTACAAAGGACTCAGCAGGCTGGATATGGCCCAGGAACCAGTAGTTTGCTGACCACTGACTTCGAATAATATTTGAATTGACTCTTAAAATCTCTGTGGGTTAGATAGAAAAACTATCATTTCATATTTATTTATATAGTGTTTTCACATGCATTGTCTCATTTCTCATAATTTATGGTTAGATGGAGCTTACTACCCCATTCATTACACAGTTACTGACACAAAGTGCTTTCCGGTGTAACAGAGTAAGAGCTGTATCAAGATACATTGACTGAAATCTCATTCATTCCCTGGTTTTGTTCCATGTGTTCAAAATAGCTGTCATTTTCATTATTTTTGTTACGGTCTTGTCATTAGGGAGTTGAATATTGGTTTTTGAATTTTTTTTTTCTTAGTTTTTTTTCATTTTACAAAAACAAAGATACTTGTATCAACATTTGTAGGTGGATTTTTGAATTGATAGAATTACTAGATTTATTGATTACATATTAAATAGCTTAGGCTAATCAATCATGCAGCTAGTTTGGGTTTTGAAGTGTCATATTTGTTTACTTTTTAGGAGTTAGAGATGCTATTAGGCTGTCATTTTACCGAAGGTGAGAAGTCAACCCAGAGATGGAAAACTTCATCCTGTATGAGGAGATTGGCCGAGGAAGCAAAACTGTGGTCTACAAGGGACGACGGAAGGGGACCATCAATTTTGTAGCTATTCTTTGTAGTGATAAGTGCAGGAGGCCTGAAATAACCAACTGGGTAAGTCAAGTATGTTTCTCTCCCTTTGGGAAGAGATGATCAGATGGAGTAAGTAGTATGTAAACAGAAGTCCCTGAACTCACTGTAGCAGACGGTCCATTTTCAGTCTGGAATGGGTGACCTTCTCTCTTTAGTGCCAGTAGTCCTGAATAATGGCTTCTAAACATACTCAAGTATCAATAATTAGCAACTTAGATTTCTGGTTTTTGTTTTTTTTATGAGTCAGGGAAAATACAGTCTGTATCAGATCACTTAAGAATAAATTTATTTGAATGTGACAGGACTTAGCTGTGGCAGTTGGGATCTAGTTCCTTGACCAGGGATCAAACCCTGGCTCCTTGCATTGGGAGCTAGGAGTCTTAGCTACTGGAGCATCAGGGAAGTCCCTAGATCATTTACTTTTAAATTTAGTACATGATTATGAAGCTTTCCAAAGGAAGGACATTAGGTGAGAGTAACTTGGGTTTAAAATAGTTGTACCACTTTACATCCCAGACTCCTTGGACCAAACCTAGCTATTTTTTTTAATTGTGGAAAAATACACATAACAACAGAGAAGGCAATGGCGCCCCACTTCAGTACTCTTGCCTGGAAAATCCCATGGACAGAGGAGCCTGGTGGGCTGCAGTCCATGGGGTCGCTAAGAGTCGGACACGACTGAGCAACTTCACTTTGACTTTTCATTTTCATGCATTGGAGAAGGAAATGGCAACCCACTCCAGTGTTCTTGCTTGGAGAATCCCAGGGACAGTGGAGCCTGGTTGGCTGCCATCTATGGGGTCGCACAGAGTGGGACACGGCTGAAGTAATTTAGCAGCAGCACACATAACGAAGTTTATCATCTTAACCATTTTCAGTATGTAGTTTAATATTGTCAGTAAGTATATGCCTATTACTGTGCAGCCGTCACCATCTTATATGAGGTACCTTTCAGAAACAGTACAATACAATGGTGATTGCCAGGGAAAGGGGAAATGGGGAGTTATTATTTAATGTGTAGAAATTTTCATTTTTGCAAGATGAAAAGAGTTCTGAATGAATAAGTACCACACTCTTGGTACTTAGCCAAAAGAGTTGAAAACTTAGGTCCACACAAAAACCTGCACACAGATGTTTACAGCAGCTTTATTTGTAATCAATAAACAAACTGGAACATATATACACTGGAATACTGTTCATTAATAAAAGGAAATGGGCAGTCAAGCCACAAGTAGACACAGAGGAACCTTAAATGGACATGGTTTGGTAAGAGAAGCCAGTCTGGAAAGGCTGCATAGTGTATGATTCCAACCATGTGACATTCTGGAAAAGGCAAAACTATGGAAACAGTAAAATGATCAGTAGTTGCCAGAGTTTGGGGGGTCGGGGAGAGTGGGAGGGATGAATAGGCGGAGCACAGAGGATTTTAGGGCAGTGAAACTCTTCTATATGATAGATGCTATAATAATACAAGTCATTACCGATTTTTCCAAACCCATGAAATAGTCGGTTTTCCCCAGAGGCCCTACCATTATACATGCCCACAGCAGTGTGCGAGGGATCTCATTTCTCCACACTGTGGCCAACACTTGTTATTTTTGTCATTATTGTTATTTATTATTATTTTAAACAGCCATCCTCACCTGTGTGAGGAGGTGCTGGCTTTTGAAAGGCATGTGGACAGTTGAGGGAAGACAGCTGTATGGGACAAGATGCTCTCTAGTTGGTTGATTTGGAACAGGAGGAATTTCTCTTCTGATTACGTTTTCACTGAGGTGAGAATCTTGTCTTCACTTAGGGGAAACGGGCAGGCAGTGTTCCAGAGAAAAGGAAAGAAAAGATGTGAATAGGTTTACCTGGAGGGCAGACTGGCTGGGGCCCTTTAGAGTGGGGACCATCAGAGGAAGGCAGAGCAATCAGCATGGTTTGTGTCTGCTTCAGTGCCTTAGGTGTATGTAGACTGTGGGGAGGGTTGGATTGAACCAGAATTGCAGTCCTGGAGCGAGTGAGCTGGAAAGTGAGTGAGTGGTGGTCATGGATTAGGATGTGTGGAAGAAATTTTGGAGAGAATAATGTTACCAGTTAAAAAAAAAAAATCTAGCAATGCTGTCCAATAGATATATAATGGGGGTTATAAATCTAACTGTAAAGTACATAGTATCTACATTGAAAAAGGATAATAAATAGGTGAAATTCATCTTATTAATATATATTAATCTCATGAGATTAATAATACCATGTATTATTTTTTCAGCGTGTAACCATTGAGAGATTTTTCTAATTCTGATGTTGGTTGTTGGGTGTCTGGTGTGTATTTTACACTTGAAGCTCATCCCGGCTGCCGCTCCAGAGCACAGTGGCCCTCTGTGGCGAGTGCTGGCCACACTGCCTCCTGCACTGGCCAGCGGCGGCCGCACATGGGCGATGGAGGTCCGGGTGGAGGGTGAGATCGGCAGAGCAGTGTCTGGAAGAGTAGGTACTTGGCAAATATTGAGTGATGGGCAGGGTCAGGAGGAATGTGCTGTGGCCTGAATTCTTTTGGGGTTTCTGTATCTCCTTTATTTTTTCGCTAGGACCTCCCCTTCCCGAGCCAGAATTAGCAAGGATCCCTTTAAACTTATTTACCCAGGGTTCTCCCCGTTCTCTAGTGGCCTTATATTGGGGATTTATTACAAGATGCTCCTCAAATTCTCCCTTGGTCACTCTGTTTGGTTTTCTCCTCATCTGTCTTCTAAGTCATGTAGATTAGTTTTCCTTTATTTTTGTTACAATATGAGCCCACCAAGTTGTTACTGGAGCATGCCAAATTCCATTTCTTAAACAGGGAGCTCTGTATTTCTACAAATTATGGGCTCATTAGCCTGTGTTGAGTGACAGTAGAATTTCTGTTTTTTTTTTTTATTAAGAAAATCAGAAAGCAAGGATCCAGTGCACTTTGATAGTCATCAGCAATTGAGTCTTGATGTTCTATACACATTTTTGTAGTCTTAGTTCCTATATTTAATGGGATTTTTAAATGGGGAAAGCCAAAAATCCCCAAAGCTACTTAATATTTTTTAATGGACACGCTTTTGCATCTTTATTACTGAGTTTTTGAATTCACTCTTTTTTTTGGTATACAAGTATTCTTATAATCCATTGGAAATGTACATTTTAAGATCAGTATGTTCACATTAGGGCTTCCCTGAAGGCTCAGATGATAAAGAATCCACCTGCAATGCAGAAGATAGGAGTTTGATCCCTGGGTCAGGAAGATCCCCTGGGGAAGGAAATGGCAACCCACTCTAGTATTCTTGTCTGGAGAATTCCATGGACAGAGAAGCCTGACAGGCTGTACAGTCCATGGGGTTGCAGAGTCAGACACGACTGAGCGAGTAAGCACATAACCATCATTCTTAATGTCTATATTTTAAATTATTTATTATTTTATTCCTCTGAATAAGTTCCATTGTTTTCTTATGTATTTCCCAGGTGTGATATTTAGGTGTTTCTTAATAGATTCAAAGGTTTTAAGAACTTTTTTTCTCAGTGTGAATGCTGTGTGTTTTTATAGGTCCGTCTCACCCATGAAATTAAACACAAGAACATTGTAACTTTTCATGAATGGTATGAAACCAGCAATCATCTCTGGCTAGTTGTGGAACTCTGCACAGGTAGGAGCCAAGAAGTGCTACGATTATAGTCACCGTGTATTGCTTTGAAAAAATATGTGATGTAGGTTTTGTTATTTTTCACTTTTCCTTCTATTATGAATAGAAGCATACTATTGACTACATTAACTTGAACATCTGTTGTTTGATATATTAGGGACAGGAAAAAAGCAAAGGTGTTTGGTAAGAGGAAGAGATGCAGTTTAGGGTTAACTTTATTTTGGTATAAAATAATACTAAATCATCTTCATAAAATTTAGACATAATTTTTAGTGATTGATCAAACAAGTTTTTCCATTCAAGAAAAATAAAAGATTTGAGGTAAACTATCTATTGCCTAATTAGTTCTTATTTTTTTATTCTTATGCAAAGGATACTTACATTAGTAAAACTTAAGCAATATAGAAAAATAGATGGATCAACAAATTCTACCACCTGGCAATAATTAGAGATAACATAGCTCTTGCTTGATAAAATTTTCCAAGACTGTATACAGAGAGAAAGGTGACTAAATACATAGGTTTTGTCTGGACTTTTAGTTTCAGTGTGTTTAGGAAAAAATGTAAGAAGTACCACAGTTATACATTGAGTAATAATAAAGAATCATTAAATATTAAGATAAAATGTAATAATTTCTAGCTTTATGAGTCTCTGACCTATTGGCCCTTAGAATTTATAAAGCAATTATGAAAGAGCTTATCTGGAATTGTAAATTATTTGCATTTTGCATTTTATTTTTTGAATCAACGGGAGGAGACAGTGGTTTAATTTCTTTCATAAGATGTATACACTGTTGAGGTGATCAGGGGACTCCACCTGTGTTACTTTTTGTTTCAGCAGTTATTTCTGACCCCTGGCTGTTGTAACAACCTAACTCATTTATACCTGTGTTTGGAATGGTTCCTCACTCACCGAGCAAAATGAACAGAACTCAGAATGCCTCCTACCTTCATCACAGGAATTCTGATTGAACTTTCAGCTGCCAGCTAAGACTTCCTTTTCTGTGAACTTGACTTCTGATTATAATCTTGATCCTAAAAAAAAAAAAAAAAGTTTGTTTCTGACACTTAGGTGGTAGAGTTATGACAGGGACCTTGGAAGGATATAGACGTGGAATTCACAGTATGTCTGCCACTGACCTATTATTACATCAGAGTTTGTAATTTCCTAACACTTAAGGAAGAGCACCTTTTTGTGTCAGGCAGTACTTGCGGAATGTGACCTAGCTTTGCATGGGGGTAAACATGACTGTCCTTTGCACAGTGTGATTAAAGTGTACCGTTTACAGTAGCACTTAACACTAATTTCTGTAGCTGTTTCTTTCCCAAGGGGTCTGGAGTGAGAGATCACAGTGCCAGAGTGATTCTTCTTCACTCCACTGGCATATTTATTGACTGTCCTTCCAGGCCGAGCAGCCACTCGCCCTTAGCTGGCTCTGGACTGTGGAGCTTCCTGTTAGGCTTCCTGGACCAGTGTTCATTCACGAGTATGTTTCCCCGTCAGATTGTCCAGATGGACTGATTTGATCATGTTTTAATGCTCAGGTCCCAGCATGGAACCTTTCTAGAGGCACTGTGTAATGCTGGTGGGTTAAAGTGGGTGATTTTAATCAACTTGCAGGTGGTTCTTTAGAAATGGTTATTGCTCAAGATGAAAACCTCCCAGAAGATGTAGTGAGAGAATTTGGGATTGACCTGCTGACTGGATTACACCATCTTCATCAACTTGGCATTCTCTTTTGTGACATTTCTCCCAGGAAGGTAATTCATAAACGTTTTGATTCCCTGACTGTTTGTGTCTCAATTTATAATGCTTCCTCAAAGATATTTTTATTTTTAGATACAACTTTGATCTATTTAGAGCATCTTGAAATTTTTTAGTCAACATTTTTTTTTTTAACAAAAGGAAGTACATAGTATTATATTTTAGGTTCCTATTTAGCTGCCTATTGAAGTACCTTTTAGAAAGTGAAATCTCCCCTCCTTTCAGGATTCTCGGAGTGAGTATCATTGCTCTTGAGGTATGTTGTGGTTGATGAGCTCAAGAGACCTATAGAATAAGACTCTTCATTCTTAAATTATAGTTCACACTTATGAGCCATTATTTTAGTTTGATAATGACATTCTTGACAATGTGTGTTTGATTCCTGCTATTTTATATCAAACGTTTTTCTTTTCTGGTAGAAATAATTACCCATCGCTAGATGTGTTTCTGGAGAAGGCAATGGCACCCCACTCCAGTACTCTTGCCTGGAAAATCCCATGGACGGAGGAGCCTGGTAGGCAGCAGTCCATGGGGTCGCACAGAGTCGAACACGACTGAGCGACTTCACTTTCACTTTTCACTTTCCTGCATTGGAGAAGGAAATGGCAGCCCACTCCAGTGTTCTTGCCTGGAGAATCCCAGGGATGGGGGAGCCTGGTGGACTGCTGTCTGTGGGGTCGCACAGAGTCGGACACGACTGAAGTGACTTAGCAGCAGCAGCAGATGTGTTTCAGTGTTGTAGAGTCACAGACCTCCTTAGTGTCTGAGTCACATCAACACTGACACTGAGATGCTGTGTGTCCTGGACCCGTTACCCTTTCTGTCTCTTTGTACCTTAGGTTTCTTGCCTGTGATGTGGCGGGGGTGGGGGGGGGTAGATATTTCAAGGAGATAGTGAGAATTACATATTATGTTTAGGTGAAATTCGCAGTCAGTGGCACCTGTTACCTTTACAAGTTCATACTCTGAGGGATTGTATGTGTTACTGGTCTTAGTTGCTACTACTTTTCCTTTGTTAATGGAATGAAAAGTTGAGTATGTTCTTGTTAAATGTTACTTTAGGCCATCTGTAGAAGAATGTAATGAAATCTACAAAAGAAAAACTCCATAAAAACTCTGTGTTAACAGACATTCTTATTTGAAATATTCATATACTTGTATGAAGGCTATAACCACTTAATTGTGTTACAGCCCTGAAAGTAGCTGTGGACAATGTGTAAATGGATGGGTGTAACTTTGTTTCAAAAAAACCTCTATTTGTGGACATGGAAATGTCAGTTTCATGTAATTTTTACCTGTCAAGTATTATTTTCATTTTTTTCAACCACTTAGAACCAGGCAATTTTTTTCAACCACTTAGAACTCCACTCCAGTACTCTTGACTGGAAAATCCCATGGACAGAGGAACCTGGTGGGCTGCAGTCCATGGGGTCGCTAAGAGTCTGACACAACTGAGTGACTTTACTTTGACTTTTCACTTTCATGCATTGGAGAAGGAAATGGCAACCCACTCCAGTGTTCTTGCCTGGAGAATCCCAGGGACAGGGGAGCCTGGTGGGCTGCCGTCTATGGGGTCGCACAGAGTTGGACACGACTGAAGTGACTTAGTAGTAGTTAGTAGAACCATAAAAACCATGTTTAGCTCATGCTTGTACAAACATAGGCAGTAGCAGTATATGGCCCAGAGGCTATAATGTGCCAGCTCCTACATGTGAGCTCTTTAATGAGGTCTCATATCAGCTGTTCATAATCTTGGAGCTTCAGGCTGATTTATAAGGTAACTTTTACTCTAGAACTAGGTTTGGAGGAGTTCCAGCAGGATGCTTATTTTTGTGAATGGAGTTCTGTTGGAACAGCCACGCCCTTTGATTTATGTATTGTCAGGGGTTGCAGACTTGAGAAGTCAGGGCAGAAACCGTATGGCTTGCAAAGTCCAAAATATTTACTAACTTAAAAAAAATTATCTGCCACCTACTGGTGGTTCTACAAGTGTGTTCCCTGGACCAGCAGCATCAACATTACCTGGAACTTGTTAGAAATGCAGGTTGTTGGGCCTCACCCCAGACCGGTTGAATCAGAAACTCAGGGTAGGGACTAGTTATTGTCAGTTATTGTCTTCACCTGAACAAGGCCTTCAGGTGCTCAAAAAAACCACAAAGTTTAAAAGTCACGGGGAGGGAGGAGGGAGGAGGGTTCAGGATGGGGAACACATGTATACCTGTGGCGGATTCATTTTGATATTTGGCAAAACTAATACAATTATGTAAAGTTTTAAAATAAAATTTAAAAAAAGAAAAAAAAAAGTCACTGTGGTAGACTTAACTGACATCCTTAATATTTGTGACTAGAAGTAAAGAGTAAACTTTAAATTGCTTTTGAGATCAAAAAGCCCCTTGCAAGGAAGGGAAAAGGTAAAGGTAAGAGAACACTGGTTCCTGGTATAGTTTCAATAATCAACAGATAACTTCTCATCACAAATTATATTAGCAGACTTGAGCACTTTCCATATGCCAGTCATGGTCAGAAGCCCTTTGCATCATGTGTAACCTCAATCCTTAAAACTATCTGAAGTATCACTTTCCCCATTTTATAGGTGAAGAGACTGAGATTTACAAAGGGTAAGTAATTTCTGCAGGTTAGACTGCCAGTAAGTGGTGAACCTAGGGGTCAAATCTAGGTCTGTAACTTCAGAACCCTTAGTCTGAACCCTAAATCACACTTCATCATTTAAATAAACAATGCCTAGGACTGGTGGGTTTCCAAATCCTCTTTCAGCTGTTACTGAGGGTTCGTGAGTAGATTGTTTCATGTACATTCTTCATCTTTCCCAAAAGACTGCTGTTTCCCTCTGTGGTTTTATGACACATTTTTCATCTGCATCTGAGAAGGGAGAATTTAATATTTGATTCTGATAGTGTTGGATTTAAATTTCCTAAGCTGCTTTTTGGGGCTTCCCTGGTGGCTCAGTGGTAAAGAATCCTGCAGTGCAGAAGACCCAGGTTCAATCCGTGAGTTGGGAAGATCCCTTGGAGGAGGGCATGGCAACCCACTCCAGTATTCTTGCCTGGAGAATCCCATGAACAGAGGAGCCTGGTGGGCTCCAGTCCATAGGATTGCAAAGAGTTGGACATGACTGAAGCGATTGAGCATAGCATCTTCTTTTAAAAAAAATTGTGTTTAATTTTCTGAGTTGTGATGAAGCAAGAAAGCCAACAGTCAGGGTTCTGTAGTGAGATTATAAGAGGTACGGATGGAAATGCAAATTACTTTGAATTTGTGTTTGAACACATTTGTTTCTTCACCTTTATAGATACTCTTGGAAGGGCCTGGAACACTGAAGTTTAGTAATTTTTCCTTGGCCAAAGTGGAAGGTGAAAATTTGGAAGAGTTCTTCACCTTGGTGGCAGCAGAAGAAGGAGGAGGTGACAGCGGGGAGAATGTAGTGAAGAAAAGCATGAAAAGTAGAGTGAAAGGTATGAGGCGAGCTTCAAGGTCCGAAGTCCAGTGGTGGGCCGCCCAAGTCCTGTGTTTTGGAGAAAGTGTCCACCTTTCATGTTGCCAGCCAAATGATGTATTGAAAATAAATAATAAGGACCAGGAGAAGCCTGGATTTATGGATGGCTTTGTCTAGGACCTAAGGGTTTCCATGTGGGTCTAATGCCGTTTAAAGCACAGGGAACCTCTGACAAAGCCTTCTCATTCACTTCATCACTGACCGCTCGTTAGAACGTAAGGAAGGGGATTTTGTCTCCCTTCCTGCTGTATCCTCAGCACTTAACACTGGTGTCTGGCACACAGCAGCAGCTCGGTACATATTCAGCATTGTTAAGGAGCTAATATTCTGCAAGTATGGAAGATTTTTAGGGGTGCATCCTTGGGAGGTGGTTTTGACAGATGGGGCCTAGGCTGTTACCTCGCTGTGCTTGAGGGGAGAGTGTGAAGTCAAATTTCTTTTTTTTTTTCCTACTTTTTTTTTCTTTTGACCATGCCATGTGACATGTGGGATCCTAGTTCCTTGACCAGGAAGTCATATTTCTTATATGAGAACTTTGGATAGAAGTGATAAAGATCTTTTTTCCTAAGTTCCTGGTGCAGTACTTGAGACTTTGGCCCAGTGAGACTCACCAGGAAGCAAAAGGCACTGGGAGAGAGGGCGGCGTCCCTGGGCCTGGTGGTCACATGGCCTTGATGACAAGAAGGAGGTAACGTGATAGGGAGCAGCAGGTTAACCAGAGGCCCATAAATATGAGGAAAGAAATGTAACTTTCAGGGTTAGTGTTGAAGTAAAATTTCATGCCCAGGAAGAAGGCTCTTTAAATCCTCAAGTATTGCATGGGTGAAAATGAGTATTGTAGACTGTGCTTTTATTATAGAAAATGAGGGCGGTATGTTTCAGGAATGTACCTTTTGAAATAGTCCCTTCTAAAGGGGAAGAGGGCTGTGTTATAGAGAAATGTCAGTTTTTAGCAGTGATGCTTGGTCACTTCTGAGCTGAATCCAAGAACAGTCCCCATGAGGGGGGCATGTTAACCTCTTTTCTAGTGACTGGTGATTACTCACTTCATGGGAAGGACATTCTCATTGGAAGATAGGAAACCCTGAGTTTTGGCAGATGTTCTGTAACTGTCCAACTCTGTGGCTTAGAGCATGTGAGGGTACTTTCCAGGCCTCAGCTGTTCATGTCAGTAAGCAGGGGTGCTTTCTAACTCTGGAATTTGGTATTTCTGGGTAATACTAAATTCTATCCAGTGTACGTGGTAAACACTAGTACTGTTAACCAATGGCTGCCTGTTCCTCTTCTGGATACATGGTAGGTTTGCATCGTCCCTGCCACAGCTCACCAGGTATGCACAGAAGTCTTTTTGAGTTGGGAGTTTTAAGAGCCCGTATTAAGTTAACCACATTCTTTGCCCCCACCTTGCTGACTTAGGAAGCATGTACTGAAATGTAGCCTGGGTCTTGGATGGACTGACTGTGAGGATCGAAGCCTGTTGGCTGACCTGTAGGCGATGTGTAGTTTCATGATGAAGAAACTTGTGCAGTTAAGCCAGTGAGAATTTGGAGTGCTGACTTCTATATAACTTAATCTGTCCTAATCAAGATATTGTTGATAACAATCAAAAGTTCTTTTCTTACAACTATTTGAATTGTTAATTTAAAAGAATGCACTTCAGTGTCCACACCTCTTACTCAGGTGATTATTCAAAAGGTTTGTATTTCAATACATTCTCACATATGCAGATAATACCACTTTAATGGTAGAAAGTGAAGAGAAACTAAAGAGCCTCTTAATGAGGTGAAAGAGGAGAGTGAAAAAGCTGGCATAAAACTCAGCATTCAAAAAACCAAGATCATGGCATCCAGTCCCATCAATTCATGGCAAATAGAAGAGGAAAGAATGGAAGCAGGGACAGATTTTATTTTCTTGGGCTCCAAAATCATGGCGGATGATGACTGCAGCCATGGAATTAAAGGATGCTTGCTTCTTGGAAGGAAGGCTATGATAAACCTAGACAACATATTAAAAAGCAGAGACATTACTTTGCCTATAAAGGTCTGTCTAGTCAAAGCTGTGGTTTTTCCAGTAGTTGTGTATGGATGTGAGAGTTGGACCATAAAGAAGGCTGAGCACCAAAGAATTGATGCTTTTGAACTGTAGTGCTGGAGAAGACTCTTGAGAGTCCCTTGGACAGCAAGGAGATCCAACCAGTCAATCCTAAAGGAAATCAGTTCTGAATATTCATTGGAAGGACTGTTGCTGAAGCTGAAACTCTAATACTTTGGACCCTGATGTAAAGAGCCGATTTGTTGGAAAAAACCCTAATGCTGGGAAAGATTGAAGGTGAAAGAAGAGGGCAGCAGAGGATGAGATGGTTGGGTAGTATCACTGACTCAGTGGACTTGAATTTGAGCAAACCCTGGGAGATGATGGAGGACAGTGGAGCCTGTTGGGCTGCAGTCTGAGGGGTTGCAGAATCTGACATGACTTTGGGACTGAAAGCAAGTGCTTTCTTAGCAAGTGCTGTACTTAGTCGCTCAGTTATGTCTGCCTCTTTGCAATCCTGTGGACTGCAGCCCACTAGGCTCCTCTGTCTATGGAGATTTTCCAGGCAAGAATACTGGGGTGGGTTGCCAAGATCTCCTCCAAGGGGTCTTCCCAACCCAGGGATGGAACCCAGGTCTCCTGTGTTGCAGGTGAATTCTTTACTGACGGAGCCAAGGGAAGCCCTCTTGGCAAGTGGGACCTTAAAATTAGAAAACATATAAAAATGTGAAATATGCATGAAGATCTATTCATGTGCATGTTCTCCGATCTTTTTTCACTTCACCTAGTCTTTCCGAGGTGTATTTGTGTTGGCAGCAGTATGAATGTCTAACAAAACTGTCCTTTCACCTTTATTTTTAGGATCTCTTATCTATACAGCTCCAGAAATTGTGAGGGGTACCGACTTCTCCATCACCAGTGACCTCTGGTCCTTGGGCTGCCTGCTCTATGAAATGTTTTCAGGTGATTACATTCTGGTTCAGTTTAAAATCAGAGCTGGACACACATACATAATGGTTACATATGTAGTTTGCAACGAGTTTACCTGTAAGAGGTGAAAAAGCAGATTTTTCTAAGTTTTTCTATATACTAGTTTTTGCTGACTTGCTTGGTTGTCTCAGCACGTGCAGGTTTTTAGGAACTTTTGACAAGGATATTTTTCATGGTAATCAGTTGAAATGTTGAAATATGCCTAACTGTTGAAAACTGATTATTCGTAGAACATCTTGTAAAGGTACCTTTGACTATGAATTTTCAGATGTGTCCAGTGGCCCATGCAACTCTTGGAGTATGGTTATCCATAAGTGAATTTTGTATTTTTAGGATGATAAATTTTCAATTGTAGAAATATAAAAATATATAGACAGTGTGCCTGGTATATACCCAGCGTTCAGTAATTAATTATGCTATATATGTATACATTTCCTATAAATTATGTAGTTTTGAACTGTCTGTAGTTGAGATTCATTAAGAATTATTGGTGGTAGCAAACTGTTGTTTAATTTTGCAAGCTTTCGTTTGATTTAAGGAAAGCCTCCATTCTTCTCAGAATGTGTCTCAGAACTAATTGAAAAGATTTGTTATGAAGATCCTTTGCCACCTATTCCAAAAGGTAGGATTTCTTTTTTATTATAAATGTAGTCGATTTACTACACGGACCAACGGTGCATTTTTATCCCAAAGTGTTTCTGTCGATTCATAACCCCTCAAATTTGTGTTTTCTGAATAGTCACACATTGATATTTTTAGAAATGTTAGTATTCCCTTTGCCATTTTTAAAAAGATGCTGAAACGGAAAGCAGAGTACTATTAAGTTCCCTCATTTAAAAATACAAATTATTTTGTCCTCCTATCAAAAGAAGTCTGGTTTAAAGATTTAAAACTCAAACTTTTATGTCATTTTGGTGTGTTCATATGTCTATACCATTTACTTAATATGTACTCATGTCCCATGTAGTGTTTGAATAGGAACAAATCAAGCATTTCTCAGTCTTGTATCTTGAGAAATTAGAATGCTACTCTGATAAGCTCAAGCGTTTAAGCTCGATTTGGTTGCAGTGTTTTAAAAGTATTGAAAATTTACAAATTGTAATTAATGTGTTTACCATTAACAATTTTAAGGAAAGAAAAAGAAGGTACTAACATAATAAAACACTTTGCTACATACCTCAAAAGATGTGGATCTTAAGACCACATATGTGACTTTATATTCATTTTGAATATTCATTTTGAATTTGAAAAATAAGGTTGTGAGTTTTAAAAGAAAAAGAATCCTCAATAATTGATGGAAGAAATAGGAATGCAGAATATTTTCAGTATTTTAAGACTCATCCTAGGTGGAAAAAAAACAAAAAATCTTGATATTTTGAAAGGGGTCTGTATTTCTTTCTTTTTTTTTTAACTTCCGTTTTCATAGAAATCAGTCATTCCTATTTCTTATAATGATGACTTCTGATTTTTAACTTGTATAAGTACTCATAGCATTAAGTATTGTTTTCTTGTATAAGTTAAAGATGTTTATGCAGCGTAAAGAAATCTGAAAATGAAGGTATCAAAGGTCTGGTCAAGAAAACCACTGGCGGCCCAAGGGTGATTATTTCACAGGGATCTTGTTCAGACTGTGCCCACAGTGCCTAATAGCACCATCTGTTTTGATGGCTTTGGCCATCATCTTCTAGGCCACTTCTTTTAATTATAGACTGATAATTTGACCAGGATATACATCTGTCCAGTATAAAAAGACAGAACACTTGGAGATGAATGGAATTTGACAGTATCATAATATTGTGATGTTTATTCTTTTCCTGTTAAAAATCTTTGAAATAAAGTGGGATTACAAGTACTGTAGTCACAGTATATTATCAAGCAAAGCTGGTTAAGTTAAGACTGCCTCAGAAAATGAAACATAATTAATAGTTGAAGACAACGGTGTGAGCTCATTGTTACTGGGTTGTAAAGAGAAAGTTTAGAGGTTAGTCAGAACTTAGTTTTTGAGATACATGTTTTATTGTGGTCCAGGGACAAAGTTTAAAATTTTTGTTCCCTTCCTCCATTAAGTGGAGGCTTTATTGTTACTCATGTATTCTGTGTTCTCTTAAAAATAATTGATGTGCTTAAAATGCTGCTGTTATAATGTTGATGCAGGGTGTGTTTTCATTACTTAACCACTTTCCTTTCTTTTTTGGGTTATTATTTTGTATCTAGATTCTTCTTGTCCTAAAGCTTCTTCAGATTTTATTAATCTGCTTGATGGTTTGCTTCAAAAAGACCCTCAGAAAAGGTATGTATGGGTAATATTTTAACATGAATGAGCAGTGGAATCTTTTTTTTTTCCTTTAGTGTACTTCTAAAATTGTACTGTTCTTATTTTAGAAAGAACTGTTCAAATGATCTCTCTTTTTTTGGGGGGGAAAAAAAGAAATCTGAGTCTACATTGAGTGGCTGCTGTTTGCAGGTGTATTTAATCAGGAGACATTTTAAAAGTCAGTTTTTCTTCTAATGTAGCACGTAGTTGCCTCATAGGTTGACAGATTTCCTTGTAATTCCCCAAATCCAAGGAGTACACTTTTTTGTTTCCATTATGGATTTCAGGCTAAAACTGTCTTAGACTACCCCACTGTGGATGTGCTGTCAAGATACTTAATGTAATAATGACTAACAGGGCCCTATTTTAATGTGAAGTGATTTATCAATATGATATTCCTGTCATACTGGGAATGTCAAGTGACGATCACAGGCACAGTGTGAATGCTCTGTGTAGCCGGGATGGCAGAAAGTTAGAAATCCTTACGATACAGAGTAGGGGAGGGCAGAGGGGAGTAGGGAATGAAGGTGAGGGTCTCCCTGGCCTGGAAGACAAGAGAAACTAGTTTCTGGTTCTCCCACTAGTTATCTTGAGATTTTCGACAAATGTTTGGGGTCTCTACTTCAGGGTGTAAAATGAATAAATTTAGTATAGCATGTAATGTATCAGCATTAAATATGAGAGAAACTATACAGAAGAAAATGTTTATACTTGAATAAATTGTAAGACACTGCTGTACTTGCAATAGCATGCTTTTAGGATAAGTGTTACTTTGGTGGATAATCTCCCAGATTTTTTGGATAAGATATAAATATGCTTAATTTAGCTAATTTAGGACCTTATTTAGGGTATATTTTTATGTATTTATATTCCATATGAAATACTTTTTTGCATAAATGGGACCACCCCACAACGTAGTTTCTTTATTCTATATATCTGCTTGGTCATTTTATTTTTTCACTTGGTCATTTTAAGTGGCTGCTGAATGTACATGCAATAATGTATGATAACAGTATTCAGAGTGCTTTTTTTTTTGAGAATGCTTCTTGATTTAGAATATCATATATACTGACTGCTATAGTAAATATGTTTTTGTCTCTCTTTGTTTTTGTTCACTTAAGAAGTTATCTCCTTTGAATAAGTTTCTCAAGATGGGATTGCTGGCCAAAGATTAATAAGAACATTAAAAATGTGGACACATTTGCTGATCCCAGGAACATGGGAAGGTTTATACTTCCAGCAATTTTAGAAAGCTCCTTCCCTCCAATTGTTAAATACAGTGGGCTTTGTTGATCTTATACATTTTTTGCTACTTTGGTAGATGAAAAAGAAATTCCATTTTATTGGCAATTTTAATTGTTAGTGAATTTAAGGAGCCATTTGTATAAAAGGGACATATACTTGCAGCTGCCAGTTCTTTATCACTTGTATTTTAATTTCAACCAAGATAGTTTGAATTTCATTTCCTAAATTTTGAATAATTAGATATAAATTACTATCTTTTTTGAATTTTAGGGTTAATCATTTTGAATCTGAGTATACCTCAGGTATAATTGATAAGTAGTAAAACTTAATACTTTGAAAGTGAGTCTAGTTTTCAGATATGGCCTGAAGTCATCTTAATGTGGGTGATCTGATTAAATAATGTTTTGACTCCTAAACAGAGGTGTGACTGTGTATAGTCATGAGGTTGATAAGCTTGTTTATTTCTGAATGAACTTCTAAAAGTGAAGTTACAAAATTGGCAGGGCAGGAATAGAGATGCAGATACAGAGAACAGACTTTGGACCCAGCTAGGGAAGGAGAGGATGGATGAATTGAGAGAGTAGCACTGAAACATGGGCGTTACCATGTGTAAAATAGATAGCTAATGGGAAGCTGCTGTATGACACAGGGAGTTCAGTGCTGTACTCTCTGACAACCTATAGGGGTGGGTTAGGGGATAAGGGATTTCAGGAGGGAGGGGGCATGTGTGCTTATGACTGATTCACATTGTTATATGGCAGAAGCCGTCACAGTATTATAAAGCAGTTATCCTCCAGTTAAGAAAAGAATTTAAAAAATAGATAATAAAAAGGAATATGTGAAACGGATCTGATATGTATAACTAGGACATGTCCTGGGAATTCTCCATGGTAAATCATATTAAAATAGATTTTAAACATTTCTGTTTTATAAAGACTGACTTGGGCAGACCTGCTGCAGCATTCATTTTGGAAGGATGCTTTTGCTAGAAATGATCAGGACTCAAGCACTGAGGATTCCAACGTCAGGTAGTACAAGCTGATCTTTGTGTGGGGGGCATGGTTATTAAGCACTTGGACCATTGCTATGATTGCAGCCTCAATGATGTGAATTTCTGTGCTTTTCATAATAGAAAATCAGGCATTTGTTTAATTAAGGGTTGCTTAAAGAGTTTAGTCACGACATTTTGTGTGCTTGACTTTGCTCATTCTCTGGTCAGTTGTTTATTCTCCAGGCAGGGTTTTAGTCCTGTGGTCATTAGTCCTGTTCACCTGGACTCCCACCTTGTCAGCACATGGTAGGATCTTGTTTCCCTCTTTGAAATTAGGTGCAGTCCTGTGACTTGCTGTGGCTGATGAAATGTGAGCAGAAGTGATGTGTTATTTCTGTGTAGAAACTCAAAGAGCTAGGGTGTGATTTGCTACCTTTCTTTCTCCTGATGAGGTGATCAGGAAGAAAATGTCCAGATGGAGTTGCCTTCAGGCTGGGTCTTTAGTGACCACGATGAGCACAGCTTTCCTGCCTGCCTGTGGTGGCTGTGTGCACGAGTGAGACATAAAGCTAGGAGAGTCTAAGTCACTAGCATTTGTGGATCATGTTACCACAGCATAACCTAGCTCATCCTGACTAATATACTTCATTTTATTATTAAGTCTTCTTAGTCCAGGACACTTACAAAAGTGATGGTGTTTTGAAAAGAACAAGGTGAAAAGTAGATGAGCCAAAGTCCAGATAATCGACTCCTTCTCTCTCCACTTCATTCAGTGATAATGGTTGTTTGATTTTTGGTTGTTCTTAATTTTAATCTTGTCAATTCAGTGTACTGGATAGAGAAATCTGAATTCTATATAAGGTCTCTCTCAGACTTTGGTTTCTGCGACCCACTGAGCTCAGCTGTTTCCACACTTCAGGCTCTATGAAGAGTACAGAAACTGGGCGTGGGTCCTTGTCTATCAGTGTCAGCAAGTCCTCGGCCACCTTGCACCTTAGTATGCCATCTTCCTTCTGATCTGTATGCCTTTTCTTTCTTACTGGCCTTGCAAGGACTTTTTTTTTTAGCATGGTAATGAATGAGGTAATGAAGGAGTGGGGCACGACTGAGCAACTGAACTCAGTGTATGAGGGGTGATGACAATGAACACCATTGCCTGGTTTCTGAGTTTAGGATGCATTCAGCCTTTCTGCATTAAGTACAATGGGCTTCCCTGATGGTGCTAGTGGTAAAGAACCTGCCTGCCAGTGCAGGAGATGCAAGAGCCATGGGTTCAATCTCTGGATCAGGAAGATCCCTTGGAGAAGGAAAATGGCAACCCACTCCAGTATTCTTGGCTGGAGAATCCCCATGGACAGAGGAGCCTGGTGGGCTACAGACCTCAGGTTCTCAAGAGTTGGGTACAACAGAGCATGCTCACATGTGCGAGTGTGTGTGCACACACACACGTACACACGATGAGCTGGAGGGTTTTGTAACTTCCCTTTTTCAGTTGGAAACGAATGTTATTAATAAACGTCAAATGCCTTTTTGTATCAATAGATAGGATCATGTGGTTTCTCTCCTTTAGAGTCTCTTTATGGACTCTTACATAAATTTGTTTTCAAATATTGAGGCAACCTTGCCTTCCCACTGTGAGCCACACTTCCTCATGGTGTATGCTTTTATGTCTTGATGAATATCTTTGGGACCAAGTGACAGGAAGATGATGAGAGAGGAAAAGTAAGAGAACAGAGAGATTTGCCTCACCTTCTTGGGATCATAGCTCTCTGTTTAGAAAAGAGGATGTTTCTCCCATAGGATTTTAGGCGTGGGCCAGAAGTGTGTGCTGCAAGATTACCTGGAGGCTGGGGCAGGACAAAAGGGAATAAGAAAAACCAAAAACCAAACAAAAAACTAGGGTATTTCCCCTGCTCTGACCCTTAGGGATTCCCTTTCCTGTTCCTTGGAACAGAAATAGAGGATTTCTTGTGGAGCTCCTTTGAGCCCAGGGCTGGCGACACTGGAAGGGCAGAAATGAAAGGGAAGCTCATTCATTGCTGGCTCACTGATGCTTCGAGTGCTGGTTTACTTCTCCTGTTGGTCTGCTGCTATTTATTTTTCAGTGATAAATTTTATAGGCGTCTTAGTACAGTGCCTTGCACACATTGAGAGCTCATTTCAGTTACTCAGTGAAAAATACAAATGTCCTGTGTAACTTAAGTATCTTTGCCAGCCTCTTGTTCGACACAGAAAACTACAGAAAGCTCAGTAGTAAGCTCGATTGAGTTGAGTTTCTCTTGTTAAACAGCAGAAACATGGAATATTCTGGGTCCCAAGATGCCACGGAACTTCTGAAGAGCCCTCAAGGTGGACAAGCAAAGGGGGAGAAAAGTGGGCAGCGACTCAGTCACTCCTTCAGGCTGGGTGAGCTTGCGTTTGACCATGGTCCTGCTGCTCCGAACACTGTTTCTGACAGTCCCTAATATGTGTTATCTGTCTCTTCACATTTCTGTCTACATCATGCCCTGCTCATATTTTTGTTCACTTATGGATATTGTTTTACCTTCCTGCCACAGAAAATCCATCTGACTTGCGGCCTAAGAGTACCCTGGGGGGTCAATTGAATGAGTCCATGTTTCTTCTCAGGTATGTAGAATAACAGAGTGGTAAGGAGTCTTTGGGGGATGAAAGCTAAATCTTCTTAAAGTGTCTTGTCCAGGTGGTGAACCATGTTGCACAGAAGTAAAGGCCAGGGATAAATGCCACATTCCCATTTTGCTCTCCTTGTAAGTTACTCTTCAGTGCTGGCCAGTGGAATGTAGACTTCCCTTTGTGTTTTTAAAATTTCTAACCAAGCCACCTTATCTTTTCTATTTATAAGGGTTAAAACTTCTTTATTTTGTACTTTTACTGCAAGTAAAATTGAATTTAAAATTTCAGAAGTCTGGCTCCTTTATTTGGATAAAGACTTATAGGAAAAAACAGGTTGTGTTTTTTTTTTAAATGTAGTTTTATCTGGGAGGGAGGCTTAAACAATATTTGCAATCATTTAAATAATAAAATCAGAATGGTATTTAAAGTGATTAGGCCAATGTATTTAAAATTTTGATAAAATGTAAATATTAAGTGTTATAGTTTATTTATAGGTTCAGCCTCATAGTTTAATTTCATGACATAGGAGTTATAATAATAAACTAAAATTTCCTGATTTGTTTTACCCATATTTAAATATAAAGGATGTTAAATTTGTCTGTACATCTTAGGCATTTTAAATTCAGTTAAAAAAAATTTTGTACAGTCTCTGGTAAATTTTGTGACCTAAGTAAGTACTTGTTTAATGAATGAATACAAAGGCAGGTAAGTGGAGGAGAGGTGATATTTGGAAATTTGAAGGAATTCATCACCAAAAGACCATAATGATTTAAATGGAAGAATTTCTTAAAATGCCAAAAACTCAAACTCAGAGACCCGGATGTAGTGGAGTGGCCCCCAGAGTATGGCATCCATTGATAAGGGTGGGAGAAATCATTAAAAACAGATGAGGTTTATAACTTGTTTCTTAAGTAGGTACCAAAGTAATTTACCAGTTCAAACATTTTATGAAATAAAGTTATAAACATTTTCCATGCTTTGTAGAATATCTCGGAGAAGGCAATGGCACCCCACTCCAGTACTCTTGCCTGGAAAATCCCATGGGCAGAGGAGCCTGGTAGGCTGCAGTCCATGGGGTCGCGAAGAGTCGGGCACGACTGAGCGACTTCACTTTCACTTCTCACTTTCATGCATTGGAGAAGGAAATGGCAACCCACTCCAGTGTTCTTGCCTGGAGAATCCCAGGGACGGTCGAGCCTGGTGGGCTGCCGTCCATGGGGTCACACAGAGTCAGACATGACTGAAGTGACTTAGCAGTAGAATATCTGAGCTATTTTTATTAATGTAAATCCTGCCTAGATCAGCACACATTAAAAAAATAATATTTTTTAAGCTTCTAGTTAAAACTAAATACTGTATATAGCATGCCATGCCCTGCCCAGTTGATCAGCTGTGTCCAGCTCTTTGTGTCCCCATGAACTATAGCCCACCAGGCTCCTCTGTCCTTGGGATTTCCCAGGCAAGAATACTGGAGCAGGTTGCCATTTCCTACTCCAGAGGATCTTCCCAACCCAGGGATCGAACCAGGGTCTCTTGTGTCTCCTGCATTGGCAGGCGGACTCTTTACTGCTAGTGCCGCCTGGGAAGCCCCTTGAATAATGTTAACTGGTGTGCATTTTTCAGTTCTCGTCCTACTCCAAGAACCAGCACTGCAGTGGCATTAAGTCCTGGTGATGCTGTGACTCAGAGTTCACCACAGAAGACTTCTCCCTTGACCAAAGTAAGCAAAGATAGAATTTTTAATTTTTTTTCATATGCAAGATAACAGACTCACAAGAATAATTGCAAGTTAATCTGTGAACTATGTTTGTAATTGCAAGATTTACAATTAAGTCATCTTCCTTGATTATCACTGGTTTTTCTAGTAAGTATTCTTAAGAGAGAGGTGCTTCATAGGTGTTTACTTGATAGCAGCTTTATTGAGATGTAATTGACACACCATGCAATTCACCCATTTAAAGTGTATAATTCAGAGGCTTTTAGCATACTCACAGAGTTATGCAGTCATCACCACAGTTAATCTCATCATCCCACAGAGAAGCCCTGTGTACCCATTAGCAGTCACTCCTGTTTTCTTCCAGTTTCTCTTAACATTTTGCTGTAGGCAACCACTAATCTGCTTTCTGTCTTTATAAATATGCCTTTAAATGGATCATACAATATGGGATCCTTTGTGACTGTCTTTTTTTACTTAATGTAATGTTTTTTAAGATTCATCCAAGTTGCAGCATGTATCAATACTGTATTCCTTGTTATTGCCTGATAATATTCTGTTGTGTATACCACATTTTATGTTTCCATTCATCAGTCTGTGGACATTTGGGTGGTTTTCTTTCGGCTCTTGTGAGTGATGCTGCTATGAACGGTTGTGTACATTTCTGTGTGGGTACGTATTCTATGCTACATCATATGGTAACTCTTTTTAACCTTGAAGAACTGCCGAATCGTTTTCCAAAGCAGCTGCACCATTTTACATTCTCAGCACCAGTGTGTGAGGGTTCCAGTTTTCCCATACTTACCAAAACTTGTTACTGCCTGCCAGTCAGTAGATTTTAAAATTGTGGTAAAATATACATTACATAAAATTGACCATTTTAACCATTTTATAGTGTGAGTTCAGTGGCGTGTAGTGTTGATACAGTCACATTGTTTTGTAACCGTCAGTACTATGCATTCCCCACATTCCCCCAGACCCTGACAACAACTCTTATACTTTCTGCTTCTGTGAATTTGCCTAGTAAACTTACATAAGTGAATCACACAATATTTAGTGTCTGGACTATTTCATTTAGCATAATGTCTTCCTGGTCCATGTATCTTCTAGCATGTATCAGAATTTCATTCCTTTTTCAGGCAGAGAAATATTCCATTGTGTGTTTGTACCAATTTATTCACTCATCTTTCGATAGACACTTGGGTTGCTTCAACCTTTTGGCTATTGTAAACAGTGCTACAATTGTGTCTCTGTTATTATAGCCACTCTCAGTTCAGTTCAGTCGCTCAGTCGTGTCTGACTCTTTGCGACCCCATGAATCGCAGCACGCCAGGCCCCTCTGTCCATCACCAACTCCCAGAGTTCACTCAAACTCACGTCCATCCAGACAGTGATGCCATCCAGCCATCTCTTCCTCTGTTGTCCCCTTCTCCTCCTGCCCCCAATCCCTCCCAGCATCAGAGTCTTTTCCAGTGAGTCAACTCTTCACATGAGGTGGCCCAAGTACTGGAGTTTCAGCTTTAGCATCATTCCTTCCAAAGAAATCCCAGGGCTGATCTCCTTCAGAATGGACTGGCTGGATCTCCTTGCAGTCCAAGGGACTCTCAAGAGTCTTCTCCAACACTACACTTCAAAAGCATCAATTCTTCGGCACTCAGCTTTCTTCACAGTCCAACTCTCACATCCATACAAGACCACTGGAAAAACCATAGCCTTGACTAGATGGACCTTTGTTGGCAAAGTAATGTCTCTGCTTTTGAATATGCTGTCTAGGTTGGTCATAACTTTCCTTCCAAGGAGTAAGCATCTTTTAATTTCATGGCTGCAGTCACCATTTGCAGTGATTTTGGAGCCCTCCAAAATAAAGTCTCTCACTGTTTCCATTGTTTCCCCATCTATTTGCCATGAAGTGATGGGACCAGATGCCATGATCTTCGTTTTCTGAATGTTGAGCTTTAAGCCAACTTTTTCACTCTCCTCTTTCACTTTCCTCAAGAGGCTTTTGAGTTCCTTTTCACTTTCTGCCATAAGGGTGGTGTCATCTGCATATCTGAGGTTATTGATATTTCTCCGGGCAATCTTGATTCCAGCTTGTGTTTCTTCCAGTCCAGCGTTTCTCGTGATGTACTCTGCATAGAAGTTAAATAAGCAGGGTGACAATATATAGCCTTGACGTACTCTTTTTCCTATTTGGAACCAGTCTGTTGTTCCATGTCCAGTTCTAACTGTTGCTTCCTGACTTGCATACAGATTTCTCAAGAGGCAGATCAGGTGGTCTGGTATTCCCATCTCTTTCAGAATTTTCCACAGTTTATTGTGATCCACAGAGTCAAAGGCATTGGCATAGTCAATAAAGCAGAAATAGATGTTTTTCTGGAACTCTCTTGCTTTTTCGATGATCCAGTGGCTGTTGGCGATTTGATCTCTGGTTTCTCTGCCTTTTCTAAAACCAGCTTGAACATCAGGAAGTTCACAGTTCACATATTGCTGAAGCCTGGCTTGGAGAATTTTGAGCATTACTTTACTAGCATGTGAGATGAGTTCAATTGTGCGGTAATTTGAGCATTCTTTGGCATTGCCTTTCTTTGGGATTGGAATGAAAACTGACCTTTTCCAGTCCTGTGGCCACTGCTGAGTTTTCCAAATTTGCTGGCATATTGAGTGCAGCACTTTCACAGCATCATCTTTCACGATTTGAAATAGCTCCACTGGAATTCCAACACCTCCACTAGCTTTGTTCGTAGTAATGCTTTCTAAGGCCCACTTGACTTCACATTCCAGGATGTCTGGCTCTAGGTCAGTGATCACACCATCGTGATTATCTGGGTCGTGAAGATCTTTTTTGTACAGTTCTTCTGTGTATTCTTGCCACCTCTTCTTAATATCTTGTGCTTCTGTTAGGTCCATAGCATTTCTGTCCTTTATCGAGCCCATCTTTGCATGAAATGTTCCCTTGGTGTCTCTGATTTTCTTGAAGAGATCTCTAGTCTTTCCCATTCTGTTGTTTTCCTCTATTTCTTTGCATTGATCGCTGAAGAAGGCTTTCTTATCTCTTCTTGCTATTCTTTGGAACTCTGCATTCAGATGCTTATATCTTTCCTTTGCTCCTTTGCTTTTTGCTTCTCTTCTTTTCACAGCTATTTGTAAGGCCTCCCCAGACAGCCATTTTGCTTTTTTGCATTTCTTTTCCATGGGGATGGTCTTGATCCCTGTCTCCTGTACAGTGTCATGAACTTCATTCCATAGTTCATCAGGCACTCTATCTATCAGATCTAGTCCCTTAAATCTATTTCTCACTTCCACTGTATAATCATAAGGGATTTTATTTAGGTCATACCTGAATGGTCTAGTGGTTTTCCCTACTTTCTTCAATTTCAATCTGAATTTGGCAATAAGGAGTTCATGATCTGAGCCACAGTCAGCTCCTAGTCTATAGCCACTCTGCTGCTGCTGCGTCGCTTCAGTCGTGTCCGACCCTGCGCGACCCCGTAGACGGCAGCCCACCAGGCTCCCCCGTCCCTGGGATTCTCCAGGCAAGAACACTGGAGTGGGTTGCCATTTCCTTCTCCAGTGCATGAAAGTGAAAAGTGAAAGTGAAGGCGCTCAGTCGTGTCTGACTCTTCGAGACCCTGTGGACTGCAGCCCACCAAGCTCCTCCATCCATGGGATTTTCCAGGCAAGAGTACTGGAGTGGGGTGCCATTGCCTTCTCCGATAGCCACTCTAGTGGGTGTCAAATTAGATCTCACTGTAGTTTTGATTTCATTTCTTCATTGGCTAATAATAGTGAGCATCTGTTTAAGTGCTGATTGGAAATTTATGTTTTCTTTGGAAGAATGTTTATGTAATCCTTTTGCCCATTATTGAGTTGTAGGAATTCTTTATATGTTTTAGATATATGATCATAAACGTTTTCTTCCATTCTGTGAGTTGTTCTTTCCCTTTCTTGATGGTGTCCTTTGAACCACAAATGTTTTTAATTTTGCAGTAGACCAGATTATCTTTTTTGTGTTTGTTGTTGCCTCTACCCTTGGTGTCATAACTAAGAAACAGTTGCCACCTCTCAGGTCATGAAGGTTTATGTCTGTGCTTGTCAGTCTGCAATCCATTTTGAGTTAGTTTTTGTATATGGCATGAGGTAAGGAGGTCCATCCAACTTCTTTGGTTTACATGTGGACATCCAGTTGCCTCAGCACCATTTGTTTAGAAGGCTTTTCCTTCCCCATTTAAATGTCTTGAAATTCTTGTTGAATATTGTGCTTAGTCACTCAGTTGTATCTGACTCTTTCCAACCCCATGGATTGCAGCCCACCCTGTTCTTCTGTCCATGGAAGTCTCCAGGCAAGAATACTGGAGTGGGTAGCCATTCCCTTCTCCAGGGGAACTTCCTAACCCAGAAATAGAACCAGGATCTTGTGAATTTCAGGCAGATTCTTTACCAGCTGAGCTAACAGGAAAGCCCAAGAATACTGGAGTGGGTAACCTATCCCTTCTCCAGGGGACCTTCCTGACCCAGGAATTGAACCGGAGTCTCCTGCATTGCAGGAGGATTTTTTCCAGCTGACCTATCAGGGAAGCCCTGTTGAATATTAACTTAAATAAAAGGTTTGTTTCTGGACTCTCAGTTCTGTTCCACTGACTGATTCTTTCCTCACGCTAGTAGCACAGGGTCTTGGGTGCTGTGACTTTTTAGTAAGTTTTGAAATTAGGAAGTATGATTCTTGACTTTGTTCTTTTTCAAGGTTTTTTTTTTTTTTTCTTGGTCTATTCTGTGTCTCTTAAATTTCCATTGGAATTTTAGGATCAGTTCACAAGGTTTTGAAAAGAAAAGAAGCCATCTGGGATTGTGAGAACAATTATGTTGAATATCTAGGTCAATTTGGGGAGTATTGCCATGTTAGCAGTATAAAGTTTGCTTCCATGGATATGGGATCTCTTTCTACCTATTTAGGCCTTCTTTAGTTTATTTCAATCATAGTTGTTTTGAATGCAGAAATATTTTGAATTAAATATTTTTCCATGTTATCTTTTATTGTACTTTTTGCATGGTAGATATAATTGCTTTTAATTCTTACTGTAATTTTTATGTAATGGGAAATGCATTTGAACTATGTGAAACTTAATTTTGCATTGAAATGAAATGGTAAAAGGTTATAATAAAATCTTCCTGTGCTAATACATGTTTTGTTAAATGTGAGATATGAAATCAGTGTAAAAGTAAAAAGATGCATTCTGAAATGGGATAAATGTTGAATTTCTCTTGCCAGATGTTTATTGTAGAGGAGTGTATGTAATCTTCTTATTGAGAATATTCAAGCACTAATTATAGAATTACTATAAGGGAGCTTAGATTTTATAATTCTTTAAATGATACCTGATGCTTTTTATTCAATTACAAAAATTTTAGAAAACTTGAAAAATGTAGAAGAGGACAAAGAGAATAAAAAACTGCTTGTTATTTAATTACTACCTAGAGTAACCACTTGGAGAAGGAAATGGCAACCCACTCCAGTGTTCTTGCCTGGAGAATCCCATGGACGGAGAAGCCTGGTGGGCTTCATTCCATGGGGTTGCAGAGTCGGACACGACTGAAGCGACTTAGCAGCAGCAGCAGCAGAGTAACCACTGATTACATTTTGCTATAACTACTTCTGGTTCTATACATGTATGTTCATTTTTAAACAAAGGGACATAATTTTATATAAGTTTTTTTCATGTAATAAGTAGACCTGATTGCACCTTTTGATTAATTTATTCCTGAGCATTTTATTTGAGTTTATTTTTTGCTACTGTCATTGATATATGGTATTTTTATAACCTGTTTTTGTGCATACATTCACTGTATATGTATGAAATTAATTTTTACATATATAGTTTTCTAATTGGTCTACTTTACTAATTCTTAGATTATTTAAAACATTTTTCAGTTGAATTCATCTTGGCTTTTCTTTTGAGTTTTTCTGTTTTGAAAGTCTGTGTTCTTAAATTTTTTTTAAACATTTTTTACAAAAGTTCCTCCTAATTCTTCATGAGTCTCTAATATTCTGTCTTCTAAGTTGCAAAGTGGTGGTTGTGGTTTCCAGGAACTTTATTAGCTAATTATTCTGTCCTTTACCTTAGTTTTGAATTGTTTATTTTTCTATATATTTTTCACTTTACTGATTTGATTTTCTGGTTATCAGTTTGTTGGTCAGAGTTTCAGTGGACATTCTTGATGCATAAATCCAATTTTTTTTTTTTCTGATGTGAAATACTTAAGGCAACAGCACTAGGAATAAAAATTGAATTTAAGAAGAGCACAAAGAAGCATCTCGAATAACTGAAGGGGAACATCTAGTTATTTGTTTTCATTATGTATCAGTTCCACTTTGGGATTTATAAAGATATAGGCGTTTAATACCTACTTCAGCCTGGAATTTTTTTATACTGTAATTTAAGCTTTATATTGACTATTTGGTAAGGCAGAAATAGATTAATTTTTGGTGAATGAAAGATAAAAAACGTGCTGATAATTGTAACATCTTCATAGTTCTTCATAGATAATTGCCTCTTCATAGTTGAGCACATCAGACTATCGAAGATCTGCTTCGTAGTCCTAACCAACCTTTGTGGTGAACACAAGCAAGTCAGCTACTTGCTCTGAGCTTTGTTTTTTTCACCTGTAAAAACAGGAATAATAATGCAGTAGATATAGGGTTTTTGTGAAGATCAGATGAGACTGACTGTGGAAGTGTTTTGAAGAGCAGTGGAGGTCCATCAATACAAGTGACCTTTTTCAGTGGAGTCTATTTAGCATGTTACTGACTCCGCCTCTTAAAACATGGGCTTCCCAGGTGGCACTAGTGGGAAAGAATCTGCTTGCCAGTGCAGGAGATGCAAGAGAGGAGGGTTCAATCCTTGGGTTGGGAAGATTGCTTGGAGAGGAGGAAACAGCAACCCACTCCAGTTTTCTTGTCTGGGAAATCCCATGGACAGAGGAACCTGGCAGGCTACAGTGCAAGGGTTGCAAAGAGTCAGACACGGCTGAAGCGACTGAGCACACGCAGTCACAGAAACTGTCTAATTCTTGTTACTGTTCCAGATTGCTAGTGGCCACATGAGTCAGCAGGATCTGGAGTCCCGGATGAGAGAGCTTATCTACACAGACTCAGATCTCGTCATCACCCCAATCATTGACAATCCGAAGGTGCGGAAAAACCCCAAAGACACCCTAACACCCTGGGGCTGGAATCTGGGTGACGTTTTCATTCCCCAGTCTTATCTTCTCCCCCGATTCTTGTGGTTGTCTGCTTTTCTTTCTTTCCTGCCACGTGCCCATACTTACTTAGATGAATGATTGCAGACACGCTCCCTGATGGTGTGTGGTGAAGGCACATGTCAATGAGCAGCGCTCCTCGGCTGGGGTGGGGGGCTAATCACAGAGAGACCATAGCTCTCATAGGTGGTCAGGATTGCAGGGCAGGTGATGGCGAGAGACGGGGAGCTTGTGTGCAGCTTCTCTTAGTGTTAATATTGTACAGGACCACGGCATGGTTAGTAGAGCTAGGGGACTGGCATTGGTACAGTGCGAGTAACCGCTGAACTTACTCGAATTTTATCACTTGGGCCACCGGTGTCCCTTTTCTGTGCCAGGATCCCACGTTGCAGTTGGGATCTTTTGCCTCCAATTGGTCCTTGTACTCCATGGTCTTGTGGTAATTTCTTACTGTTTCCTTGTCTCTTATGAGCTTGGGCTTCTCCGGTGGCTCAGACGGTAAAGCGTGCCTGTAGTGTGGAAAATCTGGGTTTGATCCCTGGGTCAGGAAGATCCCCTGGAGGAGGAAATAGCAACCCACTCCAGTACTCTTGCCTGGAAAATTCCATAGATGGAGGAGCCTGGTGGGCTACAGTCCATGGGGCCTCAAAGAGTTGGATACGACCGAGCGACTTCACTTATGATCTTGATACTTTGAAGAGTACAGTACTGGGTAGGTATTTTGTAGAATGTCCCTCCGTTTGGGTTTGCCTAAGCATTTCTCATGATTACAAATGATGTTATGCATTTTTTGGCGAGAATACTAGCAGCAAAAGTTTTAAAAATGCTCCCTAGGGAGTTTTTGGAAACGTTAGATATAGAAATGAGGGTTGAATTTTTAAATTAAAAGTGTCACAATGAAGTCCCCCAGCTAACCCAAACTCATGGATCCAACTGCTACGTGTAGTCTTCATTTTGCTTGAGAAAACCATATGGTCTTCTGTTCAAGACCTCAGCCCACCTTCCAGCTCTTCCGTAAATCCTGACCGCATCAAACCTAAAGTCCTTATTGATTCTCTAGTTTCTTAGAAACATTTCTCTGAAGTCTGTAATTATGTCCTGCCAGTTTTGCATCCTAATATAAATATTTCATGTTTTTTCTGCTGTTTAACAGATGTTTGTCGTATCTTTCCAACCAGAGTGTCAGCTCTCTGGCAGTTGGATCATGTCTTTGATGTGTTTCTCTCCCCCTTCCCACTTAGCACAGTGCTTTGCCTTGACAGGCAGCCAGTAAAGATTTATTGAATAACTAAATTTCTAACCTAGAAGTAAATTAGCTTAAGAGTAAGCCAAGATAGGGTGGACTGACTCTTTTCCATGAAGTTTTATTTTTTTGCAGACGTCAGTTGAAATGATTTTATTTTACGCCTTATCACTCATATTTGTGTATTAGTCTGAAAGGGTTCTGTTGAATGCTTGTTTTTTTTTTGTGTTACATTTTACGTTGTTCTTCTCTGACCTTGTTGATTTGTAATGGCATCACTGACTCGATGGACATGGGTCTGAGTGAACTCCGGGAGTCGGTGATGGACAGGGAAGCCTGGCGTGCTGCAGTCCCTGGGGTCGCAAAAGGGTGGACACCACCGAGCGACTGAATGGAACTGAATAGGAGATACATCGGGAGACAGTTACCCATCTCAAAAGTTTTTTTTTTTTTTTTTAACCACAGATTATGAAACAACCACCAATTAAATATGATCCAAAAATATTGCATCTACCAGCACATTCAGGTAGGATCCTAAAGGGCTTATCAAATACATAGATTCATGGCAGACAGATACAAATATAAAATTTAATTGTAAATGGAATATTTTATTTATGAATAGCTAAATTTTTATTTTCCTGCCAACTGGCTATTTTCCCTAGGCATTAAGAAACCAGCTATAATCCTCTTGTGCCAGCGTTTGCCTTACTCAGCTGGGTCCAGGCTGCCATGGACTCTTCAGGGCAGGAAAGTTTCTGTGAAGCTGAGTGGGTTTTCCTGTTGTGTGTGTGGGCCCTTCTCCCGCCCTGGACCTTAAAAGCCAGTTGAATTTCCAACATTAATCGTGCTGTTGTGGGTACAGAGAGTTGGAAACCATAAGGAAGAATCGAGATTTCTACCTGAGGGAGTGGGGCAGTTGAGATTGGAGTCAGATGGCTCATTTCTGGGGGGATAATGTAGGCCTGGAGAGACTTGAAGCATGATTGTTACTTTTCTTTTTTTCCTAATGGAAAGTCGTATTTAGGGTGAGTGTAAGAATTTTTTTAATACCTTGAATTTTGATGTATTTTGTTTGATAAATTATGTTTTAAACTAGACCTGGAAAGATTCTTCATCATAGTTGGAGTAGAATCTAAAAATTGAAATCAAAGTAAATGTAAAATAAAATATGTTCATGTTTTAAGTATTCCAAGTAGAGGCACAATTTATGAAAACTTAGAGGGGTTTATCTCGAAATATTCCTTCCCTTTTCCACTTTAGTTTGAATTATTTTAAGAAATTATTGTTAAAGCTTATTTTGTTTAAATATAGAGATTAGGTGAAATTATGTTAATTTTAGCTGGCGGTTCATTTCCCAGTTTCTGCCTTTTGTTTGTAGGCATTTGAAGGTGGTACTCCCAGATGGTTTCAGCTCTGTATTAACCTAGTTATATTTACTAGTCATTTCAGTGGGACTTCATAATAACTATAAAAATTTTGGCTTTTCCAATATCTTAAGGCTAGGTTGCTTTATTTATGCAAAGGCCATCTTGTTTTTTTCAGAGTACAGTTTTATTTAACTTAGTACTTTGTTATGCTCTTGGTTGCAAGAAAATTCTACTAAATTTAGGCATCTGCCTTGTTTTTTAAGCATAGTTTTCCATTGACATAGTTTACAACATCTCCATGGGTAGAAAAGTAGAAGAATATAGAAGAGTGACTAAAAGTGGTGGCATCTTTGGAGTGTTTTGGTTTTGATGGTGTAAAGTTAGGGTTTTCTTTGCCCTCACTTTAGCTATTGAAATTCTGTGTTGTTCTTTCTCTTGCAACATTTGTAGCAATCTCTTTTCACATAATCCCCACTTTTACTATTTTCTTTCTTCTGCAGTGGATAAATTAGTATTTCTAGAAGACCAGGATTGGAATGATTTTCTGCAACAAGTGTGCTCACAGATCGACTCCACTGAGAAGAGTACGGGGGCCTCGCGAGCCAAGCTGAATCTCCTCTGCTACCTGTGCGTGGTAGCTGGGCACAGGGAGGTGGCCACCAGGCTCCTCCACTCCCCCTTGGTGGGTTCCTAAATATTGGGAAGCAAATAACTCCTTTCACATCCTTGCAGTCTGCCTTCTGCACTTAACTTTATTTCTATAGTGAGAAAAGCAAGCACTAAAATACTAATTCAGTTTAATTAAAATGAAAAAAGGGATTTATTAGGATGACAGGTTTGCCAGTATTGTCCTCTGTTTAATGCTTGTATCTAAAAGCATATGAATCGACATTGACTTTGAAGAGCTTCTTTTTATGTTATGTTACGCTTGCATTTTATATTAACTTGTAGTAATTGTAAGATTTATTTCATCCATGAAATCATAAGAGAGCAATCTTTTCATCAGCTGCTGGAGTGAGCTGCCCATGTGGAATAGGGGCTCTTTTCCTGGGTCTTCCTGGTGAATTCCAAGGTTTCTCATGTGACACTGAATGGGGAATTGAGTCTCTAAGCATTTTTCCTTCTTCCTCTGATAATATTATTTCTTGGGCTGTCTTGGCTCATCAATGAAACCATGGGAATTTGGCAGAGCTTTTGAAGTCATCCTCAGAAAGGAGCATTTTCCTTTCTGGGCCTTCATTGGGGAACTACCTTGAAAAAATTTAAGTTCATTTTCTTGCAGAGTAGTGTTACAGTTCCTTATTTGGTACTTATGTTTGTGGGGTGAGGGGCAGTGGCATGTTTAGAGAATAGAATTGAGTTGGAGAAACTGGACGTACTTGTTTCTTAGTTTTTATCCAGTATATTCAGTGCTTTTGCATCTTTGTAAATAATTACTTCCTTGGTGTGGAATTTGCATTTCATTTGTATATAGGTTTGATTTGTTAATTTAGTGGTCAATTGCTGTCTCATTTCATGATTGAAATACATTTTAATTTTTATATTCTAGTTCCAGTTGCTAATCCAGCATTTGCGAATAGCTCCAAACTGGGATATGTAAGTAACATTTATATTTTAATAAATTATTCTTATTTTATTAAGTAGTTAAAACATGCATATTTATTAAAAGCACATACTCTTAAATACTTATTACAAACTATTCTAAAGTAATGATAACTCTGAATCATAGTCCTTTCTGTACCATTCCAATTGTCAGTTTAAAAATGAAAGTGAAATTGAAAGTCGTTTGGTCATGTCTGACACTTTGAGACCCCATGGACTATGCAATCCATGGAATTCTCCAGGCCAGAATATTGGAGTGGGTAGCCTTTCCCTTCTCCAGGGGATCTTCCAAACCCAGGGATCAAACCCAGGTCTCCTGCATTACAGGCGGATGCTTTATCAGCTGAGCCACAAGGGAAGCCCAAGAATACTGGAGTGAGTAGCCTATCCCTTCTTCAGTGGATCTTCCCTGACCCAGGAATCGGACCAGGGTTTCCTGCATTGCAGGTGGATTCTTTACCAACTGAGCTATCCTTATCCTAATATTGTAAATTCAATTCTAAGGTTATATAAACTACTTTAAAACTTTATTCATGGTTACTCTTTAGAATATTCTTTTTAAAATAATTTTAATTGGTTTATTTATTTTTGGCTGTGCTGGATCTCAATTGTGGCAGGCGGGCTTCTCATTGCAGTGGCTTCTCTTGCTGCAGAGCCTGGGCTCAGGCATGTGGGCTTCAGGAGTTGCCCACATGGGCTGAGGAGTTGAGGTTCTCAGGTTTTAGAGCACAGGCCCAACAGTTGTGGAGCACAGGCTTAGTTGCTCCAAAGTATGTGGGATCTTCCCTGATCAGGGATCAAACCTTTGTCTCCTGGATTCTTTACCACTGAGCCACCAGGGAAGCCCTTGAATATTCTGAGTCAAATACTTTACACTTATCCCTGTGTTTTAATTTAGTTACACTAAGGTGTTCTCCTTTGCCACTATATCTTGCCTTAAGGTGGTAGATAAGAGTGCCTGATGAACTATGGACTGAGGTTTGTGACATTGTACAGGAGACAGGGATCAAGACCATCCCCATGGAAAAGAAATGCAAAAAAGCAAAATGGCTGTCTGGGGAGGCCTTACAAATAGCTGTGAAAAGAAGAGAAGCGAAAAGCAAAGGAGCAAAGGAAAGATATAAGCATCTGAATGCAGAGTTCCAAAGAATAGCAAGAAGAGATAAGAAAGCCTTCTTCAGTGATCAATGCAAAGTAATAGAGGAAAACAACAGAATGGGAAAGACTAGAGATCTCTTCAAGAAAATTAGAGATACCAAGGGAACATTTCATGCAAAGATGGGCACGATAAAGGACAGAAATGGTATGGACCTAACAGAAGCAGAAGATATTAAGAGATGGCAAGAATACACAGAAGAACTGTACAAAAAAGATCTTCATGGCCCAGATAATCATGATGGTGTGATTACTGACCTAGAGCCAGACATCCTGGAATGTGAAGTCAAGTGGGCCTTAGAAAGCATCACTATGAACAAAGCTAGTGGAGGTGATGGAATTCCGGTTGAGCTATTCCAAATCCTGAAAGATGATGCTGTGGAAGTGCTTCACTCAATATGCCAGCAAATTTGGAAAACTCAGCAGTGGCCACAGGACTGGAAAAGGTCAGTTTTCATTCCAATCCCAAAGAAAGGCAATGCCAAAGAATGCTCAAACTACCGCACAATTGTACTCATCTCACACGCTAGTAAAGTAATACTCAAAATTCTCCAAGCCAGGCTTCAGCAACATGTGAACCGTGAACTTCCTGATGTTCAAGCTGGTTTTAGAAAAGGCAGAGGAACCAGAGATCAAATTGCCAACATCTGGATCATGGAAAAAGCAAGAGAGTTCCAGAAAAACATCTATTTCTGCTTTATTGACTATGCCAAAGCCTTTGACTGTGTGGATCACAATAAATTGTGGAAAATTCTGAAGGGAATACCAGACCACCTGATCTGCCTCTTGAGAAATTTGTATGCAGGTCAGGAAGCAACAGTTAGAACTGGACATGGAACAACAGACTGGTTCCAAATAGGAAAAGGAGTATGTCAAAGCTGTATATTGTCACCCTGCTTATTTAACTTATATTCAGAGCACATCATGAGAAACACTGGACTGGAAGAAACACAAGCTGGAATCAAGATTGCCAGGAGAAATATCAATAACCTCAGATATGCAGATGACACCACCCTTATGGCAGAAAGTGAAGAGGAACTAAAAAGCCTCTTGATGAAAGTGAAAGTGGAGAGTGAAAAAGTTGGCTTAAAGCTCAACATTCAGAAAACGAAGATCATGGCATCTGGTCCCATCACTTCATGGGAAATGGGGAAACAGTGGAAACAGTGTCAGACTTTATTTTTCTGGGCTCCAAAATCACTGCAGATGGTGACTGCAGCCATGAAATTAAAAGACGCTTACTTCTTGGAAGGAAAGTTATGACCAACCTAGATAGCATATTCAAAAGCAGAGACATTACTTTGCCAACAAAGGTTCGTCTAGTCAAGGCTATGGTTTTTCCTGTGGTCATGTATGGATGTGAGAGTTGGACTGTGAAGGCTGAGCGCCAAAGAATTGATGCTTTTGAACTGTGGTGTTGGAGAAGACTCTTGAGAGTGCCTTGGACTGCAAGGAGAGCCAACCAGTCCATTCTGAAGGAGATCAGCCCTAGGATTTCTTTGGAAGGAATGATGCTAAAGTTGAAACTCCAGTACTTTGGTCACCTCATGCGAAGAGTTGACTCATTGGAAAAGACTCTGATGCTGGGAGGGATTGGGGGCAGGAGGAGAAGGGGACGACAGAGGATGAGATGGCTGGATGGCATCACTGACTCGATGGACTTGAGTCTGAGTGAACTCCGGGAATTGGTGATGGACAGGGAGGCCTGGCATGCTGCGATTCATGGGGTCGCAAAGAGTCGGACACAACTGAGCGACTGAACTGAACTGAAGGTGGTTCACAAAAAATAATGAGATTATGGTCTGTAAACTCGTGATGGAAGGATGTGTACCTGCTTATATGGAGGCAGCATACTTGGTGAAAAGTACATTAGATGAAGTGTTAGCAGGCTTTGTGCTCTGGTCACCAGTGAGCTTCGATCAGATGATTGATTATTTCTTTCAGAGACTCTCAGCTTCTGAGGGAATCTCTGTGGGATGATGAAAGTGCTTTGGATTCAGACAGATGTGGGACTGGATCACAGGTCTGCCCCTTGGGAAATTATTACAACAGCTGAATGTCAGTTTCCTCATCTGTAAAATGAGGGTAGTGTACCAAGCTCATAGATTTTTGGTAACAATTACAATTAAAAAAAAATTGAAATATAGTTGATTTGCAATGTTGTGTTAGTTTCAGCTGTACAGCAAAGTCATTCAGTTATACATGTATAAATTCTTTACGTTAAATATTGAATGAAGTAGGTGTATGAAATATCTGTACGGTGCCTGGTTCTTAGTGGGTGCTTAGTATATTTTGGGGGTGTGGGAGCTGTAGTTGGTGCTGTCAAGCTTAGTTTACCGTTGAGAAGCACATGAAAACACGAAGGTGAAGGCGTTTTGTAAAATGGGCCAGTGGTAGGAGAGGAATTCTTCCCTGCTGGTGAAATAAGGGGGAAGCAACAGGTGTCCACAGAATGCTTTCTTGAATAATTACTCTTACACATCTTCTAATATTACTCTCCCAAGGTAAATTCTGGCATTACAAAATAGGATTTTTACATCATTTTTGAGCCTAGTAAACTTTGAGAAGAGTTGTGGTATGCTCAGTGAAAAGAAAATGACATCTAACCCTTCGGTGAGCCTCAAATTATAGCTTTGAATGGGGTGCCCCCTGCTGGCTTTTAAAAACAGACACTCTTAATCTTTTCCAGGTACTTCTGTTACTTGTGAATCGGGCTTCCCTGATAGCTCAGTTGGTAAAGAATCTGCCTGCAATGCAGCAGACCCCAGTTTGATCTCTGGGTTGGGAAGATCTGCTGGAAAAGGGAAAGGCTACCCACTCCAGTATTCTTGGGCTTCCCCTGTGGCTCAGCTGGTAAAGCATCCACCTATAATGTGGGAGACCTGGGTTTGATCCGTTGGTTGGGAAGATCTCCTGGAGAAGGGAAAGGCTACCCACTCCAGTGTTCTGGCCTAGAGAATTCCATGGACTGTATAGTCCATGGGGTCGCTAAGAGCCGGACACAACTGAGCGACTTTCAGTTACTTGTAAAACAGTTTTAATTTGAGGAAAATGATGGCTAGTTGAGCCCTCTGCTCGGAGTCTTATTTTACTCTCATTGTCCATTCAAATACTACTTCTTCCAGTGAGGCTTTTTCTGATCCAGGTCTTATCACCTTGACAGCATATGATTAGGGTCTTTAACTCAGCTAGGGGATAATCACTGTGGAAGTAGGTATGCTCACTCCTTGGTCGTATTCTGTATATAGGAAAATGAAATGAAAAATAATGTGGTGTAATTTTGTAAGTTTCTCTTCCCTTTATATAACGTATTATATATTTTTCATGTCATTAATTTTTTTGCCCAGGATTTTTTTTTGTGGTATGCCTCTTTTTATAGGCTGTGAATATTTGATCATTTTATTTACCCTGCCCCTATTTTTGGATAGTATTATAATATTGTAAATAATACACTGGTGAACATTTTTGTGCTTAAATCTTTGTGCCTATCTGTTTTTTCTTTTTCCTCTCAGGGCAGATTCGTAGAATTAGAATGAACAGGTAGAGAGCAATAGATAATTTTTGTGACTTCTGATAAATTGCTGAAATTCTCTGTAGAAACATATCAACCTGCGTTCCCAGTCACTTTGTATAAAAATGCCCTTTTGTTAGAACTCGTAATAGTGAACATTTATAAAATCTTACTGTTTGTTGTTCAGTTGCTAAGTCATGTTCTACTCTTTATGACCAGATGAACTGCAGCATGCCAGGCTTCCTTGTCTCTCACTGTCTCCCTGGGTTTGTTCAGACTCTTGTCTATTGAGTCGATAATGTCATCCAGTCATCGCATCCTCTCTTGCCCCCTTCTCCTCCTGCTCTCAGTCTTTCCCAGCATAACCTTTGTCAATCAACTTTACGGAGGTATACTTCACAGATAGTGCATAATATTTTAATTTAAGAAATTTTATTTATAAAATATACATAACAAAATTTATCATTTAGCCATTTAAAGTGTATAACTCAATGGCATTATGTATATTGTAGTACTGATGCTGTGCAACCATGATCATTGTCAGTTTCCAGAACTTTTTCAGTTCCAAACAGAAGCTCTTGTCCAGTAATCATTAAATCCTGATCCCTCCTCTTCCAAGACCCTGATAATCTCAGTTCTTTTGTTTCTATGAATTTCCATCTTCTTGGTACTTAATAGAAGTGAGATCATACATTTGTGCTTTGGTGTCTGCATTATTTCACTTACCTAAATGCTTTCAAAGTTCATCTGTCTTGCAGCATGGATCAGAAAGTCTTCCTTTTTAAGGGCTGAATAATACTCCGCATATGTGTATGCCACAGTTTGTCTTTTCATCTGTTGATGGACACTGGGGTTGCTTCTAATTCTGACTGTTGCAGATAATGTGGTTGTGAGCACTGGTGTGCAAATACCTGTCTGAGTCCCTGCTTTCAGTTTGCCTGGGAGTGGAATTGCTGGATTATTTGATAATGTTTTGTTCAGTTTCTTGAGAATACCGTCATACTCTTTTACACAGCGTCTGCACTATTTTGCATTCCCACCACCAATGCGTGAGGGTTCTAGTTTGTCCTCATCCTCTTCAACCCTTAGTTTTTTCCATTTCTCTTTTCTTTTCGGTAGTAGCTCTTCTAATGGGTATGAAGTTATATACAGTGTGGTTTTGATTTGCATTTCACTAATGACTAGTAATGTCAAGCATCTTTTCATGTCCGTATTGGTCATTTGTTTGTCTTCTTTGGAGAGATGTCTTTTCAGGTCCTTTGCCCACTTTTGGTTGCCTTAGTTTATTTATAGGAGTTCTGTGTGTATTCTGGATATTAACCCTGTGTTGGGTACATGACTTATCTCCCATTCTGTGAGTTGCCTTTTTGTTCTGTTGATAGTCTTCTTTGATGCCTACGTTTAAAAATTTTGATGCAACCAGGTTTTTCATTTTTTTCTTTTGTTGTCTGTGATTTTAGTGTCATAGTCAAGAAATCATTGCCACATCCAATGCATAAAGCTTTTACATTCATGTTTTTTTCTACTCTGCACTCTTTACTGGAATGTTTGTAAGTCTGAACAGGACTACCAGCCTCCATGTTTGGTGGGAAACCCAATTTCAGATTCCTCTGACCTCGGGGGTCACCACTGCCCGAAGTCACCCCTTGTTTCAGAGACAAGCCCCAGGACTCTGGTCTTCTCCAGGACAGACTTCTGTTCTGCCTGTACAGTGTCCATCAGTAGTGTGAGTGTTTCTACACTTCCTTATATAAAAGATTTTTATATGAAAGGTCCGTACACAGACACAAACTCATTTGCAAATGTACCAGAACCTCTATTCCACTCCAGTCAAATTGTCTTCATTTGCTAAGAAAAATATGATGGTGGGCTTGAAGATCATGACCATAAAGATTGGGGGCAGGAGGAGAAGGGGGTGACAGAGGACGAGATGGTTGGATGGCATTGACCGACTGAATGGACTTGAGTTTGAGCGAACTCCGGGAGATGGTGAAGGACAGGGAAGCCTGGCGTGCTCTAGTCCATGGGGTCACAAAGAGTTGGACATGACTGAGCGACTGAACTGAATTACGTTTTATAGTTTTAGCTCTTACATTTAGGTGTTTGATCTATTTTGAGTTTTTTGTTTTTTAATACAGTATTAGGTAAGAGTTCAGTTTTGTTTTTTTTTTAAATTATTTATTTTTGGCTGTTGCCACCTGGGCTTTTCTCTGGTTGCAGCAAGCAGGGGCTCCTGTCTAGTTGCGCACAAGCTTCTCACTGCGGTGGCTTCTCTCGTAGCAGAGCATAGGCTCCAGGGGTTGAGGGCTTCCGTAGTTGCAGCTGGCGGGTTTGAGAGCTCAGGCTCGGTAGCTGTGGTGCACAGGCGTAGGTGCCCTGAGGCATGTGGGATCTTCCCGAAAGCAGGGATCAAACTCCTGTGATCTGCATTGGCAGGTGGGTTCTTTACCAGCGAGCCACCAGGAAAGCCCCAGGTTCGTTCTTTTGTGTATGTATCTCCAGTTTCCAGCACTGTTTTTTGAAAGGACTGTCCTCTCCCCATTAAATGCTGTTGGCAGCCTCGCTGATAGTCATGTTGACCGCGTATGGTGAGGGTTTGTTTCCGGGCTCTCTGTTGTTTCATGGATCTATAAATCTGTCTTTCTGTGAGTACCGCAGCGTCTCAATCACCATAGTTTTGTAGTAAGTTTTGAAATCAGAAAATGTGACTTCAACTTTGTTCTTGTTTTTCAAGATTGTTTTCGGTTCCCTGGATGTTCTAGGAAGGAGTTTTCTAGTTTTTGGTACAGTTTGATACTTTAATAAAGTAAATGCTCATTGTCAGTTTTTTTTTTTAAATACAGTTTCTCCATTTGTGAGTTACTTCACTTCTTGATGGATTGGATTTCATTTGGTCGGTTTCTTTCAGAATTAAAAAAAAAACTTCTTTTAAGAAGACTGTCTCTCAGAGGCTGTGCTTCTGGAGTTGCTCCTTCCTTTGAAACTTTCTGGCTGTGGTTCTGGGGCTCAGGCCCAGCGGGCTGAATGAGGCCTCCCAGGACCTTCAGACCACACCCATCCTTGAGCCCCGGCTTGTGCGTGCTCATTCGCTCGTGTGCTGACTGCAGTTTTGGAAGACTCAGGGCAGCCCACCTCTTTCTTCTTCCTCTTATATGTGACCAGCTTGATTCTGTTTTTCAGTGAAAAAAGAATTTTTCTTTATATTGCAGGCCTGCAACTTTTTACTAGGATGTATCTTTTTACAAAATTTCCTTGCCAGTCGGTCTCTTAAAGGCTTTAGCCTTTCTTTTGCTTTTCTCTGTCCTTATGATTTCTTCATCTCTATTTCATCCTTTTTCTGCTCCTGAAACTCCTGTAGGATGGATGTGGGGTTTTGTATCTCTTGACTGCATTTTCTTATGCTTTCTTACTCGCTTATTGAGATAAAATCCACCCTTTCTTGGTTTTTATTGAATTTATTTTTTAGAGCTGTCTTAGGCTTACTGCAAATTGAGGGCACGGTAAAGAGATTTCCCACGTGCCTCTCCTTCCCATGCGTGTTGCCTCTCCAGGTATCAGTATCTCCCACCTGAACGGCACATTTGTTACAAATGAGGCTCCTAAAGGGACATGTCAAAATCATCCGAACTCTGTACTTTACAGTACAGTTCATTCTTAGTGTGTACAGTCTGTGGGTTTGGATACTGTTGAATGATGTGTCGCCATCATTATGGTATCATGCAGTATTTATTGGATAAGAAGCAAATTTGGGTTCTGCCTGTTCATACCTCTGACTTCTTTTAGCCACTGAACTTTTTATTGCCTCCATAGTTTTGCCTTTTCCAGAGTGTCATGTAGTTGGGATCATAAAGTATGTAGTTTTTTCCGATTGGCTTTTTTTCCTTAGTAACACACATTTAAGGTTCTTCCATGTCTTTTCATGGCTTGATAGCTCATTCTTTTTATTCCATTGTCAGATATTCCAGATATTCCATTGTCTGTATGTACCACGGTTTATTTAACCATTCACATACTGAAAGGGGTAATTACTATTTCTTTCCTCTCTTTGGCGAAGACCTTTGAAGAATTTTTACTTTCCATTGCAGTTATAAAGCACAACTTCAGTTTTTGTCACCATTACAAATGGACTTTCCAGTTAGCTCAGTGGTAAAGAATCCACTTGCCAGTGCTGCTGCTGCTAAGCCACTTCAGTCGTGTCCGACTCTGTGCGACCCCATAGAGCAGGAGATGCCAGATATGCAGGTTTGATCTGTGCGTCGGGAAGGTCCCCTGGAGGTGGAAACGGCAGCCCACTCCAGTATTCTTGCCTGGAGAATCCCATGGACAGAGGAGCCTGGTGGGCTACAGTCCATGGGGTCACAAAGAGTCGGACACGGCTGAGCGACTGAGCACACATGCACACAGATGGTGCTGCAGAGGGCGTTGTGTTCATGTCTCCCTGTGTACACAAGGGAACGTTCCTCTGGGCCATACATGTGGGGGAATGTATGCTCACCCCATCCCATCCCACTTTTCTCCCATGTTGATGCTTACAGTTGTATAATGTAACTAAATGGGGTTGATTTCCTTGGTCCTAACTCTCCACTTCAGAACCCATTTTCTCTCTGTTTACAGAAGGGCCAAGATCGCTCGGATGATTGGTTTACTGGCCTCACACACATCTGAGCTCCAGGAAAATGCACCTGTTATTGAGGTAATTTGTTTTATTACTGAAATGCTATGAATGGAGAGAATGTTCTCAATTTTAGAACATACAGCTCTTGTGGGTGTTCACTTAAGTGTTTTTCGTGGAATGTGGCAGCCGCTATAAAGTAACCTCAGTAGACCGTCACACTTCAGCGCTGCCTCTCATTTTCAACACTGGTAGTTTTTGAGGGTGGTGTGGTGGAGTTACATGGCTTCAGGGCTCTATTCATCGTGATTTTAACAATTTTTGGATAAAGCTTGTTTCATTAACTAGATTTCTTGGATGTCTGCCGCTGTTAATTTTAAAAAGTAATAGTGTGTATTTCGCTATCTAGGAAACTTTTGAATTAACATATACTATATTGTGAATTGTTTCTGTTGGATAAGGAGGGATTTTCAAAGTAACTTGAAATTGTGTCAGGTACTCCTTTCTAATGCCATCTGTTTAAAAATTTGTTACTGCTTACAATATTTTTGTGTTGTGTTGTTCAGTCACTGAGTCGTGTCTGACTCTTTGAAATCCCGTGGACTGCAGCTCGCCAAGCCTCTCTGCCTCTCACTATCTCCTGAAATTTGCCCAAGTTCATGTCTATTGAATCCAACAGATTTTTTAGTTCTGTAACAATCGAAACAACCACTAGATGGCACTCAAACACAGGAAACAAAGTTTACAAGGTAGCCACCATTAAGACCAATTGACTGTAGCAATTGAGACAACCACTAGGGGACGCTCAAACACTGGAAACAAAGTTTTTACAAGTTAGAACTTGAGGAAGAAATAAGCTTGGCAGGTATAGGTCACTTTGTTTGTCATTTCCCTGTTTTTTTTTGGTTTATGCTGCATGAGATGTGATTCCGGTCCCATTTTAGATTAAGGAAAGTCATGACAGCCTCTTGAGAACAGTGCAGTCATTTCAGGAGATGAGGATTCCTGTGAGGCCCATCTATGACCTTAGGTTCAGAACTCTTGAGACGAGGTTTCTGTAGCACAATTGTGTGTTCATATGTAGTTTTCTCCAGTATGTTTCAATAAAACTCGTGGTTGAAGATCCTGTAGGCATTTTAAAGGCATAGACCTCATTTTATTTTATTAATTTTTAAAATTTTGTTTTTTTATTGAAGTATAATTGATTTACAATGCGTCACTTTCAGGTGTCCAGCAAAGTGATTCAGTTATACGTGTATCTGTCTATATCTCTTCTTTTTTCAGATTCTTTCCCCTTATAAGTTACTACAAAATACTAAGTATGGTTTTCTGTGCTACACAAGTAGGCCCTTGTTTGTTATCTATTTTATATGTATTAGTGTGTGTATGTTAATCCCAAACTCTTAATTTATCCTCCTCCCCTTTCCCCTTTGGTAGCTATAAGTTTTTTTTCCCCTTTGTCTGTGGGTCTATTTCTGTTTTGTACATAGGTTGATGTGTATTATCTTTCTTTTGAAAAGATTCCATGTGTAAGTGATATCATATGATACTTGTCTTTCTCTGTCTTACCTCACTTAGTGTCATAATCTCTGTCTACCCCTGTTGCTGCAAATGGCACTGTTTCATTCTCTTTTTATAGAACCTCATTATTCATCACTGTAATCCATGGTGCCTAGCCAGCCAAGTAACGTGTGTACATCTGGTATTCAGTCCCTGTTAAAAGATTTAATAAACGATTACAAGAATGGTAGGAAAGTGTGGCAGTATAATTTGTTATCAGGAGACAGAAGAGATGGATGGAGAAAAATCTATTTTACTTTTCTTATGATACAGTTTAAGTCCCTTCCATCTTATTCTGCCATCACTGGCTACAGAAAAGAGCTGGTTGTGGTCTCTTGTATATATTTAGAAGCATTTATTAACTTCTTCCTTATGTTTTCTACAGAAAAATATAGCCAGCTTCTTATACTTTTCCTCCTAGGCAACACATTTATCGCCCTGAGTTTGTTGTGATTCTTATGTGTAATAATTTAAAATAAATATTATGATATTATGTTACGTATATTTAAATCTTAAACATGCAGTGGATATATTTTAGGAAATTGAATATAAAACCTTAAGATTCAGAACTGGAAAGATATTAACAGATACTCTAGTCTGATCCCTTCATTAAACATTTTCATTATGGAAAATCTCAATATACATAAAAGTAGAGAGGCTGAAATACTGAGCTCACTTCCAGCAGTTACTGACATTTTACGAATATTGTCTGTCTGTCGTCTTACCCTCTCACTCCCCTCCCTGTCTCCTCCCTATGTCTCCCCTTCTCCCGTTACAGTTTTATTTTTGTTTGTTTTTTGGTGGTACTGTGTGGCCTGCTTGTTGGATTTAGTTTCCTGATCAGGGATTGAACTCCAGCCCCCAGCAGAAAGTGTGGAATCCTAACCACTGGACTTTCAGGAAAATTCCCACCCCCCAGCCCCTGGTATAGTATTAAAAAAAAAATCTTAGACCTCATACTGTGCTCATAAATGCTCTAGTATATATATCTAACAGAAGAGGCTTTAAAAAAATACAGCCACCACGCTGTTACCACGGCTAACACCATCGCCAGTGGTTGCCTGATACTGAATACCAGTCAGTGTTCCGATTTCCCTGATGTCTCACACATGTCATTGTGTATTTTTTCATTGAACCAGGACTGAAACAAGGTCCGGTACTGCATTTAGAGAACATCGACTATTAAGTCCCTGAATTTCAAACATTTTCCTGTTATTTTTTAGTGCCATTCATTTATCAAAGACAAATTGGCACTTGTTTTGACCGGAGCTGAATTCCATTAAGTTTTATTCTCTCCTTGGTGGTCTTCTCTCACCTGTGTTTCCCATGAACTGCTTAGATATGTAGACTTGCTTAGATTCAAGTTGTTTTATGGAGAAAGGGTAGGAATTCTTCCTAGTTGGTGCTCTGTGTTTCCTATTGACTCACAGGAAGATGCATATAATAGTGTCTGGCTAGTGATAGTGTGATTGGTCACTAGCTTCAAGTGTTGTCAACACTATGATTTTGAACTTTTCCATCACTCTTCAAAGTTCTAGCCTCTATCGATGATCAGTGCCTAGTGGCATTAGTCCTTCAGGGTTCCCAAAATGATAATTTTTTTCTTTCTATAATTCCTTTCTCATTTACAGCTGGTATTAGAACTTTCCCATCTCGGCTAATTGGTTATCCAAAAATACAGTGTGTTTAGCAAAGGCAGGATGAATGATTGTCTACCTTTGTAGACCAATATTCAGAATAATACGTTGTGCATTAGTAGTCTTAATTCTGTCCAGTGAGGTTTTTTTTTTTTTTGTATGAAGAAATTATGGATTTACATATATATGTTTGTATATTCAGTCTGCTGTAGGCATTAGTCTTGTGGACTGAGTTCCATCTCAGTCCAACAGGAGCCCGTTCGAGTTTGCTCCTTTCTCCTTTCTGCGTGAGCTGATCATTGTCTCTGATAACTTAGTTGCTTTCTGTCAAGAAGATTTCACTATTCTTGGGAATAGTCAGCCTTAGTTCCGAAGTCAGTTCTACAGGAAACCTTATTTAATTCTGGCTGACAGTGGTGCTTAGAGAACACAGTCTGGGTCTGGGTGTTACTGATGCTGGGATTGTCGTTTCTTCTAGCTAGGAAATGTTCCAAAAGAGAAAAATCACAAGTTCACTCGTACCCGTACTTTCAGTTCACAACTTTTCTATTTAAAAATTCAAGCGCTCTTGTTAGAGGCTGAAAACCTTCGTTGGTCATGATATCAATACACTTACCTTCTTTAACCGATAGTTAATAAGTGGTTTAAAAGTAATAACCATATTATTAGTAATAATAAAATTACAAAGTGCTGTTTAAGTTACTATTATTACTTTTTGGTCCTGGGGATACAATCTACTGTGTTTTCAGATCAATTCAAATAATCTTGTCACCAATTTGATATATAATTATATATATATTTCCTTTTGTGTTACATATTTTGGGATTATAGATTCAGGGATTGCTTTGTGTGTGCTTTTTGGATTAAAGATGGTAATACTCTTTTTACTGAAGTGTTACAAACATACAGAAATGTGCACTAAACATAAACTTCATGCTCAGTGAATTGTTGCAAAGTGGAAGCCCAGGAAACTGCTCCTGGTTCAAGAAACAGAGCATTGCCAGCTTGCCAGGACACCCTTCGGGCCTGATCATGATCACTGATCTCTCCCTCTGCCGTACCTTCTGATGCCACAATTACTTGGCCTGTCACTGAGTTATATTTAAATGGAATCACATGGCACGTGGTCTCTGGCTTCTTCTGTTGCATGTCATGTGTATGAAATCCACCCTCATCTTAGGTGTCTCATTCCCTTTCGTTACACCGTCACATTGCTGGTGATGGACATTCGGGTTGTTTGCCATGTTTGGCTATTACAGGTAAATCTTTTAAAAACAGTTTGATGCACTTATGTGAGCCTTCTATTGGATAGACCTAGGAGTTAGCGTTGCTAGGTCATAGGATATGTGTATGTTCAACTTCACAGGGTCATCTAATCTGTTTTCTGAAACAGTTGTATAGCCTTAAACTCCTTTCACCAATGAAAGAGAGTTTTCAGTGCTCTGTGTTTTCATTAATTCTTGGCCTTGGTATAAAATCATGTTAAATTAGCATTTACCAAGTTCTTTATTTTTAGCCTATTTTTTTAACATGAATGAATGTTGAATTTGATTCTGTGACATCTATAGAGGTGATTGTATGGGTTTTATTCCTATCTCTATTAATAGGTAGGTTATATCAATGGCAGTCCTAAAATTAAACCACCCTTGCATTTTTAGAAGGCCTTCCACTTGTGATGTATTAACATCTTTATAATGCTCTGTTGGATTCTTTTTGCTCGTATTCTGGATTTCTCCCCCCATGGTTTCCCCCCTGACACTAAGTTCTTGAAAAGCCCACGTGAGTTGCCTTGTGCGGTGTTTATAGTTGTCTGTTTGCTTTCTCTTGGTATCATTAAATTTGATTCTCTAGTCCCAACGTTTCCTATAAATTTTAAGTTAGGTCTAGAGACTTGATGGATTCAAGTTAAATTCTTTTTAGAAAAACTGTATCATAGATAATGCTGGGTCCTTCGTATTTCATCGTGTCAGGAAACATATGGAGTTGGAACGTACTTGGATCCTTCGATTAAAGAGGTGATGCCAGATATCTCCTTGGCAGTGTCACTGTCACTGCCAAGTTGGGGGTACAGTAAGAAAATAACTTGAAGAGTTACATGAATTGTAACTGTCCTGTTTTAACCTTTTAGTTCATGACACGCTAATCAATGTATTAACTGTCACTAATTCCCACTGTGTTTTCCTCTTATTTTCAGCAGACTGATTCACTTAGTCCATTGTGTATGCACCTGTTTTATTGCTGTTACTGTTTGAAAATTCATCTAGTTTTCACATTTATTTTCCTTTTTATGTCCTAATTTTTTTTGGTAGGATAATCAGTATCTTATGAAATCATAACTTACGGGTATTGACTCTCTGTTATTCAGCGTTCTACTGAATTGGTTTTAGACTTCTTTTTTAAAGCTTTTTGTTTTGTATTGGAGTATAGCTAATTAACGATGTTGTGATAGCTTGAGGTGGACAGCAGAGGGACTCAGCCAGACATATACATGTATCCATTCTCCCCCAAACTCCACTCCCATCCAGGCTGCCATATAACATAGAGCCGAATTCCCTGTGGTTTTAGATTTGAATTTTATGTTAAGCGGTAGATACATGGTGTTTTGAAGCATTATTCAGCTTAGGTCTCTCTGAACATTGTGTGCCTGTGGAACTCTAAACGCAGGACATGATGAACTGTATTTACAGACAATTGACTGTTCTGGCATGTATTTGAAAGGTTGTGGTATAGCGTGTCCACTTTGGGCTCTTGTTCTCTGTTATGCTGCACACTTGCACCGCTCCCCCGGTGCCTTGCATGCTGCAGCTTTTCATTACTGAAACAGCTGCACACAGCGAGCTCTGCCATGGTCCTTATTTCCCACAATCCTCATTTCCAACGTATCACTTTTTGGAAGAACAAATGATACTTGTTCCACTTTGTGGGATGTACATGTTTCATGCACATAAATGAAATTATTTTTACCTAGAGTTTTCCCCATGTACTGTCTGTTATACTTTTTTTTCTCTACTTATAAAATAGCATATGTTTTTTGAACTATGACAACTTAGTTACTTAGATTACTTGGAAATCCTCCCGAAGCAGCAAAAACAAAAAAAATCTAGAAATACAGGATAAAATGTAACAAAGACTTTTAAAAGACTTAGTTGGATGTCCGGGAAAGTAAGGGAAATTCACACAAGTCAGAAACAGGGAGCTGAAATGTGAAATGGTAAGACTTTGAGGCTATCTGAGGCAGGGTAGGGTGGTGGTTATTGTCATTGAGTTTTGTGATCTGGTGGAACTTGAGAACAGAAGCTGAGGCCTTAGGTTGCCCAGCAGCAGTTAGTTGGAACTAAGGCTCTTGAAGAGCTACACCTTTAGTTAAGAACGGGAATTTGCAGGAAGAATAAGAAAAGGAGCAGTCCACTTATCTACACTGGGAGGTATCAAGGAAGCTTGTTGATTTTATCTTTAACTCTAGAAAAGTTTAAAGTTTTTATGGAAGTTTGTAACCAGACTTTTTTGGGTTTTATTACTGTTTGGAGTGTGCATTTACACTTCTTTCCCGGTGAGAAACTGACATAAAAATCAGACCTGGGTTGGAATTGTGGTTCTGGTAATGGATGAGAAGCTTCTGCCAATAATGATAAGGAATCTAGACAGAGTATAAAACAGAAGTAGGTAGAAGGTGGAGGGGACGCCCAACTTGGAAGAAAGGAAAGGAAGCTGACTGTGTGAGCTGTGTTTTCAGCTGGCTTATCCTCCGGCTGTTGCTCCAAGTAGAACCCAGCAGTCTTCCCAGGTCAAGGGACTGAGTCCCATTTCCTAACTTGGTGGGACTTGACTTCCAAACTCTTACATCCCCAGCTCTGGGCAATTGTTGAAATTTCTGCTCCTCTTTGACCTCTCACCCTACTGCTTTCTGCGGGGCTCCAGGGAGTGTCACTCAACACAAACACACAAACACACAGCCTCCAAGTTAGCCGGAGACTTCAGAACACTTTGGAAAATTTCCAACAATTATCTCATCAAACATTTTTTTCTAGCTCATTCTATAGTTTATGTGTATATTATGTTGTATGTACACATTGTATGTGTTTTTGCATTGTATGTGAAATAAGGTAATGCTGATGTAAGGTGAAATGTGATTACTTAACAGATGCTATCATAATCTCAAGAGTGTCCAGTAAAAAAGTAAGCAAACAGCTATAGCTAATTTGGTCAGTAGAAGAAATGCAATGCAATTGTGAACTCAATCAAAAGTAAGTTGGGAAAGGAGGATTAAAGGGAGAAAGATCAAATGGGGCAAATAGAAAGTGAATAATAGCAAGATGATAGACTTAAACCATGTCACGTTAATAATTACATTAAAGTTCAGTGGCCTAGATACTTCATTTAAAAGGCACAGGTTGTCATACTGGATTAAAAAGAGAAACCTAGCTATATGAAGTTTACATAAGACATATTTAAATATGAAGATAGACTAAAAACACGGAGAAAGATATACCATAGCAACACTATTAATAAGAAAGCTGCATGGCTATGTTAATAAAAAGATAGATACTGAGGGAGTAACACTAGAGATAGAGATAGGTGTTTCATAATAGAAGTTTCAATGAATTTTGTTGTTTAGTCGCAAAGCCGTGTCCCACTCTTTTGAGACCCCATGGACTGTAGCCTGCCAGGCTCCTCGGTCCATGGCATTTTCCTGGCAAAAATACTGGAGTGGGTTGCCAATTCCTTTTCCAGACGGTCTTCCTGACTCAGGGATTGAACCTGTGTCTCCTGCATTGGCAGGCAGATTCTTTTTTAAAATAATTTTTAAAAATTTTGAGTTGGAGGACAGTTACTTTACAATATTGTGATGGTTTCTGCCATACATCAGCATGAATCAGCCATAGGTATGCATATGTCCCCTCTCTCTTAAACCTCTTTCCCCATCCCACCCCTCTTGGTTGTCACAGAGCACTAACTTTGGGTTCCCTATGTCATACAGAAAATTCCCACTGTCTGTGTACTTTACATATGGTAATGTGTATGTTTCAGGGCTGCTCTCTCAAATCATCCCACCTTCTCTCTCCCTCACTGTGCCCATAAGTCTGTTCTCTTTGTCTGCATCTCCACTGCTGCCCTGTAGATGGGTTCATCAATACTATCTTTCTAGACTCCATATATAAGTATTAATATACAATATTTGTTTTTCTGACTTACTGCACTTTGTATAATAGGCTCTAGGTTTGTCCACCTCATTAGAACCGACTCAAATGCATTCCTTTTTATACCTGAGTAATATTCCATTGTGTATATGTACTACAACTTCTTTATCCATTCATCTGTTGATGGATGTCTAGGTTGCTTCTGTGTCCTAGCTTACCGGGGTCCAGCCCCGGTTGGATCAGGGATTCCCTCAGGAGGACGGCGCTGGCGAAAGAATAGATAAAGAGAAAAAGAGAGCATTTTGCAGTTAAGAAAATAGAGGAGAGAAAAGAGGCTGATATTCCTTGGTTTACGCAGAAAGCCAATAAAGCCCCAGCACAGGACTTGCTCTGTTCACGTAGGCCGCAGGCACCCTCTCGAATCGTGGAAGGTGCCCCACCTTAGGCACCTTCTCGAGTGGGTCTTAGAAGCCCAGGCAGGAAAGTGAATGCAGAGAGCCCCTGCGCTCCAGGTGGTCACCCTGAAAAGGAAAAGGAAGGAGAAAGAATGACATGGGGAGAACAAGCTTCTGTGAGCAAGGCCCGCACTTTATTTTCCAAAGTAGTTTTTATACCTTAAGTTGTGCATAGAGGATAATGGGGGAAGGGGTAGAGTCATGCAAGGACAGCAGTCCTTGATCCCTATTGAAGCCAGGCTTTCAAACTTATCATATGCAAAAGCTTTAGGTGATTTACATCATTTTCTGGCCAGGAAGCCTGTTAACATTTTATGACCCTTTTCCTCAGAAAACTTATTTTTCTCTAAAGGTGATTATTCTAAAGTCAGGCGCCACCCTCCAAAAGCATTAGATAAAGTTGCATACCTATAGGGCAAAAAGTGGTGGGATATAACAAGAAAAGAATTAACTCAGGGGTCCAAGGTTGCAAACATTAAAGCTACTACTTACATTTCTATACACCAACTATATCAATACACTCCCAGGGACACAGTAGGTAAGGGATATGGAAACTTGGCAGCAAGCATTAGCTCAACAAAGAAATCCTTTACTAGTTCTATTCTCTGAGAAGCTCGGCATTGTTAGAATATCTTAAGCTTCTCATGCCTCTTGTGGTTGGGAGGCTGTGAATCTGAACAAACTTGTCAGGCAAGCTAGAAAGTCATCAGAGGGGTTTGAATTGAAACATTCCTATTATGTCCAGGAGACTTATTAACTAGAGTTTTAAATTGATTTTCTTACCGGGGATAGCCCCCCGTTAATGTCAGAGGAGTTGGTGAAAGTCGTGAAATAGTAAAACAGACAGATTTTGGTTTGGGGGTAGACGCTCAGGCGGGTCCAGAGGGGCACCCCTCGAGTTCTGGCTCGCCTTGCCCACCAGAACTCTCCCACATGACCTTGTCATGGGTGGGGACTCCCGTGCTGGCTCCTGGCACTAGCTATTGTAAATAGTGCTGCAGTGAACACTGGAGTACGTTTCTTTTTCAGTTATGATTTCCTCAGGGTGTATGCCTAGTAGTGGGATTGCTGGGTCATATGTAAGTTTTCTTCCTAGTTTTTTAAGGAACCTCCGTACTGTTCTCCATAATGGCTGTATCAATTTATATTCCCACCAACAGTGTAAGAGGGTTCCGTCTTCTCCACCTCCTCTCCAACATTTATTGTTTGTAGATTTTTTGATGATGGCCATTCTGACCCATGTGAGGTGATATCTCATTGTCATTTTGATTTGTACTTCTCTAATAACACGACAAAGTATGAGATGGCTGGATGGCATCACTGACTCGATGGACATGAGTCTGAACTCCAGCAGTTGGTGATGGACAGGGAGGGCTGGCATGCTGTGATTCATGGGGTCACAAAGAGTCCGACATGACTGAGCAACTGAACTGAATAACAAGTGACGCTGGGCATCTTTTCATGTGTTTATTAGCCATCCATATGTCTGCTTTGGAGACATGTCTGTTTAGGTCTTCTGCCCATTTTCTGATTGGGTTGTTTTTTTTTCTGGTATTGAGCTTGTGTATTTTGGAGATTAGTTCTTTGTCAGTTGTTTCATTTGCTATTTTTGCCTCTCGTTCTGAGGGTTGTCTTTTCACTTTGCTTATGGTTTCCTTAGTTGTGCAAAAGCTTTTAAGTTAAATTAGGTCCCGTTTGGTTTTGTTTTGATTTCCGTCACTCTAGGAGGTGGGTCACAGAGGATCTTGCTGTGGTTTATGACGGGGAGTGTTGTGCCTATGTTTTCTCCTAAGTTTGATAGTTTCTGGTCTTACCTTCAGGTCTTTAGTCCGTTTTGAGTTTACTGTTTTTGTGTGTGGTGTTAGGACGTGCTCTAATTTTATTCTTTTACACGTAGTTGCCCTGTTCTCCCAGCATCACTCATTGAAGGATGGTCTTTTCTCCGTTGTGTATCTTTGCCTCCTTTGTCAAAGGTAAGGTGACCGTAAGTGCGAGGATTTATCTCCAGGCTTTCTCTCTTGTTCCATTGGTCTATATTTCTGATTTCGTGCAAGTACCATACTGTCTTAATAACTGTAGCTTTGTAGTAAAGTCTGAAGTCAGAAAGATTGATTCTTCCAGCTCCATTCTTTCTCAGAATTGCTTTGGCTATTTGGGGTCTTTTGTGTTTCTATACAAATTGTGAAATTATTTGTTCTAGTTCTGTGAAAAATACCATTGGTAGTTTGATGGGGATTGCATTGAATCTACTGATTGCTTTGGATAGTGTAGTCATTTTCATAGTATTCATTCTTCCAATTCAAGAACATGGTATATCTCTTCATCTATTTGTGTCATCTCTAATTTCTTTCATCAGTGTCTTATAAAAATCCTCAACAAAATCTAGCAAACAGAATCCAACAACACATTAAAAAGATCATACATCACGATCAAATGGGCTTTATCTCAGGGATGCAAGCATTCGTCAATATATAGGCAAATCAGTCAGTGTAACATACTGTATCAACAAACTGAAAAATAAAAACCATACGGTCACCTCAATAGATGCAGAGAAAGATTTTGGCAAAATGCAACACCCATTTATATTAAAAAGTTTCTCCAGAAAGTAGGCATAGAAGGAACATGTGTCAACATAATAAAGGCCATATACGACAAACCCATTTCAAACATTATTCTTAATTGTGAAAAATTGAAACCATTTCCTCTAAAATCAGGACCAAGACAAGGGTGCCTACTCTTGCCACTGTTATTTAGCATAGTTTTCGAAGTTCTAGCAACAGCAATCAGATAAGAAAAAGAAAGAAAAGGAATCCAGTTTGGAAAAGAAGTAAAACTCTCACAGTTTGCAGATGACATGATTCTTTACGTAGAAAACCCTAAAGGTGCCACCAGAAAATTATTAGTGCTAATCAATGAATATAGTAAAATTGCAGGATATAAAATTTAATACACAGAAATCCCATGCATTCCTATACATTAGCAGTGAAAAGTCAGAGAACTAAGGAAACAGTTCCTTTCACCATTGCAACAAAATTAAATACTCAGGAATGAACTAACCTATGGAGACAAAGGACCTCTGTGGGAGGTGCATTCTTTACCATTGAGCCACCAGGGAGGCTCCTTCAGTGCATTAGGAAGTATTAACAACCCTGAATTTATATGTACCAACTATAAGCACTTTAAAATAAAGGGAAAATTGACAGAACTAAAAGGAGAAGTAGACAGATATGTTACTAAATATGTTAAAAATTGAATATTTTTTAAACAGGCAAGAAAAAAAGAACATATTGATAGAAGATTTGAATGATATGAATGAAATTGAATTAATTGACATTTATAGAATACTAATTCAAACAACTGTAAAATACATTTATTTAAAATGCACACTGAATATTCACTAAGACCTTATTGTCAGCCATAAAACTTATCTTAACAAAGGATTAAAATCACTTAGGATATGTTCTCTTATGATGAAGGGATGAAATTATAAGTTAATAAGAGGAAACCTAGAAAATTTCTCAAATGTTTAGAAATTAAGCAAATTACTTTTAAGTACTTGATGTTTGTTTTCTTTATTCATCAGTTTCATGATTTATTTAATTGAAGTATAGTCGGCCTAAAATGCTGTGCTAGTTTCAGATGTACAGGGCGGTGATTTAGTTACACATGATACAGATCTATTCTTTGTCACACTCTTTTCTCTTATATAAGGTACTGAGTATAGCTTCCTGTGCTGTATACTAGGGCTTTGTTGCTTATCTGTTTTTATAGGAGTGTATATATGCTAGTCCCAGATTCCTAAATTAACCCCTGCTCCTTTCCCCTTTGGTAACCGTAAGTTTGTTTTCTATTTCTATGGATCTATTTCTATTTTGTAAGTAAGTTCATTTGTATCTTTTTTTTAAAAGTTCCACACAGAAGTGGTATCCTATTTGTCTTTGTCTGGCTTACTTCATGTAGTATGATATTCTCTAGATTCATCCATGTTGCTGCAAATGTCATTATTTCATTCTTTTTTTTATGGCTGAGCAGATTCCATTGCGTATACATTTAATCTACTGCATCTTCTTTATCCATTCATCTGTCGATGGGCATTTAGGTTGTCTTCATGTCTTGACTATTGTAAACAGTGCTGCAGTGAACACTGTCTGTGTATGTCTTCTCAAATTAGACTTTTCTCCAGATACATGCCCAGGAGTGGATCTTACTGGTAACTCTAATTTTAGTTTTTTAAGGAACCTTCATACTGTTCTTCTTAGTGCCTGTACCAATTTATATTCCCACCAACAGTAACTCATGTGTTAATGAAGATCTCCCAAGAGGATTTATGTAACATTTAAACTTAATGATGAAGGACACCTAACACATCAAGGTTTTTGTGATTCTGTTAAAATGGTACTAAGAGGGGAATAATCCACAGCTTTAAGTGCTTGTATGGTGAACATTAGCTGTGAAAAGCCTCATGCACATCAGAATTACTGGGAAGGTTTGTTAAAATGTGGATTGTTGGACCTCACTTCCAGCGTTTCTCATTCAGTAGGTCTGGAGGAGAGCATAAGTATTTGCATCTCAGTAAGTTCCCAGATGACTTTTTAATGTTGCTGGTTCCAGGACTATAGTTTGAAAACCGCTATATTGTAAATCAAAAATGTTTTAAATTCCATTTTAAGAAACTTAGAAAAAAGAGCAAATTCAACCCAACTCTATTAAAATAAAGGAAATAATAAAAAGTAAGAGCTGATATCAGCAAACTGGAAAAGTAACTATATAAAACCCAATAAAACCAATTGTTCATATTTTGTTAACTTAAAATTATTAAAACTTACAGTCAAAAGAAAATAAAGAGAAAATGCAAATAAACAATATCAGGACTGGAAGGAAGACAGCAGGGAGAAAACCAAATGTTCAAGGGACTGAGTAGTTTCATGCCTACTTACTTGATGACTTAAATGGTCAAGTTGCCCGAATAACACAACTTTCTGGAACTGATGGAAGAAGACACAAATTTGGAGAACCCTGTGTCTGTGAATACATTAGTAAAAAACCTTAAGCCCAAAACAGCTCAGGGCTTGTATGAGTTCACTGGTATTCAACTCCCACCCTCCCCATATAGTGTAATGTACACACACACATTTGTATATAAGAGTACATACATCGAGACATGTTTATTTATATTTACACAACATCAAGTTTATTTAGCTTTATGAGAAGGTGCAGGGCAGCCAACATAGCATGAATGATATCAGGCTGATTTCCTTAAAGCAGAGAATGGATACAATTCACTGTCATGGGAAGAAAGGATTAATCAATGTAGATGGAGTGGGGGTAAGATTTGGTGGTGGAGAATGAGGGATCTTGTATCTAATGGCTTCTGATGATGGAGTACATCAAGGTCACCACCGCAGAAAGGCAGAGAAGATACGGAGCTGTCATCTCAGAATGGTAAGAAAAGAGGGCTCCATAGAAACCAAGTTTGATTTATTTCACCTTAAATTCTTCATCGCAGTCTGCCTAGTGGTTGTGTGATGTTCTGTGGAAGACAGTTGGGTTTTAATCAAGGGAAGGGTTGAGTCTATTGAGGGGAGGGAGTGGTCACTCCCAAGGCCTCTTGCCTGAGGCCTTACTGTTTTAAGTCTTTCTCCTCAGAACGCCGTCTGTAAAGCATGTAAAGACAGTGAGAAGGTGGTGGGCTCATGGGCTTGGATGTTTAAAGAAAATTTGCTGAAGGGCTTTGGATAAGGGAGCTTGAGAGAAGCTCTGAGTGGCGGTAAGGGAGTGTTTGAATTGGAGAAGTATTGGGGATACCGTGAGGGGTCCGGGTGTGAGGGTGGGTCAGGGGCTGATTCAGGGTAGAGGAACAGGGAAGTGAGTGATGAGCTCAAGGAACTGTTGTGTGGTCAGGGTTCCGGTGTGTCCTTCATGGAGATGGCCACTTGGCTGAAGATGGGGGCAGGAGTACCTGTGGAGAGGACGGTGGTGAGCCAGGAGCCCGTGGCCTCAGTGGACAAGAAGTGTGAGCCGGGGGTCAGTAGCTGAGGGTGCTAAGCTCATGTCATCATCATGACAGTGTGATGTCATGATGCAAGACTCAGAACCACAGGCCCTTGGTCAAGACCAAGGGTTTGAGATGGTCAGCTGGAGTGAGGAAGACATCAGCCTCACCTCGCCTCAAAGTACACACTTTGATTCCGGCTCAAGATGCTTGCTGCTTGGCAGGGCAACGTGAAGCACAGAGAGACATCGATTTTCCACTGAAATCTCAGGGAGAATGATCTCTGTCTCCTTTGGATAAAGTGCTATTGAAATCTGTCCCACAGTAAGGACTCCCTTAAGATCAGTGCTGTGTACATGAGGGTTTGTGTTGGAGCCCAGGATAAAGCTCTCAACAATGTATTGCTGGTGGGAAGAACTCTTGATACATTAACCATGTTTTTGTGAACTTCTTTCTCTCTAAAACCTGCATTTGAGCAGGATTTTCCTGTTGATGGCAATCTGTAGACATGGTGCTGTGTGTTTCCCTGACAAACTGCCCCTGCCATGTGGAGTGTCTGTTCCCCTTCTTGTCAGAGTTATTCGGTGGCCCTGCAGGTGCTGTGTCCCTCACTTTGGCCTCCTCAGTAGTTCCTGTGTCGTAGGGCTGGAGGACACCATCTTTCACACTGGACACTGTGTGACCATTTCTGGCTTGTGCGAGGCCCCTAGCTGGGACTGGTATCATGTGTAGCCCTTCCCCATTGTTAGTTTCAGTGAATTTGCCCTTGTACCTCCCTGCTAAACAAACTTCTTCTCTTACCTTTCAGACATCATGAGAGATAAAATGTGTTGAAATTAACAAAGCAGGAGTTGAATCATGTTCATGCCTTTGTGTAGAATGATGTGAAATGTTCTGGGTTTGTTCTGTTAAGCCATGATGTTGAAGTTCCTATCATTTGGGGAATTGGCATATTTGAATCAACTTCTGCATACAAATTAAACATCTCACATCAAAGCATATTTAAAAGGCGTGTTTCCTAATTTCTTATAATGATAGAATTCATTTAATTTCTTACCTGACATCTTGTAGAATGATTTTTAGCTTCTATGTTTTCTGTCTGACTAATTTTTATGCTCATTTTACCTGGGCTTAATATTTTTAGAGCAGCCATTGTGAGGCTTATATATTTGAATGTGATGTAATTTAGTAATCCTTGGGAACTAGCAAACCATCACATTTAATTTTCTGTTAGATGAAAGAAACATGGGAAGAGAATTGGTGATGGAAAGAATTGCCGAGAATACAACTCATCAGAGCTGATCCTTGAAGCAGAAAAATGCAATTTAAAAATGAGCTTCCGTTGTATTTCTATCTGAGGAGTGTTGAAAAGATGATGTTAAGAATATAGTAACAAGTAAATAATACTAGTTATATATATATATATATATATATATATATATATATATATAGCCAGCTCCAAACTACAGTATTGGAGCTATGTCTCTGTGCCATAGCTTTTAAATTATTATATATCCAAAAGATTCAATTTTATTATCAGATAATGGTAACTTGAGTTCTTAGGAAAACATTTATATAGTGAGCACGAATAATTGTGTTCTGCTGTTTCCCAGAAAAAAAAGGCATTTAACCCTCAACAAATGTGTATATGCCAGTTGCACCACAGGAGATGCTTGCATCAGATACAGAGGAGGGGACCTGCCACCGTGTGGCTGTGCCTGTGATAGACATCTGGCTTGGTTTCCTCTGCCTGGAGTGGCCTCTTCCCTCATCTGTGTCAGGATTAGTTTGTGGTCACCAGAGGAAAGTGAAGAAGAGTGGAAAGAAGGAGTATGCATCTTTTTCTGTTGTGGTTGCTAGGAGTCATGACAGTACCCCACGCTGGTAAAAAGACGTATTAGGACAGCATTCCTGTTCTCGTCATGGTGGGTAGATTCTCGGTGTTGACTTGGCCTTGCCCCCCTTAGCTGGTACCACATCGTTGCCATCCGTGTACGTTGTTGCTTGACCGAGAAAGTGGGCTTCAGGGCCTCATTCTCTGATGCTGAGATGACATATGGATCCAGTGTCCCTGGTGACTCGAATAGTTTTTTCTTTTTTTTTAAAAATGAGTAAAACTAACTGAAAACTATAAAACCAATAGTTTGTGAAGGCCTAAGAGGCTCAAAGTGAAACGTGACAACGTATTCATTGGTCTAAGTGTACAGCATTGGTGTTCTGGTATTCTTTTCCAAGGAGGAGAGGATGAATCCAGCTATTGGGGTGGACCTGTCACTTTTTAAAAATTTTTTATCTGGCTTCACCGGGTCTTGGTTGCGGCCTGTGGGATCTACTTCCCTGACCAGAGCTCAAGCCCAGGGCCCCTGCTTTGGGAGCATGGAGTCTTGGCTGCTGGACCACCAGGGAAGTCCCTGACGTTTTCCATATTAATTGGTTTCACAAAGCAGTATAAAAAACTAGAAAGCAAAGATTTCAAAGGTAATTGTCACTCACTCTTTTAACTGGTGGCTCACTCAAATTGGAATAATTCAATCATGGTTTGTTTACAAAAGGATGGTGAGTACAATGGATGACACCATTTCCAGGGTTGGTAATAGAATTGTTCTCAACTTTTGGCCCTGATGCTGGATTTAGAAAAGGCAGATGAACCAGAGATGAAATTGCCAACATCCATTGGATCATCGAAAAAGCAAGAGAGTTCCAGAAAAACATCTACTTCTGTTTTATTGACTATGCCAAAGCCTTAGACTGTGTGGATCACAACAAACTGTAGAAAATTCTCAAAGAGATGGGAATACCAGACCACCTGACCTGCCTCCTGAGAAACCTATATGGAGGTCAGGAAACAACAGTTAGAACTGGACATGGAACAACAGACTGGTTCCAAATAGGAAAAGGAGTACGTCAAGGCTGTATATTGTCACCCTGCTTATTTAACTTATATGCAGAGCACATCATGTGAAATGCCGGGTTGGATGAAACACAAGCTGTAATCAAGATTGCCAGGAGAGATATCAATAACCTCAGATATGCAGATGACACCACCCTTATGGCAGAAAGTGAAGAACTAAAGAGCCTCTTGATGAAAGTGAAAGAGGAGAGTGAAAAAGTTGGCTTAAAGCTCAACATTCAGAAAACGAAGATCATGGCATCCAGTCCCATCACTTCATGGCAAATAGATGGCGAAACAGTGAAAACAGTGAGAGACTTTATTTTTTTGGGCTCCAGAATCACTGCAGATGGTGACTCCAGCCATGAAATTAAAAGACACTTGCTTCTTGGAAGAAAAGCTATGCCCAACCTGGACAGCATATTAAAAAGCAGAGATGTTACTTTGCCAACAAAGGTCTATCTAGTCAAGGCTGTAGTTTTTCCAGTAGTCATGTATGGATGTGAGAGTTGGACCATAAAGATAGCTGAGCACTGAAGAATTGATGCTTTTGAACTGTGGTGTTGGAGAAGACTTGAGAGTGCCTTGGACTGCAAGGAGATCCAACCAGTCCATTCTAAAGGAAATCAGTCCTGAATATTCATTGGAAGGATTGATGCTGAAGCTGAAATTCTGATACTTTGGCCACCTGATGCGAAGAACTGACTCATTGGAAAAGACCCTGATGCTGGGAAAGATCGAAAGGCAGGAGGAGAAGGGGACAACAGAGGATGAGATGGTTGGATGACATCACTGACTCAATGGACATGAGTTTGAGTAAGCTCTGGGAGCTGGTGCTGTACAGGGAGGCCTGGTGTGCTGCTGTCCATGGGTCGCAAAGAGTCGGACATGACTGAGCAACTGAACTGAACTTTGGCCCCCAGAATAAAAAAAAAAAAAAAAGAGTAAGTGGGTTGGGATGGATGTGGTTCCTGGAACCCAGAAGGAGGTGCGACTGGGAGACTGGTGGAAAGGGGCAGGACCATGGATAGTGGAGTGGGCGCAAGTGCTGGGGCGGGAAAGACTGACCCCTCCCTGCAAGGGCCTCTCTCCCAGGAGGGCACAGTGTGGTCCCCTCCATGATCAGAGGCTCCCAGCGTAATCGGTCTGCTGCTGGCTTGCAGGCTGGGCCCTCCGGGGACCACAGCTCTCTCCTGGCTCCGTGTTGGCCTCTGTTCATGGCAGGTGACCCCTCAACCGTGGCGGTAGTCAAGTTAGCCTTGGTGAGCAAAAGCCCATGTTGTTGAGCCCCTGTGCTGCCTCCATCCTTGCCTCTGTGTTCTTTGTACACAGCCTTGTTGAGTGAGGACCTGTGCTGGCGAATGACGCTGCCTGGTGTCCCCAGGATGGGTCTGATCCTCCAGCTGTTGGGTAAGGCCCTCTTGCGGCCATTTATGTAAATGGGTCATGAATGTCTCCACTCTGTTCCCATTCCAGGAGCCTGTCTGTACCTGTTTCCTCCAGACTTTTTTTAAAAATTTATTTTTAGTACAGTGGTTTTCTTTTCAAGTTTTTGACCCCCTGGCAAGCCTATTGAAAGTCACTCAGTTGTGCCCGACTCTTTGAGACCCCATAAACCATACAGTCCATGGAATTCTCCAGGCCAGAATACTGGAGTGGGTAGCCTTTCCCTTCTCCAGGGGATCTTCCCAACCCAGGGATCAAACCCAGGTCTCCCACATTGCGGGTGGATTCTTTACTTGCTGAGCCACAAGGGAAGCCCAAGAATACTGGAGTGGGTAGCCTGTCCCTTCTCCAGTGAATCTTTCTGACCCAGGGATCGAACCAGGGTCTCCTGCATTGCAGGTGAATTTGTTACCACCTGAGCTATCAGGTAAGCCCTGATAGCTCAGCTCCTTCTGGGTTGGTGTCGATCTGTGTCTGTCTGTCTCCAGGCCGTGTGTGTGCATTTACCATAAACAAAGCCCTGCCCACTGTGGATGGGGTTGCAGTGAAGTGGCCTTCTCTCTGCTGGTGCTGACGGGCCGTGGAGACCCATGTGTGCACCAGGTCTGCCTATGCTTTTCCTCCTGGAAAGAAGGAAACATAAAACTTTATAGGAAGTCACAGGCGCGGGCTGAGGAAGGGAGAGGCGGCTGAGTGGTGACAGCAGATACCAGGGAGTCTGAGCCGCCTGCCTATCCAATGTGAGTAAGGGAATCTGTGTGGCTTGGACTCATGCACACCATTTCAATTTTAAAATGCTGTTGTGCATAACCAGTTTTATGGTGGCCTCTGATTCATGATGGCCAGATCAGGTACCATAGTCTTCTGGAGATGGGCGTTAAGTCTCAGCCAGGGCCCAGTAAGGAGCCAGGTGTTGCTTTTCAAATGGAGGTTGGCAGAGGGTAGGGTAAGACCTTATTCCAAAATCTGAGGGGTCTGGGTTCTGACTCTGCCACAGGCTTTTTGTAGTGTTCCTTTCTGCCACAGACTGTTCTGACAGCCTGTGCTGCATCTGGCAGACCAGCTTGGACCTGCTGCAGAATTCTTTCTTGGGCCCCTCTCAAAACTGGCAGCCTTGTCAGTGATCACTAAATGGATTGGCACCCCTAAATCCAGATAGGCCCACTAGTCATGGGACCTCCTAATCTTGGTGGGTAGTGCCAGGGACAGCAGATTCCCTCTCACTCTAGAAGGAACGTGATCATATGCTCCAAGAGGGCTCCTGGGAACTTCAGCAGTGTTAATAGACCGTGAACTTTTTGAAGGCTTTATCTCCTACCCTTTGGCATGCAAATTCAGAGTGCTGCTCACCAGATCCAGTTAGCATCACGTCCTAAGTGTAACAGGCAGCATGGCGTCCTGCAGGGTATCAAAATGGTCAGAGTCTGTTTTGTGATGGAATGGGTGACTTGACTTATGCAGGGGCAATTCAGCAAGTAGAAACTACTTCAGTTTTTTTTTTTTTTTTTTTTTACTGATTGGAATAAAAAAGAGAGCCGTACCAGGTGCCAGGAACTGTGTTGATTTGCTTCTGTTGTTAGAAATCCCTGCCTTGGCTCCTTCCTTGTCTTCTGTGGCAGTGATCCCTAATCGTCGATCTCCATGGACATGATTTGCTTTGGGTTTACTGTGATTGGGTGGACAGGTGGGGTAGGTGTTTTTCCACTTTGGGCCTTCCTGCTCTAAATAGGGATCTGCTGTGAGCATCCTACTAATTACTTGGTATCTGTGGTCACTCTGTGTTCCCGGGCTGGGAAGGTAAGCAGAGCTGGGTGCCTGGGATCACGGGACAGATGTAAGGTGGATTTGGCTAAGACTCCATGTTAGCCCCCAACCCTTGACTCCTGGACTGTAGTGGCAGCTTAGTCTCCAGAGATCAGCCCTCATTCAGAAACAGTACGTAATACGGTCAGAGTCTGGGTGTTTTCCTTTCCCCAGTGCTCAGTCACATGGTCAATGGCTGTGGACCCTCTGGGGAACAGATTGACATCATTTACCTGTGGCCAGTTTGTAGGGGTCTCTTTCAAGGGGACCTTCAGCTTAGTCAAGGAGCTCTGGGTCTGTGACCCAGCTTGGCTGTGGGATCTGGATAAGAGGCTGTGAGTCCTTGATGCAGGGACTTCTGTTAGGTCTCCGCCCAATAGGCCTAGAAATGCTCTTATTCTATGTCAAGCGTCAGTTTTTGTTGTTCAGTTGCTAAGTTGTGCCTGACTCTCTTGCAGCCCCATGGACGGTAGCCCACCAGGGATTTCCCAGGCAAGAAAACTGGAGGAGGTTGCCATTGCCTCCTCAAGGGGATCTTGCTGACTCGGGGACTGAACCTGTGTCTCCTGCATTGACAGGCAGCTTTTTTTTTTTTTTTTTTTTTAACTGCTGGGCCACCTGGGAAGCCCAAGCTTAGTAGGCTGATTTGATGGTCAGTTTACCATTGTCTTAGACTCTAGTGGGTCAGAATACTCCGATCACCAAAATGCCCCATGACTCATTGGTATTTGTGTAGTTAAGAGCTGTCATTGGTCTTTGCTGTCCCTTAATTCCGTTGTTCCCTCTGTGATCAGAGAACTGAGCTCCATGGTCAGTGTTTCTCACTGTTGGCTCTGAGATGTCAAGAGTTCCACTGCAAGGCTGCTCAGGGGTGCTGGTGGCCCCCTCACAAGGCTTGTTTCTCAGATCCTCCCTGGAGGGGTGGTTTAGCGGGGTGGCTGGGCAGGTTAAGTTGCCCTTTGCAGAACCACTCCAGCATTTCCAGTTCCCTGAGCTTTTCCTGACTCTGTCCTCTGCAGCAGGGCTTCTCAACTTGGGTAGCACATTAGAATTCCAAGGGGCTTTAAAAATTCTGATGTCCAGGCCATACCCCAGACCAGTTAAACCAGAATCTCTGGAGTTGGATGCAGAAAGCTGTAGTTTTTAAAGCTTCACAGGTGATTTCAGTGTGCAGGCACTAGAGTTCCACAGTAGTAATTCTCAAAGCATGAAGCCATCAGCATCGCTTGGCAACTTGTTGGAGCTGCAAATTCTTAGGGCATGGCCCAACATTCTGTGTTTTTACAGATTCTTCAGTGATTCTGATGCATACTCAAATTTGAGAGCCACTACTCTGCTGTATGGGCTTCCCTGGTAGCTTAGCTGTTTAAGAAAACGCCTGTGTTGCAGGAGGCCTGGGTTTGATTCCTGGGTCAGGAAAATCCCCTGGAGAAGGGTTAGGCTACTCACTCCAGTATTCTTAGGCTTCCCTGATGATTCAGAGGGTAAAGAATCTACCTGCAGTGTGGGAGACCTGGGTTGGGAAGATCCCCTTGAGAAGGGCATGGCAACCCACTCCTGTCTTCTTGCCCGCAGAATTCCATGGACAGAGGAGCCTGGTGGGCTATAGTCCATGGGGTGGCAAAGGGTCAGACGCGACTGAGCAAATTTCACTTGCTGTATGCTGGCAAAATCCTAGTATTTTGACCTCATTAATTATAGGCCATCATTAAGGCCATGTTTTAATTGTCAGGCTAGCAAACTCCCAAGTGTTTGAATCTCTGGACTCCCTGGCAAGAAGCATTGTCAATGTGACCTGGATACCTGCTTTTGAGCCCTGGTTTGATTCTCAGGGAAGATTATTTTTTTCCTTTGCTTCATTCAGTGCAAGGTCTCAAGATTCCTTACTGCCTTCTCTTGCAGTTTGGTTCATTTCTTACTCATATATCATTGGGGTCCCAACTTAATGTGAATGATCTCCTAAGTGATACTGCACTCTGGGCAAGCCCTGGAGTTTGTCACTTGTTCCGTTTCAGAAGGTCATTTCAAGGTCATAAAGATTGATCACATGCCTGCCTGCAGGGTTAAAAGTATCTTGAATGCTTACCTATTTTCTTATTTTCCTGTGTTCTCTCTGCTGGCATATTTTCCAAGTTTCAGTCTTTGAGATTGCCATAACTGCCAGTTCAGCTGTGCAGTTTATAAAGACATTAAAAAATATTTTATCTAGCATTTTAAAATTATTTTCAGTGGGAGGAATATTTAGGACATCTTGTCTGCCATCTGCCAGAGACGGGCAAAAGAATTTTAATGATTAATCTGGTTTCAAACTGCAGATTTATTACAGATTTATGGCAATTTGACACCCAATTTCCTAACCTGCAGAGCAGGATTTATCAGTATACTTCTCATTCACAGCTTTTCTGGCTATTGGTGCTTCACAACTCTGGTGTCAGATCCATGATACAAGTGTTGATGGCAGATCTTAGCTGCGACACAAATGATCTTCTTCTCCCCTAAGATATGGGTGCAGTCGTTTACTGACTGTCTTGTTTTGTCAGTAATTATTTTAAGGTACAAAAACTTTTTCATTACTATGTATGACTAAAGTGGTCTGTCTGAATTGGATGATTAGAATTCTGTCTTAGTTGGGGTATGACTAGCTGATACTGTGGTAATGGCAACCATCAGAACCTCAGAGGCTTTAGAACTCTCTTGCTCTTGGCCTGGGTGCTCTGAGGGCAGCTGACGTCATCTCCATCCACCAGGTGTGCTCACGTTTCCTGGGACACGGGGATAGAGTAGAGAAAATTGCCTATGGATTCCTGGGTCGGAAAGATCCCCTGGAGGACGGCATGGCAACCCTCTCCAATAGTTTTGCCTAGAGAATTACATGGACAGAGAGGATCCTGGCAGGCTACAGTCTATAGGGTCGAAGAGAGTCGGACACAACTGAAAAGATTTAGCACGCACACATGTACACGCATCATTTCTACTTTCAGCCAGTTGGTTAGAGTTATTAGCATGGTCCCATTCAACTTCAGGGGAGCTGGGAAATATTTTCATGTGTCCAGGAAGGGAGAGGAACTGCACAGCACAAGTACTGTTCACCGCTTCTGCAGGTTGACTGCCTAACTTGATCATAGAGGGTGTTGATTAGGGGAAATGAGCAAGGTCAGAGACCCCAAGAGAAGGATGAGAGCAGTCAGGGCCTGGCGGCTCCAGAGGGCCTTTGGAGCAGGGCCCCCTTGGAGTCTGTCTTGGAGCCACTGCTAGTAAACTTCAGCTCTTTGTTGATTCTGTGCCACTCCACTCCAGGTTCAGGTTTCTGAGCAGGAGCCTTGCTGGATGTTTAGGTTGTGACCTCGTCTTTTTTTTTTTTTTTTTTAATTTTGAATAAAACTCTGATTTATTATTTTATTTTTAAAGACCTTTGATTTTGAGGTAATTAACACAAAATTTTATTCTCTGATAAGATATAAAGAACAAAGAAAAATCCGCCAGTGATGTAGTTTATTTTTTAAACATTTTTATTGAAGTATAGTTGACTTACAACGTTGTGTTAGTTTTCAGGTGTATAGCAAAGTGAATCAGTTGTACACATACGTATATCTACTTTTTTAGAGGTTCTTTTTCCATACGGGTCATTACAGAGTATTGAGTAGAGTTTCTTGTGCTGTATAAGAGTTTCTTATTAGTTATCTGTTTTATATGTAGTAGTGTGTATATGTCAATCCCAGTCTCCCAATTTATAACTTTCCCTACCCCAGATCCCCTGGTAACCATAAGCTTGTTTTCTACATCTGTGTCTGTATTTCTGATTTAACTTTAATTGAACCAGACTAGGAGGGAAGATGGAGAAGGCAATGGCAACCCACTCCAGTACTCTTGCCTGGAAAATCCCATGGATGGAGGAGCCTGGTAGGCTGTAGCCCATGGGGTCGCTAAGAGTCGGACACGACTGAAGCAACTTAGCAGCAGCAGCAGGAGGGAAGATGTTTCTGGAGGGAAGATGTTTCTGAAGGGAGCCAGGACCCTTACAGTTTCCATGTTTGGAGGGCCTGCTTTGTCATCTCACAGACAAGCACAGTACAGGAGAGGTTTTTCTTCAAAAGGAACTTGAGTGGTGTTAGGAAGAGGGATTGGGTGATTGGGCCAAAAAGCGACACATTCTTTGGCAGTTTTGAAGTTTGTTGACATCTAATTAAAAAAAAAATCAGGGAACTTGATAAAATTTGTGTACCAAGCGCTTCTAAACTGTTTTGATGGCTGTTAAAGAAATCTACTTATGCATTTATTTGCTTTTCCTGACAGTGCGTAATCTTTAAGAGAAAAAATTCCACTAGTTCCAGGTGGTTTGTTTACATTGAGGCCTCCGCAGGGTAGTGGCAACATAGCAGTACTGACTTTTTCTCCCTGATTATTTACTTTTAGGGGTTAGATGCCAATTTGAATGCAGTAACCCAGTTATCAATAATATGCAGAGCATTAGAGATGAAAGATTATATCCACTTTGATATCCAGAAGTCACTGAGGACAACTTCTTACAGCGTTGCAACATTGCAGTAATATTTCCAGTTATTAGATACAGCACAGATTTGTTTTCTCTTCAGATAAGTTTACCATCTTTCTGTTTCTGCCTTCTCTTATCTGTTTCTAGTGTGTTTTCTTTCTCTCACACTGTTTAAACCAACACTTTTGAAAATGAGAACTTGAAGTTTCAAGTCTACGGATCTGAAATGCAGTTCCCAGCGGAGTCTGAGATTTAATACAAATAAAATTAAAGCCAGGATTATGAAGTTCATGTTTTATGTGAGCAAGCTGTGTTTGGGACATTGAAAATGGTGTTCTAAGAAAGAAAAAGGTTGGGCTGAGTGGTATCCGTTGGAATTCTCTGTTCCTTTGAGATCATGAAATGCTCATGCTTGAGGGGTTGGGACTCCACAGGGAAGAATACTGAACAGTATCTAATTTAAAAGCTTATGTTGTTGTGATGTCTGCTGCTGTATTTCCCATTGGAAACAGTTATATGGGGCTTAAAAAATGTCCCTTTGGCCTAATAAAACACTCTAGTCTCTTTGGTCTGGAGTTTATTTCAATTTCTATTTGTAGCTGTTAATTGTATACCTGTTAACATGGACATTTAAAAACTATATTTTAGAGTCAGGAGCCAGCAAACTCTGTGCGAGTTCAGAATATGAGTTTTATAATTGCAGAACTTCTTCACCTTCTGTCTCTCTGCCTAAGAGACTCAGTTCGGGTATGTGAAATTGAAGCACATCCGACCTGATGTCAATCTGATAGTTTCAGATAAAGCTGAGAGAGGCCTGGCTTTCCCTTGTCACAGTTGTAAAAAGAGTTTAAGACCTCAGAGTAGTTTAAGATATAGGATTTTGTTGTTGTTCGGTCGCTCAGTTGTATCCTACTCTTTGCAACCCCATGGACCGCAGCATGCAAGGCTTCCCTGTCCTTCACCATCTCCTGGAGCTTGTCAAACTCATGTCCACTGAGTCAGTGATGCCATCCAACCCCCTCATCCTCTGTCTTCTCTTTCTCCTCCTGCTGTCAATCTTACCCAACTTTTCCAATGAATTGGCTTTTCTCATCAGGTGGCCAAAGTATTGGAACTTCAGCTTCAGCATCGGTCCTTCCAATGAATATTCAGGACTGATTTCCTTTAGGATGGACTGGTTGGATCTCCTTGAAGTCCAAGGTACTCTCAAGAGTCTTCTCCAGCACCATAGTTCAACAATTCTTTGGCGCTTAGCCTTTTTATATTGTCCAGCTCTTACATTTATACAATTTCATCACCACATACATGACTACTGGAAAACCCATAGCTTTGACTATACGGGCCTAAGAAATAGGTTTACAATCCTATTATTGTATCTGGTTGTTATTATAATAATTATTATTATTTATAATTATAAATAATTATTGTTATTTGAAGTAATCAAGCAACCAGTCATGCCTATAGTTACAGAAGCATAGTTTCTTTTAGGGTAATAGAATCAGTGATTGTGTAGATATGCCTTAAAGCATAATAATCCTAGAAGTAAGACACCCTCCATTCTCCTCATTTTCCTTAGATTTTCCAAAAAATACATACAATAGTAGCATAATACATGAATATCCATCCCATTAAAAAAATCTATTTTAGCTTCATTGTTAAAAGGCCAGGTAAATTTTTATACACTATAGGAGAAACATGCCTAAGAACAATATCCACCTATTACTTGGATTTCTGAGTTGGAAGAACTAAACAATCTTGTTTACGGTTTTTGTTCTGTTTAGTATTGGCATATTTTAGTGTCATGCTTACATCAATAAAGTTATTTTTCCTGCTTGATGTTAGTCATTTATGTGTTTATTCTTATAGTTTTCCTTTTTAATATTAATGTTTCTTGAAATTTTTACGGAATGAGTTGAAAATCTATACAGTAATATCGCAGGGAAACTTATTTGTTGTGCATTGTAAAATGGTATCCAAGGTTAAGTTTTGCAAATGAGATGTTGGGCTGCTGTGACTTTTCTAGCATAGGTCATACGATGTTTGTCTGTCTATAAGGCACTCAGTTTCAAAGCAGTTTCTGTTATGCTGGAGGCAGTTCAGACAGTTTTATATCTTTAAGGGTCTGTAGCATTAAAATGTTTTAATTTCCTGTGATGTTTACTGATACCAAATGGCCAGTGGATGATAAAATGGAACAGAGCTATATGTCCCTGCTGTGAATATTGTGAAACAGAAAGTTGGATCTGGGTTTTGAATTTAGAATGAGGTTAACTTGAAAAAATTAAAATTTTATTTTGGGGTATTGTAGATTCACATTCAGTTGTAATAAATAGTGCAGAGAGATGCTGGGTATATATGGTACTTCATCTAATTTTCCCTGATGGTGACATCTTGGAGAACTGTCAGGCAGTATCACAGTCAGAATGTCGATGTTGAGATAGTTAATGAACAGAACAGCGTCATCACCACAAGGATCACCCTTATTGCCCTTTATAGCCATACCCACTTCCCTCTATCTCATGCTCTTCCTTCCCGCCCCTGGCGACTGACTAATCCGTTCTCCATTTCTGTACTTCTTTCATTTTGAAGATGTATATAACCTTTCAGAGCTGGCTTTTTCGTTTAACCTAATTCTCTGACTCTTCATTCTGGTTGTTGCCTGTGTTCACATTTTGTTACTTTTTATTGCTTATTAGTTCCAAAGAATAGCAAGAAGAGATAAGAAAGCCTTCTTCAGTGATCAATGCAAAGAAATAGAGGAAAACAACAGAATGGGAAAGACTAGGGATCTCTTCAAGAAAATCAGAGATACCAAAGGAACATTTCATGCAAAGATGGGCTCGATAAAGGACAGAAATGGTATGGTCCTAACAGAAGCAGAAGATATTAAGAAGAGATGGCAAGAATACACAGAAGAACTGTACAAAAAAGATCTTCACGACCCAGATAATCACGATGGTGTGATCACTCACCTAGAGCCAGACATCCTGGAATGTGAAGTCAAGTGGGCCTTAGAAAGCATCACTATGAACAAAGCTAGTGGAGGTGATGGAATTCCAGTTGAGCTATTCCAAATCCTAAAAGATGATGCTGTGAAAGTGCTGCACTCAATATGTCAGCAAATTTGGAAAACTCAGCAGTGGCCACAGGACTGGAAAAGGTCAGTTTGCATTCCAATCCCAAAGAAAGGCAATGCTCAAACTACCGCACAATTGCGCTCATCTCACACGCTAGTAAAGTAATGCTCAAAATTCTCCAAGCCAGGCTTCAGCAATATGGAACGGTGAACTTCCTGATGTTCAAGCTGGTTTTAGAAAAGGCAGAGGAACCAGAAATCAAATTGCCAACATCCGCTGGATCATGGAAAAAGCAAGAGAGTTCCAGAAAAGCATCTATTTCTGCTTTATTGACTATGCCAAAGCCTTTGACTGTGTGGATCACAATAAACTGTGGAAAATTCTGAAAGAGAAGGGAATACCAGACCACCTGATCTGCCTCTTGAGAAACTTGTATGCAGGTCAGGAAGCAACAATTAGAACTGGACATGGAACAACAGACTGGTTCCAAATAGGAAAAGGAGTATGTCAAGGCTGTATATTGTCATCCTGTTTATTTAACTTCTATGCAGAGTACATCATGAGAAACACTGGACTTGAAGAAACACAAGCTGGAATCAAGATTGCTGGCAGAAATATCAATAACCTCAGATATGCAGATGACACCACCCTTATGGCAGAAAGTGAAGAGGAACTCAAAAGCCTCTTGATGAAAGTGAAAGTGGAGAGTGAAAAAGTTGGCTTAAAGCTCAACTTTCAGAAAACGAAGATCATGGCATCTGGTCCCATCACTTCATGGGAAATAGATGGGGAAACAGTGGAAACAGTGTCAGACTTTATTTTTCTGGGCTCCAAAATCACTGCAGATGGTGACTGTAGCCATGAAATTAAAAGACGCTTATTTTTTGGAAGGAAAGTTATGACCAACCTAGATAGCATATTCAAAAGCAGAGACATTATTTTGCCAACAAAGGTCCGTCTAGTCAAGGCTATGGTTTTTCCTGTGGTCATGTATGGATGTGAGAGTTGGACTGTGAAGAAAGCTGAGTGCCGAAGAATTGATGCTTTTGAGCTGTGGTGTTGGAGAAGACTCTTGAGAGTCCCTTGGACTGCAAGGAGATCCAACCAGTCCATTCTGAAGGAGATCAGCCCTGGGATTTCTTTGGAGGGAATGATGCTGAAGCTGAAACTTCAGTACTTTGACTACCTCATGCGAAGAGTTGACTCATTGGAAAAGACTCTGATGCTGGGAGGGATTGGGGGCAGGAGGAGAAGGGGACGACAGAGGATGAGATGGCTGGATGGCATCACTGACTTGATGGACCTGAGTCTGAGTGAACTCCGGGAGTTGGTGATGGACAGGGAGGCCTGGCGTGCTGCGATTCATGGGGTCGCAAAGAGTCGGACACGACTGAGCGACTGAGCGACTGATTTGATCTGATCTGAATAGTATTCTGTATTCATTTACCTGTTGAAAGATAACCTGGATCATTTTCAGTTTTGACCATTACAAATAAAGCTGCTGTAAAATTGAACAACAGGTTTTGTGTGGATGGAAGTACTGATTTCTCTGGGATAAATGCTGATGAGTGCAGTTTCTAGGTCCTGTGGCAGCTGCATGTTTAGTGGTTCATTTGTTGTGTTTTTATTGAGAAAGTGCCAAACTATTTTCCAGCATGGCTGTACCATTTTACATTCCCACCAGAGATGGTGTGAGCCATCCAGTTTCTCTCCATCCTTAGCAGCAATTGCTATGGTCACTCTGTTTTTGATAGCGGTGTAGTGATAGCTCATTGTGGTTTTAATTTGCATTTCCCTAACCATCAGTACTGTTGAACGTCTTTTCATATGCTTATTTTCGAGTTGTATAGCTTCTTTGGTACAATGTCTCTGTGCTTTTGGTATCAGATCTACTCTTTACCTAGTTTCTGAAGACTTTAATATATATATGTATTTTTTTTTTTACTTCTATTTTTCTGTTTTACATTTAAGTCTATGATCCATTTTGAGTTAATACTTCGTATAAAGTGTCAGACTTAGGCTGAGATTTACTTGTTTTTCCAGTGGAAAGCCTGTTGCTCCAGCAACATTTGTTGAAAGATGGACTTTCCTCCATTATACTGGCTTTGAACATTTGTCAAAAATCTACTAGTGTGGAGCTAGTTCTGAATTCTGTGTTCTGGTTCATTGATCTGAGAGCCTGTCTCTCTGACACTGCCTCACGGTCTTGATTACTGTAACTATATACTGTCTTGAAACCAGATAGAACAGTTTTCAACCACTTTATTCTCCTTTTTCAAAATTGTTTTGGTGATTCTGATACTTCTGTTTTTCTGCATAAATTGTAGGATAATCTTGTCAATATCTACAAAAAAATCTTGGTAGGATTTTGATAGGAATTTCGATAAACCAGGCTATCAGTTTGGGGGAAATTGACATCTTTACTGTGAGTCTTACTATCTATGAACCTAGTATATCTCCTTTTTGTATTGATTTATGAGATGGTCAGTCAGGATTGGCCACACGAGGAGAAAGAGCAGAGGCTCAGGAAAATAGAGTTGATTATGCTTAGTGCTCCTCGAGACAGGTGGCATACAGAGCCATGTGGAAAAACACCAAGGTGGTCAGGAGGCAGAAGACAGGAGTGCTTAGGCTTTGGCCTTTGTTGGGGTTTCCACGGGAAAGGCAGGGCAGGATAAATAGCTTAGAATTGGTTGGTCTGAATACTTTCAGCAGCCTGTGGGAATAATGACAGTCTCTAGTTGCCTGGTACCTGGCCTAGGATGATGAAGACGGAAGAGTATTACCTTCTGAGGTATAAGGACCAGATAGAGGAGGTATGGTTCTGGATTTGCTGGTTAGCATATTGAAGACTTGCTTTCCTGGGACTTCCCTGGTGGCTCACACTATGAAGTATCTGCCTGCAATGTGGGAGACCCATGTTCGATCCCTGGGTCAGGAAGGTCCCCTGGAAAAGGGAATGGCTACCCACTCCAGTATTCTTGTCTGGAGAATTGCACAGACAGAGGAGCCTAGTGGACTATAATCCACGCGGTTGCAAAGAGTCGGACATGACAGAGTGACTAACACTCATTTTTCCTGGGCCTTAGCTACCTCTAAGAATTGGCTGGCCCTAGGAAGGTCATTCTCTCCCCAGCCAGAATGGTTTGTTTAAGATGTCAAAACATCATATTGTATAGAAAATAGAATACACACACATACATAAAAATATACCTCTTCTTTTATTTAGATCATCTTTGGTTTTTTTTTAAACATTGCTTATATTTATAGTATATATAATTTAATCACAGTCTAGTGGTATCATCATTTCTCCCGTTCAAGTGAAGTATAGAAAACCTCCTTTTTCAACCATTTAACCTCCTTCAGTTTTGTATAGTTAGCATATTATTGACCAAATATGTATTGATATGTCTTTTATTACCTTAATGTTATTGACCAGAGATGTTTCAGTATTCACTTACATAGCACATTGCTGGCCATAGGCGTTAGTTTATGCAGAAATCCCCTGGTCAGTAATGAGTAAAATATATCTTCTAAATACGTTTAGAACCAAATCAAGCATTTTTATAATGTTTGCTTCAAACATCAAAGATAATTTAGAAAGCTTAATAGGAGAAGGAAAGACTATTTACCTGTATTTTTGCCTATTATGTTCTTGTTTCTTTCCTCATATTCCTAGGTTTCTTTAAAAAAATCGTTTCCTTTCTTTTTAGAAAACTTGCCTTTATCCACTCTTTTATGGTAAGTGTGTGGTTTTCATAGGGTAAAAATGGCTGAGCATTGTTAATTTCAGATGGTTCAATGTAATATTAATGAATGATCAGTGGATGATAAATCCGGGATAAAGGAAAAGACATGCTGTGTGTGGAAATGACCTGCAAAGGCTAATGTGTTGTATATGATTGCTTTTTCCTCCTCAACCATTTTATATAGGGAGGAAGGCAGTAAGTGGTGGGGTTACATAAGATGTTATATCTATGTGGAGGAAGAGTACTCAGCAATAAAAAAGAATGCATTATATATAAATAAAATAGCATGCTTTAATCTCAGATGCATTATGCTAAGTGAAAGAAGCCAGACAAATAAGGATACATGATATGTGATCCAACTGATATAAACTGTAGAAAATGCAAACTAACGACAGAAAGTAAATTGGTGGAACAGAAAGGTAGTGGGATGGGGGTTACCAAGGGAACTTGGGGAAACACTTGAGGCTGTTGCTGTCTTGATTGTGGTGGTGGTTTCACATGGGATGTGTGTATGTCAGATGTATCTAATTATACACTTTAAAGGTGTACCACTGGGGGAATGCCATGGCGGTCCAGTGGTTACAGCTTGGAGCTTTCACTGCGGTGGCCCCAGGATCAATCCCTGTTTGGATTGATCAAGCAACACGGCACAGCAGAAAAACAAGAAAATGTAGCTCATTGTAGGTCAGTTATAAATCAAAACTGTCCCCACTGCAAGTGTTCCTCCCGTGCATGACTATCGTGCAGCTGCTTGATGTCCAGCTCCAGCTTGTCCACACTCTTGTTTACAAACTGGAACCAGTGATCACGTGCTGGGATGTTGTATTATAACACTGTGAAATTGTTCTGAAAATTTTAAATTGCTCACTTTCAGTTTTTAAACTTTTAAATGAATAAAGCGAGATATAATTGACAGACAACATTGTATTAGCTTTAGGTGTGCAACATAGTGTTTTGATATATGTTCAGTTTAAAAACCTCGGTCTTAATCACCATGAGATATAGTCTTGTTTGTACACCATGTTTTGAGTTGCACTGTTTCAGAGCAATGTTTCCATACTACTTACATACATTTCCCCCCATCTCATTCTATATGTATCATTCTGAAACCATTCAACCCTAGTTTATGGTCCCAGTGTGATTTGATTAACCTTGTGTTCTGTGGTATAAATTCTGGCATGGAGCATGGGATTTTCTTTGCATGAGTCCCAGGAAATTAACTAGATCTGATAAAAATATGCTGCAGAATTTCAAAGTGAATTATACTGAAATGTTGTTATAATATTACCCCTCTCATATTTTTGAAGGAATCACTTAAAAGTTTAACGCAGTATAAGAATTGAATGCAATATTTAATGCAGTATAAGCCTCCAAGTGGCATGGATGGTGTGTGGGGCAAGTTGTTTCCACTCTCTCAGCCTAGGTTTTCTGGCTTTAAAGACAGAGCCACAGTTGACTGGCAGATTATTGATATAGTGAAAGTGCTTGGTAACTGATAAATGCTGTAAGTGTTGTTTCTGTTCAGTCGCTCAGCTATGTCTAACTCTTTGTGACCCCGTGGACTACAGCATGCCAGGCTTCTCTGTCCTTCACCATCTCCTGGAGCTTGCTCAAACTAATGTCCATTGTATCAGTGATTCCATCCAACCATCTCGGCCTCTCTCATCCCCTTCTCTTCCTGCCTTCAATCTTTCAAAGCATCAGGGTCTATTCCAATGAGTCAGTTTCTTTGCATCAGGTGGCTAAAGTATTAGAGCTTCACCATCAGCATCAGTCCTTCCAGTGAATGTTCAGGGTTGATTTCCATTAGGATTGACTGGTTTGATATCCTTGGTGTCCAAGGGACTGTCAAGGGTCTTCTCCACCACAGTTCGAAGGTATCAGTTCTTCCACACTCAGCCTTTTTTGTCCAGCTTTCACATCCATACATGACTACTGGAAAAATCATACCTTTGACTGTACGGACCTTTGAAGACAAAGTAATATCTTTGCTTTTTAATATGCTGTCTAGGTTGGGCATAGCTTTTCTTTCAAGCAGCAAGCATCTTTTAATTTCATGGCTGCAGTCACCATCTGCAGTGATTTTAGAGCCTCCCAAAATAAAGTCTGTGACTGTTTCCATTGTTTCCCCATCTATTTCCCATGAAGTGATGGGACTGGATGCCATGATCTTTGTTTTTTGCATGTTGAATTTTAAACCAGCTTTTTCACTCTCCTCTTTCCTCTTCATCAAATGGTCCTTTAGTTTTTCTTCGCTTTCTGCCATAAGGGCGGTGTCATTTGCATACCTGAGGTTATTGATATTTCTCCTGGCAATCTTGATTCCAGCTTTTGCTTCATCCAGCCTGACATTTCGCATGATGTACTCTGCATATAAGTTAAACAAGCAGGGTGACAATATACAGCCCTGACGTACTCCTTTCCCAATTTGGGACCAGTCTGTTGTTCCATATCCAGTTCTCTCTGTTGCTTCTTGACCTGCAAACAGTTTTCTTAGGAAGCAGGTGAGGTGGTCTGGTATTCCCATCTCTTTAAGAATTTTCCACAGTTTGCTGTGATCCACACAGTCAAAGGTTTTAGCATAGTCAGTGAAGCAGAAGTAGATGTTTTTCTGGAATTCTCCTGCTTTTTCTATGGTCCAACGGATGTTGGGAATTTGATCTCTGGTTCCTCTGCCTTTTGTAAATCCAGCTTGTACATCTGGAAGTTCTCAGTTCACATACTGCTGAAGCCTAGCTTGAAGGATTTTGAGCATTACTTTGCTAGCGTGTGAGATGAGGGCAATTGTGTGATAGTTTGAACATTCTTTGGCATTGCCCATCTTTGGGATTGAAATGAAAACTGACCTTTTCCAGTCCTGTGGCCACTGCTGAGTTTTCCAAATTTGCTGATATATTGAATGTAGCACTTTCACAGCATCATCATTTAGGATTTGAAATAGCTCAGCTGAAATTCTGTCACCTCCACTAGCTTTGTTCTTAGTGATGCTTTCTTTTTTTTTTTTTTTAGTTCTAGTAATTTTCTGGTGGAGTCTTTAGGGTTTTCTATGTAGAGGATCATGTCATCTGCAAATAGTGAGAGTTTTACTTCTTCTTTTCCAATTTGGATTCCTTTTATTTCTTTTTCTGCTCTGATTGCTGTGGCCAAAACTTCCAAAACTATGTTGAATAGTAATGGTGAAAGTGGGCACCCTTGTCTTGTTCCTGACTTTAGAGGAAATGCTTTCCATTTTTCACCATTGAGGATAATGTTTGCTGTGGGTTTGTCATATATAGCTTTTATTATGTTGAGGTATGTTCCTTCTATTCCTGCTTTCTGGAGAGTTTTTATCATAAATGGGTGTTGAATTTTGTCAAAGGCTTTCTCTGCATCTATTGAGATAATCATATGGTTTTTATTTTTCAATTTGTTAATGTGGTGTATTACATTGATTGATTTGCGGATATTGAAGAATCCTTGCATCCCTGGGATAAAGCCCACTTGGTCATGGTGTATGATCTTTTTAATGTGTTGTTGGATTCTGATTGCTAGAATTTTGTTTAGGATTTTTGCATCTATGTTCATCAGTGATATTGGCCTGTAGTTTTCTTTTTTTGTGGGATCTTTGTCAGGTTTTGGTATTAGGGTGATGGTGGCCTCATAGAATGAGTTTGGAAGTTTACCTTCCTCTGCAATTTTCTGGAAGAGTTTGAGCAGGATAGGTGTTAGCTCTTCTCTAAATTTTTGGTAGAATTCAGCTGTGAAGCTGTCTGGACCTGGGCTTTTGTTTGCTGGAAGATTTTTGATTACAGTTTCAATTTCCGTGCTTGTGATGGGTCTGTTAAGGTTTTCTATTTCTTCCTGGTCGAGTTTTGGAAAGTTGTACTTTTCTAAGAATTTGTCCATTTCTTCCTCGTTGTCCATTTTATTGGCATATAATTGTTGATAATAGTCTCTTATGATCCTTTGTATTTCTGTGTTGTCTGTTGTGATCTCTCCATTTTCGTTTCTAATTTTATTGATTTGATTTTTCTCCCTTTGTTTCTTGATGAGTCTGGCTAATGGTTTGTCAATTTTATTTATCCTTTCAAAGAACCAGCTTTTGGCTTTGTTGATTTTTGCTATGGTCTCTTTTGTTTCTTTTGCATTTATTTCTGCTCTAATTTTTAAGATTTCTTTCCTTCTACTAACCCTGGGGTTCTTCATTTCTTCCTTTTCTAGTTGCTTTAGATGTAGAGTTAGGTTATTTATTTGACTTTTTTCTTGTTTCTTGAGGTGTGCCTGTATTGCTATGAACTTTCCCCTTAGGACTGCTTTTACTGTGTCCCACAGGTTTTGGGTTGTTGTGTTTTCATTTTCATTCGTTTCTATGCAAATTTTGATTTCTTTTTTTATTTCTTCTGTGATTGTTGGTTATTCAGCAGCGTGTTGTTCAGCCTCCATATGTTGGAATTTTTAATAGTTTTTCTCTTGTAATTGAGATCTAATCTTACTGCATTATGGTCAGATAAGATGCTTGGAATGATTTCTATTTTTTTGAATTTACCAAGGCTAGCTTTATGGCCCAGGATGTGATCTATCCTGGAGAAGGTTCCATGTGCGCTTGAGAAAAAGGTGAAATTCATTGTTTTGGGATGAAATGTCCTATAGATATCAATTAGGTCTAACTGGTCTATTGTATTGTTTAAAGTTTGTGTTTCCTTGTTAATTTTCTGTTTAGTTGATCTATCCATAGGTGTGAGTGGGGTATTAAAGTCTCCCACTATTATTGTGTTATTGTTAATTTCTCCTTTCATGCTTGTTAGCATTTGTCTTACATACTGCGGTGCTCCTGTGTTGGGTGCCATATATATTTATAATTGTTATATCTTCTTCTTGGATTGATCCTTTGATCATTATGTAGTGACCTTCTTTGTCTCTTTTCACAGCCTTTGTTTTAAAGTCTATTTTATCTGATATGAGTATTGCTACTCCTGCTTTCTTTTGGTCCCTATTTGCATGGAAAATCTTTTTCCAGCCCTTCACTTTCAGTCTGTATGTGTCCCCTGTTTTGAGGTGGGTCTCCTGTAGACAACATATGTAGGGGTCTTGTTTTTGTATCCATTCAGCCAGTCTTTGTCTTTTGGTTGGGGCATTCAACCCATTTACGTTTAAGGTAATTACTGATAAGTATGATCCCGTTGCCATTTACTTTATTGTTTGGGGTTTGAATTTATACACCATTTTTGTGTTTCCTGTCTAGAGAATATCCTTTAGTATTTGTTGGAGAGCTGGTTTGGTGGTGCAGAATTCTCAGCTTTTGCTTGTCTGAGAAGCTTTTGATTTCTCCTTCATACTTGAATGAAATCCTTGCTGGGTACAATAATCTGGGCTGTAGGTTATTTTCTTTCATCATTTTAAGTATGTCTTGCCATTCCCTCCTGGCTTGAAGAGTTTCTATTGAAAGATCAGCTGTTATCCTTATGGGAATTCCCTTGTGTGTTATTTGTTGTTTTTCCCTTGCTGCTTTTAATATTTGTTCTTTGTGTTTGATCTTTGTTAATTTGATTAATATGTGTCTTGGGGTGTTTCGCCTTGTTCTAAGGCCCACTTGACTTCACATTCCAGGATGTCTGGCTCTAGGTCAGTGATCACACTGTCATGGATATCTGGGTCATTAAGATCTTTTTTGTACAGTTCTTCTGTGTATTCTTGCCATCTCTTCTTAATATCTTCTGCTTCTGTTAGGCCCATCTCATTTCTGTCCTTTATTCTGCCCATCTTTGCGTGAAATGTTGCCTTGATATCTCTAATTTTCTTGAAGACATCTCTAGTCTTTCCCATTCTATTTTTTTCCTCTATTTCTTTGGATTGATCACTGAGGAAGGCTTTCTTATCTCTCCTTGCTATTCTTTGGAACTCTGCATTCAAATGGATATATCTTTCCTTTTCTCCTTTGCCTTTCACTTCTCTTCTCTTCTCAGTGATTTGTAAGCCTTCTCAGACAGCCATTTTGCCTTTTTGCATTTCTTTTACTTGGGGATGGTCTTGATCCCTGCCTCCTGTACAGTGTCATAAACCTCTGTTCATAGTTCTTCAGGCACTCTATCAGATCTAATCCCTTGAAACTATTTGTTACTTCCACTGTATAATCATAAGAGATTTGATTCACGTCATACCTGAATGGCCTCGTAGTTTTCCCTATGTTCTTCAGTTTAAGTCTGAATTTTGCAATAAGGAGTTCATGATCTGAGCCACAGTTAGCTCCCAGTCTTGTTTTTGCTGACTGTATAGAGCTTTTCCATCTTTGGCTGCAAAGAATATAATCAGTCTGATTTCGATATTGACCAGCTGGTGACATCTGTGTTTAGGGTTGTCTCTTGTGTTGTTGGAAGAGGGTGTTTGCTATGACTAGTGCGTTCTCTTTGCAAAACTCTGTGAGCCTTGGCCCTGCTTCATTTTGTACACCAAGGCCAAACTTGGTGCTGTAAGTAGGTAAGTTATGTCACTGGGTATGTTTGTATCTGCTTTGGCAAACTCCAGGAGATGGTGAGGGACAGGGAAGCTTGGCATGCTACAGTCCATGGGGTTGTGAAGAGTCGAATGTGACTTGGTGCCTGAACAACAACAAATTTACATCATCGTCTAGGAGAGTTCCTATTTTTTCTTCAGGAATAAGGTCCATATATTGAAAATCATTTGTAGACCAGTTGTTAAAAATGTCAAATGGATTTTGTGGAATGTCTTTCCTGTTACATATAGGGTAAAGAACTGAGAGGTATGCATGAAATAATATACATTTTCCCCCTTCTTTTCAGGCAATCTCTCTTTTAACTGAATTAATCAGGGAAAATTTCAGGAACAGCAAATTAAAACAATGCCTTTTACCAACCCTGGGAGAGCTGATCTATCTTATAGCCACCGAGGTAAGACTGGTTAACTCTCTTGCTCTCTGATGTGTTCAGACATTTCCTGGCTGATAAGTGTTAATATCAAAGTGTTTTGATTTTGCCTCTTTGGACATATGTAAGGAAACAGTGAAAATTTTGCCTGTGAAGGGGAGAGGCTCTTGGTGTCTTTCTGACTCTTCTCTCTCTCCTGGTCAGTCTTCCGTCTTTCCCAGTGCCTCTTTCTGTTTAAAGTGTAGGAGAGTCTCAAGCTGTATTTTGAAGCCAATGGACCAGATCCCCTCCCGCACCCCTCCCCACAACACTGTCCCCAGGTTGCTGCCATCTTTGACTCCTTTAGGCAAGAAGATTTCATTGGTTCTTCCAGTATAAAAACACCATTGATATTTAACACACTGTTTACACACAGTGGGGTGTATGTATAGCATGCCAGGCTTCCCTGTCCCTCACCATCTCCTGAAGTTTGCCAAAGCAGATACAAACACACCCAGTGACATAAACTTACCTACTTATAGCACCAAGTTTGGCTGTGGAGTACAAAATGAAGCAGGGCAAAGGCTCACAGAGATTTGCAAAGAGAACACACTGCTCATAGCAAACACTCTCTTCCGACAACACAAGAGACGACCTTTTAACATGTGAGTGTGTGCGTGCTAAGTTGCTTCACTCGTGTCTGACTCTCTACCATCCTATGGACCGTAGTCCACCAGGCTCCTCTGTCCAGGGGATTCTCCAGGCAAGAATACTGGAGTGGGTTGCCATATTCCCCTCCAGGGAATCTTCCTGACCCAGAGATTGAACCTGAGCCTCTTACTTTCACCTGCATTGACAGGCGAGTTCTTTACCACTAGTGCCACCTGGAAGCCTCCCTTATGGCTCAGATGGTAAAGAATCTGAAATGCAGGAGACCCGGGTTCAGTCCTTGGGTCAGGAAGATCCCCTGGAGAAGGAAATGGCAAGCCACCCCAGACTTCTTGCCTGGAGGATACCATGGACAGAGGAGCCATGGAGTCGCAAAGAGTTGGACACGACTGAGTCACTAATACACATGCTGTTATTAATAACATGGTGGTGAGAGTTTGTGGCTGCAGATTTTGACCTCTTTTGGGGGGAATATCTTAAATAGATATAGATACATTATGAGTCATTCATTTCATGTGATGCTCTGTTTTAAATGAGTGCCAGTACGTTATAAATTAATCAAATGTTCTTTGTTTCCACTTGTTTTGGTTCTAGAACTTGCTTAAATGTTATATAACCTCAGTATCCTTAGTATCTAAGTTGACTCTCTGGATAATCGTCATTTTAAGGCAATTAAAGTAATTGTTAGAAAACATCAGTATTTAAAATCACTTAGTTCCATATTTAGTATTGATAGCTGGTACAGCAAATCTCTCCTCCTTATTCTTCCTTTTCATAAATGTCTTGGCTCTTCTTGGTCATTTGCATGTCAGAAAAAATTTTAGAATCAGATTGTCCAATTATGAAATCATCTTTTGAAAACACCATTGACTATGCAGAAGTCCTGATATCTTTATGATTTTGAGTCTTCTAATACATGTTTGGAATTGTGCTGAGTGTATTAGAGTATTAGTACATTTATGTACTATTACATAGTATTAGTACATTTAGTGCACAAAAACTGATGTTTCTGTGTATTTATATTACAAGTTTTTTTTTCATGTAAGTGATTTAACTCATAAAGCTTTTTGTGTATTTCACTTAGTTGAGTTTATTCTCAGATAATTTTATATTTTGAAGAGATACCACATTCATGAAACTACAGACCTTGGAAGTATAGAAAGGTACACAGCCTATGGTCCCTTTTCTTTTTCTGTCCCCTTCTGTGTAGTTCCCCGGTAAATAACTATCGCAGTTGCTTTCTTGCTTATCCTTACAGAGTTATTTTTGCCTGTAATGAGAAAATGAGAAATGAGAAAGTAGAAATGTAGATTCTCACTTTGTCTCATTTTATATAGCGGGTAGAACAATGTTTTTCATTTAATAGTTACACAGTATTAAAAAATATATGAAGGTATATACACTGGAGCTAATTCTTAATAATTAATATGGATGTCTTCTTCAATTAGTATTTAGTGCTCCCTCCCTTCCTCCTCTTGCACTGGAACGTTCTCTTGTGTGCTAAGTTTTCTGAAAGACAGCTTTCCTTGTGGTTCCTTGAGGGTGCAGCTGGAGAGTTTGTATCAACTTTACTCTTGCCTTGGGCCCTTGAGGCCTTGACATCAAAGCTCAAAGTTACCAAGTTCTGCAGGCTCAGAGAATGAAAGCAAACTTCAGTGCTCTGTTTATCCCTTCATCTTGCAGCTGATTTTTGGCTTGATTATTCTTTTTTTTTTTTTTTTTGTCAGCTCTCTGAGGCATTTTAAGGACGTAGAGTAAAACTGCTTTCCTTAGAAGAGTGATCAGGTATCTTGTCTGCCATCTTATCAGGGATGGGAGTCTGTCTAGTCCAGTTCTTTTTGTGAGTGTGTCTTTTTTTTTTTTTTTTTAACCTTTTCTGTCAGCTTAATTGAGGTATAGTTGGCATACCATAAACTGCACATGTTAAAAAATTGCAATTTGGTCAGTACTAATGGAAGATATTAAGAAGAGGTGGCAAGAATACACAGAAGAACTGTACAAAAAAGATCTTCACAAAGCAGATAATCACGATGGTGTGACCACTCACACTCAACTAGAGCCAGACATCCTGGAATGTGAAGTCAAGTGGGCTTTAGGAAGCATCACTACGAACAAAGCTGGTGGAGGTGATGGAATTCCAGTTGAGCTATTCCAAATCCTGAAAGATGATGCTGTGAAAGTGTTGCACTCAATACATCAGCAAATTTGGAAAACTCAGCAGTGGCCACAGGACTGGAAAAGGTCAGTTTTCATTCCAATCCCAAAGAAAGGCAGTGCCAAAGAATGCTCAAACTACCGCACAGTTGCACTCATCTCACACGCTAGTAAGTAATGTTCAAAATTCTCCAAGCCAGGCTTCAGCAACACGTGAACCATGAACTTCCAAATGTTCAAGTTGGTTTTAGAAAAGGCAGAGGAACCGGAGATCAAATTGCAGACATCTGCTGGATCATGGAAAAAGCAAGAGGGTTCCAGAAAAACATCTATTTCTGTTTTATTGACTATGCCAAAGCCTTTGACTGTGTGGATCACAATAAACTGTAGAAAATTCTGAAAGAGATGGGAATACCAGACCACCTGATCTGCCTCTTGAGAAACCTCTATGCAGATCAGGAAGCAACAGTTAGAACTGGATATGGAACAACAGACTGGTTCCAAATAGGAAAAGGAGTATGTCAAGGCTTTATATTGTCACCCTGCTTATTTAACTTATATTCAGAGTACATCATGAGAAATGCTGGGCTGGAGGAAGCACAAGCTGGAATCAAGATTGCCGGGAGAAATACCAGTAACCTCAGGTATGCAGATGACATCACCCTATGGCAGAAAGTGAAGAAGAACTAAAGAGTCTCTGATGAAAGTGAAAGAAGAGAGTGAAAAAGTTGGCTTAAAGCTCAACATGATCTTAGAAAACAAAGATCATGGCGTCCAGTCCCATCACTTATGGCAAACAGATGGGGAAACAGTGGCTGACTTTATTTTTCTGGGCTCCAAAATCACTGCAGATGGTTACTGCAGCCATGAAATTAAAAGATGCTTACTCCTTGGAAGGAAAGGTATGACCAACCTAGACAGCATATTCAAAAGCACAGACATTACTTTGCCAACAAAGGTCCGTCTGGTCAAGGCTATGGTTTTTCCTGTAGTCATGTATGGATGTGAGAGTTGGACTATAAAGAAAGCTGAGCACTGAAGAATTGATGCTTTTGAACTGTGGTGTTGGAGAAGACTCTTGAGAGTCCCTTGGACTGCAAGGAGATCCAACCAGTTCATCCTAGAGGAGATTAGTCCTAGGTGTTCATTGGAAGGACTGATGTTGAAGCTGAAACTCTAATACTTTGGCCACCTGATGCAAAGAGTTGATTCATTTGAAGAGACCCTGATATTGGGAAAGATTGAGGGCACGAGGAGAATGGATGACAGGATGAGATGGTTGGATGGCATCACCGACTCAATGGACATGGGTTTGGGTGGACTCTGGGAGTTGATGGACAGGGAGGCCTGGCGTGCTGCGGTTCATGGGGTCGCAAAGAATTGGACATGACTGACCAACTGAACTGAATATATGTATACATCTGTGTAACCATCACCACAGTCAAGATAATGAAAATCTCCATCACCTCCAAAAGGTTTCCTTAGCACCCTCGGTAATTCCTTCATCCTTCCTCTGTCCCTGTCCCCAGGCAACCACTTACTTGCCTTTTGTCACATAGACTAGTTTACATTTTTTAGTCTTCTATAAAGGGAATGTTGCAGAATCACATGTATTTCTGAAAGTAGATCTGAAGAATCATTTCTCTTGCTACTTACTTTAATTGGATATAAGCTAGGCTATTTTAGTATAGGGATGATTCTGTGGCCATGACATTTGACCACATCTTAATGATATGGCAGAAAGCGAAGAAGAACTAAAGAGCCTCTTGATGAAAGTGAGAGAGGAGGGTCAAAAAGTTGGCTTAAAATTCAGCATTCAGAAAACTAAGATCATGGCATCCGGTCCCATCACTTCATGGCAAATAGATGGGGAAACAGTGAAAACAGTGACAGACTTTATTTTTTTGGGCTCTAAAATCACTGCAGATGGTGACTGCAGCCATGAAATTAAAAGACATTTGCTCCTTGGAAGCAAAGCTATGATCAACCAAGCAGAGACATTACTTTGCCAACCAAGTTCCATCTAGTCAAAGCTATGGTTTTTCCAGTAGTCATGTATGGATATGAGAGTTGGACCATAAAGAAAGCTGAGCACCGAAGAACTGATGCTTTTGAACTGTGGTATTGGAGAAGACTCTTGAGAGTGCCTTGGACTGCAAGGAGATTATACCAGTCCATCCTAAAAGAAATCAGTCTTGAATATTCATTGCAGGGACTGATGCTGAAGCTGAAACTCCAATACTTTGACCACCTGATGCGAAGAACTAACTCATTGGAAAAGACCCTGATGCTGGGAAAGATTGAAGGTGGGAGGAGAAGGGGACAACAGAGGATGAGATGGTTGGATGGCATCACTGACTCAATGGACATGAATTTGAGTAAGCTCCGGGAATTGGTGATGGACAGGGAAGCCTGGCAGCCCATGGGGTTGCAAAGAGTCGGATATGACTGAGCGACTGAACTGAACTAATGACAGGAAGTTATATCCACAAAAATCACTAATGTTTCATGCAATGAGGGTGTTTTGTGGCGTTGTAACTTTGAATGTAGGTAAACCTTAACAGGAAGTTATAGCCACAAAAATCACTAATGTTTCATGCAATGAGGGTGTTCTGTGGCGTTGTAACTTTGAATGTAGGTAAACCTTAACATCTCAGGGCAGGGCTGACCTACTGGGACTGACCTGAAGTTATCGATACCTGTACACACACACACACACACACACACACACACACACCACACACACACACACACACACACCACACCACACACACCACACACCACACACCACACACACACACACACACACACACACACACACACACACACACACACACACACACACACACACACACACACACACACACACACACACACACACACACACACACACACACACACACACACACACACACACACACACACACACACACCACACACACACACACACACACCCCGTGTATAACAAAGAGACTGACGTCCTGACCTTTTGGCTCTCTGGCAACACTCCAAGGTTACAAGCTTGAGGACTGCAGTCCGGACTGTGATTCTATAGAGGAATGTGTGAGACAGCACATTTTAGTTTATGTATCTTTTTCTTCCTTTTGTCAAGGATGCATAATGAGCTAGAGTCAGGTGTTCCCATGTGTTGTCTCTCTTGGTGCAGCACGTCACCGTCTGTCACCTGGCCTGCTGAAAGAACTCCCAGGTGGTCTCGTTGCGCCACTCTGTGTGCACTGCAGTCCCCAGACCTAAGCTGGAGAGAGCCTGTGGAGGCAAGGCCACTCCACCGTTGTCACTCCTAGGGCTCCCCCTGCTCCCTGTCTTCCTTGTTGTCACCTCTGGGCCTTGGGGGCTGCTCCTCAGTTCCCATATGACCTTTGTCCTCTCTACCCTATTAGCCGCTTCCTCCTTCCAGCCTCGCTGGCCTCCCCATGGGACCTCGAAGCCCCCACACCCTGAACGTGCTGCCACACTTGTGCATTCGCTGTTCTTCCTGCTCACAGTGTTTACCTGCAGACATCTGCTGTTCATCTTCTCTTGCATGGATTTCTGCAGAGAGCCTCCTCCTGAACCTGAGAACTGTGAGATGAAGCCCTTTGCATACAGACTTCCTCTAACCCCTTGGCCAGCTGTGCTTTTCTTTATAGCTTGCATGACTGTCTTGCCTTGTTTATTTTGTTTAAGTAAAAAAAAATTTTTTTGTGCCCACCACTCCCTCCCCACCACTGCCCCACTGAACACCATTAAGACAGAACATTTGTCTGTCTTGTTCATAGCTGCATGACTGTTGTTTAGAAGAGTTCTTGGCACACAGTAGGTGCTTGTTTTCAGTCCTGAGCTGCAGCATGGCCAGTGGGACAGGAGGGAAGTGAGCAAGAGGCAGGGCTGCAGGAGACAGGGATGTGACCGTGGAAGGCTCCTCAGCCAAGTTGGGGGCCTTGGTTTTGATCCTAAGAGCAAGAGGAAGCTGGTTAAGAGTTATAAGAAAGGTATGGATGTCATCTGACTTAAGTGCCGCAACGGTGACTCTGGTTTCAATGTGGAGAATAGATGGGAGGATTGTAAGAGAAGCTTCTGGTCCGTAACTGCGAGTAAGTGAAGTAGGAGCAAAATCAGGAGAGGAGTGGGTATTTCAGAAAAGAGTTTATAGGGCTGAATGTGGAAGTTACGGTCCAAGAAAAAGGACTACAAAGAGTCCCCTGGGTTGAGTGGATACAAAAGTCCACCAGGAACCCAACAAGAGCTGTTTTATGTATGTATTTAACATGGAGTGGGAGGAAGAAGAAGTCAGACTGCTGTGTGTTGAGGATTTAGAGGGACGTGGGATCCTGAGGAAGTCAGTATGAGGTGAGCATCACCATAGGAAAGAGCAGAGGGGTGTGGGGTGGAGGGCTGTTTTGAAAATGGGAGATGACAGTGAGTCTGGTGGAAATAGGAAGGATCCCATGGAGACACCATGTTGAATACTTAGGAGCAGTAAGGGATAGTCCAGAAGCTGGTGACCCTGAAGGAAGAAGGGTGGGAGGGGACTTGTGAGCCTGCATGGAAGGGGTGGAGGAACCTGTCTTACGATGACCCAGGGTATGAGCAGCAGCCAGCTGCAGGTGGAGGTGAGCGCGTGGTTCCTCTCTTGTGACTTTCATGATCTTTGTGAAGAAGAAAAGCGAAGTTTTGGGAGGGCAGTGGGTTGAAATGCTGTAGTTTTTCAGGAGAGGAAGTATGTCAGAGAGAGAAGCAGGCCTGGTGAGTGACCTGGAAGGTCCCTGGGCTTCCCCATCCTACGTCACTCTGGAGTCTGTGTTTTTGGTGTCCCCCCTCCCAGAGCCCAGCTGTCTGACCACAGGCCTAGAGAGAGCAAGCCACTGCCTTTGGGTAAGGCTGAGTTTCCCCAGACCTGAGACAGTGGAACTCCAAAGAATGAGCTCCTTCAGGCCTTTGTCAGGAGTGATTAAATTATAGGCCAGGAATCTCAGTGGCAGCCAAGGTGGGTAGGGGATAGACGGGGGTAAAGAAAAAGGGCGAGGAACGTGGGGAGTAGGGTCCAGGGATGTTAAGGAAAGCCTGTGGTGAGTGTCGTGAATAAATGAGCTGGAAGGGAGGCACATCGTGTTTGAAAGTTAAATTGGGTGCTGAACTAGTGATTTTCAAGCTGGAGCAGCTCCGGTCGATAATGGCTAGATTATGACCATGTGTGGCAGTTCATGATTAAGGGTACAGTGTTAACGAGTCACAATTCCCATCATTGGTATTAAGTACTTTTGGATCAGTAAGGTACCACTTCTGACATTTGGACAGTCTTCTAACAGAAATATTCTGTCTAAGCAGAACCTACTTTCTTCTGCTATAACCAGAGTGTTTTATTTTTTTTTTCTCATCTTTCTCTGTGGCCCCTGATTGATTTTGTGACTTTATTTGTTAGATTCCAGGAGAGTTCTTGTGGTTATTTTTCTAACTTAGTTCTTTGTGAAAGAATTATTCCTGATATCCTTCCAAGCAGTGTACTCACTGATCCTAGGTACTTGCTTTTGTCGAGCTTCATCTTGCTAGGTAGCATACTGTGTTTTCCTTGTTCCTATGGATTATCCAGAGATGCTACTCCAAACTGCATGCTCTGTGCTTCCACGTCATTCCAGATGATGTCATACCTTTAGGTAGAAGTGTGTGTATCGTAATCTGTGGTTATCAGTGGCGTGGTTTCTCTATCAGCCAGGTCACGCTGTCATCCCTTGGTTCTTTCCATCGAGCTATTGCTGAGGGGAGCTTATCACCATCGTATATGACATCCTGGGAAACAGAAGAAGTGCTTTGTATGTACACTGCAGTGAAGGACCCCTCATCAGGTCATGATTGGCAGGTTGTAAGCAGTACTTGCAGTAGAAAGTTAAGAAGTTCGACGTCATTTGTGTATGTGAAACTTAGCCTTTTTTCTTGAAAGGGTTAACACCTTCTGTGCCGTTAGCCTCACTGCCTTTCCTTCTACTTCATTTTTAGGAAGAAAAAAAAAAGCACCCCCGAGAATGCTGGGCTGTTCCCTTGGCTGCATACACGGTGCTAATGAGGTGCCTTCGGGAAGGGGTAAGGCTGCTTTGTTGTCCTCTGTAGACGCCTGCAATTGTAATAACCCTTCAGGCACTGTGTGAGGATTGTAGCCTGCAGCGGTGCTCGAGCCTGTCAGCCAAGTACTGTACCGCTCCTGAATTTAAATAATCCCGACAAGCCACTGTGAGCCCGTGGCCTACAGGGGAGCAAGTGAAAAAACCAACTCACATTCACTTGTTTAAACGTCTTGCTTTTTAAGAGACGATAGCAAATATAAACAACCTAAGTAGCTCTCAATGACATATCCTTAATCCCCCGCTTCCAGTTACCAGTAACTCAGTTTAGTAAGCCAGGTGTATGCAGGGAATTTTCTGCCAGCCTCGATAGCCCAGTGATTATCTTGTCATATTGCCATTTTGTGGTTCAGAAACAAGGAAGCTGCCACCAGCATCCACTGATTTTAATATTAAGTAGTCGTTATTATGTGATGTGGTTTCTTCAGTTTATGCACATCCCTTCTCTTTCTATTCATGGCTGAAAACCAGCCGGCTGGCCAACCAGCCAACTTGCATAAGTAGCTCCTGTGTGTGACCGTGAGGAGGATTTATAACTGACCTCAAAGGCTGGCATTTTTGTTTGCTTTAAACCTTGACATTGTCTCACCCAAGGCAAAGCCATAGGCTAAAAGCATTCCTTAAGGAATGAAAAAAAAATGTCAAAACAAACATCTTCCTTTTGAGTTCATTACTTCATGCATGTTATGGTAATGGCATGATGTTCCAAGTACAGAAAAATCTCTGCAGTTTTCCCCTAGTGATCCAGAAAGGCATCGAGAGCACGTCCCAGCCTGTAGGGTGAATGTGTAGTCAGTTGTCCCTGTGGGGTGTGCATGAAGCCAGTGAACTGCGCTGTATCAACAATATGAGAATTAAGCTATCTTTATCTGTAGTCAAAAGACATGTTGGGGTTTATCATTCAGGGCCTCAAGCTAGGCATGCCCAGGGGGCACACGGATGAAGAAGGTGGACTCTATGTTCATGCACACATCTACCTGTTGTGGGAGATGAGATAAACTATAAAGTGGAATCTGTCAAGTACATTCACGCCGAAGAACAAAATACAGGAGCTCAAAGGAGAAAGGAGTCTTCCAGGGATTTTTTAAATGGTGTAAAGAAAGTTTTAGAACTTTGTATCTTTAATTTATAAAACTTAGATTAATGCTGAGCAAAAGATGGTCAGTTCTAACCCATGAGGTGGTGTCCTTTATTAGATATGTCCTCCCCAACCGCTCCTGTATTTGTCATCGAGTACATACTATGAAGAATGTTTGCTATGCATGTGCATTGTTAATTGTAACCTAATGATACAGCTAATGATAGAATGATAGAGTTAACTGTGAGTATACACACTTGTCTTTTCTTCTCTCTTCGTATGTGTGTCAGGTCTTGTATATTTTTCATGAAGAGGGAAGACAGTCTAGAACTCTCTAATTTGTGAAAATATTATACATTTGGAAGACGTTTTAGTGTATGTTTGGCAGCATGTACACTAACACTGTCCCTACAAAATGACAAATTCAGAGGTGAACATTCCCCTGAAAAAAGGATTTGTCTTTTCAAAAATAATTTAATTGTAGCAGTTCTTGAGGCAATTTGTCTATTGTATTCAGGACATAGTTGAAGGTAAAATAATTTTTAAGTCACTTGTCTTCGATGATTTAATTTTTTTAATGTAGAAAACTGTTTTCCCAGCTCCTCCTGGTATTTCTGAATGTAGGTTCTTTCTTACAGAAGAGTATATGAATTGTATGGATATGGTTAAAAGCGCATACTCTGACTCACTCTGTTAAAAAGCAAAAGGCTGGTTGCTTAGAGAATTCTCTGTCTCTTTTGGATTGAAATTTGTACTTTCTTTCAAGGAGTAACCGCTATTCTGACTTTGGTGATAAACTTCACCAAGGTTTTCTTGTTTTTCTTAAATTTTTTTTTTCTTTTCACAAATGTTTCTTTATTTTGTTTCCCTTTTTGAGTGTATTGCTAAATACTAGATTGATTGATTCTGAATGGATTGGCATCATGTTCTTTTGAGACTTAATTTTTTTTTCTTTTGCTTAAAGTTAGGTTGAGGTTGATACACGTCGATTGTGTAAAGTGCAGCTCATCGGTCCCACTGAATAGTGTGTTGGTGTATGCCTCAATGCAGGAACACAGGCACACATGTGTATCAGTTTATATAGGAGTATCCATTAACCCACATCTTCTTGAACGTTTGATAGAGTCACAGTTTAAATTTTTGACAATCTCATGACCATTAAATTGTTTCCTCAGTGTCGTTTTAATATGTATTTTCTTGAGTACTAATGAGGATGACCATCTTTTTCTGTTTATCTTGGTTTTTGGAATTTCCTGTTTTGAAAATGATTATCAAGTCTTAAGCCAGTTTCTTCTCTTGCTTTGTAGGAATTCTGCATACCATCATCCTCCACCAGCTATTGCTATAAAATGTTTCAAGTATTAGAAAAGGAAAGAAAACTAATGGCTTTTATTTCCGTCAGCTGTTAATATATTTGCCTTCTTTGCTTTGTTGTAATATGTGTGTATGTATATATATCCATATATGTGTATTTATTATTTATTCATTTGTTTATTTTCTGAGATGTTTGAAAAAATTCAGATGTCATGGTACTCTACCCACAGGAATTTCTTTTATGTATTCTGGATATTAATCTTTTCTTGTTTACACGGGTCCCAGATACTTTTCTATTTTGTGTTTGATCTTTTCGTTTCCTTTACAGTGTCTGTTGCTAAGCAGAAGTTCTTAATTTTAATAGATATTTATCAATCCATAAGATGTTTGGTCTTTTCATTTTCTTTATAGTATCTGTGGCTAAGCAGAAGTTCTTAATTTTAATAGAATTTATCAATCCATGAGATGTTAATCTAACACTAAGATGTGCTATTACATATTCCTTTTTGTGTGTATCAGTTCAGTTCAGTTGCTCATTCGTGTCCGACTCTTTGCAACCCCATGAACCACAGCACGCCAGGCCTCCCTGTCCATCACCAACTCCCAGAGTCCACCCAAACCCATGTCCGTTGAGTCAGTGATGCTATCAGGGAAGCCCAAAACTAAATAAAAGTTTTTGTGTATACTTTTATTTATTTTTGGGCTTCTCTTACAGCTCAGTTGGTAAAGAATCTGCCTGCAATGCAGGAGACCCCGGTTTGATTCCTGGGTCAGGAAGATCTGCTGGAGAAGGGATAGGCTACCCGCTCTAGTATTCTTGGGCTTCCCTTGTGGCTCAGCTGGTGAAGAATCCGCCTGCAATGTGGGAGACCTGGGTTTGATCCCTGGGTTGGGAAGATCCGCTGGAGAAGGGGAAAGGCTACCCACTGTAGTATTCTGGCCTGGAAAATTTGCAGAGTTGGACACGACTGAGTGACTTTCACTTTCACGTCATTTATTTTTGGCTGACTGGCTCCTCGCTGCTGCACAGGCTTTCTCTAGCTGTAGCGAGCGGGGCTACTCTCTGGGTGCGGTGTGCAGGCTTCTCACTGGGGCGGCTTCTCTTGTGGAGCACGGGCTCTCGAGCGTGCGGGCTCAGTTGCTGCGGCTCTGGGGCTCTAGAGCGCAGGCTCGGTAGTTGTGGCGCTTGGTCTCAGTTGCTCTGAGGCATGTGGGGTCTTCCCGGGTCCGGGATCCAACCTGTGTCTCCTGCACTGGCAGACGGATTCTTTACCATTCAGCCACGAGGGCTGCCCATGTTATTCTTCTAAAAGTTATTTTTTATTTTTTCCTTTTTTCTGTTTAGAAGTTTATTTGTAATTGTTTTGTGTGTCTGTGTGTGGCGATACGTGTGTGTTCAGTTCTGTTTTTAAAATAAATGTAATCAGTTATCCCAGCATCATCTAATGAAAAGTCTTCTCCCCACGACTCTGGTGTCACCTCGGTCATGTCTGTGTGCATGTCTCTTCCTGGGCTCTAATTAGTTCTGTTGGGCTGTTATCTGTGCCATGCTGTTTAAATTAATAGTCCTTACTTTTTAATAATTTTGAAAATATACACTGACATTTTTTGTTACCCTTGTAATCTTTTTCATGAGTTTCTGAGCTCCTTTTTAATTTTCTCTTTACTTGAAAAGTTGATTCTAAAAATTACATGTTCACCTGTTGGTACATTGATAGTATACATCTATGAATAAATTTAAGGAGGACTGATACTAGTGAAAATGGAAGGCATATTCAATGAGAAGACTAACAAGAGAATGTCATATTTGGTTTAAAAAACACTGAAATAAGATGATTATAGTTCCTTTGAATTCTCCATGACATTCTGCTAATGTATTTAATTCACTGCTTAAGTCAACTCTCTCAGATACAGCTCCCATTCTTTAGAGGTAGCGTTTGTGAAACATATTATGTACTGGCTGGATACAGGAGAGGCAAAGATGATTAAGATACTGCCCTATCTTCATTTATTAGGAAAGTGATTTTTTTTTTAAAGAAAGTGATTTTTTTTAACCTCTGGTTTAGTGTGCCGTTTCTTGCTGTTTTGTAACTACCTTTGCATTTTCTTCCCTTCTCTTAGGTAGTGACTAAGACCCTTAAGACTATCAACTTTCGTCTCAACCTAGTGTTAGCTGTGTCCCATTGTTTTGACATGTAGTGTTTCCATTATTGTTATTTTATAGATAATCCCTGCTGCTGCTGCTGCTAAGTCGCTTCAGTCGTGTCCGACTCTGTGCGACCCCATAGACGGCAGCCCACCAGGCTCCTCTGTCCCTGGGATTCTCCAGGCAAGAACACTGGAGTGGGTTGCCATTTCCTTCTCCAATGCATGAAAGTGAAAAGTGAAAGTGAAGTCGCTCAGTCGTGCCCGACTCTTAGCGACCCCATGGACTGTAGCCTACCAGGCTCCTCCGTCCATGGGATTTTCCAGGCAAGAGTACTGGAGTGGGTTGCAATTGCCTTCTCCACAGATAATCCCTAGTTAAATTTTTTTCTGGGTCCAGGCTTTTTTATGGGATGGTTTAAACTTTTTCAGGGGGGTGGAATTTTATTGCCTCTTTTTTCTTTTGTTACAATAACAAAGTTGTATTACTGTATAGATTAAGAATGTCTATTCTGTTTCTCTTGTATGTTTTTAAATTGTGGTAAAATATATATACTATTTGCCGTCTTAGCTATTAAGCATATAGTTCAGTGGCATGAAGAACATTTACATTGTTGTGCTGTTTCTGTTGTTCTTAAATATATTGATGTTTTCTGCCTAACTTATTGACCTTTTTATACTTTCAAAACTTAGTAATGTGCTTTATTGAACTTGGGCCATTGATTCTGATTTATACCCCTTATCCTTCTAATCTGTGCATTGAGAAAAATGTGGTATGGGAATTGTACTTTTTTGTTTTAATTCATATGTAAATTTCTTAGAAGACAATTTTAGTTTTAAATTATAAATTTTGTTCATGTTTCTGGTGCATAGATAACTAACTTTGCCAAGGGATTTTCCTACATGTTCTGTGATAAGGGTTTTCTAGTCAAATACTTGGGACATATCAGGTTAAACAAAGTTGAATGGTTTCGTTTGTATTTAGTACTTTTCAGAACTTTTAATTATGAATCCACATGGGAGCGTATTGTATATGATGTTTTCAAATTTATTTGCCCACAGACATATCTTATCCTGTGGCACATTGTAGGATGCACTTTGGGAGAGAAAGGTAGTCTTATTCTGGGACTGTTATGAGTTTATTTAAATAGTGTTCAGGAAACTTTCTCTTTTTCAAAAGATTACCTAAGAGATTATGACCTTGTTTTCGAAACAGGTCAACCTGTTATGATTTCTGTAATTTTAACAATGATAGTAGAAATGTGAGTCAAGTGATTTTGATCTTGTTACAGATGTAAATGCTCAGGTGGAAAGAGGGAAATATTTAGAGTGAGAGACTTCGGGTGGAACATGCCAAAAAAAAAAAAAAATCTGGTATAACATTTTATGTTTGAAAATTGAAAATAGGTTCAATGCACGATGCTGGATGCTTGGGGCTGGTGCACTGGGACGACCCAGAGGGATGGTATGGGGAGGGAGGAGGGAGGAGGGAAAAAAAAAAAAGAAAATTTTATTTGTTTTTATTTTGGCCGTGCTGGGCCTAGGTTGTGGCACTTGGACCTAGTTGCCCCGTGGGATGTGAGATCGTAGTTCCATAGCCATGGATCGAATCCTTGTCCCCTGCATTGGAAGGCGGATTGTTTGCTAAGAATCCTGGACCACCAAGGAAGTCTCTGTGGTATAACTGTTTTAAAGAGAGAGTGGCAGTATAGAAGAAAAGGTGTCCATGATGACACTGAGCCATTGTTTCGACTTGGTGTTGGCATTTTGGAGACTTTGAGCTGGGAGTCAGGGGGTGTGGATTGGAGTCCCAGGTGTGCCACTCTGGAGTAGTTTGATAGTTGGAGCCCCACCTGATGTTTTGTATGAAAAAAGGTACCTTGCTGGCTGGTCTTCCACGTGCTTCTGACTTGGGCTGTCTTTGACAGCTTTCCATTCCATTGCTTTTACCCTCATTTTTGTTTTTCAGTCGCTAAGTTGTGTCCAACTCTTTGCAACCCCATGAACTGCAGCCTGCCAGGCTTCCCTGTCCTTCACTATTTCCCTGAGTTTGCTCAAACTCATATCCATTGAATCCGTGATGCCATCCAACCATCTCATCCTCTGTCTCCCCTTCTCCTCTTGCAGTCAGTCTTTCCCAACAGCAGGGTCTTTTCCGGTGAAGGCCACCAGCTCTTCATATCAGGTGGCCGAAGTATTGGAGCTTCAGCATGAGTCCTTCCAATGATTATACTAGCAAAGACAGATTATGTACTTGGTATCATCACTGTATTGATCCTGGGAACATTTGGCAATGAACTTACATGGCATATGTTCAGTATGTGCATGAAGTAGGGAGGCCGAGGAAGCTGACTTTCCTTGAAAGTAGTTATTTGCATCTGGGTAGGTAGCAACCTACTCTACAGTGCCCACAGAAACTGAAAATAGCACCTAGAATGTTTCCACATGTTTAGAGGAGATTCATTGTATGCATTTGTATCTAATCAACCTCATCTTTTTTAAATAACTTGCATAATAGTCTGTTTATAATTATGGGTGCTGAACTGACACCTGGCATATGTTAAAATGTGAGGCTCAAATAATAAATCCTTGGCCTAATTATTCATTTCTGAACAAAAGCTTATTAGACAATTTCGATGTAACAAATTTCTTTTAAGAGGAAATTGAATTTTTAGTTTTTAATTAGTGCTTTTAAAAAAAGAAAGCTAGTGGTAAATTGCTTATGAATTTAATTAGAAAAAGACAGGACTTGAATTAGAAAGTATAGAGATATTAGTCATTATGTGTATTATCTTTGAAGTGTTTTTGGACACTAGTTACCTAAAATGAGGACGGAGAAGTTAAATTCTCTTGATATTGGATAAAAGTGAAAATGTACAGCTACATTTTCTGTTTTTGTTACTGTCACAGTTTTAAGTTTAATTTTCCTAATGAAGAACGTGTGTGCCATCAACTTCGGGTTCTCTATAGGTACGCATCTTTCTCCTTGCCTTTATATAGTGAAAGTGGGCAATGTGTATGGGGAATAGGAATGATACAGGCTTTTTTTGTGTGTGTTTTTCTCTTTAATATCACTATTCATAATATTTGGAATGCTAATATTAGTAGAATGCAGCAGGGCTTACCAAGTATGGAGTTGCCTAATGTGTCTTAAAGCGAACCTTTGAGAATGGCATAAAGAAGCAATCCTGAGTTTTTTTCTGAGTTCAGGGAGTAGATCAGTTTCCTGACTCTTGGTGAGGTCAGAGGCACAAAGTGTGGTGTGCTCGCTGCCAGAGTGAGGTCTGCACTTCCTCTTCTCCTGTGGCAGATAATCTTAGGGGGGAAGCTCCACAGGGCTGTACAGTTTACACTGGTTGGACTTCTGTGTAAATTTCCATGTTCCTTTAACTGTTTTATCCCATTATATGCTTTGTAGACTTAACAAATTCTATAGCTCTTCTGTGTCTTTCTCATTTAATACCTATCTTTTTTTTTTTTTAATCTTTTTATTATTATGTTTAACTTCATGGTATTGTGGATAGAGGGAATGGTGTATGTATGATTTTAAGTCTTTGACATTTGTTGAGACTTCTCCCATGACTCAGTATGTATGTATAATTAGGGTAAAAAAGTTCAGTTCTGCCATTGTTGAGTGATGTACTTTTTTTCTCAAAGTAGGTCAAGCTTGTTAATCTGATCGATACATACGGATATAAATCTATGTTCATGCTGATTGTTTTTTGTCTCTTTTATCAGAGATAGATATTTAAATTGTTTTCAGTTTTATTGCGGTATAATTGACATGAAATTGTAAGATATTTAAAGTGTACAAAGTGATGATTTGATACATGCAATCATTGTGATAGATGCATACATTCCCCTATTGAGTCAACACATAAATCGTCTCATATTTTATCCTGTTACCTTTTTTGGGTGGTAGGAGTGAGAACATTTAAATTCTCCTCTTTTAGCAAATTTCAATTATACAATATAGTGTTATCAACTAGAGTCACATCGTTTTACATTAGACCTCCAGACCTTATTCATCTTATAGGTGAAAATTTGTACCTTTTACCAACCTGTTTTGAAAGATGTTATTGTTGGGTATACATTTATAGGTTGACAGTTCTTTTTCTTTTGGTACTTCAATGATATTGTTCCTCTGTGTTCTGGTTTGCATTATTTCTCATGAGAAGTCTCCCATCATCCTTATCTTTGTTAGGTAATGTGTTAGATAGTCTCTATATGTCCTTTTACTGTCACTGTTTCTACAAGTTTCTCTTTATTATTGCCTTTTAGCAGTCCGGTTATGATGTTCAGTTCAGTCACTCAGTCGTATTGGACTCTCTGACCCTGTGGACTGCACACCAGGCTTCCCTGTCCATCACCAACTCCCAGAGCTTACTCAAACTCATGTCCATCGAGTTGGTGATGCCTTCCAACCATCTCATCCTCTGTTGTCCCCTTCTCCTCCTGCCTTCTGTCTTACCCAGCATCAGGGTCTTTTCCAGTGAGTCAGTTCTTCAGATCAGGTGGCCAAAGTATCAGAGCTTCAGCATCAGTCCTTCCAATGAATATTCAGGACTGATTTCCTTTAGGATTGACCGGTTTGATCTCCTTGCAGTCCAAGGGACTCTCAAATCTTCTCCAACACCACAGTTTAAAAGCATCAGTTCTTCGGCATTCAGCTTTCTTATTATGATGTACCTTGATGTTATTTTTCTTTCTTCTTCTTGAGGTTCATTGAGTTTTTTAGATTGGGCTTCTAGGTGGCACCAAGGGGTAAAGCACCCATTTGCCAGCCATAAGAGACGTGGTTTTGATCTTCGGGTTGGGAAGATAGGCTGGAGGCGGGCGTGGCAACCCGCTCCAGTATTCTAGCTTTTTGTTTGTTTTTGCTAATTGCTATGTCTTCACTAATCTTCTCTAGTCATTGAGTGTGCAGAGTCTGATGATATTCCAATTCAGTGTATTTTTCATATTAAACATTGTAGTCTTCTGACTTGGGTCATTTTTTAATCTATTTCTTTCATTCTTAACATGCTTCTTTCTTCTTCAGTATATGGACTGTATTTATAATAGCCATTTAAATGCTTTTTTCTTATTCTATCACTGAATTTTCTCTTATGAGTCATATTTTCCTGTTCTGTGTGTGTGAATTTAATCAGATGTCAAATATTGTGATTTTTGTGTTGTTGGGCATTTTGTTTTTAAGTCTTTTAAGAAGGCAGTGGCACCCCACTCTAGTACTCTTGCCTGGAAAACCCCATGGACGGAGGAGCCTGGTAGGCTGCAGTCCATGGGGTCGCTAAGAGTCTGACACGACTGAGCAACTTCACTTTCACTTTTCACTTTCATGCATTGGAGAAGGAAATGGCAACCCACTCCAGTGTTCTTGCTTGGAGAATCCCAGGGACGAGGGAACCTGGTGGGCTGCCATCTGTGGGGTCACACAGAGTCGGACACGACTGAAGTGACTTAGCAGCAGCAGCAAGTACTTTTGTGCCTTTTTTTTTTAAAGTCTTTTAAGTGCTTTTGTGCTTTTTCTTGGACTCATTTAAGTTACCTGGAAATAGCTTGATCCTTTTTGAGACTTTTAAGCATTATCAGGACAATATAGTACAGCCTTTAGTTGAGGTTAATTTGGTCACACCACTGGAGCAGTTTCTTTCTTAGGACTTTCCTTGATGCCCTGTATTTAGGTGGTCTTTAGCTAATTATTTCCAGCCCAGAGTAACTTCTGATGATTTTTCTGCATATTCTTTATGGTTTTAAAATCATCATCAAGTTTTTGTTATACTATAAGTTATGTGTATTTTCTAGATTATTTCAACCTTTTTATGGAAATATGTGGAAAATTAGGGGCTTCCCTAGTGGCTCAGCAGTAAAGAATCTACCTGCAATGTAGGAGGTGTGGGATCTATCCCTGGGTCAGGAATATCCCCTGGGGACGAAAATGGCAACCCACTCCAGTATTCTTGCCTGGCAAGCTACAGTCCGTGGGGTCACAAAAGAGTCAGACACAACTTAGCAACTAAACAACAGCAACAACAACAATATATGGAGAATTATGTTAAACTATGTTTAACAATCAACCAAATGTAATGGTTCTATAGAAGCCTGAGAAAATGGCCACACCTCCAGAAACACCTGATGCGTCCAGGGGCAGGTGATGGTCTTGGTGTCAGGTCTTTATTTATGAAGCAATGGTTGTGAAGAAATGACGTGTATATATTTGCCATCCTAAATATTAATAATACCTATTTAATTTTCTCCTTGTGTTGTTCTCTCTCTCTCTGTAGGAGGAACGTGTTGTGAATCACATGGCAGCAAAGATTATTGAAAATGTCTGCACTACGTTTTCTGCTCAGGCCCAGGGCTTTATAACTGGGGAAATTGGGCCTGTTTTATGGTACCTATTCAAACATTCCACAGTTGATTCTCTTAGGATAACAGCAATATCGGTAAGATGGAGCGTCTTTGGGGGATATATTTGCATGTATTTAAATACCGAGTTTGAAGAACTGTGCTAGACATAGAGTGAATTTCATTGAATAGGTGGAAATCTCAAGAGTAGCAGTTGGTGAGAACAGTAATTTGATTTTTCTCCTGAGGCAAGAGGACCGTCGAGACATTCCAAAAGGATCTTGTGTGACCCTGACATTAGGATTCCAAAAACTATTTGGAGGTGATAGTGGAAAACTGCAGTAGTGGATAGGGTATAGCATTTGGTCGGGTATATTTTTAGTGCTCCTTGACTTTTCTTGTTAGCTCCGTCTTTCGGATTTTATGTTCATTGGGTTTGTCATATGGTTCAAATGAATTCATGTTAAAGTTCAGGCATCTATGATTTTGTAGTTTTTTTATCCCAGTTGTCTACTGCTTCACTTCCATGGTTATAATGACTTGGTGTAAAAGATAATTATGTATGCAGGTGTGTTAACCTGGTTGTATCAATATAAGCGTCAGTGAAAATGATTCAGGCCTTTCTCGTGATTTATTTAGATGCTCTTTTTGATCACCAGTCTTATTTGGGCTCTCAGTGTTATCTGGTAGCCTCTCTGTATTTCTCGAGCTGACTCATCCTTGTGCTTCTTGCTGTGCCAAGTTTCAGACTTATCTTTATTCCTTAAGCCTCCATTGCCACACTTTTCCCTTCTTCATTCTCAGTAAGTGACTTCCTCCATCCTTCCCAGATAACAATGGAGACATCCAATGGGAGTTATCCCTGTGTATGTCTTCCGCATCTGTGGACCTGTTTGCCTCCATACCTGTCCTGCCTCAGTTCTTCCCTTCCTCCTACAACTGATGAGCTGCCCCTTCTCCTCTCAGAGAAACTTCTCCATTGTTCTTCTATCTGTTCTTGAGAATCTTCAGTCAAATGTTATTTTTGCTCTTTCCTAAATCTTTAACCTCTCCTTGTCTACTAAATCTTTCTAATTAGTGCTCATGTATTCTTTACCCCAATAAAAAAAAATCTCATATAAAAACATATCCAAAGTTTTCTAGGGTGTACATCCATTTGTTCCCCCATTACCCCAGCCATACCTCTTGAAAGGGTTTTTGCCACAAATTCTCCTTTTTGGCCTGTTTTCAGTTATCTGTCCTAAACATGTGAATGAATCTAGTCTTGCTGAAATCGCTAATGACTTGCATATTGCTAAATTGGGTATTGATGGACATATATATTTTTATAGTGTTATTTATTGATTTTGGGCTGTTGTCCAGGCCTGCTTTCTCTCACTGCAGCGAGCAGGGCTCCTCTCTAGTTCTGGTGCACAGGCTTCTCATTGCCGCAGTTTCTCTTGTTGTGCGGCACGGGCTCTACGGTGTGGGCTTCAGTAGCTGCAGTTCCTGGGCTCAATAGCTGCGGCACACGGGCTTAATTGCTCCATGGGATGTGGCATCGTCCTGGATCAGGGATCGTACCTGTGTCTCCTGCATGGGCAAGCGGACTCTTTACCACTGAGCCGTCAGCAGAGCCCCTGATGGATATTTTTGAGTTCTTTTATTTACCGTGTTATTTTGAAGATCAAGGGGTAACAATCCTGCTCACTGAATATCTTTAAACAAATGACATCTGCTTCATGAGCTTCACATTGTTAGAATCCCTTCCCCAAGTTGTGATATTAGTAATTAGGAAGAAACTGTCAGAAAGAGTTACAGAGTATACCAGTGAACTTTCTCAAGGCATCTTTGAGTCATATCTTACTTAAGGCATTCATTTTAATCCTGGACTTAAAAAAAGAAAAACAAACCTGTCTTGCTTTAATTGGGTTTATGTTATCATTTTTATCTTTATGCTTAGTATGGTTTCTTTTCTTGGCAAAGTTCTTTCTAGTTGTTTCCACCAAAGTCTCATACCTTCTAGCACTTTCTTCATCTGACATGGTAAGCTTCACTCTTTCATCTTGGGCTTCTTATATTTTGTTCTCAGCCTTCATCTACATTATTAATTTTTCACTGAAATTTTGCCAGTTACCCCCGAAATGTCTCTTTCTTCTTTTATGCCCCAGGATTATATTCAGTAATGTGTTAATATATTGTTTTCATATTTCTTTGGTCTCCTTCAGTTTGAAACATTTTCTCAGCCTTTCTGGGAACTTCATGTCATTTATGAGTTTAAAGGTTGTGGGGCTTGTAATTTTTAGGGTAAGGCTCAACCTGGGTCTGTCTAATGTTTTCCCACTGAACCTCCTTAGCACCATCGAGGATCCTGCCTGGTTCAGATGCCTCTGTGATGGTTGCTGTATGATGGTTATCCAGTTGCTTCATCCCTTTTATATTAGAAGTTGGCGAATATTTTCTATAAAGGGCCAGATAGTATGTACCTTGGGTTTTGGTGGCCACATACAGTCTCTGTTCCATATTCTTTTTTTTTTTTTTTAAAGCTGTATGTTGTTACTGGAGTATAATTGCTTTATAATGTTGTGTTAATTTCTGATGTATGACAAATTGAGCTGTATGTATACATATATCGTCTCCCTCCTGGGCTTCCTTTCTACCCTACCCGATCCCACCTCCCTAGGTCCCATATTCTTTTTGTTTTATTTTTCTTTTTGTTTCTGTAACCCGTTAAACATGTAAAAACTGTTGCACATTGTACTTAAGAGCAGGGCAGAAATAGGCCTTTGGTATTGGTTGGAATTCTATCATAAGGATGCGCTTTCCCTTCTCTCTCATATATGTGTGTATTTGTTTCATTATGATCAGGGATGCCCGTTTTATTTGATGAAGTGCAATGTCATATTACTGTTACCACTGTTGTTATGCATTGTTTGGATGCTCAGATCATACTAGAAGCCCTCCAAGCTGGCTTTTGTGTCCTGTTGATCTATTTCTGTCATTGTTTGATCACTTGATACCTTTCTGAAACCATGCAGTTTTTGGACTGCTTTTGTATTTTCACTCTGCCAACCCTGGAACCAATCATTTCTCCAAGGAAGCTTTGATGTTTAGAACCCACAGTCTGGGTGATGTGCTTACTGCTTTGGGGTTTTATTGTTTGCAGGCCTTCTAAGTATTCAGAGATAGAAAAAAAGTGTATGTACCCATATATACATATGGAGCTTGACAGGTGGTGCAGTAGTAAAGAATCTGCCTGCCAATGCAGGAGACGTGGGCTTGATCCCTGGGTCAGGAAGATCCCCTGGAGAAGGGTATGGCTACCCACTTCAGTATTCTAGCCTGGAAAATTCCATGGACAGAGGAGACTGGTGGACTGCAATCCATGGGATCTCCAAGAGTCAGATACAACTGAGCGACTAAGCACACACGCATGCACATATTCACACATACATAGAATTATTCTTACATCTGTCATTGTAGGTATTTGGAACAAAACTCATGCATTCATACTGATACTTCCAATTTTAATCCAGTATATTAGAATTCTTTCTAGACCTCCCATTTTCTATATCTGTACATCCCTTCTCGGACAGAAACCTGGTTCCCACTATTCTCAGTACATTTATTGACCTGTTCAGCTCGTTTATTCAGCGTAGCAGACTCCGTCCCCTCTGGCCGCCTCCTCTGTGTCATCATCCTCCTGCCTTGCCACCGCCGCTCTACTTCCTGGGCCCCGTGAGTGGAGGCCCGCATTCCCGTGTCTGCCCCCTTTCCTCAGAATCTGATGTATTGTCTTTGGGAAGGGAAGGAAAGGGAAGATAGATGAAGGAAAACAAAGGCTAGATGTCATTTTGTTGCTTCATCTTCCGTATTTCCTTCCCCTTTGCTGTTTGCATCCAGCTAGTCAACCTGTCCTTTGACTGTGATTCACAAATACAGCCCAGGACTGTGTGCCTCTCTCTGCAGCTCTGTTACCCCTGAAATCCAGGCCACCACCACTTCTCACCCAGACTGGCCTAGTCATCTCTTGGCCCCATAGAGTCCCCTATACCAGTGTGGGCCTAAGATGAGCAGCATTAAATAACCTAGGAGTTTGTAAGAAACATGGGATTTTGGACCCTGACCCAGAGCTACTGTCTCAGAGCCTCTGAAGGGAGAGGCCCAGTAATCTGCATTCTAACAAGCACTTCTAATGCCTACTGAAGTTTGAGAACTGCTGCCCTAGGCCTTGAAGCTCTTGGAAAACACTGCCCTGGGTGTAGAGGGAAAGATGGCTAATTAGTCCTCCCCCCTCAGGAGTGGCATCCGTTGCTTAGGATGGACCTGAAGGGAGTGGACCTGACTTGGGAAATGTGTTGAATGGATAAGAGGATTTCTGGATTTATTAGGTTTGAAGGGAATCTCTATATGAACCACAGTGGTATCCAGAGAAACCATTAGAGTTAGATTGAACAGAATGGCTCCAGTGAGGGAGGTGACTGGGCGGGCCATTTATGATCTCTGGAGGGCCATGAGGAAGAGTGTGACAAAGTGATGAGTGCTCCAGGGTGGTGGTTCACCCCGGCGTTGTAGGAGAGCTCTTCAACAACACTGACTACTTCTCCTCTCTCTCCACCCGCTGCCCCTTTCCCATGTAGCTTAAGGTCTCAAAGGTCAGATGAGAGTGTGTAGAGTTTGAAGAAGTCCCCAAGGTAATTTTGATATAACATAAATCATTCAAGAGACAGAAAAGAAATGGTTCTTAAACTTATTCCACGGTGATTCTGTTCATGTCTAATAGATATGCGGCCTTCACTTCCGAATTGAGTCTCTTTCTTAGACATTGCTTTAATAAATAGATGGTTAAAAATTCTGGAAAACATGGGTAAATCTATGGCTGATTCATGTTGATGTTTGGTAGAAACCAGTGCAATACTGTAAAGCAATTATCCTTAAAAAAAAGTTTATGAAAAAACTAGAGATAACACAGTGTCCTTTTTAGGTAAATTTTGTAGTGAATTTTGAACTGAAAATGTTCTTTCCAGCTATAAAATGTAATTTCAAACTCTGTTTCAATAAGCAAATATTTTAAACACCAGATCACTGAAAATCATTCTTGAGATTTGATTTTTTTAAATTTGGGGACTACAAGTACTCATATGCTCTTAAGCCTCTGTGAACTCTCAACTGTGTTTTATATCCAGAGTGACGAATTAAAGGTTATTTCTTCCATGTCTTTTTCCAAATGGAAGGTAAGTTAGGCATTTGAGCGCCTTTCTGAAGACCGGACCTTACAGTTGCCCTCATATTGCTTTGAATACACTTAGAAGTAATCTGGACAAATCTTGCATCAAGAAATAACCCATATGGTTGGGTAGATATTTTATATCAATAGCAAGTCAGTATTATTTTGAAAGCCTCTCCCAAGAATTGTTACAGTGCTGATGATAATTACTGTTCACTGTCTTTAAGTCACTTTAAGGGAGATCTCTAAATTTCCTTAAAAAATTCAAATTGTAGCATGATCTTTAGGGACTCCATTTAGAATGCTTTTTTTTTTTTTAATCCAGAATTGAATAATATTTGAGATGATACTGAAATAGTGGAACAATTCTGTTTTCTTAATTGAAGTATATTACAATGTTTTATCAGTTTTAGGCGTACAGCATAGTGGGGCTTCCCAAGTGGTGCTAGTGGTTAAGAATCTGCCTGTCAGTGCAGGAAGCGTAAGAGATACGAGTTCTATCCCTGGGTTGGGAAGGTTCCCTGGAGGAGGGCATGGCAACCCACTCCAGTATTCTTGCCTGGAGAATCACATGGACGAAAGAACCTGGCAAAGAGTTGGACACAACTGAAGCAACTTACCATGCAGACATGCACGTACAGCATAGTGATTCAGTATTTTTACACATTATACTTCATTAAATGCTATTGCAAGATAATGGCTATAATTTCCTGTGCTCTACAGTGTGTCTTTATTGCTTATCTGTTTTATACATGACTTTGTGTCTCTTAATGTCATACCCCTAACTTACCCCTCATTTCTCTCTCCTCTCTGGCAACCAGTAGTTTGTTTTCAATATCTGTGAGTCTGTTTCTATTTTCCTGTACACAGTTGTTTGTATTACTCTAAAAAATTCTACATATAAGTGGTACTGTACAGTATTTGTCAAATATATTTCACTAGAAAATCCCATGGACGGAGGAGCCTGGTGGGCTGCAGTCCATGGGGTCTCGAAGAGTCGGACACGACTGAGCGACTTCACTTTCACTTTCCACTTTCATGCATTGGAGAAGGAAATGGCAACCCACTCCAGTGTTCTTGCCTGGAGAATCCCAGGGACGGGGGAGCCTGGTGGGCTGCTGTCTATGGGGTCGAACAGAGTTGGACACGACTGACGTGACTTAGCAGCAGTAGCAGCAGCAATATTCTCTAGATCCATCTACATTGCTGCAAATAGCAGAATTTCCTTCTTTTTTATGGCTGAGTAATACTCCATCGTGTGTGTGTGTGTGTCTGTACACTACATCTTCTTTATCCACTTATCTTTTTTGGGGGGTAGCTTGCATATCTTGGGTGTTTTAAATAGTGCTGTTACAAACACTGGGGCTCATCTGTCTTTTCAAATTAATGTACTCATTTTTTTCAGATATATACCCAGGAGTGGAATTGTAGGGCCAAATAGTAATTCTATTTTTAGAATTTTGAGGAACTTCCATACTGTTTTCCACAGTGAATGCCCCAATTTACGTTTCTACTACCAGTGTACAAGGGTTCCTTTTTCGCTGCATTTTCTCCAACATTTGTTATTTGCAGACTTTTTGATGATAGACATTCTGATAGGTGTGAGCTGATACCTCATTCTACAAGTCCACTTTAGCCTGATTCCAAAACCAGTCAAAAACACTACAGAAATAAAAATACCAGGCCAATACCTTTGATGAACCATTGATGCAGAAATTTTCAACAAAATATTTGCAAAACAAATCCAACAATATATAAAAAGGATCATACACCATAATCAAGTTAGATTTATTCTAGGGATCCAAGGATGGCTCAACATTTGCAAATCAGTCAGTCAGGTACATCATATTAACAAAAGGAATAATAAAAATCACATGATTATCTCAATAGATGCAGAAAAAGCACTTGACAAAATTCAGCAACCATTCATGCTAAAAGCTTTCATGAAAGTGGGTATAGGGCATACATATCTCAACATTATAAAGGCTATTTTTCACATATCCACACTAGCATCATCCTCAGTGGTGAAAAGCTGAAAGCTTTTCCTTTAAAAAACCTGGTTCCTTTCAGAAACCAGACAAGGATGCTCACTCTCATCACTTCTGTTTAACATTATATTGGAAGTCCTACCCTCAGCTGTCAGATAAGGAAAATAAAAGGCATCCAAATTGGAAAGGAAAAGGTAAACCGTCACTATTTGCAGATGACACGATGCTTCATATAGAAAAACCTAAAGTCTCCACAAAAAACACCATTAGAACTGATAAATGAATTCAGTAAAGATGCAGGATACAAGATTAATAGGCAGAACTTTGTTGCGTTTCTATACACTAATGGTGAACTATCAGAAACAGAAATTTTAAAAAATCCTGTTTTAAATCACATCAAAAAGATTAAAATACCTTGGAATAAACTTAACTACAGAGGTGAAAAACCTCCACTCTGAAAACTATAAAACACTGATGAAGGAAATTGAAGAGGATTGGAAGACATGGAAAAGATATCCCATACTCTTGGATTAGAAGAATTAATATTATTCAAATGGCCATACTACTCAAAGCAATCCATAGATCTAATGTAATTCCTTTCAAAATACCCATGACATTTTTCAAAGAAGTTGAACAAATAATCCCAAAATTTGTGTGGAACTACAAAAGACTCCTCATTGCCAAAGCAATCTTGAGAAAAAAATAATGAAGCTGGAGGTATCACCCTCCTAGGCTTCAGACTATATTATAAAGCTACATTAATCAAAAAAGTGTGGTATTGGCAAAAAAACAAGACATACAAATCAGTGGAACACAGAGCCTGAAAGTAAACCTGTGCATCTGTGGTCAGTTAATCTTCAGCAAAGGAGGCAAGAATGGGAAAAGATAATCTCTTCAGCAGCTGAGTCATCATTTTCCCCTCTTTCCTACTCTCTCTGTCTCTTCTTTACCTGAGAGTTGCATCAGACAACCTGCCCTTCCTAGAACCTGCTCTGCATCTTCATGTCTCCAAGTGAATACTTGTTCTCTTCTCTCTGGCTAGAATTTTCTTATCTACTTTCCCGCCTGTCCATTTCCCACTCACCTTCAAAAACTGACTCAGTTATCATTCTCCTTCTGTAGCTTCTGTTGACTTAACTTTTCGTGCTTTTCCAAGCATAATTGAGCCCACTTCCATTACAGTATTTATTAAATTCTACTAGTTTGTTAATTGTAAATTTCATCTTTAATAGTCTGTGAGAACTTGAGAACTAGCTCAGGGGTCTTGATTACTTTCGTTTGACTTCTATCTTTGCCACTTGCTAGCAAATTATGCCTTTGAGCAAATTACTTAAATATGCTGTCCCTTAGTTTTATGATCTATAAAACGGGGCTAATAATAATACCTTTCAAATGTTATTTGGGAGAATTAAGTGAGATAGGCTTTAGATATTCTCAGATCGTGTTCTTCACATACTAAACAATAAATGTTAAATATTTACTTTTATGACAATTTCTTCAGCCTTTAACTTAGTGTCTACGTATGAAAGGCTTATCTTAATGTTTTCATTGCTTAAAATAATTGATGAGTCTATACAGAAAAACTTTTATCATTTCAGTTAACTCATAATGTATATAGGAGAAGGAAATGGCAACCCACTCCAGTATTCTTGCCTGGAGAATCCCAGGGACAGAGGAGCCTGGTGGGCTGCCGTCTGTGGGGTTGCACAGAGTCAGACACGACTGAAGTGACTTAGCAGCAGCAGCATAATGTACATGATACTTGTAGGATTTTCTAATGTTTTATGACTTAAATTTTTTAAATTTATTAATTTTCTATTTTAATTGAAGGATAAATACCTTTCAATATTGTGATGGTTTTTGCCATGCATCGGTATGAATCAGCCATAGGTATACACATGTCCTCTCCATCCTAAACCCCCTTCCCACTTCCCTCTCTGCCCTGTGTTTCCCAACTTAAATTTTTATTGGAAGTTGGATTATTGTTTTAAATGTGTCTAAATTGTTCAAATTACTTATGCCAAGATAAGTGATGAAGGAGCAAGTTAAGCACCTTTTTCTCCTTTTCACAGAAGTATTTGCTCTCTTTCTGGGGGTTGGCTTGTGCCATTGGAGTCTTCTAACGTGTCTGTTTTCTTCTCGCTGCAGGCCTTGTGTAGAATCACCCGCCATTCACCTACTGCCTTCCAGAATGTTATTGAGAAGGTGGGACTGACCTCAGTAATAAACTCCCTGGCCTCTGCCATCTGCAAAGTCCAGCAGTACATGTTGACCTTATTCAGTGCAATGCTGTCCTGTGGGATTCATCTTCAGAGGCTAATCCAAGAAAAGGTTTGACCTATGATTCCACTTTAAAAATGGTTGTTTTCTCCTGCAATTTTAGTGGCTCCATAAGCAATATATCTCTGTGGAATTATTTATCATCTCAAGGGGACCCTTTTGAATTTTCCAAACCTCTGTACCACAGGCCATTCATCTGAAGATGTTATAAGAGTCTTTCAGTGATTAGAATAGAAATCCGGTAAATGGCTGTACCGACTTGTCCCATTTTAGTAATGAAAAGTTAGAAAATTTATGAATCCTTCCCCCATGCTAATATTTCTCATGGCTTTTTGTCCTCAGCCCCCATCTCTCTTCCCATGTCCTTTGCCTGCCTTCTGGAGGGGTCCCTTTATAGTCTCTGCTCACTCTGACTCATTTTTATTCCTTTCCTTGTCCTAATACTCCGCCAGCACACTGAACCTTCAGAGCACCCTTTCTCTTGTTTTTAACTTCGTCTCCTTCTAATCCTTTGATATACCTGTATTTTATGTACTGTGGAGTCTGTAAGTGTTCAGTTCCTATCACCAAACCACACAGCTGCAAAGAACTCTCTGCTGTAACTGTCCTCAGTATCTTCTCTAGCTGCCTACTGAGGAGCGATCCCTGAGCCAGAAACGTGGGCATCACCTGTGAGCGTTTCGGAAGTGCAGACCCTCAGGCCGAATCACAGCCGAATCAGGACGAATCAGACCCTGACCTGCCGAATCAGAGCTGACGTTTTAATGAGGTCTCTAGAGGATTGGTTGGAAGGTTATGGTTGGAGAAGTCCTGCCCTTGAACATTAGTGTCCAGTGAGGTGTTAGCAGATGAAAACAGTGGACCTTGGCTACATACACACATTTGGAAAGCAGTGAGGCAGAGAGAGATTTTCAGTTGTACAACCTTCCCCAGTTTTTCAGTCGCTCATGTGTATTATGAATCTTCCTGAGGGTGATGTAGTATGCAGTGTTCTTTACACTTATTGGACCAGTTATCTAACTTTTTCTGAGGGATAATAGCTGTCAAATTAGAGTGTTCTGAAACATTCTCAGCAGGTAACACTGCTAAGAAGCGTGGAATGGGGCCACTTAAATATAGTGCTTGCCGTGGTTCTTATCCATGAAATGCAGTGTGTTAAATTTGATTTTTTATAAAGCTGAAAATTTCTATGGTTAATAATTGTTATGTTTACATAGTAAACTTGATCTTAAAAATCAAAATAGAGAGTAAACCAGTTCTTGGCTTTTATTAGTCTGATTTCGATTCTGCTAAGAAATTTGAGCCTCACGGAACGTATAGTTTGTGTATCTAATTTTTGATATTTAATTTACCAAGTCACTGAAGGTTGTTATCATTGTATTAGAAAGAGTACCATTTGAGTAGTTTTGCTGTGTAAATTGTGGTAAGAGAGGCTGAGAGTTTTGCAGTTTATTTTTCTTCACACAGGTATGGATTGATTGAGTTTAAAACATGGTATTTCACAAAGGTAGTAAAATAATATGCATTAATTAAATGATTTTATATTTATTTTATGTTTAACTAATATTTCATATATCTTAATGATTGAATAATTACCTGTTAATTGAGAAATAATCTTTTGCATTTAATTAGTATTGTTACTTAAAATTTTAAAATTGTGGTAAAAAACATAAAATTTACTCTTAACCATTCTTACGTGTAGTTAGTAGTGTTAAGTATATTTGCATTGTTGTGAAACAGAGCTCCAGAACTCTGTCATCTTGTTAAATGGAAGCTCTGTATCAACCGTATATTTTGGGTGTTATGTTTTAAGACTCTGGGTTTAATTGAAATCTCCCGTTTTGGCGGGTCTCCTCTGACACTGAACTGGCAGAGGAAGGATGGCGTTGCTTTGTTCCTCCCCTGTTGGTGTGGAAACCCAGATTGCCCTGTGGGCTTCTGCTGACACCCCAGGGACGCGGCAGAGCTCCTCCTTCCTGCTGGGCAGGGGTGGGAAGCCAGGCTTCCACCACCTTCTCTGATGCCTTCCTGGCTGGTGGGGGGAAGAGCTCCTCGTTGCTCTTCCACTGACACTGGTTGGGTACAGCTGGGCGCCCCATTCCTTGCAGAAGGTGGCAAAGGTGGAGGCCTCTCACCAGCCTCTCATGATGCCATCTCAGCAGGAATGGGGAGAGGAACATCACTGCTGCGAATATGGGTAGAGGTCTGGGCATCCCATCAGCATCTCTGCTGATACCATGGTTGGGGCCAGGGGGGCTTGTTGCTGCTGGGTTGGGATGAAAGTCGCAGCTCTCCTTGTGGTCCTTTCTGTCTCCCTGGCAGGGAGGGGTGTTGGATGCCTTGTTACAGTCACGTGAGGGTGGGAGTCTAGGCTCCCCTCTTGCCCTTTGCTGAAGGGGCCACGGTTTTTTCATGATGCTTGGCTGAAGTAAAGTAGCTATTGTCTGAATGTTTTTAGGCTTTCCAGGCTGTCCCTTTCCTGATCTTCTGGCTTGAGAGAGCCGATGTTTCCTTTGTATTTGTGTGTGTGTGTGTGTGTGTGTGTGTGTGTGTGTATCTGTCTGTCTGTCTGGTTGAGAGAGCTGATGTTTCCCCTGTATTTGTGTATTTGTGTGTGTGTGTGTGTGTGTGTGTGTGTGCGCGTGCGTGCGTGCGTGCACACCACATGCGCTATTGGTGTTTCTGGACTGCTGCATTATCCAGCACCCAGTATGGTATGTATGAGGTGGAGTAAAACCCCAGCAAACTCATTGACATACTGATCTTCAGGTGCCGAGGCCTCTAACCATTGTACATCTTTTCTGTCCTGTCCTGTAGTCTTTAAAATGTATCTCTGTCCATTTAAATACGGTGAATTGTCATTTAAAAGATAAGGTTCTATTTTTCATTAATTAAAACAATCTACCATCATATTGAACATTTATCATAGACTAGACACTTAATGACTTGTAACCCTGGGTTATTCTCAAATGAGACTTAGTGCCTTGAGTGATTTTGTCAAGTTGATGGAGGTTATAAATGTTAAAAGCTGATGCTTAGGCCAGAGAGTAAACCAAGAAACAGAATAATTTCTGATAGTGTTAGTGCTCTGAAGAACATTGAACAGGATGATGTTGATAAGATGTCTTGCAGGGGGATGTGTGCAGGGGGTGGAGCCAGACACCATTTGCTGGGAGAGGGCAGGAGGAAGTCATGGAGAACCTCTCTGAGGAGGTGATGTTCCAGCTGAGCCCTCAATGACAAGAAAGAGTGCACTGTGTGAACATGTGCAGGAAGGACTCTGTACTTAGTTCAGCATCCCTGAAATGTGAGAATTCTTGGCGAGACCCTGGAAGAGAAGGAAAAACAGCAGTGCTATCCACAGTGAGCAGTGGGGGAAGGGATGCAGAAAGAGGCAGGGAAGTAGGAAGAAGATCCAGCTCATGGTAGGGCTGTGATACTGGCTTTCCTTAGGGGTTTTGACACAGTGGCCATAGTTTTATTTTTACTTAAAGAAAAATACAAATATTTGCATGTAGGTGTGTGTTTTAGGGTTTATTATTGGTAATTGTATTTTTTCCAGGCGTTCATTGTCAATAGGCTAGAATGAGTGGAAGAGGAAGAGGCCCAGGAACAGATACCAGGCTTACCACTTCCAGCTGGATATGGGAAGAAAGAACCACACCTGTCTATTTGGGGGACTAGTGCCTATGTATTGTGGTAGATTTTTGTGTTGAAATTCAGCCCCCAAAGAGGCCCCTGCCATTCCTTTTAAGTGAGAGAAATTACTGTTTACTGCAGAAAATTTAGAAGAACCTAAAGAAGAAAACAAAATAGACTATAATCTCACTGCCCAGAGCTAATTACTGTTGCCATGTAGGTTTATCTCTTTTAGTCTTTGGTTCATATGTCTGTGTATTTTATGCACACATTTATAAACTTATGATTGAAATGTGTTGATTTATCATAGTTAGGCATATGTCTTTAAATATACCCCTAAGAACATTTTAAAAATAAGTTTTCATTTTGTGGCGTATGGTAATTGAACCCTTCTCCCACTGTTGAGCTATTTGCCTCTGACTTTGTGGTTTGTACTCAGCCTGGTGCAGTGAGCATCCTATTTCCATGCGTCTTTGTGTCCACTGCTAATCAGTCACCACAGGTGTTATGCATACTTCGAAGCCTGTGCATAAATAATGCTAAATTATTCTCTAGAAAGGTAGACAATGAGAGTACTGTTTACTTGTAATGTAACCAGCAGTCATTAAGACATGTGCTATATTTATCATACAATAAAACCTAGAATTTAGGATTACTTGATTAGCAGCATACTTTATGATTTATAGTTACTTACAGTTTGTAGGGATTCCCGGGTGGCTCAGTGGTAAAGAATCTGCCTGCCAATGCAGGAGATGCAGGTTTGATCCCTGGGTTGGGAAGATCCCCTGAAGGAGGAAATGGCTACCCAGTCCAGTATTCTTGCCTGGAAAGGAGGAGGAGCCTGGCAGGCTACAGTCCATGGGGTTACAGAGTCGGACATGACCGAACACGCACATGTGTGGTTTGTAATTAATCTCCCTGATTCTCCATTTGAAATATGTAATTGTAGCCATGTTTTCATGTTACAGTAGATTCATTAGGTCGTATTGTTATTATCTTCTGAATAATGTTTATGTTCTTGAATGGACATTGGTGTGTTCAAAGAATTTAACTTCACAGTACCACCTGCATTAGCTACATGGATATCATTGTCCTTGCTGCTGCTGCTGCTGCTGCTAAGTCGCTTCAGTCGTGTCCGACTCTGTTTGACCCCATTGACTGCAGCCTACCAGGCTTCTCCATCCATGTATTCTCCAGGCAAAAACACTGGAGTGGGTTGCCATTAGACGATCGTTATTCAGCAGCCATGTGCATCACAGTGCTTGAATTATTTTGTCATCATCTTCAAAAGGATCTGCTTGCCCGTAATGTCTAAATGCAGAAGATTCCTTTATCGAAATGAGTGTTAGTTCTAGACTCTGTGATGTGAAAGTGAGTGTTCACAGCCATGGTACAAGGGGACTGTCTTTGTTACAAATCATGTATTCCACATATTCTAATAATTAGAAAAATTGGGCAAAACAAAAAAAATGACAAACTGTTTTTCTACCCTGTTTTCAAAAAAGAAAAAGGACAACGAAACTCTTCATAGGATACTTTCAGAATCCTTGGTAGACAGTATTTTATATGTAATTCTTGCATCATCACTAGATGTAAGGAATTGATAACCTTTTCACAGTTCAGATGCTTGAGTGACTCTGGATGAGTAGCTTCCAGAAGGCATGACCAGGCATAAGAGAAAACCTTCTAAGTTATGTGTGAGCTTGTTTACCAGTCTTGTGCCATATAAACTGATTTTTAAAATACCTGGTATATTTTCTGGTTTTATTTTTCGGTCTCTTCCAAGCTCTTATGGCGTATAAATGTTTGATCTTAAAGATCTGGGGCTGGAGGAGTTTGAGGGTGCTGTAAACATGTTTCCTGATGTTTTACTAGGGAGAGAGATACTGGATGAGGGCATTGCAATTCTCTTTAATTATAGTATCTAGAAACTAAAAGTGGCTAATGTCACTTATATTTATTTGTATTAGGTTATGTTTATAACTCATGAATTTTAGGATTTAGTATTGAAAATCCAGAATATATGGAACATAGAGTACAGAAGAGTAAAGTGCTTAATGTTTCCAAAATAATCTCATCAAAATTTTTGTATATACTTTTCAAATGGATATTTATTGTGTGTTTGTATGTGTGTTAACACGTTGACATATTTCCTTTTCCCTGCTGCCACATGCACGTGCTATTTTAGAATCTTTTTGCAGAAATTAGATCGATCTATTGAAATTAGATCGATTGTTCATACTTTTCCTCTTTAGTGATGTTAGGAATGTGTGTGTAACTCAGTATAACTCTTCAGTATTGTTTCCAAAGGGTTATGGTGGTCCATGATGTGAAGGTACCCCAGTGCTTTCCAGCAGTTCACTGCTGCACATTTTAGAATCCCTCCCCGTTTTTTTTTTTTTTGGCAAGAGAGAGCATTCTTATGGCCAAATTCTTTTGTGTGGACTTCTGTAATTATTCCTTTAGGAGAAACTCTTAAGTAAAATTATGCACTGTCTTAGCTGCTCCCCTGAGAGTCTGTCACCATGGATTTTATATTCAGTATCTTGGGTGTTCTGTTACAGGGACCACAGGTAGAGGTATGAGCATGGATGAGGTCAATTTCCATGAGCTCTTCCTGAAGAATCTGTCAGAGAATGAGCTTCAGACAACTGAGCAATGTTTGAATCAGCTAAGAAGACCAAGTAATGTGAATCAGGATGATTGTTGGATACTAGATGTCATTGGGGTCGCACAGTTAGACACGACTGAAGCGACTTAGCAGCAGCAGCAGATGTCATTACAGGTTTAGAATGGCAGACTGCTTTCTTTCCCTTCTTTCTTCCTTCCTTCTTCTCTCCTTCCCCCTCTCCTTTCATGTACTTACCTATCTATATGCACACATATGCGTACATACATACATACGCATGCCTATAAATGCATACAGGGAGAAAGGGGAAAGCATATGAAAATTGTAGTAAACTGGTGTACTGTTTTGTAAAAAACAAAGTCACCCATGTGACTTAAAAAAATAAAAGCAGACATTAAAAATCTAGTGCCTCGTTCTTGATATTAGAAAACTGAAAGTATATAAAACTCTGGGAACCCTACTCTGCTCTATTTCAATTAATTGAGCTTAGTACACTCACATCAACTTGTTTACAAGTTACGCGGATTCAAACATCTGCCTCAGTGATGTATTTTTTCCCGTGAGGTGTGTGACCTTGAATGTGCCTCTTAGCTGCCCAATCAGTGATGCATACTTTGGCACTTCATATGCTTTGGGGTCACTTAACAATTTAAACATTACTTTTTAAGAGTCATACCGTGTTTCAAGGTGCATTTGCTCATGCTCATTGGTAAGATGATTTCCTTCTGGGTGTTACTGCCTATGGATACCTTTGTAATTTGTGCCTGATTTGTTAATTTTAGCAGGAGCTGCTGTCCATTTTTATTTTAGCAATCTAGTTTGACTGAAGCTGTTTCAGGTTTCATATTTTGATGAAGTAGCACAACAGTGATTAATAATAAACCAGAAGGTGCTTATGATGTTTGTATGTACTATGGAAGATCACTATGAAATTTCATGCATATAAAACTTTGAAAAATCTGAAAGCCAGTCAGCTCAGGGTTTGTTTGTTTGTTTGTTTCTCACAAAGACACTAAGCATTCTGACTTAAAGGTTGCTCATTTAAAATATGGTAATTAGTTAATGCATATTAATAACATGAGTTTGTAGTCACATTTTTCATCAGTCTACATTAATAAATGTGTTGTATAAGAGACATTTTACTTAGATACTTGGCTAAACTTCTTTAAGGAAAGTGTAATCCAAAAACAATTTTAGTACATTTTTCACTTCCATCAACATTAAATGGGAAAACTATGTCAGTGTAGTTATTCACACACATGATTTCTCTCTCTCTTTCTCTTTTTTTTTTTTTTGAGGCTACTGTCATTTAATGGCCAGGCTGTACTAAATGATTTTTACCTACGACAGTTGATTGAAACAAATCGATTTTACCTTTGGAGATTTGCAGGAAATAAATAACTTTGACGTTCTCTACATCACTGTTTTTTTTAATTCATCTCATAATTTTGTCTTTATGATATGTACTGAAGGAATTTTTATCCTTTTGCTTAATTTCAATCAAGATACCACTTTGTGATGTAAGCTTCATATCTTTCAACCAATTCCTCACATGGTGAACATTTCATAACATCATCTTTATGTTATGTAGATATGTCTGTTCTGCAATCACTGCCAAGAACCATTTGACTGTTGGACAGAAGCTCTTCAATCTGTGGTTTGGGCTATAGACCTCAACAGCTTCTGCTTTTTTTCTTCCATGTGTAAAATTTAGTTGTGTTGAGCCAAATGGTGAGATGAATTTAAATCAAAGATGAATACATAGTGGATGGCAACCTACAGTGACCCGGGGTTATTTTGACTCTCTGAAGGTGGTTTTGATTATTCATCCTTGGCACTGGTCTTTGCCTGCAGCCTGTAATCTTGTTGTAAGATTAATACTGTTCTAGAAGTCTGGTGCACGTTGCTTAAGATTAACTATGGTGCCCTGGGCAGTTAGTTTTAGGGAGTCAGTCAGTACTGTTCATTTACTTTTTCTGAAATGACAAGATGAGAATTTATTTGGGGCATAAGGTGCTTTTAGGTGTAGATCCAAAATTAGAGTCTGTAATATATTGCATCTTGTAAGGGACTGGGAATTATGGTGTTACAAACAAATCTTGTATGCAGTTTTTTATCTTTGTTATTTGCCATAGTTTTTCTAGTTTGTTTCACTCAAAATCATAAGCATTATTTTAGTTTTTCAAGATTGTTAGTAATGGCTGCATAACAATATCAATAAGGCATAGAATAGACCTCATCATGACTTCTTAGTGACATTTCTGTGTTTTAAAATTATAACTGTTGCTGTACAAAACTTTCATTGCACCTGGTAAAATTTCCTCTTTCACTGTATACTTAAGCTATATTTCACTTATCTCTTGCTGTGTAACTACTCAAAATGTAGTGGCTTAAACAAGACCAGTAATTTACTTATTTCACTAATTGGTAATTTAGGCAAAGCTGGGAAAGACTGAGAAGAAACTTTCCAGAAGGCTCACTCAGATGACTGGCAAGCTGGTGCTTGCCATTCCCTGGGAACCCAACTGGGCTGTGGCTTGGGATCCTCAGTCGCATTCCGTGTAGGGTCCCCGAGGGTTAGTAGGGCTTCCTCACAGCATAGCAGCTGGGTTCCAAGAGAGAGAGTGTCTCAATAGAACCAGACAGGAGCCGCATGGCCTTTGCAAACCTGGCTTTGGAAATCATGCAATGTCACTTCTGTGATGTCTCTTTCCTACTCCACTTGCCCTCCTCACATGCATCATTACTGGATATAATGTTGCTGTTCAGTCAGTCAGTCGTGTCAGACTCTTTGTGACCCCATGGACGGCAGCACGCCAAGTTTCCGTATCCTTCACTATCTCCTGGAGTTTGTTCAAATTCATGTACAGTGAGCTGGTGATGCTATCCATCCATCTCATCTTCTGCTGCCCTCTTCTCCTTTTGCCTTCCATCTTTCCCAGAATCTTATGATTTAACAAATTCCCTACTTTGGGATGTTAAGTTTGTTTACTGTTTTTGTCTATCTTGTGAACAGTACTGCCATGAGCATTCTTGTACTTAAAGCTCTTTTGATCATCACTTTGTTACACTAAAATTCTTGAGATACAACAACTGGGTCAGAAGAAAATAACATTTTTTTAAGGCTTTGGAGAAATGACAGCTCACTTTCCTACCAGTTAGAGGAAAGATTAAACACTTAAACTTTCATTTTTTTCTTGACTATGTATTAATTTGTCAGTCTGTCTAACTGTTCACCTGCCTGCCTGCCTGTGCCGGGTCTTACTTGTGGCATGTGGGATCTTCACTTGTGGCATGTGGACTTCTTAGCTGGGGCATGTGGAAGCTACTTCCCTGACCAGGGATTGAACCCAGACCCCCTGCATTGGGAGCATGCAGTCCTAGCCGCAGAACCACCAGGGAAGTCCCACAAAGCTGACATTTATTTAACATAGCTAATTTAGACCTTTTCAGATTTTGCAGTTGTCCCTGTAATGTTCTTTGATGTGAAACAGAACTTCCAGATACTGAATTGGCAGTCGGGTATCATGTCTCTCTAGTCTGCAGTAATCTGAAACCGTTTTTCAGTACATGGCTAGTGGATATTTTCATGGTTTTGCAGTTATGCACGCGTATGTGTGAGAGTGGTGTCAGTGTGGGAAACAGTTTGTTGTTTTGATCTATGGGCTTCACTGTATAAATTATAACTGAGAGTTGACTGTGGGAAATGGGCTTTCTATTGTCAACTGGAAAGGTGAAAACAGGTCCATTACTCAAGGCCACCTTGGTGTTGATTCTGTTTTTCACGACCCAGTTGATGAATTAGTTTGATTATTCAGTTCAGGATCTAGGTGAGACTGGTGGATTTGTTCAGTCGCTCAGTTGCGTCTGACTATTTGCATCCCCATGGCAGCATACCAGGTTTCCCTGTTCTTCACCATCTTGAGTTTGAGCAAGCTCAAACTCGTGTCTGTTGTCAGTGATGCCATCCAGTCATCTCACCCTCTGTCACCCCCTTTTCCTCCTGCCTTCAGTCTTTCCCAGAATGGGGGTCTTTTCCAATGAGTCAGCTCTTTGTGTCAGGTGGCCAAAGTATTGGAGCATCAGCATCAGTCCTCCTAATGAGTATTCGGGGTTGATTTCCTTTAGGATTGACTGGTGTGATCTCCTTGCGGTTCAAGGGACCGCCATGCCCTGTAGGCATGCCATGTAGGGCCACGCAAGATGGATGGGTCTTGGTGGAGAGTTCTGACAAAATGTGGTCCACTGGAGAAGGGGATGGCAAACTGCTTCAGCATTCTTGCCTTCAGAACCCCATGAACAGTATGAAAAGGCAAAAAGACTGATGCATAGATATAGATATATCTCCACTTTAAAATAGAAGCCTGTACATGGCTGTGTAAGCGCTTCCTGCCCTCCAGTATAGCACCCAATGTAAAAGCACTTTGGCAAAAAAAATAATAATAATAAAAAAATTTGAACTGCTTACCTCTCCTTGGACACACAATGTCACTCCTAGGTGCTTGCCTCTGCCAAGGACTCTCAGGAACTTAAAGTCCTGCCCTCTGTAATCATCTTTATAACAATCCCATTCCATATTTCTGCCTACTTATATCTGTTAACCCTGTGTGTATGTGTATTCCATTTTTTGCATATCCATAGGCTCCCGGAATGATGCAGTCTTTTTGTTACAAGAGAACATGACACTAACATTTGTCAACACTTATTCCTCTATGTTGTGTTAAACTTTTAAGTAAAGAATGTTATAGAAATAGTAGAGTAGGAAATGGCAACCCACTCCAGTATTCTTGCCTGGGAAATCCCATGGACAGAGGAGCCTGATGAACTACAGTCCATGGGGTTGCAGAGTCAGACGTGACTGAGCATGCGTACATCAGATCAGATGAGTCGTTCAGTCGTGTCTGACTCTCTGCGACCCCATGAATCGCAGCACACCAGGCCTCCCTGTCCATCACCAACTCCCGGAGTTCACTGAGACTCACGTCCATCGAGTCAGTGATGCCATCCAGCCATCTCATCCTCTGTCGTCCCTTTCTCCTCCTGCCCCCAATCCCTCCCAGCATAGAAATTGAGGTTTTTTCCCGTGTCCCGTATTGGCTGTTGTTTTTACTTTATGTCTCTAGGACTTTAGTTGTATGGACTAGAGGTGTGATCTTTGTGTGTGAAGGTTTGCTCAAAAGTTCATGCAGACATGACTTTGAGTTCTGGTTATTGCCACACTTCCAGTCATGTGATGGGTGGTTAAGAACCAGGCTTTATTGTCTGTCTGACCTGGATTTGAATCCAGTTTTGTGATTTGGGGCAAAGTGCTTAACTTTTCGAGATTTCCTTTTTTAAAACAGAGATAATATTGTTACCTTTTCCAGCTACTTTTCAGGTTTAAATGAGATCATACATTTTAATAACTTGGTATAGAGTATAGCAATAAAAAAGAGTTTCAAAACTGACAGGTGATGCTATTTTATTTTCTATTTGGTTATTATAATCTATTGACCTTCAGAGTTGACTCTTCTATTTATTTGTTTCATGCTTTCTCAAAAAATATTCTCATGTCTCCCACAGGACTTTGTATCTACAATTATCCGTTTACTGGACAGCCCTTCCACTTCCATTAGAGCCAAAGCCTTTCTGGTTCTTTTATATATTTTGATTCATAACCACGAGATGCTGCTGCTCAGCTGCCAAGCAAGGTAAGATTTTCTCTGATTTTGCCAGTGACTTCAGTTTGGTGCCTGTTTCATTAGTAGTGTTTCTTGGCCCCTATCTACCTGGTTATTGAAAATTATTTTCCTAGATTTTTCCAAGGGTTTAATTTTTCACTTATCACCTCTGCTTGGAAACACTGATGTCGGCTGGTGGTTAAGTATTAGGAATTTCCTAGGTCTGAGTACAGCGTGTTAAAGGTGTTAAAGGTGGTTCTGGTTTGCATCTTTGTAAGGCATTATTGACGGGTGGTTTGGTCATAGTTCTCATTAGTATGAGGTTCTGGACCGAGTGGCTGAAAGCCCAGGGGAACCAGTGTACTGCAGCAGAGGAGGAGGCAGGATGGGGATCTGGTGTATGTGGACTGGTCCTCGACTGGGCAGATCTCTCATGGTTACTGAGTCTCGCCTCTTCTCTCCAAAAAGAGAAGCGTCTGATGTACCTCAGGTTCCCTCCAGCCTCTGATGCTTCTCAGTTAATGTCTTTGAAACTGTCTGGCCAGTGGTTACATCCCAGAGGAACCTTGAGCACAGGGTTTACTGTCTATTTCTTGACCTGGTTTTTTACTTAAGGTAGAATACTGGGAAGATTCTAGAATTGCTGAGATGGATCTTGATTAGGGATTGGAAAATTTTATCCTGCAAACAGAGAGTTCATGTTTTAGGATTTACAAATCAAGAAGCAAAATTGTGAATATTATGTATGTACTTCTATTACAAGAGAGAAGACAAATTTTCACAAATTTTTTGTTGACGTAATTAAAAATACATTACTCGCAATCTATCCCTGGGATGGATTGGCAGATGCAAACTATGATATATAGAACGGATAAACAAGGTCCTACTCTATAGCACAGAGAACTATATTCAGTAACCTGTGATAAATTGCAATGGAAAGAATATGAAAAATAATGTATGAATCACTTTGCTGTACAGCACAAATTAACACAATATTGTAAATCAACTACTTCACTCAAGTTAAAGAAAAAATATATACTGCTAATAATTGAGTATATCCTTTTTGTAACATAGGTCTAATAATGGGAAAGATAGAATTCTTTTGGGGAGAAGAGTTAACATTTTGCTTAATTAGGGGTCAAAGTGAGAGTCCTTATTATCAAATCTGATTGCAAATGTTCCTGTTGGTGTTGACACCTAATGCAGTTTTATATTTCTTATCTTTGAAAATGTCTTTTCACATTGAAATGTCATGTCAATATCAGTTCATGGGCACATGACTTTCATTGAGCATGTTCATCACTTCAAAGGTATTTGTAGTTTTCTGTTAGATTCTTCCTTATATCTGTCTTTAGCCTGTCATCACATCGCAGGTGAACCACTTCTTGGTGTGGGTCATGTGCAGGATCCTAAGAAATTTCCATTGATTCTCATCTCTCAGGGATCAACCCTTTGTTGTCTTATGTCCAGTTGAGAACTGATATCTCATATGTTTTGTCTATTTGTTAGTGGTTATAGATGAGAGGGTGTGCCCTGATCCTGTGAGCCCATCATGGCTGGAAGCAGTAGTTGCTCTTACCTATCAGTAAAGACCTCATCACTGTCTTTGCTGCCTCTCATCTCTCCTTGTATCTACCATCATTTTCCTCCAGGACAAGTAATATAGTTTCTCAACAGGTGTTCTTCCATCATTTCTTAGACTCATAGTCTGGTCTGTGTAGCAGCAAGAGTGTCTCTTACACAGTGTGAATCAGCTTTTGTTTCTTGCCTGTTCCCATTCTCCTCATAGCATCCTATTGGGCTGAAATAATACCCCCCACTCTGACTGTGGGCTGACTTCATCTCATGCCTGCCTGCCTCTCAGCCCTTGTGTTCCGCAGCTCCTCCTTGCGCCCCCTCCAGCCAGCCAGCTGCACAGTTCTTGCTGCTTCCTGCGCACGCTTGCTCATTACACTCCCCTCCGGTGTTCCCTGTGCCCACTGTACTCTCCCCGCAGCCGCGTGCTTGGCTGATTTCCTCAGCTCATTCAGCTTTCTGTTCAGTCTAGTGGTTACTGCTTCTGAGAGCCACTCTAATCATCCTATCTCAAATTCCGCTCCTCACCCCAACTCAGAGATTCTCTAACAGGAAAGAACTGTGAGAGCCTGAGTGGGACAGGCTTGGTCCTCCTAGGAAGTGACTGTGATTTCTGTGTCCCTGAGTGAATATTTAGAAACTTTGGCCATGGTGGACAGATGGTGGCCTGAATGCACACCCTAACCCTGACCCCTACTCTGCCCTCTCTGGAGGGTGAGGCTTAGCCTTGTGGGAGAGGTAAGCGTGAGCCCCATTCTTCCTGTGCTGTGGGTAGAGATGTGAACACTCTGTGCTCTAAGCCTGGGGGAATAGCAGACCTCAGGTCTTCTGTTGGGTGCGGAATGCAGGTGCTTTTGGTGTGGTTTTTGGGCCAGTAGTCCTGTCCCCAGGGGATCCACAGTGGAGCTGCCTTGGGGGCCAGTCTGCCCCTGACTGAGGCTGCAGGGGGGTGATCTCATTTTCCAGCACTTGGAGAGAACACGTCCCCTCCCCACCTGTATCTTTGCCACAACCTGGTCTGATCAGGTGCCGAGCTGGGGGAGGAAGTCTTGAGCAAGCAGAGCTTGGTCACAGTCCACTGACAGAGATGCTGGAAGTAATTGAAGGAGGACGAACAAGGGCAGGCAGCCCTCACGGAGGCAGAACTAATGGAATAGACAGAATGTTAACAAACAAGGAATGAAAACTCCATGGAGAAGCAGTTTTCTGAAATTCAGCAGAAGAACCAAAAGCAAATGGCCTCTGCTGGGGACGGCATTAGTGCTTTGAAAGGACACATTGACCCACGCAGAGCCAATGACAAAGACATGGAGATTCATGTGGAGACAGTAGGAAAGTCGGAGTGTTGGTCCAGGAGACCTCACATGCAGAGCATGGGGAATGCCAGGAAGAGGAAAGGAACAGATGGAGGAGGGTTTCTAATGGAAGCAATCTCGTAGTCATCTTCTGCTCAAACATGCTCTCTCCTGGTGCCATATTAAACTGAGGGTAAAGGAATCAAAAAGTCACAAAACCGCAAAGGGAAAGGTGACTGAGGCAGAGGAATGCTGTCACCTGTCCTGGTGTTTTGGAAGCTGGAAGGGTGAGAGATGAATGTTCACTGAGGTCCATTAATGTCTGCAGAGGGAGAAGCTGGGAGGAGACCTGGTCACCTCCTGGCAAAACTCAGGACAGGTTGGGAAAGGCAGGTGTAAAGGTACCTTTGAAGTCAGTGGTGAGAGGGAGGTGAGACTCAACGTAGGAAGATTGATGGCAATTTGCATGCGGACTTGATTGCCAGGCCTGAGCATCCGGGACGCTCTGCCTCTTCTGCTGCACCGGGAGACTTGAGGTATATTCTGGATGGTTTGAACCGGTGAGGCTTCAGATGTGGGGTTTGAGACGTATCAGAGGGAGATGAGGTGCTTTGTGAGACCCTATAATGAGGATCGTAGAACAGCTGCTTAGTCTCGAGGGTGAGGACATCTGCCTTCTACCCCTCCTTGACTTGCAGTCTGTTGGCAGCCTGATTTCCACGCTCTTGACCAGAGTTTGGAGGTTAACCTCAGGGAAGCTGATCCCGTCTCCACAGGGGCTGGCCATTTGCCTGTCCCTCTACTGTAGCTCAAGAAACCTTGCCCCATGTTCCTGTATTGGAGCCCATCCATCATGAGCCCCACTCCTGCATGCAGACCTTCCAACAACGCTTCAGTGCATCCTCTTAAAATATAAATGGACAACCAAGAATCACCAGATACGTAAGGAAACATGGAACTCAGATGTCAAGACTCGCCAAGAGATGCTCAGCAGAAACAGACTTAATTAGAAACAGTTCATGGAAAAAAGAGTGAGGATGACTCCTCAACCTGTGAGTAAATGCTGAATCTTCCTTATTAATAGAGGAGAGCACTTCATACTCTTCGTTACAAGAGAAACTACACTGAGTGTTCTTTCTCACTCAGCACACTGATAGCGTCTGAAACATGTTCTGTGGGTGAGGCTGTGGGGCAGCTGGCACTGTCCTCTGCTGCTGGTGGGAATGGCAGAATACTGTGACTACTGTGAAGAAGAATTTGTCTGTATCTAGAGAAATTCCATGTTTTTACCCTTTGTCCCAGCCATCTCACTTCTCGGATACACTGTCCAAGGATCTGTTATTGGCAAGGACGTGAGATGACACATGCGTGAGGCATCATTTGTTAACGGTAAACTATATACAGCAGACTAGCTGGAGAATTGTGGTCACCCTTGTGTTAGTTTCTTCTTCCTGCCGTCACGTTACAGAAAACTCAGTGGTTTAGGACAGCATGTATTCATCTGACAGTTCATGTGGGTCGGGAGGTCAGGCTCTTTGTAGCTGGACCCCCTGCTCATGTCTCACAGGGTCGAAGTACAGTTATTGGCTGGTGCTGCAGTCCTTGTCTGAGGCTGAGGTCTTCTCCAAGAGCACTGATTGCTGGTAGAGTTCATTTCCTTGCAGCTGTAAGACCGAGGTCCCCACTTTGTTGCTGATTTATGGCTGGGGCTTGCTTTTGGCTTCTAGGGGCCGTCCTTCCTCTCCATTGGCATTTCACAGCAGAGCCATTTGCTTTTTTCCTGGACGCAGGTAGTTGCCCTTTTTATACCTTGAATCCCCTCCACCGACTCAAATGTCTTTCCTCACTCTTCTGCCACCAGGAGTAGAAAGCCCCATTTTTAAAGGTTTCAGCTGATTGGGTTGGGCTCATGCAGATAACCTATGTAATTTGAGGATAATCAAATTGGGACTTTATTTTTAAAAATTTTTTATTGAAGTATAGTTGCTTTACAATAATTGTGTTAGTTTCTGCTGTACAGCAAAATGAATCAGCCATACGTATACATATATGCCCTCCTTTTTGGATTTCCTTCCCATTTAGATCACCTTAGAGCACTGAGTAGAGTTCCCTATGCTATGCAGTAGGTTCTCATTAGTTACCTGTTTTACTCGTAGCGGCGGATATGTGTCAACCCCAGTCTCCCAATTTGTTCCCACTCCTTTCCCCCCTTAGTGTTTATATGTTTGTTCTCTACATCTGTGTCTCTTTCTGCTTTGCAAATAGGTTCACCTCTATTATCTTGATTTCACATATGCATGCTAATATATGATCCTTGTTTTTCTCTTTCTGACTTGCTTCATTCTGTCTTGCAGTCTCTAAGCTCATCCATGTCTCTGCAAATGAAATAATTTTGTTCTTTTTTATCTTTAAAGTTCCTTCACTGTTGTACTCAGATTAGTGTTTTGAATAGTCAAGGGGTAGGAATCATGGGAGAGACGTTTTTAGAATTCTTGTAGCCACAGTACCCATGATGGAGGACTCTGCAGCTGTGAGAATGGACAAGTAGGATCTCTATACACAGCCATGGACTGATCACCAGGACATATTATCCTGCTAGAAGCAAGGTGCAGAAGGGTACTTATTACATACTAACTTCTGTGTAAGAACGAGGGAGAAAACAGGAAAGACATATGCACTTATTAGTATTTCAAAAAGAACAGAAGGATAAATTAAGAATGAACAAAGTGGCATTTTATATGGAGTGAAAGACAGCCGGGGACAGGGGTAGGGGTGGCAGCTCTGCTTTGCATATAGCTGCATTATGACTTGGATTTAAGTGTCAGGTGAATGTTTAATGAAAAATAAAATTAAATACAGCAGTCTCTAAAGCTTGAAAAATAATTTGGTAGTGTGTGATGTAACTCCAAAGAAGAGATATTGAGGTGTATAAAGAACACTAATCGTTTGGCAGCGCAGTTGATTCTTAAAGAACACGGGATCGACCTTTGCAGGTTTGCGTTCACGCAGGTATTTTCCCAATAAATCTAGACGGAACTACAGTCTGTGGTCGGTTGAGTCCTCAGATGTGAAACTGTGCGAACATTGAGAGCAGACTCGAGCGTCCACGGATTTTGGCATCAGCAGTGGGTCCTGGAACCAAACTCGTAGCTGCATACGAGACATCTTTCATTTCAGTTGCTGTTCCTCCAGTAGCCATGGATCATTTTTCTCTGCTGTCTTAAAGGCATTTTTCTTTGTCTTTAGGATTTAAAAAAGTTTAATTGTTATATATCTTTAGTGTGAGTTTCTTTGGGTTTCTCCTGTTTTGAGTTTGTTCCTTTAAGTCTTCTGCTAAATTTGGGTATTTTTCAGGCATTATTTCTTCAGATACTTTTTCAGTCCCATTGTTTCTCTCCTCCCTTTCTGGATCCTGATGATACAAATAGAAGGCATTTTGTTATTGTCTGGTAGGTCCCTGAGACGCTTTCTTTAATAAGCCTCTTTGTATCTGCTTTTCAGATATTGTAAATTCAGCTAATCTGTCCTTAAGTTTACTGATCATGTTTTCTTTTTTTTTTTCCTAATTTTATTTTATTTTTAAACTTTACATAATTGTATTAGTTTTGCCAAATATCAAAATGAATCCACCACAGGTATACATGTGATCATGTTTTCTATTACCTGTGCTCTATTTCTTGAGCCGGTCCATTGACTTTTCAGTTTTGGTTAATGTAGTTTTCAAAAGTTCTGTAGCTTACATTGGTTATTTTAAAAACTTTTTTCTCCTGAAATTTTCAGTTTTCATTGGTCTTTCAGATCATTTGAAACATTTTTATGACGCCTGCTTAGAAATTGTTATTAGATCCTTCTAGCACCTGGTTCATATTGGTGTTAGCATCTGTTGATTGTGTTTTTTGATTCATGTTGTGATTTGCCTGGTTCTTGCTGTGGTTAGTGATTTTTAAGATTATATCCCTGACATTTTGCCTGTTACCTTGTGTAATAGGATGTGTCTTCATCTCGCTTGGTGTTAAGTCTTGTCATTGCTAGGGGAGGGGTGAAGGTCCGGCTTGTCACTGGGCCCCATTGATAACTAACCTGCCGGGGAAATCAGATTGCTGTTTGCTTCTCCTTGGCCATAGAATGGAAGATCAGCTTCTTGCTCAGACATGCTGTCACTGCCCCTGCAGGGAGACTGGAGAGTGGCTTGCTTGGCTGGGCAGGGAATGGAGGGCCCACTGCCTGCTGTCTGTTGGGTATTATGCCTGTCAGGAGAATCAGGTCACTGTTGCCTGCTTCCACCAGGCAGAGGATGGAAGGTTAGCACCCTGTTTGGCCTTGCCCACACCTCCCAGCTGGGAGGTTGGTATGTGTTCCTTCTTGCTTTGATGCCCAGGTATTACACCAGTGTGCATATGAAATGCAATGTTGAATATAAATGTTTGCAAAAGGGAGGCAGGCTTCAGGTTAGAGAGATGTTAAAATTCTCTGTGATGAGTCATAGAGAAAATTGTTCTCTCTTCCATACCTGTGCCTTGGAACTCTGTTAGCAGCTGGATGTTTGAGCTAACGGCAATGCTACCCGTCTGCCTGAGAACTGAAACTTCACATCAAGAGCCCACGATAACCTTTGCTATTTTATGTAGATATTTTTTCCTGCTTACCATCATCACCATCAGCCTTTTATGGATTAAATTTCAGTACATTTTCTATGATGTCAGCTCTCAAATCTATCTTGCATGACAGGCAGTGAAATTGAGCTGTCAGGATTAAATAAAAAGGATATGATAGCCCCCAAATGTCCACCTATTTCTCCAAATGGCTTCATACTCATATTGAAAATGACGGGAGATAAAATAGGGTCTTATGTTTCTCTAGAAATGATAACCCTTTTAGGGGATGAAGAGCCTTGTAAGTTCATTGTGTAGTTTGTTGTGAGCCTGAAATGTCAGTGCCTCCTGATGGATCAGGTTCTTCTAGACTTTTTTTTCCCCTTCCCCATAGCATTGCTATTAATATGGAAATCAGTGGGGGGAAAAATCTGCTTTGATCTTAAAAGGAAGATTTAAAAAAATTTTACTCTGTATAATTGGTTAACTGTGTGGGAAAAATTATTTTCTCAGCTTACACCATACAAAAGTCAATTCCAGATGGATTAAAGAATTATATATGAGAAAGAAACTCTAAACAGTTGGAAGAAAATATGTTTAAATATGGGCAAGGAAAGCTTTTCTGAGCAGAAAAGCAATGAAATAAACCATAAAAGGAAATAATGATAGTTTGGCTATATATAGTTTAGAAACTTTTATATGCCCCACAAATCAGAAGTAAAATTTCATGCTAAGAAATTCTGTAAAGTTTTGCATTGTATGTAATAGAGTTAATCTATTTAAAGAGATTCATAAAGATAGTCAGTCTCAAGAGTAATCAGAGAAGTGCAAATTAAAATGATAATGTCAAATTAAGGAAAAAAACACCAACCACTATCTTATATCCTAAGTACAGTTAGAAGGGCAACTTTTGACTAGTTGGTGAGATTACCTTTTTGAGGGCATCTGAGCACGATGACAAATGTGTATCATGAATCCTGATGATTCAGAAGTTCCATCGTTATAAATAAACTTGAATCACAGAATTGTACTTTTGTCAAGAACTTGAAGGATATGACCCAGGTTTTTGTTGGTTGCTTAGCGTTTCCTTAACTTTAGCTATTAGATACAGAAGTATCTGTGCTTCCCAAGCAGTGCTAGTGGGAGACAATCTACCTGCCAATGCAGGAAGAGACAGAGATGTGAATTTGATCCTTGGGTTAGGAGGATCACCTGGAGAAGGAAATGGTGACCCACACCAGTATTCTTGCCTTGGGAAATCCCGTGGACAGAGGAGCTTGGGGGGCTATGGTCCGTGGAGGCTCAAAGAGTCGGACACGACTGAGCGACTGTGCATGTGGAAATCCTGCAGGCTCTTCAGAGACTCTCCAAGGTCCTTGTTGACCCTGTCCACACTGTTTGGCAGCAACGTAATATTTCTTTGGTGATTGTGATCACTCACTCTTCATCAGTAGAGTGATCCTCTCCATCCCCAGATGGAATTATTTTGTCCTCTGGTGGAAACCATTCTTGCTTGGAACCATTCCAGCAGAGCTCGGGGTCGTGGAAACTGTAGGTAAAAAAGCAGTGAGTGAGAGGTAGTCACTCCCACTTCTGCCTCTCAGTTACCACCAGACCTGTGTGTTTTGATGAATGGGAATGCTAAAGCCTATGTTTTGTTTGTTGATTCAAAACATTACACCTCATTGTTATAAGGCCCGGTGTTGTGTTGTTTCCCAGCTGGCAGCACCACTGAGCTTGCAGTTGGCCATTCTTCCTCTCAGTTACCCAGAAGTCTCTGGGTGATGGCTACTTGCTGAATAGTGAATTCAGTGGACCTGAGCATATTACCACACTTCTTTTGCTGTTAATAAGTTTCTTGATCAGATAGAGTGTTACTTTGATTATCATGGTGATAAAGAAGGCGTTTCTTTGTCTTTACTTAAAGGAGAGTTTACTGCCCCTTTCATGCACCAGTCTGTTGCTAGCTGACTGGCAGGTCTCCCCAGGTTATGGGCTAGACTGGGGGCACAGTGTTGGTTTCTCGTGTTGGCTGGATGGGCAGGATCTCGGTCATAATTGAAGAGGAGCGTTCTTTTTGCTGAGCACATGCATATCCTCTAATACTGCCACCAAGGCCCCTCTGGATGAGGGCCCATGAGCAGGCCCTGGGGTGACTGGAGAAATTGTGTTGACTGACATTTGCAGAAAGTGTCATCTTCTCTACCTGAGTGTAGAGAGGCTTCTGTAAAGTAGTTGTCCTTTAGTGGGCATCCACGTGGTACACAAATGTCATCATGCTTTGTACCCACTCTGAGATGTCCACTCACATAGACTTTTCCCAGAACTTCTGGTCACCAGTTTTTAACTCTTTTTTTTTCATAGTCCCTGGCCATTAATAGAAGATTCAAGCTGATAGCCAGTGCCCACGAATCAGCAGGCATCAGTACCTTTAGCCATGTCTCAGTTTGAACATTAAGTAAAACAAAATGTGTTGGGTTTCCTTTTCAGGGACTCATTTGATTTCTTTTGTCATGCTGGCAGCAGTCTACTTTGATTTGCTGCCAGCGTATTGTAGTGAACCATTCACTAACCAGGCTCAGTGATTTTCTTGTTGGGTCAACTGCTTATAAATAATTCTTTATCAGGATCGAGAGAGGAGAGACAGTGCTAGAGGGACTGTGTCAAAGGACTCTGCACCACCTGCTCATTCAGCTTAGTAGTTCTTACTGGACCTGTTCAAGCTTCGCTCTTACACTTACCAGTGCACTTGATGATGGGTTACTGCTGTGTGTGCCCAGCCTGGTGGCTTGGTGTGGCAGGTTAATGATACAGTTACTGATGGGTTACTCATATCATGTGATCATTTGATGTCACTCGTCACGTTCATCCTCTGTCAGGGGCTGTTTCTCAAAAGAACAGTGATCTGCAGAATATGACTTAACTCTAAAACTTGGCAGCTAAAACTGTTAGCTGCTCTAACAAAATATCAAAGATTGGTGGCTTATAAAGGGGCTTCCTTTGTGGCTCAGGTGGGTGGCTTATAAATGACATGTATATTTCTCATAGTTCTGGAGGCTGGAAGTCTAAGATCAGGATGCCGTTGTGGATTGGATGAAGGCCCTCCTCTAGGTTGCAGGTTTATCCTTGTGTCCACACATGGAGGAAGGGACTAGGGCCCTCTGAGGGCTCTCTTTTATGAAGGCAATGATTCCTTCATGAGCGCTCTACCCCCATGACCTAATCACCTCCTAACATCATAACACTGGGTGTTAGGATTCTAGTTAAATTTGGGGATGAACACAAACCTTCAGACGACAGCAACCCAAAGACCTGTGTTGTGATTCATTTATTGGTGTTTTCCTGGGGACCCGTGTAAATATCACGTAAATATTCCCATAAGATAACCCACAAGATACTGAGAGTAGCAGTAGATGTGCTGGGGTTATATGGCCCACGTGGAAGAACTGCTTACACTGCAGATGGGAATTACAACAGAGCCTTCATTCATTCCAGCTCCATTAAAAACTAGTAGGTGTATGGGTCTCTCAGAAAATGAGTCAGAGGGACACAGTCTAATGTGGTATATATTGCCGCCTAGGTTCACAAAGCCCACCTTTTGGTCATAATCAGTAGAAGATGCGATAACTTGTCTTTGCTCTGGAGGGATAGCTCAACGTGTTCTAGATTGTTGAGCCCTAGAAACTTCACTGGGGCCTAGTGGACAATGGATTTTTATGGAGTTTATCTGTCTCTTAAATGTCTTACTAAGCCAACTGAAGCTCCTCAGGTCCAATAGCCTAATGTCTCACGTCATCGAAGTGCTAGTGTACAAGTACAAGTGTGATGCTGGTGGGACGTCAAGACAATGCAGATCTTTGCTGACTGATAACCAAGAGCGGGTTTGTTGGCAGAGCTCAAAGGCAAGGCCCTGAACATTTGCTGTTTGCCGTGATGAGTAAAAAGCAAACATGTGCTGATGGTTCTTCCATATTTACATGTAGAAAAAAGCCTTTGCCAGGTCAATAGCAACTATAAGATCCCGGGGCAGTGCTAATTTGCTGCAGTAGAGGTACCAAGCTGAAATCACAGCTGCAGTTGCAGTCACAACCTGTTTCTGTTTTGGGTAATCCACAAAGTCCATCACAGTCATTTTTCTGAAATTCTGCACAGACCAAATAGACAAATGGACATATAATAGATTTTTATCATCCCTATGCCTCTCAGTTTTTTTTTTTTCCGATGTTGCTATCAATTTCTGTGATTTGGTTTTCTATGGATATGAGTTAATATCTTTTTAGAGACGGGACATGTCAGGAACTGCTGTTTGTCCCTTTTTTTTTCAAATCATAATGACCCTTGCTGCAGAGATGATGTAGCCAGTGTGTGGATTCTGCTGATTACTAAGTATGTCTATTCCTAAATATCTATTACATTTTGAAACTGAAGAAATAAACCCAGAATAGATCTGTACGTGTGGTGTGTCCATGTAATTTAAATTCAGATCAAAACTATCACCTGAGCATCATAACCCAAGAGGGAACCACTTCAATTACAAAGAAAAGTATTGGATGATGAGCTTGCTGAAGATCCTTTATTTTTTTTTAATATATATATTTTATTGAAGTATGGCTGACTTATTATAGTGTTTCAGGTGTGCAGCAATGTGATTCAGTTCTACATATAAATGTATATTATTTCTGCAATTATTTTCCATTATAGGCTATTACAAGACGTTGACTGTAGTTCCCTGTGCTGTTCCTTTGTTGCTTACTGCATATCTTTTTTGATAATTAGAAATCTAGCATTTTATTCATACTAAGTCAAACAAGTGGAATCAAAACGTCATAAATTTTTTAATTAGGCAAAAATTCATAAGTTTTCTAAAAGGATCCCTTATTTATGTATTGAAGTATAGCTGATTTACAATGTTTCAGGTGTACAACAAGTAATTCAGGGATATATATATATATATATATCCCTGATTGGGGATTGGGGGCAGGAGGAGAAGGGGACGACAGAGGATGAGATGGCTGGATGGCATCACTGACTCGATGGACGTGAGTCTGAGTGAACTCCGGAGTTGGTGATGGACAGGGAGGCCTGGCATGCTGCGATTCATGGGGTCGCAAAGAGTCAAACACGACTGAGCGACTGAACTGAACTGATATATACACACATACACATATATGTCTTTTTTTCAGACTCTTTTCCATTATAGGTTTTTATAAGATATTGAATATACTCATGTGCTATATAGTAGGTCCTTATTGTTTATTTTATACATAGTAATCTGTATCTATTAATTTTAAATTCCAAATTTTTCCTCCCCCCAAAATTCCATATTTAAAATACACATTTTCTCTGAAGGCAGAAAAGTTAGTTATAAAAAATGTACAGTAGATAGATACCAGTGGGTTTAGATTGAAGCGAAGCAAGGAAAAGTGTGGTGTTTTGATTTTCTGTAATAGTATATGGTCTCAACAAGGACCCATTTGTGAGGTGGTCCAAGGCGAATCCAAATGGGATGGATTAGCCACAGTTTGCATCGTATGCAGCATCCAACGACACGTGGTAAGGTCTGCAGCAGAAGTCAACAAGGGAGTGGTCCGTTGGTGGGCACAGTGAGTCCAGTAGGACCGGAACGGGAGGGAGGGGTTTCAGGGGGTAGGAATGGGGGTGGGGCAGGGGTGATGGCATCCTGGAGGATCCCGGACTAAGTTAAAGGAGCATGACTTCTCTGTTTAAAAAATCCGTATGATTGATTTCTCACAACGTGGATGTGCCCTTGTCTCTGAAAAAGACTACTGGAGTCTTATCTCCTATTCACACCATTTTCAGGCAGTTTATTCTTGTCTCTCAAGTTCCTTTCTGTTTCTCCTCTTTACCTGCACACTCATAACTGCTAATGGCCTATCTGGCTTCCTTCCTCTCTCATCATTTGTCTGTGCCATACCAGATTCATGTTCTTCAAATGCTACTTTCATCAAGTCATTCCTTTGCTTTAAAAGTTTTCCTTCCTGCAGTCTTCCTGGGATCCCTCTCCTTGTAGTCACCATGGTCTTTGTGCCGGATTTGCTGGTCCTAGTTTCTTCAAAAACTGTCCTTAGGTGTGAGGAACTCGCCTCTTCTTATCAGTTCCAGTGCCTAAACATGTCTCCCTGCTGTTTGGAGCTGAGGGTGCTGCTGGGGTTCTCCTTGCTTCCCTGGCAGGTTTCTCCTTCATGGGCGCTTGCCTCTCTCCCCTTCCATCTGCACCGTCATCTTGACAAAATTCTTGGAAGGTTCTAGCTGTGAATGGTACAGCTTCCTCTTTTTAGGGATAATGTGGATTTCCTAAGGGGATGTGGAAAAGAGAGAAGTAAAATGCTTGGGTTCAGCTGGCCAACTTGAACCAGAATCTTCCTTTGTAGTGAAAGGGCTCATGGTAAGAGTTAACATGCATTCCTTGCTTTCTTCCCACCTCAGTCTCTTCTTCATTGGTTCTCCCTCTTCTGCATCTTCCTGGGCCCTCTTTGTTTCTCTTTCACCACTGTCTTAGGGTGATTTCATCCAATCCAGTGGCTTCAAATAGGTTGGTATGCATCTGTATGACCTCTCCAAACTCCAGGTTTGTATCATCTTTACATATTCAGTGGCATGCCCAAGAGGAATCTTCAAGTTGCTCCAAAGGAACCCAATCCACTCCCTATGTCTGTCTCAACTCCCAGGCTTCCCCATTTCAATAACACTTGGATTATTGTCAGCATGTTGATCTTTTCAGCTTGATACCCTTGTAGACCACTAAGAAATAACATTTGCAGTTTGGTTGTAGAAAAATTGTAAAGTGTTTATGGATACTATACTCAAATGTCTCTACATTTTATTTCCTTCATAGAATGTGAGTTCTTTTAGTAGCTAATGTTCCCTTGTCCGTGAAGTCAATTTATTCTCTGATAGCCTGTGTAAACACATCCTGTAATGGGAAGGCATTGGAGAGGGCATGAAGAAATGGAGCATCATTCTAGAGTGAGTTTTATATTGTTATGGATCCCATCAGTCTTTTATTTTTCCAGTGGAGGTAATGGATATTTTCTTATGTTTTAACAGTCTGTGCTAGTGGCTGAAAGTGAGTAGTTTTTGCTTTAAAGAAATGGTATGTCATACTACATTAATTAAGTAGCACAGTATTAAATTTTGTAATAGATAATTTAGATTTTAGAAAAAATTGACTCCTTAGACACAAGTATAAATTTACTTTTTCTTTTTTTAATATAAATTTATTTATTTTAATTGGAGGTTAATTACTTTAAAATATTGTTTTGGTTTTGCCATACATCAACATGAATCCACCACAGGTTTGATGGAAGTTCTTTTGCATTCTTCTATGTCCAAAAGATAAACATTTCCATTTTCCCTGCCCTCTGTTTCTGTTATTTATTTGGAGGATTTATTTATTTGGATCCCTGTTACTTATTTGGAGGATTTCCTGGAACAGGGAAAGAAGCCCACTTTTGAATCATCATCATCTCTGGTTGGATTAAGGTGATCCAGGGTTACATGTAAATCCAGTCTGGAGGAGTTTAACCCTCGGTCTCAAAGTAATCTTTCCACTTCTCACAGACTGTATATATACAGAAAGCAATTGAGCCTGCAAGAGGATAAGATGATATGATAAAAAAAACAAGTGAGATAAATTACAATATCCACAGAGGTTACAGAGAATGGAATTAATCACAAAGCTAACTTAAAATAACTATGAACACTGTATTCAGGAATTTGGAAAATGGAGAATTTCAGTAGAGAACTAGAACTATAAGAACAGAGGGGGTATTCTATAACTGAAATGCAGAACTCGTGGGATTGGGTTAACTGCATATTAGAGCTGAATAATTAATATACTGTTATATTAATACCAGTATTAATAATAATAATAATAACAGTATTAATAACAGAGAATTAATATACGGTTCTGAATTCATCTGGGACCATTGAGGAGAGACAGAAGGATGGAAAATATGGAGAAGAGCAGAAGAGACATAGGATAAAACAGTGAGGAAGTGATGGTTTTTACAGCAAGCGGAAAATGGGTGATTTTGATATCAGTACAAGGAAAAAAAGCTCTAAATTACTCTGTGCATAGAAGTTAATTCATGTCGATTTAATTCATGTAAAAAGAGAAAACAAGTTTGCAGTAGCTAACACCTGAAAATTTCTTTATTACCTTGGAATAGACCAGGATTTTTTTTTTTTAAGCAGGATACAAGAGCACTGTCATAAAATATTGATAAATTGGGTTACCTTAAAACTAAGATCTTCGATTCACCACAAGGGATCACTGAGAAAGTAACAAGTCCATAGCGTAGTGGAAGGTATTTGCTACACATATAATTGATGTGGGCCCTTAGCTAAAATGTATAAAGCACTGAAGAGCAGATAATACAAGAGAAAAATGAGCATAGACTTGAACAGGAACTTTATAAAACTGGTTATCTTCAAATGGCCAATTAACACATGAAAAAATTGTGGCAAGAATATAGAGCAAATGGAATTCTTACACCTACCTGTTGCAATGTAAATTGACTTCATCACTTTGGAAAACTGAATATCAGCAGTGCCTATTAATCTGAAGCCAGGCATACCTTATGATCCAGTGGTCTCACTTCCAAGTATATATCCAGCAGAAATGTTTCCATGGATCCAGCCTAAGTTATGCTTGGTAGTGTGCATGAGTTGAAACAGCCTCAATGTCCATCAACACTGAAATAAATTGTGGTATATTTACACCCTCAAATACTACTCAACATTGGGCATTTTTGACATGAACTTTAGCATCAGTATCTCTAGGATGTTTCTCTTGAGCCAGTTAGTTTCACCAAAGAGCATTTTTGCTGTCAGCCTGGGACGCAGGGACCTGGCTGCCTGGGTGTGGGGAGCCCCCTGGGGAAGGGGGCTAGAAGTCCTGGTATTCGTTCAGAAGTTCACCGAGACTCCCAGTTTTGTTTGTTGGCCCCTTCTTTGACTTGGTTTGCTTTCTCTTAGTCTACAACCTTTCTGCTTTACTTTCTATAGAGAATAAATCTTCAAACTTCTGCCTGTGTACAACTCTGATAGCCATCACTTAGATTCATTGGGTAGAAAAGCTAATTTACAAATGAAACTGCTTTTTAGTCAGACTTTGCCAAAAATTTGTGCATTTGCTCCTTTTCTTCCACCCTTAGTTTTAGAAGTACCTTTTTAATGCATAGTACCAGGGTAAGTGTGTCTGCCTGGAAAAGCAATGGGATTAGATTCCTTTTAAAATCCTTATGATAAAGCAGTTTCCAGTGGATTGAAGACTTCATTGTGAAAGACAAAAGGAGAAGACAGAAGAAGAGGGACAGTTCTAGACCATATAAATAATGCCTTCAAATCAATAACAAAAGACTAGTAACCCATGGGTGAATCAGCAGAAGATCTGAACAGGTATTGCACAAATGAGAAAATACGAACAACAGAGAAATATCAGAATATGCCTACCATAATAATTACTAAAGTTTGCATTAACACCACAAGATCACTTCAGTTCAGTCATTCATGTCTGACTCTTTGTGACCCCATGAACCGCAGCTTTCCAGGCCTCCCTGTGCATCACCAACTCCTGGAGTTTACCCAAACTCATGTCCATTGAGTCGGTGATGCCATCCAACCATCTCATCCTCTGTCGTCCCCTTCTCCTCCTGCCTTCAATCTCTCCCAACATCAGGGTCTTTTCAAATGAGTCAGCTCTTTGCATCAGGTGGCCAAAATATTGGAGTTTCAGCGTCAACTTCAGTCCTTCCAATGAACACCCAGGACTGATTTCCTTTAGGATGGACTGGTTGGATCTCCTTGCAGTCCAAGGGACTCTCAAGAGTCTTCTCCAGCACCACAGGTCAAAGGCATCAGTTCTTCTGTGCTCAGCTTTCTTTATAGTCCAACTCTCAGGTCCATACATGACTACTAGAAAAACCACGGCCTTGATTAGGTGGATCTTTGTTGGTAAAGTAATGTCTCTGCTTTTGAATATGCTGTCTAGGTTGGTCAGAACTTGCCTTCCAAGGAGTAAGCGTCTTTTAATTTCATGGCTGCCATCACCATCTGCAGTGATTTTGGAGCCCAGAAAAATAAAGTCTGACACTGTTTCCACTGTTTCCCTATCTATTTGCCATGAAGTGATGGGACTGGATGCCATGATCTTAGTTTTATGAATGTTGAGTTTTAAGCCAGCTTTTTTACTGTCCTCTTTCACTTTCATCAAGAGGCTCTTTAGTTCCTCTTCACTTTCTGCAAGGGTGGTGTCATCTGCATATCTGAGGTTATTGATATTTCTCCCGGCAATCTTGATTCCAGCTTGTGCTTTCTCCAGCCCAGCATTTCTCATGATGTGCTTTGCATATAAGTTAAATAAGCAGGGTGACAATATATAGCCTTGACATACTCCTTTTCCTATTTGGAACCAGTCTGTTGTTCCATGTCCAGCTCTAACTATTGCTTCCTGACCTGCATACAGGTTTCTCAAGAGGCAGGTCAGGTGGTCTGGTATTCCCATCTCTTTCAGAATTTTCCACAGTTTAGTGTGATCCACACAGTCAAGGCTTTGGCATAGTCAATAAAGCAGAAATAGATGTTTTTCTGGAAGTCTCTCGCTTTTTTGATGATCCAGTGAATGTGGCAATTTGATCTCTGGTTCCTCTGCCTTTTCTAAAACCAGCTTGAACATCTGGAAGTTCACAGTTCACGTGTTGCTGAAGCCTGGCTTGGAGAATTTTGAGCGTTACTTTACTAGCATGTGAGATAAGTGCAATTGTGCAGTAGTTTGAGCATTCTTTGGCATTGCCTTTCTTTGGGATTGGAATGAAAACTGACCTTTCCATTCCTGTGGCCACTACTGAGTTTCCAAATTTGCTGACATATTGAGTGCAGCACTTTCATAGCATCATCTTTTAGGATTTGAAATAGCTCAACTGGAATTCCATCACTAGCTTTGTTCATAGTGATCCTTTCTAACGGCCACTTGGCTTCACATTCCAGATGTCTGGCTCTAGGTGAGTGATCACACCATCATGATTATCTGGAGATGTCTGACAGAATGTAGTCCACTGGAGAAGGGAATGGCAAACCACTTCAGTATTTTTGTCTTGAGAACCCCATGAACAGGATGAAAAGGCAAAAAGATAGGACACTGAAAGATGAACTCCCCAGGTCGGTAGGTGCCCAGTGTGCTGCTGGAGATCAGTGGAGAAATAACTCTAGAAAGAATGAAGGGATGGAGCCAAAGCAAAAACACCACCCAGTTGTGGATGTGACTGGTGGTAGAAGCAAGGTCTGATGCTGTAAAGAGCAGTATTGCATAGGAACCTGGAATGTTAGGTCCATGAATCAAGGCAAATTGGAAGTGGTCAAACAGGAGATGGCAAGAGTGAATGTTGACATTCTAGGAATCAGCAAACTAAGATGGACTGGAATGGGTGAATTAAACTCTGATGACCATTATATCTACTACTATGGGCAGGAATCCCTTAGAAGAAATGGAGTAGCCATCATAGTCAACAAAAGCGTCCAAAATGCAGTACTTGGATGCAGTCTCAAAAACAACAGAATGATCTCTGTTCGTTTCCAAGGCAAACCATTCAGTATCACAGTAATCCAAGTCTATGCCCTGACCAGTAATGCTGAAGAAGCTGAAGTTGAACAGTTCTATGAAGACCTACAAGACCTTTTAGAACTAACACCCCAAAAAGATGTCCTTTTCATTTATAGGGGACTGGAATGCAAAAGTAGGAAGTCAAGAAATACCTGGAGTAACAGGCAAATTTGGCCTTGGAGTACAGAATGAAGTAGGGCAAAGGCTAATAGGGTTTTGCCAAGAGAACACCACAAGATAGAAATGAGCAAAAATTTGATACTACTAAATACTGGTGAGGTGTAACTCAGGGGGAACTTGTACGCCACTGGGACAACCATTTTGGGAAACCATTTGGCAGTGCTGTGAAGTGAAACATTTGAGGTTCCATTTCTTTGTTTTATTTTTTAAAAACTGAACTATAGTTGATTTACAATATTATGTTAGTTTCATGTGTACAGCAAAGTGACTTGATTATATATATAGGTATATATATCTATGTTTTCTAATTCTTTTCCATTATAGATTGTTGTAAGATACTGAATTATGTTTCCTTCTTGTGCTATATGGTAAAATCCTTGTTGTCTATCTATTTTTTATATAGTAGTGTGTATACCCCACTCCAGTACTCTTGCCTGGAAAATCCCATGGATGGAGGAGCCTGGTAGGCTGCAGTCCATGGGGTCGTGAAGAGTCGGATATGACTGAGCGACTTCACTTTCACTTTTCACTTTCATGCATTGGAGAAGGAAATGGCGACCCACTCCAGTGTTCTTGCCTGGAAAATCCCAGGGACGGTGGAGCCTGATGGGCTGCTGTCTATGGGGTCACACAGAGTCGGACAGGACTGAAGTGACTTAGCAGCAGCAGCAGCAGTGTGTATCTGTTAATCCTTTACTCCCAGTTTATCCCTTCCTACCCTTCTGCCTTTGGTAACTGTAAGTTTATTTTGTAAATAAGTTCATGTGTGCTTTTTAGATTCCATATATAAGTGATACTGTATTTGTCTCTCTTTGTGTGACTCTGTGAGTTAGAGAATAGGATGAACAGCAGAGGTGGCCTTCCATGGGAGTGTTCTCTTAAGATCTGTTCACTCCAGAAAACAGTGTCTTCATTTTGGTGGTGGTCTAATAATTCATAGAAGCAACTATTAGTAGTAATAAAAGCAGCTACCATTTCTTGAGTATGTACCTTGTGTTAGACCCCAGACGATTTTCTCATTCAGTCTTCACAGCAGTCCTGCAAGGTAAGAATTGTTATCCCATTTATAATGAGAAAACTGAAGGTATAAAGAGCTTCAGAAATTTGTCCAAGATCATGCTGTTAGAAGGTGGTAGGGCTCTGAGTTAGAGCCAAAGATTTATTGAAATCTTTGTCAGTATTGTCAAGTTGAAAAAGTGACCCTACTGAAAGAAAGGAGAAAAATAATTTAGAAATCATAATGGGCCACAGGTCGTAATAAAGTTTTGGGATACTCCTGTGATGTTGCCGTCGATTTACTGCTTGTTTAAAGTCACCGTGACTTGGCATAGTGAGAAATTGGAGGTCTACAGATCTTACGAAAAGGAGGTAATATTTTTGCGAAGACTCACCATTTATCATCTGGTAGGGCATGTTGTATAATTGAGTGTTACATCACCTAAAGTTTTTTTTTTTTTAATTGGCTGTGTAGAGCAATGATACTACTTCATGTTTTCAAAACACTTAAGTTTTGAATAGATGACTCCTACTCATGGTTCATAAACCAGAAAAATTCAAAAAGTAAGGAGGTTGTCATGTATGGATGTGATGGTTGGACCATAAAGAAGGCTGAGTGCCGGAAGACTGATGCTTTTGAACTGTGGTGTTGGGAAAGATTCTTGAGAGTCCCTTGGACTGCAAGGAGATCAAACCAGTCAATCCTAAAGGAAGTGAGTCCTGAATATTCATTGAAAGGACTGATGATGAAACTGAAGCTCCAGTACTTTGACCATCTGATGCAAAGAGCCGACTCATTAGAAAAGTGATGGGAATGAGAGCAGATTATGGTGGGTGGAAGAAGTTAAGAGGAACAAAGGAGATATTGGATATAGATTGATTTCTTAAGAGGTTTGACTGAGGAAGGGAGGAGAGAGGCAATGGGGCAGTTGCTAGAAGGACAGGAAAAGCATTTTGTTAAATGGGAGAGAGTGAGTATACAAAATGAAAAAGAAGGAATTGGCTGTTTCAAGATTCTGAGAAAAGGGAAGGGAATGTGATCTAGACAGAGTTGCAAGGAGAGAGAGGTCAGTGGTTGTGATGGGAGGAAAGGAGGCCAGGGTAGGATGCACACTAAGTTTAGATTTAGGAAGAATTTCTTCATGATGCTTTATGTTTTCTCTGTATAGTAGGAGGCAGAATCACTGAGAATCTCATAAGAGGATGGAAATTTCAGGGTTTAAAGAGAAGAACATTTTGGAGATAGGGTCGGTGCTGGTGCTGTTCTGTGCCCTTGAATACTGGTGTCACCCTTTTACAGTGGGGCGACTCTGCTCCATGTTTGACTTCAGCAGCCTCTCTGCAGATGTACAGGAAGCGTATAGATCACTAGATTCATCTGGATCATTTGACTATGTGGATGTGGAAAAAAAAAGAGCACAAGGAAAAGATAGATGGTGGGATGCAATCGAAGCAGGAAGTAAGTGAGGAAAGTGAGTGAGTGAGTGAAGTCGCTCAGTCGTGTCCGACTCTTTGCGACCCCGTAGACTGTAGCCCCTCAGGCTCCTCTGTCCATGGGATTCTCCAGGTAAGAATACTGGAGTGGGTTGCCATTTCCTTCTCCAAGTGAGAAAAAGGGAGTGCTTTTTGGGAGATGTCATGGATTGGGAGACGGTGTCATGGATTTTGAAAGATGATGTCATGGGTTGGGAGGCAATGTCATAGATTCAATCAGTGGAAGTTCCTTGGAGGCTGAGGAACTGTCACAGTGGAAGAGTGTGCAAGCAGGAATAAGAGCAGATTATAGTCAGTATAGTCAGAGGGTATATTTGAAATACTTAGCTTGGAGGGGCTACAGTTAAATGCTGGAATCTTCAATGTTGGATAAAGCTTTTCAGCAGATGGTGAGACTGGGCAGGAGATACCAGACAATGCATCTTGGGGAACCAAAAACGAAGATGGTGTTTTCTGGTCCTGCTCCTTAGTTGGGCTGATGGAGTAGGTGTCAGCTGAGCAAGAGGTTCCTGGAGTGGCTGCTATTCGCTTGGAAGCTCCAGGCCACAGCGATAGTGTGTCCTGCTGTGGATTCCCTGGAGCTCCAGGCTGACTGGCTCCCCAGGCTGATCTCATTCATTTTATCACATCTTCTATCACACCCCATTTTATGGGAAGCTTTTGGATTCCACTTACCATGAAATAATTACTGTCTCATTTCTTTGGTTTACCTATCATCATGGGGCTCTGTGCTCTCTGTTTTTTAAGTCATAGTGATATATTTCTATGGATTCATCAGGATTTACTCTACATTTTGAGCAGTGTCTTGTATTTGTTAGAGTGTGACTAGGGCTGTAATCAGCAACTGAAACAGAGATGCCAGCTGGCTTATATGGATCTTGAACTTTTGATTTGGTTTCATTCCCAGGTCTTTACTAATAGAGCTACAAATAATGACCAGTAAGAAGGCAAAAGGATGCACAAATCTACTAAGAGAACCACATAAATGCTGAGTGTTAAGATTTCAGTGTATGTTATGTATGTGTATTGTATCCAGAGCCACCCTTTTCTGGTTTACAGTGGGAGTTTTGGGAAGCAGAATTTGGGTGGAATGATGATTGCAACAGAGCTGGAGAGATGGTTGATGATGGCAAGGGGAGTCCAGCAAGGGGGATTGCAGTCAAGGGGCCTTTGAAGTCAGGGAACTCATTGCCCTTTAGAGAGTTGCAGGGACTGGGAACTTGGGTAGTGGGTCTAGCAAAGGGAAGGAAGTATGGGCCTAAGAGTTTTCAACAATACCCTTGGTACCCAGAGTGATGGTTCAACAAGTCCCCTGGTTCTGGGTTGGAGGCTATTGGTTCAGAGACGAATGATAACAAATGCCACTGGTTTGAAGAAGAAATAAGTTTATTAAGAGACAGATATCATTAAACCAGAGGACAAAAGGGCATGTGAAATCCAGATGTTCAGATGGTATCTGCTCTCTGTATTATATCCAGTGCTGAAATGAATCATTTTTTTTGGATTTATATACACAGTTTAGTGAAAGAACTGGAATTTTTATGACTTGCCTGGGATTCAGAGCAAGTTTAAGACTAATGTCCAACGAAGGTGCAGACAACTGGTGGTTCTACTTTGACTCTTCAAAATGCCAAAGCCCTCTTCTTTCCAGAGGCTTTTCTTTGCCTTTCATCTGTCATCTGAAGAACGCGGGGTTTCTTTTAATGGGCCAAAGGCAAATGAAGTCAGGGCGTCGTTTTGTAATAACACTGGCAGAGATATTCAGAGTTGCCTTATTTTCTCTCTGCATAAATGTCTCCATTTTTCTAAGGCAGCAATAGCCTGTGCCCGACAAGTTGCTCCGTATCTAAATGTCAACACGATGGGGACGGTGCCCCCTGGAAACACTTGCCATGGTGGTGTTTTCGGGCAGATGCTATCAACTGTTTTATCATGAGAGGTAATCTTTGGCACTTCTCTGTGTGTAGGCTGGTGATGTACATCGAGAGAGACAGCAGAAAGACCACTCCAGGCAAGGAGCAGCAAAGTGGCAATGAATACCTGTCCCGATGCCTTGACCTACTCATCCGTCACATGGTGCAGGAGCTGCCACGTATCCTGGGTAAATTGGAGTCTCGTCCATCCTTAGGCCCCTTCCTGCTTATCTTTTTGTGACTTGGCTTTTGGGCATCTCTTTTTGTTCTTGATGGTCTGTTTTTTACAGGCGAGCACAGTGACACTTCTTGAATGTGTAGTTTCAAAATTTCAATGTTCCCTAACTGTTATCATAAATATTTCGTATCAGTGACATGATTGAGGCTAAAGGGCTAAATTAGGCTATATTGAGGTGTCATCTTGCAGTCCTGGAAAAGAAAAGGAAAGCATTTTAATTGGTTAAAATTGGACTTAGGCTATCATTTTAGGAACTTTTCTCAAAATTTCTCTTTGCATAATTCAGAAGAAAAACATTTTTCCTTCAGGTTGTAACCACAAATTTATTTTTTCTTACAATAATTTAAAAATACATAGGCACCAAAATTTAATATTAAAGAATTTTGATATTAAAGTTTGAAAATTTCATTGGTTTGAAAAATTTAAGATGAAAGTAATAATGATCTCAAAGGATGTTTATTACAGCTAACAAAATCTGTTATTTCACTGTTATTTACAGATGCAAAAATTATCTAAGGAATGTGTATATTTAGTTTAAAATCGCATTCCATGCTTTCCCAGCAGATGTGGCTATAAACCAGAAATGTTTAAAATGTTAAATTTGATCCAGCCTGTTACTGTAAAAGATATTTAGACTCAGAAATTCAGAATATTAAAGTAATGAAAATATCTTCATGGCTGATTCACAGTAACCTTTTGCTCCTTACTAATAATGTGGGAGATTTTTGCCTGTTCATGACTGAAAATAGAGCTTTTCAGATTTATTTGGATTGTAACCCTTTTAAAATCTCCAGACCGAAGGCCACAATCTGGTCAATTGGTAGCTGACTTTCTTTTTACATGACCCATCTTGTCTTAGGAGATGATGATGAGATTCGTGTGTCTAGCAAGGCAAGGTTTATTTATTGTTGGACTTGGCTATCCAATGAGAAGTTTTGGGAATTGATCTCTTACTTCTACCATCCTATTCTACTACCAGAGAAATCTAATCTATGACCTGTTAGCTTATAAATCTTAAAATAACTTTTTCATGTTTACAAAAGTAATGGATACTCATGGTTGATATTTGTAAAGTACAAAAAAAGAAAAATCATTTTTATATTCTATTTTAAATTTCCAGATGAGAGATAAGTCTTATGTCCATCTTGTCCCCGGAGGCCACAGCTTCCTGTTGTAATGTCAAGAGTTGGGAATAAAACAATGCATCTACTACCCACTTCTTTTATTTGGAGATTATTTCCCTTAGCAATCCCATTAATATTCAGCCCACAGCTAGTGGTCCCTAAGCATTTGTGGTCTCTAACCTCACGTGTGCTCTGGGATGTGCTTTGCAGGTGACATTCTTAACGCCCTGGCTAACGTTTCTGGCCGTAAACACCCATCCACAGTTCAAGCAAAGCAGCTGAAGATGTGTCTCCCCCTCATGCCTGTAGTGCTTCACCTGGTAACGTCTCAGGTATCATCTTGTTTGGGGAAAAAAGTGGAGCTGAGAAATGTCAACTCAGACGAAACATTATCATTTCTTTCTTACGTATGGCTTTCAGGATTTAATCTATGCAAACTCTCATCACACAGGTATTTCGACCTCAAGTTGTAACAGAAGAGTTCCTTTTCAGTTATGGAACTATTCTTGTGAGTAATGCTGAATTTTTCATGTTCCTAATAAAAATGTGGCTGTCCCTACTGTTTGTGGGATTTGGTGTCAGAATGAAGTAATTTAAAAATCTTAGTGGTATTTATTTGTCTCTAGGGAAGTGACCTTTTTGTATTTTTATCTGTTGACTGTAATAAAATTTGACATTTGGGGAAAAATACATTCTCTCCTGATAATGCATTTTGTTTAGAGACAGACCAGGTAGGGTAAATAAGTCCATTGAAAAGATTTTCATAGTGTTTGGTATTAAACATCATGAAAAAATTTAAAATAATGAAATTGGTAAAAATGGAATTCTGGAAACACAGTATTATAATTTCCTTTGGCTAACATCGTCCAGCTATGTGCCGTGTCTCTTTCTGTGATGACATTTCTCTAAGTGGAGCTCAATTTAACCTTATCTTTAATTTTAATGAGATGAGTAGCAGTGAAAAACAAATCACTGTATTATCTCTTTCACTTCGATTTTTGCTCACACACACAAAATAGTCTTTTTGTTAAGGTTGTGGCTCGTGAATTATGTTATCTTCTCCCCTTGCCTGGAACACTTACAGTATATACTGTTGATAAAACAGCGAGGTGTATAAAGGGAAAACGAAAACATTTGTCACGCAGCCTATTCTGTCTTCCTTTGATGTTAATAATAAATGCTGAGCTGAGATTTAAAAAATGCCATATCAGATAGGTGTCTCGTTAAAATGAAGTAAATATCTCAATTTTATTGCTGGTTTGGAGTAAACAAAAAAAGAAAAAATGATTACCATCCACAAATGAGGATGTAGTTTTCTAGAATGTTGATCGTACAGTAACATACGATGTTTTGAAGTATGACTGTTGAGTAGAGAGGTCACTGACTTTTATAAGCAGCGTGTTTAGTCAATGCAGTATAGGTTCTTTTGTACTTAACTTCAGATCATTATCATCCTCAAATCTTGAATTCTACAAAGCATATAATTTTTGTAGCACATTCATGAATTTGCAAATTGTGAGCATTTTGTCTGCCACCTTCCTTAATGTGCTTTCTGATCTTTTTAAGGACAATATGGGTATCATTTTGAGCGGCACTGTGGTTCTGTGCTTACACCTCCACTGCGCTGGCATGTTGAGCCTGATCACAGTAATTTTGCCCTTGCAGCCCTCCTTGGAATACTTTGGCCCAGTGTTTGTTTGTCTGGGCTAGGTAGAATTGTCCTGTGTTCATTCTGTTTTTTCCTCATGTGTAGTACTTTGGTGTGCTTACATTAACTGAGTACAGTTTAGATTTTCAAGGAACTATTAAGCAACTCCAATATAAAAGTCTTTGTGGACTTCCATCTGTGTCTTTCAGGGAGACCTCCTCTGCTTCATGTAACCCATCTGCTCCCCCCGAGGAAGGGCCTCCTCACCTTCTCCCAGGAGGGAGTGCACCCTTTGAGGGGTGGGGGTGTTCAATAGGGCTCTGTATGGGTTTGCTTCACATAGGCACTTTCAGGGAATGGGAGATAACTTGCTTGGTTCAAAGGTAACTGTGATACTGAAAATTCTTTAGCAGTCTTTCCCTTGATAGTGTTGCTCAAGTAATAGGAGTTTACACACACAGTGGAAGAGGTCTCTTGGCTCTGTTTGGGCCATTTTCCTAGTTTGAGTTGCAGCCAGTTGCAGAGTTTTTCTGTTACTTTTCTTACCGCATCTGTTACTTGGCCTTAGCTGTGCGTCCATCTTTCTTGATTTAGTGTTGGCCGCACTGATGAAACACTAGTCCAGGGAGAGGAAGCGTTGACTGAAGTCATGGGCCTGGTTGTAGTTATCCACCCAATTCTGGTGTGTGTTTCTGTGAGCTGTTGCGAGTTGGCTGTTGCTTCTGCGAGTTGATCCACAGTCTGTCCAGAAGATGCCACGAATACCATTGTTAGTTACAGTGCCCTCCAGTGCCAGAGGCACGGTCTACTCCTCCCTTGGAAGGAGTAGAAGCCCCTGGGAAGTTCACGGTGCAGAATCTGCACGTTGAAGTCCTTGAGTTTTCTACTTGAGAACAATTACTTTAAATTTTGTCTAGGCAAAGCTTCCCTGGAGTTAAGAGGGTTGGTTTGGTTATTTGTGTGGGTTGTTTTCTTTTGGGCAGAAGATGGGGTATGGGCCCTTCTCCAGCGGATCTTCCTGACCTGGGAATTGAACTGGAGACTCCTGCATTGCAGGTGGATTCTTACCTACTGAGCTATCAGGGAAGCCCTTTATATTTTAAAAGTGCACACTGATTTGAGGTATTCAGACTTTGGGTCCACCATTAGTAGCTGTATCTAAGAACTTCTTGGGCTTCTGCTAAAGGAGCTCTCCAGGGGCTGCTGACTTGCCTCATGTGGGTGGAGACAACAGCCATACTTGGTGTGATCTTTGCTCCTTAGAAGGGTCCTGAAGGCGCAGGCTGGAGGGGCTGTTGGAATTTTGCTTCCCATTGGTTTCTGTTTTCATACTGGTACCAGGCATGGTTTGCCTTTTGACCTATAGGCATCATTTTTTAAAAATTTATTTTGGTAGAAAAGTTCAGGATACTTTTTATATTTGGAGGCCTTGGCTTTAGCTTCCCCCCCCCGCCAAGCAAAAGGAAGTTTTGGGGTCTTTATAATTTAAAGAGGCACATGTTTGGAAGCAATTTAGTAGGACACTTTTAAACCATTATTAATCTTTCGAAGGGCCCAGGCCAAAGAGGACTACACAGCTGTTGATTGCTGTTTTTACTTCTTACTGGCAGAAGCAATGTGTCATTGTACCTGCCTCCGTCTCCAGTAAGAGGGGGGAAAAAAGGTACCCAGGGACACTTACGCAGCAAGGCATCTGGGGAGGTGCTGTGGGGAAGTTCCAAGGTGAACTCACCTTAGTTCCTTTGTACCTTCACTGAATTAGGCTGGGAAACAGGAAGCAATGATATTAAGGAAATCTGTTTGAAAACTCGTGATGTTCACTGTGATTCTTGTGTCCTTCTGAAAATGCTCTTGATTAATGAGCTGAGGAAGAGGACTTAGTTGTGTTTATTCTCAAGTTCTGGCCTCATTAGTTTATGAAAGTTCAGTGATTATGTGGTGGTTATAGTTTTTTTACAAAAAGAAAAATTCAGATTTTCAAATGAAAGAAATGATGAAATGATTCTGGTTTTCACACAAGAATGTGATTATAATATCCACCAGCAATAAATCAATAAATCTTTGCTAATCCTGGGCTTTGAGATAGTCAAAAAAGACTCTCTCCAGATTTTCATTTTAAGTGAGTGTTGGTCTGTTGATAGATTTTGACTTCAGCTGTAGAAGATAAAGCAGAGAGAGGGTACTCTTATATTTTTATTTATTATTTTTTGGCTGTCACACAGCTTGTGGGATCTTAGCTTCTGGCAATGAAAGTGCCAATTCTTAACCACTGGACTGCCAAAGAATTCCCTTATATTTAAAAAATATGATATTATATATTTATTCATTGCCACATGAGTGTTCTTGTTAGGAAGATTTTTCCTTTTCTTAAAAATTGTTTGTTTAAAAAAAATTTAACACACCCTGAAGTAATATACCCACCCACCTTGCTTAGAGAATGTACTCTCAGCTTCTCAGAAGGACTGAACAGTAATGGGGGCGCTGGTCTACCCTGGAGTCGTAGCTTTCTTTGCTTTTTCCCCCTAGATGGGGCCGTACTTTTGCCCCACAGTCCTCCATCTAACGAGCCTAGTTGTGGAGTAGGTGCCCACCCTTTTTGCTCCCCTGCTGTACTCCCAGCTTGGAAGCTCACAGCCTCAGAAGATGCCCGGTGTAGTGTGGTCATCTACAGATTTTTCTGGGTCATTCCCCCTCACTCCCATGTTCTCTCAGCACCGGATTCGTGGTCATTGTTAGAGAATCAGGTATTTCTTCGGAGGTTCCTTCTAGCCCCTCATCCTCTCAGCTCCTCGACCACCTCTCTTCCCACGGGTGTGTCTTGCCCTCCTTCAGCTGCCTCCACCCATAGCCTTATTTTCAGCATCATACTATCTGGCTATGACACCTGATTTTCAGCTCACTACCCCTGCTCCTCATCTCCAACAGTCCTTTAATTCCTCTGGGACTTAAATTGGCCTCACCACTTTGCACTCACCACCCTGCCCTCCCTGGGCCCAGTGACTTGACGATTCTCTTTCTTGAGCTTTGAGCCCCTGGTTCAACCCCTATCCCTACCTAGCGTATACCCGTGATCCCTTTCCTGTCCCTTCCTCCATCGTCCTCCTCTGGCAAACCCAAGTGCTGGTTCACTTTAATTCTCTACGTCCCTCACCCCTGCTTTGAGTGACTAAGTGTGGCTCGAGAAAAACATGAGGAAAGCAGCTGGTCTCACTTTAAATTCATGACTGCTCACTTCAAGCGAGTCCTCTCTGCAGACTGGGGCATCAGGTTCCTCTTCCTAATTTATATACCTTCACGCTCACCTGGATGATTGTTCATACTTTCCCTCCTCTCCCTGAATCTCCAGGGTCTCCTGCTCTGTCCTCACTCTCACCTGATTAATTCCTGTTACACTGAGAATGAAGAGAAAGAAATCGATCCATAGAGATTTAAATTGGCAAATCAATGAAACATTCAGTAGGGATTTTTAAAAAATTAAACAGGGGAAGCATAAGGAAGAAAATAAAAGAACCCTATAGTTTCACCATCTAGAAAACCCTTGTTGCTGTTAAAGGAAAAAAATTAATACATGTGTATAGTTAGAAAATTCTAACAGTGCAGAAAGTGAATAGTGAACGTCTACCTCCTGATCCAGTGTTCTTCCTCACAGGGAGCCTCTGTGAGTGGTTCCTGTGATTTCTCCCTCAATAAGTTTTGTCTCCATCTATGTTCATGTGTTATCTACATATTCTTTAAAAGTTATACAGAAAAATTGTAGTATAAACACTGTTTTGTCTCTTCTTAAGCTGTAGACATTTAAGTAGATTTATTGAAATCAAAAGATACTTTCTTTGAATTTTTTTACATCAAATTGTGAAATTATTTCAGTCAAATTGTTGTTAAAATGCCTCTTTTTCTTATTTATTACATATATAATTTGGCTGAAATAAATTCACCTGATTTCAAAATAGGGACATGACTTCTGCTGAATAAATAGAGATTTGATGTTGAAAAAAATTTCTAATGACTTTTGTGTGTTAACTCAATCAGAGACTTTCTAAGAATGTTATCTTTCGCCTTCTGGATAAAGAGATTAGTGCCTACTTATCACATGAAATTTAGAAAATGTAGAAAAATGTAAAAAGAATGTAAAAATCACTTGATTCCTACCACTGGAAGTAAATCACGAACACATAGGATCATATGTTCAGTTTTTTTTTTCCCCTCTGCATAGTGTTTACATCAGTTATTTTAAAATCTCCATTTATTAACATTTTTATATTTTTTTCAGAGTCATATTAAATCAATAGACTCAGGAGAAACTAACATAGATGGAGCTGTAGGTGAGTAGATCATGGGACATTTTACATCTTTGCTTGAAGATTTTGATCCTATGATTTTGGACATGTAAATAAACATCTATAATAATTAACTGTATTTCTAGGACTGATGGCATCAGAAGAATTTATCAAGATCACACTATCGGCTTTTGAAGCAGTGATACAGTATCCTATTTTATTGAAAGACTATTGCTCTACGGTCAGTTTTGGCTGCTTTTGAAAAATATATTTTTTGGCTTACTTGGTAACTCTGTCTATAAAGAGATTAGTTTACATATACTTGGTCATATATGTTCCTCACATGAAATAACTATTGAGAAAAGCTGCCCCCCAGACAGGATGAACCTGAGAAATCTCTCCCTACCTTGTTGACTTGTTTTGGGGTTTTTCTTTGCTTATTATTTTCTTTCCCTTCTGGTCCACACCTAACTCACAGTGTGCCCCTTGTTATTCCTGGCCTAGAGTTTCTCAGCCTTGGCACTGGGCTTCCATGGTGGCTCAGATGGTAGAGTCTGCCTGTAATGCAGGAGACCCAGGTTTGATCCCTGGATTGGGAAGATCCCCTGGAGAAGTGAATGGCTACCCACTCCAGTATTCTTGCCTAGAGAACTCCATGGACAGAGGAGCCTGGTGGGCTACAGTCCATGGGGATCACAAACATGACCGAGCGACTAACAGTCTCACTTTCAACCCTGCCACTCTGGATGTTTGGAGATGGGCAGTTCCTTGTTGTGGAGGCTGTCCTGGGCATTGAGAGATGTTTAGCAGCATCACTGGCCTCTTCATAGTAGATTTGGAGGCTCCCCTCAGTTGCAGCAATCGAAAAGGTCTCTACATATTGCCAGATGCTTTCTGGGCATGGTTTTCCACTGTTGGTAGTAGTCCATCTGCCATTGACACATCTGCCGTATGTATCTGTTTGTAGGCTCTCTGTTCTGTTTCATGAATCTCTTTGTCTAGCCCTTTGCTTGTACCAGCTTATTTCTTCCTATCATAGTAAACCTGGAAACCTTGAGTGCTTCATGCTTTTTGACGTTTTTCCATTACTATTCTTTCCAAATACTTTATAGATCAGTGTGAGAAATTCACACAACCTCGTTGAAATATTTATGTGTTTTATATAGGAATTATAGATTAATTTTGCAATGAGGAGTTCATGATCTGAGCCACAGTTAGCTCCTGGTCTTGTTTTTGCTGACTGTATAGAGCTTCTCCATCTTCGGCTGCAAAGAATATAAACAGTCTGACTTCGGTATTGACCATCTGGTGATGTCCATGTGTAGAGTCTTCTCTTGTGTTGTTGGAAGAGGGTGTTTGCTATGACCACTGTGTTATCTTGGCCAAACTCTGTTAGCCTTTGCCCTGCTTCATTCTGTACTCCAAGGCCAAATTTGCCTATTACTTCAGGTATCTCTTGACTTCCTACTTTTGCATTCCAGTCACCTGTGATGAAAAGGACATCTTTTTTGGCTGTTAGTTCTAGAAGGTCTTGTAGGTCTTCGTAGAACCATTCAGCTTCTTCAGCATTACTGGTCAGGGCATAGACTTGAATTATTGTGATATTGAATGGTTTGCCTTGGAAACGAATAGAGATCATTCTGTCATTTTTGAGACTGCATCCAAGTACTGCATTTCGGACTCTTGTTGACTATGATGGCTACTCCATTTTTTCTAAGGTATTCCTGCCCACAGTAGTAGGTATAATGGTCATTTGAGTTAAATTCACCCATTCCAGTCCATTTTAGTTCACTGATTCCTAAAATGTCAATGTTTACTCTTGCCATCTCCTGTTTGACCACTTCCAATTGCCCTGATTCGTGGACCTAACATTCCAGGTTCCTATGCAGTATTGTTCTTTATAGCATTGGACTTCCATCACCAGTCACATCCACAACTGTGTGTTGTTTGGTGGCTCAGACGGTAAAGCGTCTGCCTACAATGCGGGAGACCTGGGTTCAATCCCTGGGTCAGGAAGATCTCCTGGAGAAGGAAATGGCAACCCACTCCAGTATTCTTGCCTGGAAAATCCCATGGATGGAGGAGCCTGGTGGGCTACAGTCCATGGGGTCGCAAAGAGTCGGACACGACTGAGTGACTTCACTTTCATTTTCTTTGTTCTTTCTGGAGTTATTTCTCCACTGATCTCCAGTAGCATATTGGGCACCTACCTACCTGGGGAGTTCATCTTTCAGTGTCCTATCCTTTTGCCTTTTCATACTGCTCATGGGGTTCTCAAGGCAAGAATACTGAAGTGGTTTGCCATTCCCTTCTCTAGTGGACCACATTTTGTCAAAACTCTCCACCATGACCTGTCTGTCTTGGGTAGCCCAACACGGCATGGCTCATAGTTTCATTGAGTTAGACAAGCTCTATACAGTCAGCAAAAACAAGACTGGGAGCTGACTGTGGCTCAGATCCTGAACTCCTTATTGCAAAATTCAGGCTTAAATTGAAGAAAGAAAGGAAAAGCACTAGACCATTCAGGTATGATCTAAATGAAATCCTTTACAATTATACAGTGGAAGTGACACATAGATTCAAGGGATTAGATCTGATAGACAGAGTGCCTGAAGAGCTATGGACAGAGGTTCGTGATATTGTACAGGAGGCATGGATCAAGACCATCTCCAAGAAAAAGAAATACAAAAAGGCAAAGTGGTTGTCTGAGGAGGCCTTAGCTGAGAAAAGAAGAGATGCTGAAAGCAAAGGAGAAAAGGAAAAATATACCCATTTGAATGCAGAGTTCCAAAGAATAGCAAAGAGAGATAAGAAAACCCTCCTCAGTGATCAATGCAAAGAAATAGAGGAAATCAATAGAATGGGAAAGACTAGAGATCTCTTCAAGAAATTTAGAGATACCAAGGGAAGATTTCACGCAAAGATGGGCACAATAAATGACAGAAATGAGATGGACCTAACAGAAGCAGGAGATATTAAGAAGAGGTGGCAAGAATACACAGAAGAAATATACAGAAAAGATCTTCATGGCCCAGATAACCATGATGATGTGATCACCTAGAGCCAGACATCCTGGAATGAGAAGGCAAGTGGACCTTAGGAAGCATTACTATGAACAAAACTAGTGGAGGTGATGGAATTCCAGCTGAGCTATTTCAAATCCTAAAAGATGATGCTGTTAAAGTGCTGTGCTCAATATGCTGCAAATTTGGAAAACTCAGCAGTGGCCACAGGACTGGAACAGGTCAGTTTTCATTCCAATCCCAAAGAAAGGCAATGCCAAAGAATGCTCAAACTACCACAAAATTGCACTCATCTCACACGGCAGCAGAGTAATGCTTAAAATTTTCCAAGCCAAGCTTTCAACAGTATGTGAACCGTGAACTTCCAGATATTCAAGCTGGATTTAGAAAAGACAGAGGAACCAGAAATCAAGTTGCCATTGGATCTGTTGGATCATAGAAAAAGCAAGAGAATTCCAGAAAAACATCTACTTCTGCTTTATTGACTACACCAAAGCCTTGGACTGTGTAGATCACAACAAACTGAAAAATTGTTCAAGAGATGGGAATACCAGATCACCTGACCTGCCTCCTGAGAAATCTGTTTGTGGGTCAAGAAGCAACAATTAGAACTGGACATGGAACAATAGACTGGTTCCAAATTGGGAAAGGAGTATGTCAGGGCTGTATATTGTCACCCAACTTGTTTAACTTATATGCAGAGTACATCATTAGAAATGCCGTGCTGGATGAAGCACAAGCTGGAATCAAGATTGCCAGGAGAAATATCAATAACCTCAGATATGCAGATGACACCACCCTTATGGCAGAAAGTGAAGAAGAACTAAAGAGCCTCTTGATGAAAATAGGAGAGTGAAAAAGCTGGCTTGAAACTCAACATTCAAAAAATGAAGATCATGGTATCTTGTCCCATCACTTCATGGCAAATAGTGGACAAACAATGGAAAGAGTGAGAGACTTTAGTTTTTTGGGCTCCAAAATCACTGCAGATGGTGACTGCAGCCATGAAATTAAAAGACAATTGTTCCTTGGAAGAAAAGCTATGACCAATGTATACAGCATATTAAAAAGCAGAGACATTACTTGGCCAACAAAGGTCCATCTAGTCAAAGCTGTGGTTTTTCCAGTAGTCATGTATGGATGTGAGAGTTGGACCATAAAGAAAGCTGAGCACTGAAGAATTGATGCTTTTGAACTCTGGTGGTGGTGAAGACTCTCGAGAGTCCCTTGGACTGCAAAGAGATCTAACCAGTCATTCCTAAAGGAAATCAATCCTGAATGTTCATTGTAAGGACTGATGCTGAAGCTGAAGCTCCAGTACTTTGGCTACCTGATGTGAAGAACTGACTCATTGGAAGAGACCCTGATGCTGGAAAAGGTTGAAGGTGGGAGGAGAAGGGGATGACGGAGGATGAGATGGTTGGATGGCATCACTGACTTGATGGACATGAGTTTGAGTAAGCTCCAGGAGTCGGTGATGGACAGGGAAGCCTGGTGTGCTACTGTCCATGGGGGCGCAAAGAATAGGACATGACTGAGCTACTGAACTGAACTGATAGATTAATTTGCACAGAGTTGACTGCTTTGAAGCTTCTCATCAATGACTATATTTTTATCTTCATTTATTTTTTTCCCTAACATATAGATCGGTGTCTGACCCGTGTCATTTTCCTTTTTTCTAAGAAACTTGACATTTCTTACAAGGCAAGTCTACTGGCAAAACAATTCTTCAGTTATTGTTTGTGTGAGAAATTCTTTAGTTTTCCTTTTATTCCCGAGGGATAATTTCACTCAGAAGTCTAGGTTGGTGGTGTTTTTTCCTTCTCAACACTACAAATATTTCATTCCAGCATGATATATCAGGTAAAATGACCTGAGATCAATGAGCTAGCTAGCTGTTATTATGAAGTTTTATGTTTCTTTGGCTAGGAGCCGGGCTGTGTTTACTGTTTGCTGTAAACAGGTTTCAGAGGCTAAAATTACCTGTAATGTCCTTGTCTCGTTTATCCTGTCATCTTCGGGTTTCCCTAGCAGCGCCTCTGGAATAAAGCCTATGCAGCTCTCTTGGTTGTAACCCCAATTATTACACAGGAGCCCTGTTGGTGTGGTGAGGTGTGGTGGAGCGGGTAGAGATCCACAGCTGCTAGGTTTAGGGCACGCTCCTTTTCTGGGCCTGTGCGCCTGGGCTGTGACCCTCACATATACTTCTCAGCACCCCCACCCCCTGCCCCAGTTGGTGAGATGGGAAGGCTTACAGGGCGTTGGAATTGGATATTTTCCCCCCTAGCTCAGGTTTTGGTAAAACCCGAGTAGGTTCAGCTTTTGGTAGAATAGTGTCTCTTGAGTCCAGCCTATGTTAAGGAGAAAAGAATGCTCTAAACATATTTCAGAATGGTTAGTTTTTCCTTTCCTCTGCCAGAAACGTGAGACTTTTCTCTGATCTTCAGTCTGAGAATCTGGTGGGGCTCTGGGAGGTAAAACTTTTGGGAGGTGGGTAGCTGCACTAAGGCTGGGCCTCCAGGAGGTTTTATCATCTCAGACTCTAACTCTAGTCAAGTGCTGTTTAAGTTTTTGTGCCAGTTGCTGGCTCCAGTGGCAGTTTCTGCTCCTGTTAAGCTGTGATTTTCTGTCTTGGCCTTTGTCTTCAGTTCTAGTGGACAGTTGGTTTTCTTTGTGACCTTAATTCTCTGATTTATCTGAGATGAGTTGTTGATTTTCAGTTTGTTTAGCTGTTTTCTTCTTGTGAGCATGATTATGATAGCTTTCCAGCTTTTTTTTTATATTTTGTAAAAGTCATGATATCATAGACCCTTAGAATTTTATCACTGTTGTAAACGGTGTCTTTTTAAAATTATGTTGTTTGATTGGTTGTTGTAGAAACATTGGGAAGAGTATTGATTTTTGGATATTCATCTTCTGATAGTCTTGCTTTTTGGACCATGCTTAATTGTCAAACTTATAGAGTTGGACATGTAGATAATTTTATTTTAGTCCCACTCCTCTCTTAATATGCTCTCTTAAACCTTCAAGATGGGTGTTGAGCATGTTGATAGGGGTTGATGGTGAGATGTATTTCTCTTGTTTGCATAGTTTTTGCCTTTGACATAACTGAGAGTTTAGAGTTTTCAAAATTCCTTTGTGAAATTTGAGGTCTATTAAGTGACGTGACATCACTCAATGAATGAGGGTGGAAAAAAAAAAACAAAAAACCTAGTCCTTGTATGGGTCTTGTACAACTGTCTAGATATATTGTCATGTGTAAATTTATTTTGTGAAGTTGCGCTAGAACAGGGTGATACTGATGGGCCACTACCCATGTGTGGAGATCCTCACCTGTGCAGGGCATTCTTTCATTGGTTTGGACAACAGGAGGGTGATGTTGGGCTGTGGCCACTTCTGCCTTTTGTCTGTGGTGAGAACGAATACGTATCTTAGGATCAGGAATCAATGCAGGTATAAACAGTAGAGTTTTATTTATTGTCACCGAAATAGTTCACCAGCTGAGACAGTTGTTTTGAGAATTAGACAGTGGGAGTGATTTGTCCTTTCTTCATCACGCGTTTTCATCCCGGGGGTAAATTGTTACTGTGGAGTCGATTTCAATCCATATTTGATGGTGCTGTGTCTGATATAACAAGAAAATCATAGAGGTGGTATGTGTAATGGATTTAGATCTTTTGAATCTGCATCTCAAAACCACCAAGATCAACTTGTCATAGTGCTTTGATGTATTTGTGAAAACATGAGGATTATGTATCTCCTTTTTTCCCAACATTCTGATGATTGTTTAAACTTGATTAATGATCACCAGCTTAAATGTATATTAATTTGACAGTTCAATGTCAGTGCATGCCAGGCATATTTTGTATTACATACTAACATTCCTTTCATCAACTCTGAAGGTTTTGATAAACTACTGTCTTGATGATCACAGTTATTTTGACCTGAAGACTTTTTCAGGTTGAAATGAGCTTGGTTGTTTATTAAATGTCATGCAGAGTTTAGATGCTGGGTAAATTTAGCTGTTGATGTTTTTCACCCCTCTGACTAGTGATTTGTCAGTGAAAAACAGTGTGGGTAGTGGTTGATATTGTAACAGGGGCGGGGCAGGTGTGACTGACACTTAGCATGTGAGCACGTGACCCTGGGGGGTGGGTGAGGACTGTGGCTAGAGGCCCACTTTGCCTATGGTCAGCAGGGCAGTGGTCCTCGTGGCAGAAAGTGCAGTGAGAGGTGGGTTGTGGCCTTCTTTCCCAGGACCTCCAGGCCCTCAGCCTAGTGGGTGAGGTGGGGGCCCGGGGACAGGCAGGGGACTGTGCCCTGCAGGCCCCAGAGCTCTTGCCAGGCCCCCCACTGGCCAGGCCCAGGCTTTGAGGAGATGCAGGCTGCCGGGGTCCAGCCCCAGTGGATCCAGGGAATTCGAAGGGGAGACAGCTTTGGCGATCAGGATACGATAGAATTAAAGATATAAAGTGATCAAATAAGGATAGCTCAGTGAGAAAATTCAGAGGAGAAAAGAGGCTGAATACCTTGGTTTACGTGGAAAGCTAATAAAATTCCAAGATTAAGGAATTTGTGTCACCTATGTAGGCTTCAGGCGTCCTCCCATTCTCCCAAAGGAGAGGAGACACTAAGGCCTCCCCGGTCAGATCTTAGAAGCCCCAGCATAGTAGGCTTGATGAGCCTCCACGCTCCAGATGGGAATTCAGCCAGAAGGTAAGAGAAGGAACGACATGGGGAGACCAAGTTTCAGTGAACAAGGCCCGCACTTTATTTTCCAAAGTAGTTTTTATACCTTAAGTCATGCATAGAGTATAATGGGGGGTAGAGTCAGCAGTAAGCCAGACTTTCTTCCTGCAAATTTATCATATGCAAAAGTTTAGGTGATTTACATCATCTTCTGGCCAAGAGGCCTGTTAACATTTTATGACCCTTTCTTCAGAAAACTTATTTTTCTCTAAAGGTGATTATTCTAAAGTCAGGCACCACCCTCTGAAAGCATTAGATAAAGTTGCATTCCTATAGGGCAAAGGTGTGGTGGGCTATAACAAGAAAAGAATTAACTCAAGGGTCCAAGGTTACAAACACTAAAGCTACTACTTACATTCCTATACACCAATTATATTAATCAATACACTCCCAGGGACACAGTAGGTAAGGGATATGGAAACTTAGCAGCAATCATTGACCCAACAAGTGAAAAACCCTTCACCAATACAATTTCTAATCAATCTTTTAACTGCTCAAAGGAATCTGTATTTAGACAGTTTAGAACATCTCATGCCTCTCACGGTTGGGAGGCTCTGAACAATCACATGTGGCCGGAAGAACCTTCAGAGGAGTTTGTAGGTTGAAACACTCTTGTCACTCCCAGGATCTTTATTAACTGGAGCTGTAAGTTAACTCTTTTTCAGAGAGAGGTGGTGGGGGACAGCCCCCCGTAAAGTCAGAGGTGTAGGTGAGAGCACAAAGCAGTAAAGTAGGCAGACTCTGGTTTTGGGGGTAGATGCTCGAGAATTTCCAGGGGGACTCCTGAGGCTTGATCCCGCCTTTGCGTGTGTCGAGCCTCCTTCCTCATGACCTTTGCCACAGGCAGAGCTCCTCACGCCGGCTCCTGGCAGCAGGCCTCTCCCCTACCCCCACCTTCATGACCTAAAGGTGGCGGCGGTCATCCTGGATGTTGGTCCACAAAACTGCCCCTGTTAGGGCAGCCCGAGGGCCACGGCGTGCTGGGCGCCTGGCTCCCTCAGTGATGACAGCTGGGCGGAGTCGAGACCTGGCCCTGAGGATGCTGCCAGCTGAGATCCGCCTCCTCAGCTGGGCAGGGCACTGGTGGGAGGACCAGGCTGGGGGCTGTGCCAGCCTTCAGGGCAGGGGGACTGACCTGAATGGGGCCCCTTCCTCTTAGCCAGGCCTGGGCCTTGGAGGGTGAAAGGTGAGCCTGGTGACCTTGTCCCGTCTTATCAGAACAGAGAATAACATTTGTTTGGTGAAGGTTTATGGGAACATTGTGACCAGCTACAAGAACACAGGATCTGACACCTAGAAGTCTGCAACAACTAACTACGCCCCTCCCTCACCTTTTCGATGAAAGGCTTGAGCTGAAAGCTTTCAGGGAGTTTGGGGTTTTTTGGGCATGAACCACTCATCCCCTTGCAGGGCCCCGCACTAAACCATTCTCTGCTCCAAACTCCGACCTTTGAGTGTTGTTTGACCCCGCTGTGCATTGGGCACACGGACAGTATTCGTTTTTTGTTTGTTGGGATTTGAACGGAGTCTTTTACGTCTTGTCTTTTAGGTGGTTGATTATATCCTGCCCCCCTTGGTGTCATTGGTTCAAAGCCAGAATGGTAAGTGTGACCTCGTCAACAAGCACCAGCAGGTACACGTTCTATTTTCCTTCCGACTCCACGTGGTCACGTTCTTGGCATCTCTCTGTCTTTCCAGTGGAGTGGAGACTCTTTAGCTTGCGGCTACTCTCAGAAACCACATCTCTGCTTGTGAACCAGGAGCCTGACGACGGCAAGGAGGTGGTGAATGTCGACTCTGACAACAATCTTCTGGCTCTAATTAGAGATGTCTTACTTCCCCAGTAAGTCCCATATGCTGCACTCAGGCAGGGAAGGGTGGGGTGCCCAGGATGCCACCATCAAATCAGGTCCAGTAGTGGGCTTGGGGTCTCAGGGAGGGTCCTTGTATTTTCATGTGTGTGCTCACGCACTCACTGTAGGAGGTCTAGAAAGAGAGGCAGTAACTACTACACTGCTTGGGACCGAGGAGAATCTCAGTCCATCTTCAGAAACATCTATTCAGAGCTTTATCTGTTTTTCATAAGGCACATGACTGAACTTTTGCAGATTCAAAGGTGTTTGTGGCCAGAAGGATAAGGTTTTTTATTCAAGGTCAGCATGATGAGACTTCTGAACTTGAAACTGGGACTTTTCCTGGACCTACTCAGAAATAATAGAGAAGGAAGGACATCTTCCTTCACTCCTCCCCAAACTCTTAGAGTGGAAATTGTTTAATTAAAAATAATATATTTGGGGGAGCTGAGGTGGGGAATAGTACCAGAACAGTTAATGAGTACTAATTAACAGAAGGGGTGTATTTTTTTCTTTTACTCCATTGCTTATGTAGCAGACACACAATGGGATGACTGCTGAGAGTACCCAGTGCAAATATGTTAAGCTCTAAAATGGCATGTTATAATTCAAGCAACTCTGTAAATTTTATCAAACAAAAGAAATTGAAATTAAATAAGTGCATGCCATATATCACTATTAAATATTTTTTTTTCCCCAAAATTAAACAAATGTTGGAAGGTGTGTCAGGCATTGATGTGCATGCCTGGCCTTGCTTCCTCAGGGCCTAGGCTGCAGTCTGAGTCAGGCCAGCAAGTTTGCAAGGATGGCCACTGCACCAACTGCTCCCTGACATTTGTTAAACATCTCAAGATCTTTCTCATTAAAAAAAAAATTTTTTCCCACGATATAGAAACGAGATCTAATTATATTCTGAAGAGCCCAACCACTGCTTGTTGACTCAGGAAGATATATTTTACGAAATGTGTAGCCAGTGTGTGGCAACCCTACTCCCAGCTGAGAGAGCCTGTCTTGACTCATGGGAGCTTGACCCCTGACGGCTTGATGTATAAGGCCAGCCCCTTGGTTCTTTCTGCTCCCCATGCTTCTGCAGTTAGGTTCAGGGAGAGCCTTGGTAACATACAGTAAGAACACTTTTGAAACCCCCATGTAAGAAAATGATAATCTATATGAAAAAAAAATTAAACCTTGTCATTTGTGCTTTTTCAGTGATAAACTGTCAATGAATATATTTTTGGTTGCATTTGTTATGTATGCATATGTGCATATATGGTTTGTACTTAATGTGGATGAATATAAGATTCAAATCTTTTTTTAAAAAAATGACGGATTGCTTGCCATGCACTGTGTGGCACATGGGATCTTAGTTCACTGCTGCTGCTGCTGCTGCTAAGTCACTTCAGTCGTGTCCAACTCTGTGCCACCCCATAGATGGCAGCCCACCAGGCTCCCCCGTCCCTGGGATTCTCCAGGCAAGAACACTGGTTCCCTGAGCAGGGATCAAATCCATGACCCCCTGTGTTGGAAGCGTGGAGTCTTAACCACTGGACTGCCAGGGAAGTCCAAAGATTCAGATTTGTCTCATGGAACCGATCAATATTTTCACTGCCGTCCTACATTTCCTAACTACTTACATATAACCATATGTATCTTTCTGACAACAAAATGCTTAAGTGTAGTTTTGTGCAAAATACGTGTTTTTAAAAAAACGTTATGTATTTATTCGTTTTTGGTTGCTTTGGGTCTTTGTGGCTGTGCATGGGCTCTCTGTAGTTGCCGCTTGCAGGCTGTAGGGCACGTGGGGTCGGTATTGTGGCACATAGGCTTTGTTGCCCCAAGGCATTTGGGATATTCCCAGATTAGGGATTGAACCTGTGTCTACTGCAGGGGCAAGCAGATCCTTAACCACTGGACCACCACGGCAGTCCCAAGGGTTTCAAAAGATATACTTTGGATATCTGTTACCTGACAACTTGTACTGAAATTGTACTGAAGCATTTTCCAGGACCTGAGATGTCCCCCAAGTATTTCTCCCAGTAAAACTTCTTGGCTTAACGTTAGTTTGTTAACACCTATGCACGTTTATCTAATTTCGTTTCTAAAGTCTGCCCACTTTTGGAACAGTTTTTAGTGTAGAAAGTATTGATTCTATAACTCAGTGCTCCTATTTTATTCATCTGAGCTGTAATGAATAATATGTATTTCCTTTCATGTGCATCTGTACCTTTTCCGGAGGTGAGGAATTAAAGAGGAAAACACACATGTAAATCACATGGCAATTCAAGAACAAATGTAACGTAGATGAGCTCAGGTCTTTGTTCAGCAATTTGAAACATACTTTGGATAATAGTATGGGATTTACTGGGATGTAATGTAGAAGGTTTTCAAAGCTTGTGGACTGATTCTGATGTGAAGCGTAGGTCTGGCTCTGCATTTCATTCTCTAAGCCTCAGTTTCCTCATCTATAAAAGGAGGATGCTGCTGCTGCGGCTGCTAAGTCGCTTCAGTAGTGTCCGACTCTGCGTGAACTCATAGAAGGCAGCCCACCAGGCTCCCCCATCCCTGGGATTCTCCAGGCAAGAACACTGGAGTGGGTTGCTATTTCCTTCTCCAATGCATGAAAGTGAAAGTGAAGTTGCTGAGTCCTGTCCGAATCTTAGTGACCCCATGGACTGCAGCCTACCAGGCTCCTCCATCCATGGGATTTTCCAGGCAAGAGTACTGGAGTGGGGTGCCATTACCTTCTCCATAAAAGGAGGATAATAGTATCTAATTCAGAAGATTCAAAAATGGGGATTACATGGGATGCTTCTCTTAGAGCACCTAGTGCAGTATGTGGGACATAATACGCTCTAGACAAACATGGAGCTCCACTACTCTTTTTATTAGGAACATTATCACACTCTCTCATACTAAACTCTAAAATGAAGATTGTGCTGGTACAGTGGTGTTAGTCACTCAGTTGTGTCTGACTCTTTGTGACCACATGGACTGTAGCCCACCAGGCTCCTCTGTTCAGGGAATTCTCCAGGCAAGAATACTGGAGTGGGTTGCCATTTCCCTCTCCAGTGGTACAATAATAGTATATATCTCATAGGAGTGGCCATTAAATAGTTAGTAATAATTGTGCCCACTTGTCATATATAGTAAGGGCTCAATAAGTAATCTGTACAAATTTTAAAAAATGAAATATAAGTGATGCATTCATTTAACTTATATAATGGAAAACTAGAAACCTAGACAAGCAATTTGGTTTCTGAAGATAGCTCTTGGTAATTATAAGTTTAGAAATGCCCATAATGGTATGTACCTATAATGGCTTAAGAATAATGAAGTTTCTAGAATTTATAGGAGCTATATAGCACCTGCTTCAGTGTGCAAATAGACATATTAATGTTGATCCTTTTAATTTTGTTAAAGTTTTAATTATCTTTGAATGTAAACACTACTTTAGATACAGCCACTGTGACAATCTTTTCAGTCTTTTAACCTGAAAGTGTTGTATTAGTTAGGACAGTTTTATTTGCAAACAGTAATACTTAACTCAGACTAACTTGCTAAGTAATTATTTTCTTACATAACTAAGAAGTCAGACTTGTGCTGGTGTCAAATACAGCTGAATTCGGGGGTTTGAATTATGTCCACAGTACTGTGTGGATGTGTCCTCCTCACCGTCTCTACTCTGCCTGCATCTGTGCGGCTTTGTTCTCAGGGAGGCTCTTTCTGCTCAGTTAAGTGGCCCCTGGGTGATGATCCTAGGGGAAGAGTGGATGTCTCTTCTAAGAGCTGTTGTAAAATTTTCAGGGAGCACAGTAATTTAATCTTGTTAAGTACCATGTAATACCTGTGTTCCAGGTGGTTCTCAGAACTGTGGTGTGATTTGAATGAAAACTCAGTTGTAAGAATAAATGCCATATTAAAATAAATATTAGTTATGATTCTCAGAGAAATGGAAGGAATAAGATGTATGTGAGTATGTGTGTGTGTATGTGTGTATATATATATATAGAGAGAGAAAGAGAGCGAGAGAGTGTGAGAGCAGAAGAGAGATTTGTTATAAGGAATTGGCTCACGTGATTATGGAGGCCAAGAAGTCCTAAGATTGGCAGTCTGTAAACGAGGACCCAGGTGAACCAATGGTATAGTTCCAGTTTGAGTGTGAAGGCCTGAGAACCAGGAGAGCTGAGAGTGTGCCAGTCTGAGAGCTGACAGGCTGGAGACTCAGGAAGAGTCAGTGTCTCCATTTCAGTTCAGAAGCAGTAGAAGATGCCATGTCCCAGCTCAGGGAAGCGGGGCAGGGGGAGTTCCTTCTGATTCAGTCTTTTTGTTCTCTTTCAGCCTTCAATTGATGAGACGAGGCCCACCCACGTTAGGGAGGGTAATCTGTGTTAGTCTATTGAGTGAATCTTACCTGGAAATACTCTCACTGATGTGCTGAGAATAATGGTGAGACATCAGTAATGAACCCTTCATGGCCTGTGGCCCCGTCAAGTTGGCACATAAAGTTAGCCATCGCCCCAGCTATCATAGATACCATGGGTAAATGACTTACTATATGAGCTGTAAATATCAAAATACCGTCAGCTCTAGTTACTGTCCATGCTCTGCTTTCTAAAGGGATGAACTTCGGTTTCACATGTTTGTTTAGTGCCTTTCGTATATGGAAGATTATATAATACGACTTATACAGAGTTGGTATTTGAGTCAGACTTTGAAACCTGAGAATGATTAGATAGAAGAGGAATGGATACCCTAGGCTGGAATGGGGTAAGCACAGGCCTGGAAGAGGCAGAGCAGTGGGCAGTAAGCAGACCAGGGATTGAACTGAGTCTCCTGTGTCTCCCGCATTGGCAGGTAGGTTGTTTACCACTGTGCTGGGAAGCCCCTCACTTAAGTATACATTAAAGAAATATGGAAGCCACCTTTCTTAAACTGTGGGTCTGTACATGTTTATAAACGTGCTTTAGAACATGTGTTCTTCCTGAAATATTCTGTGTGCTTTTGATTTTTACCCATTTAACTTTTTTAAGCTTAGGATTTCTCGACATTATATGCCACACGACAGTACTTCCTACGGCTTACCTGTTAACATGGCCCAGAACACTAGATTCCTTTGATCACAGTCTAAATAGTATTCTGTTATGGACATTTCCATGTCAGGAGCAAGAAAGGGATGTTTCCATCACAACTTTAATTTTGTATAGAAGTATTAACTAACAATACAAGAAAATTAAACTCTAAACATTCTATTAGCTTTTCTATTGATACATAACACGTTAATGGCTTCCCTCGTAGCTCAGTCGGTAAATAATGTGCCTGCAATGCAGGAGACCTGGGTTCAATTCCTGGGTTGGGAAGATCCCAACCACTAGAATTCAGGACTTCCCTGCTGGCTCAGACAAGTAAATAATCTGCCTGCCAATGCAGGAAACTCAGGTTCGATCCCAGGGTTGGGAAGATCCCCTGGAGAAGGAAATGGCAACCTACTCCAGTGTTCTTGCCTGGTAAATTTCATGGACAGAGGAACCTGGCGGGCTATAGTCCATGGGGTCACAAAGAGTCGGACACAGCTGAGTAACTCACATGCACAATACGATACTGGGCTTAGTCCTTGTCTGAAGACTCCAGGAAAATTCTGCTTCTGGGCTCATTCAGGCTACTGGCAGAATTGTTTCTCGTGGTTTGTATTAGTTTTTCAGGGCTGCTGTAACAAATTACCATACAGAGACCGGCTTAAAACAACAGAACTGTTTTCTTTCATGATTTAGGAGGCCAGAGGTCTGCCATCAAAGTGTCAGCAGGGTTCTTTCTTTGAGGGAGACTCTAAGGGAGAATTGAGTATAGGCATCGTGGGTTTATGGCAGTATCCCTCCAGTTCTGTCTGCATTCATGTGGCCTCCTCGCCTCCCAGCTTCGCAGTTTCCTCTGCCTCTCTTGTAAGGACATCAGTCATTATATTTAGGGCCTACCCTCCATTCAGGCCCATCTTACCTGGAAATACTCAACTATATCTGCAAAGACCCAAATAAGGTCACATTCCCAGGGCTAGGGGTCAGGACTTGAACATGTCTTCTGGGGGCCATTATCTATACAGCTGTACACAGTTGCAGGACCAAAGCACCTATTTCTGTGCCACCTCCTGGTATTTTAGTTGCCCAGAACTCCTTTCACATGGCCCCTCCATCTTCGAATCAGCAGCAGTTTGTCAAATCCCCTTCATGCTTGCCATTTCCCTGACTTCCTCCTTGGCCACCAGCTGGAGAAAACTGTCTACTTATTGAGCTTGGTAATGTCAGTCATTGGCAGTCTGGATCTTGTGATTAGAATATATTTGTATTCAGATCTCCGTCCTGCCATTGACTTGGTGTGTGTACCCTTACTTCCTCCTCCCTCCCCACCTCTTCTCTCCATTTTTGCCCTTTCTTCAAGACAGTTGGAATGCCAACTGTTATCTGTATGATTAATGAGAAAAAGTTTTTTTTTTTTTCTGAGAAGAAAGATAAACCACATGTACTCAGAAAATTGGCATGATTTTTTTCAGCAGAGACAAGATTTAATTTTGAAGGTTGCTGCAGAAGAAAAAGAGGCAATATTTAATGGAGCTTAAGCCCAGACTGACCTCATTAATTAAAATCATTACTGCTCAGAAGTTTTATATCAAAGTTATTATCAGTGAAATCTTAACACTGAAAAGTAGTCTTCTGACTGAAAATTTTTTTCTGTCGCTTGTTACATAAGGGGAAGGCATTGCTCTTTCAGTATTTAGCTGTAAATGGGACTACATCATCCGTTCAGGGAACACATCATTACTCTTCTTAGGGAAGAGGAAATTCTAATATTCATACAAACATAAATAATGTAATTTGAACTCCCTTGTGTGATCATTCATAGGAGGTTTAAAACCCTTCCTTCGCTTCTCTCTCTCCTTTCTTTCTTTATTCATTCAATAAATGATGTCAAGTGACTTCTGTGTCAGCCACTCAGGATACTATGGTGAGAAAGACTGAATCCCTGCCTCTTGGTGCTCTTACAGTCTAGTGGGTGAGACTAAACAAATGAACACGTAAGGTGATTTCAGTTCATTGTGAGCGCTGTGAAGAAAAACCAGAATGGTGTAAGTAGATAGAGAATGACACCTGCCATATCCACAAGGGGTGGTGTGGCCATCAAGCTGTCCGCTGCTGCAGCCTCCCCAGACTGTGTACCCTGGGGGGATTCAGGATGGAGGAAAGAATAGGTCCTTGATAGCTAAGGTGTGTATCAAAGGAATGATTTCAGCAATCCCAGACTCTTGCATCTTCCCATACAGAGAAAAGTGCTAGATTGATTAACTTGAGATGTCTTATTTTTCTTTAATTAACAGTAATCCTTTGTTCCAACTATCTACCTATTTTTTGTTATAAAAGTGCCTATATATCCTGGCTCCTCTCTTTCCTCTTTGTGCAGTCCCTCAGAGCTATCTGAGAGGTTGCCTCTCAGGTTTAAGTCCCCAGCAAGTCTGCCAAATAAAAGGTGTCTCAAGTTTTAGTTTATGCTTTTTTCACCTCAGTTGACGTGGGGAATGGAGGGAGAGCTTATTTTATTTAGGTAGCATATCAAGGAAGGCTTTATGCCCGGTAGAAAGCCATGGGGGAAACTGTGCTATGAAATTTGCCTTTGGTAGATTGGAACCACTTTGCCAACATGTTTTTGTTCTATTTTCATATTTTCTTTTGGCTTTGAGTGTTTTGTGTTGAAAAGAGATCATGCTGATGTAAACGTGTTTACAGTGTTTTTATGACAGTAGAGCATTCAGCATTTCTCTCCTGGGTAAAGTGAGTACTGTCTTTTTTTTTCCTTTCCTTCTGTTTTCTAATTCTCTTGTGACCTGTACAATCATCAGGACTATAATGACTTCATAAATTATTAAGACTTTGTTTTTCAGAATTTCAGAAAGGACTGTATCCTCGACAACTTAGAATTGTATTTCCTTTTAGAAATATGAAATTATAAATGGGTTTTGTTGTGGCAACACACTGTAGAGCTTGTCTCTGAAATAACATCCAGCAAAGTCTTGAGTTTTACTACCAAATTTCTATGTTAGTGGCTCAAAAGACATCCAGATGTTTCTCTGTATTGCATCTTTATCTTCCTTAACTATGTATTCTGTGTTAAAATAGGCATGAACTTGACCAACTTTGATGGGAATCAGACTATGTAGGAGTATTTCATTTTCAGCCTTTCCTTAGATAAACTTTTTTTTTTTGCAGAGAATATTTAAATATTTTTGTACCAAATGAAAGTTCCACTTTTTTCCTTCTACTTAAATCCTTTTATGTTTCTAAGTGTTTACCTAAGTCAGTGCATTTAGGTACATAGGTACAGTGATTTTTTTTTTCCCCCTCCCTTGGGGGAACCACCTATGAGAATCTAAATTGGGATAATTTGAGAAGTAAGGATAAATACTCTTTCATTCCTCTGAATCAGAATAATTCTAGTGCTCCAGTTTTTTTGCATAGTATTTTGTAAACCTTGAGAATTACTTTATTGAAGTCATTTTTGTGTGTTTTTTTTTTTTTTGGAGCCTTTTGGGCCTTTATAATTAAAATTTGTTGTTGATTTTATCCAAGAAGCCAGACATTAGGGCTTACTATCTGAAATTATATTTAATACTTATTTTGAAGTCTTACCTTTCTCTCAATTAAAAAATGTAATATATATATAATATATATGTGTGTGTGTATATATATATATATTCCCACCATTTGTTTATTTCTCCATCCACTTATGTGTCCAGGTTACTGCTGATATACTTGAGTATCTATGCATTCATACAAGACAAGAGAGTATTGCATAGAACTCAGGTCACGTGAAAACACAAGACTGGAAAGTCTTAGGGTATAAACTTCAGTTCATAAAAGTTTTTGACTCAGTTCATAAAATTTTGGAGTTGACTCAGGATACCACCTAGTACAAAGTTTGGAAGAGCCTGTACAGAAAATGCCAAGAAGAGTTGGTTATCTACCCCTTTCTCATAACAATCCAGAGTAAGTTCTCAGCCTTCTCTCAGGGTAGATTTCACCTCCATGTTTTGATGTTTGACAGTCCTCTCTTTATCTAATCCTACACATCTCTTTCCTTTAAGCTGTTTAAGCCTGAAATTCACGCTGCATTGTTACAAATGCATTTTAACATACTGCCTTCCTCATAGCTTTCCCTTGCTCAGAGACCTTGCAATATTCAGAATGCAGAAAATAATATTAACAGTTCTTACCCAGCCATTCAAGATTCTCAGTGTTTTGCCTCTTGCTTCCAATTTTATGTTAACATCTGCCTCCTCTACTAATGGTTTCTTCATTCCTAATGTGATTTACTTAGTACTTTCTGAAATTTCCTCCTTGCAGCCTGTCTCTTCCTCCAGACATGAGACTATGAATATCTAAGGAGAAGGAAATGGCAACCCACTCCAGTATTCTTCCCTGGAGAATCCCACAGACAGAGGAGCCTGGCAGGCTACAGTCCATGGGGTCGCAAGAGTCGGACACAGCTTAGTACACTGTCTCTGTGTCTCATACTTTTGCTAAGTCGCTTCAGTCGTGTCCGACTCTGTGCAGCCCCATAGACGGCCTCCCACCAGGCTCCCCAGTCCCTGGGATTCTCCAGGCAAGAACACTGGAGTGGGTTGCCATTTCCTTGTAAAAAGTGAAAGTGAAGTCGCTCAGTCGTGTGGACTCTTAGCGACCTCATGGACTGCAGCCTACCAGGTTCCTCCATCCATAGGATTTTCCAGGCAAGAGTTCTGGAGTGGGGTGCCATTGCCTTCTCCGGTGTCTCATATTTATTTAACACTAATTTATTGAATGTCTACACCCACGTTTATAAATGTTTTAAAATCATTGAACAGTTTCTGGTTAGTAAGTATCTAGGAGTTCCCCAGTTAGTTCAGTTCAGTCGTTCAGTCGTGTCCGACTCTTTGCGACCCCATGAATCGCAGCAAACTAGGCCTCCCTGTCCATCACCAACTCCTGGAGTTCACTCAGACTCACATCCATCGAGTCAGTGATGCCATCCAGCCATTTCATCCTCTGTCGTCCCCTTCTCCTCCTGCCCCCAATCCCTCCCAGCATCAGAGTCTTTTCCAATGAGTCAACTCTTCGCATGAGGTGGCCAAAATACTGGAGTTTCAGCTTCAGCATCATTCCTTCAAAGAAATCCCAGGGCTGATCTCCTTTAGAACGGACTGGTTGGATCTCCTTGCAGTCCAAGGGACTCTCAAGAGTCTTCCCCAACACCACAGTTCAAAAGCATCAATTCTTCGATGCTCAGCCTTCTTCACAGTCCAACTCTCACATCCATACACGACCACTGGAAAAACCATAGCCTTGACTAGACGAACCTTTGTTGGCAAAATAATGTCTCTGCTTTTGAATCTGCTATCTAGGTTGGTCATAACTTTCCTTCCAAGGAGTAAGCGTCTTTTAATTTCATGGCTACAGTCACCATCTGTAGTGATTTTGGAGCCCAGAAAAATAAAGTCTGACACTGCTTCCACTGTTTCCCCATCTATTTCCCATGAAGTAATGGGACCGGATGCCATGATCTTCGTTTTCTGAATGTTGAGCTTTAAGCCAACTTTTTCAATCTCCACTTTCCTTTGATCAAGAGGCTTTTTAGTTCCTCTCCACTTTCTGCCATAAGGGTGGTGTCATCTGCATATCTGAGGTTATTGATATTTCTCCCAGCAGTCTTGATTCCAGCTTGTGTTTCTTCCAGTCCAGGGTTTTTCATGATGTACTCTGCATATAAGTTAAATAAACAGGGTGACAATATATAGCCTTGACATACCCCTTTTTCTATTTGGAACCAGTCTGTTGTTCCATGTCCAGTTCTAACTGTTGCTTCCTGACCTGCATACAAATTTCTCAAGAGGCAGGTCAGGTGGTCTGGTATTCCCATCTCTTTCAGAATTTTCCACAGTTTATTGTGATCCACACAGTCAAAGGCTTTGGCATAGTCAATAAAGAAGAAATAAATGTTTTTCTGGAACTCCCTTGCTTTTTCCATGATCCAGTGGATGTTGGCAATTTGATCCCTGGTTCCTCTGCCTTTTCTAAAACCAACTTGAACATCAGGAAGTTCACCGTTCACATATTGCTGAAGCCTGGCTTGGAGAATTTTGAGTATTACTTTACTAGCATATGAGATGAGTGCAATTGTGCAGTAGTTTGAGCATTCTTTGGCATTGCCTTTCTTTGGGATTGGAATGAAAACTGACCTTTTCCAGTCCTGTGGCCACTGCTGAGTTTTCCAAATTTGCTGGCATATTGAGTGCAGCACTTTCACAGCAGCATCTTTCAGGATTTGAAATAGCTCAACTGGAATTCCATCACCTCCACTAGCTTTGTTCATAGTGATGCTTTCTAAGGCCCACTTGACTTCACATTCCAGGATGTCTGGCTCTAGGTGAGTGAGCACACCATCGTGATTATCTGGGTCATGAAGATCTTTTTTGTACAGTTCTTCTGTGTATTCTTGCCATCTCTTCTTAATATCTTGTGCTTCTGTTAGGTCCATACCATTTTCTGTCCTTTATTGAGCCCATCTTTGCACGAAATGTTCCCTTGGTATCTCTAATTTTCTTGAAGAGATCTCTAGTCTTTCCCATTCTGTTGTTTTCCTCTGTTTCTTTACATTGATCGCTGAAGAAGGCTTTCTTATCTCTTCTTGCTATTCTTTGGAATTCTGCATTCAGATGCTTATATCTTTCCTTTTCTCCTTTGCTTTTCGCTTCTCTTTTTTTCTCAGCTATTTGTAAGGCCTCCCCAGACAGCCATTTTGGTTTTTTGCATTTCTTTTCCATGGGGATGGTCTTGATCCCTGTCTCCTGTACAGTGTCACGAACCTCCGTCCATAGTTCATCAGGCACTCTATATATCAGATCTAGGCCCTTAAATCTATTTCTCACTTCTACTATATAATCATAAGGGATTTGATTTAGGTCATACCTGAATGATCTAGTGGTTTTCCCTACTTTCTTCAATTTAAGTCTGAATTTGGTAATAAGGAGTTCATGATCTAAGCCACAGTCAGCTCCTGGTCTTGTTTTTGCTGACTGTATAGAGCTTCTCCATCTTTGGCTGCAAAGAATATAATCAATCTGATTTCGGTGTTGACCATCTGGTGATGTCCATGTGTAGAGTCTTCTTTTGTATTGTTGGAAGAGGGTGTTTGTTATGACCAGTGCATTTTCTTGGCAAAACTCTATTAGTCTTTGCCCTGCTTCATTCTGTACTCCAAGGCCAAATTTGCCTATTACTCCAGGTGTTTCTTGACTTCCTACTTTTGCATTCCAGTCCCCTATAATGAAAAGGACATCTTTTGGGGGTGTTAGTTCTAAAAGGTCTTGTAGGTCTTCATAGAACCATTCAACTTCAGCTTCTTCAGCACTACTGGTTGGGGCATAGACTTGGATTACTGTGATATTGAATGGTTTGCCTTGGAAACAAACAGAGATCATTCTGTTGTTTTTGAGATTGCATCCAAGTACTGCATTTCGGACTCTTTTGTTGACCATGATGGCCACTCCATTTCTTCTAAGGGATTCCTGCCCGCAATAGTAGACATAATGGTCATCTGAGTTAAATTCACCAATTCCAGTCCATTTCAGTTCGCTGATTCCTAGAATGTCGACATTCACTCTTGCCATGTCTTGTTTGACCACTTCCAATTTGCCTTGATTCATGGACCTGACATTCCAGGTTCCTATGCAATATTGCTCTTTACAGCATCAGACCTTGCTTCTGTCACCAGTCACATCCACAGCTGGGTATTGTTTTTGCTTTGGCTCCATCCCTTCATTCTTTCTGGAGTTATTTCTCCACTGATCTCCAGTAGCATATTGGGCACCTACTGACCTGGGGAGTTCCTCTTTCAGTATCCTATCATTTTGCCTTTTCATACTGTTCATGGGGTTCTCAAGGCAAGAATACTGAAGTGGTTTGCCATTCCCTTCTCCAGCGGACCACATTCTGTCAAATCTGTCCACCATGACCCACCCGTCTTGGGTTGCCCCACGGGCATGGCTTAGTTTCATTGAGTTAGACAAGGCTGTGGTCCTAGTGTGATTAGGTTGACTAGTTTTCTGTGATTATGGTTTTGGTGTGTCTGCCCTCTGATGCCCCCTTGCAACACCTACCATTTTACTTGGGTTTCTCTTACCTTGGGCGTGGGGTATCTCTTCACGGCTGCTCCAGCAAAGCTTAGCCGCTACTCCTTACCTTGGACGAGGGGTATCTCCTCACCGCCGCCCTTCCTGGCCTTCAAAGTGGGATAGCAGTGTTTCACTATTATATTTACCTGCTAGGCCATTTTCAGGGCTATATCTTTGGGGGCATGCTGATTTCTTTTTGTTGAATCTCCAGAGGTGGAAGCACTGTGTTAAAAATTACATACATTCATCATGTTTGGGCAGTTTTTTCCAAAGATAGCAAACGGTGTATATGACCAGTTTCCCTTTATGAAATTGCCTATTTTTCTGTACTCTTACGAGCTTCAGCTTGCATTCCTTCTGATACTCATGATGTTGACCATCCCCCCATGTTTGCTGGCCATTTATATTCTTCTTAGGTGGATTTTTTCCTCCCCTCCACCACTGTGGGATTGTTATTGGTTTGCAAATAGCTCTTCATATATTAAGAATATATAAAATATACAAAAATTCTGTAAATAAATTTTCCCTAATTTGTTTATGGTGATTTTGTCATTGGGAAATACTTACTACTTTAAAACTTGAAAGCTGTGAGATTTTGGGGTTCATTTCTCATTTGTTGTCATGCTGTGGAGGCCTTCTCACTCATGAATATGTGAATGTTAACTCATTTTAGTACTTCAACAAAGTTAAAAAAATTTTTACTTGAATTTTTAATTTATTGATGATATATTTTCATAAGATGTGGCCTGACTGTTCTGTCTTCCTTTCTGTGATGACTCTTTCTTGTCCAGTGTTGCATCACCTTTCTTTCCTTTTAATTTGTGTCTATTCTTGATTCCACCCTACTAGAACTTAAGAGTACTAGTGGCTTTGTAAAGTGCTTCAGCTTTTCGTTTAGCAGGCTCTTCCTTATTGTATCCCTTAAAGTCCTTTGGATTTTCTGGAATCACTCTTTTCTCCCAAATTCTCCACTGACACGTGAAATGTGAGTTCAGGGTTTAATTCCAGCATAGTGGACTTCGTTATGACATTGTGCCTCCCCTTTGCCTCAGTCAAATAGGCCCTTCTTTCCATTTGGCCAGTTCTTTGGTCACACTCCCAGAACAACTTCTCACAATAATCCATAGTTATTTAGCTAGTCTGTTTAAATGTTCTGCCAGACTGTCTCATTGGACACTGGTTTCTGCAGACACTTCACAAGGTAGGGAAGCGTCTGTCCCTTAAATCCCCAAATGTGATTTTAAAAGCTTTCTCTCCTCTCAGAGAATTTAGTATGAATGGCTTTCCTCCCTTGATTTCTAACTGTTTCGGACCTAGCAAAGACTCCTTATCTGGGGAGGATCCTAGAAGTAAAAGAGTGGGCCTGGTCTTGGGTTCCTATATGGACAGCATGCTTTTATGCTGGTAACAATCTCAGTCTCTGGCTCATGGCACTCAGAGTGCTCCTTCCAGCCCCCGGCCATCCAGATGGGCCACTCCTCACTGGTCACTCTCCTTTATAGCCATTTCAGGAGTCTGGATTATCATTGTTTCTTTTGTTTGTTTGTTTTTGTTTTTTTCTGACAAGTGTCATTCAAAGGAGTGCAAAATCCATTTACTATCAGCTCGGTGGCTTTATCTCTCTTGAGAAGACAAGCTTAATATATCTCAGCATTTTGGGGGCTAATTTTTGCTGGCTATTACAGACCTATCTTTGATTAAACTAAAATATATTCAGCATATCAATATTTCTATTCTGCACAGATCCCTTATTTGTTTTGCCCTTCTTTTACAAGGGGAGAAAAACAGCAACGTTCTTGGGGAAAATTGTCACGCATAGGCTGGTGCAAGCTTCGTCCTTCTCTTCTGTTTCAAGGTTAGATAACCTCAGACAGCCTCAACACATTTGTATTGTATTTCAGACACTGAAAGTTTCATCGGTGTTTTGTTTTTAAATGTAGGCTCTACATGTTCAGTCCATTTAAAAATATTTCATATTTTTCAGTCCTCTTGAGATTGTTTTCTCTATTATATTTCTAACTATTTGTCTATTTATCCTCCTGTACGTTCTGTACAAGCACATGAGTTACATCACATGGGAAGCTTTTTAAAATTCATAAGTTTGTAGTCCTTTCCTCAGTGATTCCAGTAAGTCTGGGAGTGGGGGTGGGGAGGCTGTCCAGAGTAGGTGAGTGACTCATAAGAAGTTTGTTACCCCCTCGTCAGTTGAAAGTCTCTGGCCGACGATTTCCAAATACTAGTAACCAGTGGAAGAGCTCATTGTTCTCTTACCTCTGACTCTACTGCCGCTCTCTAAACTCAGCAGTGCCTCTATTTCCCTGTTAAGTATATGTACTATGAAGGCTTTGCTTAGCAGGTGGGGCATGGTTCAGATCCTGCACACGATGAAGAAACTGGCACTTGACTGCCTTGTGGAAGAGTAGTTCTGAGGCTTTGGAATATTCTTGCCAGATAAGAGAGTCTCTGTATCCCTGGGGCCTTGAGCCATGCCACATATTTCTGGATAACAGTGTGAATTACAGTGGGGCATTTTGACTCTGACTCCCAAAGGGGCTGGAGACAGAGGTCAGTCACTAAGGTACTCTATGCCTAAGGAACTGACCCCTAATAAAACCCTGCATCCTGTTCTTTCCTGGCTGGGAGTTCTTTACATATGCTACCACACATTGCTGCTGGGAGGACCGAGCCCTGTCCACACAGCTGCACTAGGAGAGGACAACGAGAAGCTTTTGCCTGGTCCCCCTGGGCTCTACCCTATGTCTTTCATCTTTGCTGATTTTAACCCATTATCCTTTTTCTGTAAGAAACCATACTTAGGAATACAACAACTTTTCTGAGTTCTGTGAGCCCACCTAGCAAATCACTGAACCTAAAGGTAGGCTTGGGTGTCACCAATTTAGGATAAGAGCTTTTTATTTCATAAAACTATTAGAGAAAGGGATAATGCTGTGTTGTTCCTGTTTTGAAAAAATTCTGAATTGTAAGCTTCACAAATACATTTTTTTCACCTCCAAAAATGTTCCTTGATTTTTGTTTTTTTTTTTCATATGATAGAATGTCTTACTCTCATCAATTTGATTTTTTCATTCTTAAAGTTACTTATGTGTGTTTTTGCTGTATTTTTTTAACATTCTCTTTATTACTGTTTTATTTATAATTTTATCATGAACAATTGGTGTTTTGTCTTCTGTCTTCATCATACATGGGCAAATCTCTAATTGCTACAATTTAAAAATATTTCATAAGAAAAATTACTAAAACATGGTAGTTTCTGACTCCTTAAACAGAGCAGTCTACCCAATTTAACATTTCCTTGATTCACTGCCCCCATGTTGAACACTATGGTGCATAATGGGCTCTCAGGTTCCACTGGGGACTGAGCGCCTGCTTCCCCTGTGTTAAATGCTCCCTGAACTGCTCTCTGCTAGGAGTTTTTGGGTTTGCTTTCTTTCGTGTTTCCTATGCTTTCAAGCTACGCTTCTTTTAATTCTTGGGTTGCCTTTCTGTAATAGTCCCTTTCCTCCCTTTACTTGGCTCTTTTTTTTAAAATCATTGTGGGCTCAGAGGCTGCATAATTAAGCTTATTATGCAATGATTTCCAAAATGAGAGTAAATAGGCTCTGAGTAAGAGCCTGGGGCCCTGTTCTCTAGATGATAAAGCTTTCGCTCCACATCATGGAATTTTAAATACACATTTTGGATTTTTGGAGACGTTTTGCTTCCTTGTTAGTTGTTTCAGAGAGTTAAGTTGTAAAGTTGATGGGTTAGTCTGTCTGTTTGTTCATTCATTCGTTCAGTGCTTATTAATTGAGCATCTGTATGGGGCTGTTTACTGCATAGCTCAACCTAAGTAGGCCAGACACAGTGTTTAGTCCAACTCTTTTTCTATTAATAGCAAATAACATGAGAGCACAGCCTGGCTTTGTTGTGAAAACTTCTGATGATGGCATTTTGAGTTTTATGATCTGTGGTCATACTTTGCACTTCAGGCTCTAGGGTATAAATAAGCATGCAGTGCAGAAAACAGTTGACATGGCAGGCCTGAGACTGCTCTTCTGAGAAAGGTCTACTTGCAAGGGTGGCCCTTGGCTGCCATCCTGGAGCCAGGCTCCCAGAGAGCCGCCCGTCAATGTTTAGCTAATGAGGGTATGTAGTCCACTGTGTCTAAACTGTCTGTGCAGATGACATGGTTTATGCCAGATGCCTGCTTCCATTTGGAAAGTCTAGGACTTTGATACATGTTACATTACCTATGTAATCCAAGTCGATGTCCCAACCACTAATGCTGAAGAAGCTGAAGTTGAACGGTTTTATGATGACCTGCAAGACCTTCTAGAACTAACATCCAAAAAAGATGTCCTTTTCATCATGGGGGACTGGAATGCAAAAAGGAGGAAGTCAACAGATACCTGGAGTAACAGGAAATTTGGCCTTGGAGTACAAAATGAGGCAGGGCAAAGGCTGTCAGAGTTTTGCCAAGAGAATGCACTGGTCATAGCAAATACCCTCTTTCAGCAACACAAGAGAAGACTCTACACATGGACATCACCAGATGGTCAATACTGAAATCAGATTGATTATATTCTTTGCAGCCAAAGATGGAGAAGCTCTATATAGTCAGCAAAAACAAGACTGGGAGCTGACTGTGGCTCAGATCATGAACTCCTTATTGCCAAATTCAGACTTAAATTGAAAAACATAGGGAAAACCACTAGGCTATTCAGGTATGACCTAAATAAAATGCCTTATGATTATACAGTGGAATGACAGACAGATTCAAGGGATTAGATCTGATAGATAGAGTGCCTGAAGAACTATGGATGGAGGTTCGTGACACTGTACAGGAGGCAGTGATCAAGACCATCACTTGAAACAAGGGAAACAGTGAGAGACTTTATTTTCTTGGGCTCCAAAATCACTGCAGATGGTGACTGCAGCCATGAAACTAAAAGACAGTTGTTCCTCGGAAGAAAAGCAATGACCAATGTAGACAGCATATTAAAAAGCAGAAATATTACTTTGCCAACAAAGGTCCGTCTAGTCAAAGCTATGGTTTTTCCAGTAGTCGTGTATGGATGTGGGTTTTGGACCGTAAAGAAAGCTGAGCACCGAAGAATTGATTCTTTTGAACTGTGGTGTTGGAGAAAACTCTTGAGCATGCCTTGGACTGCAAGGAGATCAAACCAGTCATCCCTAAAGAAAATCAGTCCTGAATATTCATCGGAAGGACTGATGCTGGATCTCCAATACTTTGGCCACTGGATGCGAAGAACTGATTTACTGGAAAAGACCCTGCTGCTGGGAGAGATTGAAGGCAGGAGGAGAAGGGGACAACCAAGGTTGTGATGGTTGAAAGGTATCACCGACTCGATGGACATAAATTTGACTAAGCTCCAGGAGTCGGTGATGGACAGGGAAGCCTGATGTGCTACAGTCTATGGGATTACAAAGAGTCGGACATGACTAAGCGACTAAACTGAGGTTGCCTGTGTGACCAGCCCCACGCAATAATACCTTGAATATTGAGTATTATCGAGGTCCCATGAGTCTGTAATGGACTTCCTTGGGTGGTAACATCACACATACATGCTGCAGTTTGATGGCTGGGAGAAAGAGCATGCTGTGTGACCCCTTGTGGAAGGGAGAGAGGTTGAGGAAGCTTGCACAGGGAATCTTCCAGCTCCACCCGTGTCTGTCTCCCTTATGATTCAGCTCTGTGCCTTTGTTGTACTAAGTCTGTACTATGAGTACAACCATACATGGTTCTCATGAGTCCTCTAGAATCTCTGAATGTGAGGTAGTTTTGTGACACCCAACACAAATGCTAAAATTTCTGAGTCTCTTCTTATGTGGGTAGACTGTACTGATCATTTTAGCTGAATTGTCTCATTGAATCTTTCCAGCACCCATGTCGGAGAAGGTGATGGCACCCCACTCCAGTACTCTTGCCTGGAAAATCCCATGGACGGAGGAGCCTGGTAGGCCACAGTCCGTGGGGTCACTAAGAGTCGGACACGACTGAGCGACTTCACTTTCACTTTTCAGTTTCACGCATTGGAGAAGGAAATGGCAGCCCACTCCAGTGTTCTTGCCTGGGGAATCCCAGGGACGGGGGAGCCTGGTGGGCTGCCGTCTGTGGGGTCGCACGGAGTCGGACACGACTGAAGCGACTTAGCAGCAGCAGCACCCGCAGCAGCGCCCATGCTCTGAGTGGTAGGTGAGTGGCATCACTGACCACCACTGGCAAGTGCAGGTGTAGCTCATACACTTATTTCAGTATCTGCTTTTTTGGGAAACATGTTAGAAACTCTTGGAATATTGTTTCTGTTGATCAGAGGAAACCTACAACGAGAAAAGCACTGAGTGCTTTTTAATCATGTTGTCCTTTCAGATATGAACACATCCTCACGCAGCCGGACCCTGTACCAGCATATGCTCTGAAGCTGCTAGTTGCCATGACTGAGCACAACCTGACTTTTACCAGGTACTGTCACTGCAGACTTTCATTTTTTGTTTCTCATCTATAAAGTGAATTTTATGTGTTCTGAAAAATGTTAAAGATGATGAGATTATACAAGAATCAAGTTTGGTTACCAAAGTGATAAATTTTCATGTTTTATGGCTTGTAATATCTGTGATCTATGGTGTTTTGGATTCTGTTCTCATATTTTTATTCTTTGCTGGAGTTTGCATATTGTGGAATCCATAATGCTCTAAGATTATAAATTCTTTGAAGAGAAAATACGAGCACATGTACTTTTTAAAAAGTGAGTTGTTAACTCATTGTACTGAACGGTTATTTATTAAGTCCCTGTCATATTTATTGACTGTAACTTTTCAACTATTTTAAGTTGACATACTTTCATTGAGTAGTTGAAAGCTTTTTGCCTTTATGGAAGACACCACCTCTGATGACACCAAATTAGTTGCTAGAGCGGCGGCAACTGCTTCAGTCTTGCAAGCAAGGACTGGTCAAAGAGCACCCAGGTCTGCAGAAGGGCAGGAGAACAGTTGTCGCTTTCAAAGAGGAACAGCGATCTTGATTGTGTGGGTTGTGTGGGTGATGTCTGACCCTGTGGGTTTGGATCCTGTACCTGTAGGTACAGTGCACCTGAAGAGCTGTCCTTCAGTCTTTCTTAAAGAACTAAACCACACAGTTGCAGCCACCTAGATTTCAGCCAGTCTGCTGTTTACCCGTCCTGCATAGTGGTGGTGGTGTTTTTGTTCAGTCACTCAGTCTTGTCTGACTCTTTGTGACCCCATGGACTGTATAGCACACCAGGCTTCCCTTTTCTTTACCATCTCCCCAAATTTGCTCAAACTCATGTCCATTGAGTCAGTGGTGCCATCCAACCATTTCATCCTCTGTTGCCCCCTTCTCCTGCCCTCATTCTTTCCCAGCATCAGGGTCTTTTCCGATGAGTCAGCTCTTCTCATCAGGTGGCCAGAGTGTTGGATTTTGAGCATCTATCCTTTCAATGAATATTCAGGGTTAATTTCCTTTAGGATTGACTTGTTTGATCTCATTGTTGTCCAAGGGACTCTCAAGAGTCTTCTCCAACACCACAGTTCAAAAGCATCAGTTCTCTGGTGCTCAGGCTTCTTTATGGTCCAACTCTCACATCTGTACATAGTGATGAACGACCATTAATGCTGGACAAGAAAGGCTCTTTGTAGAGTATCTGTATTGAGTGGCAGTCTGAACTAAGACAACCTTTGCAGGGGGTGTGCCATGCCTGGCATGTACCTTGACCCAGTCACAGGTCAGCCACAGTGCTGGCGCTATTGCAGAACTCAGGCCCATGTCCTGTGGGTGGCCATGTTCATTTCCAGAGAGTGACATGTAAATGTGACCATGTAGTCTGGCTGTCACATTGCAAAAGAACTTGGAGAACACTTAAGTAACCCTTTTATGTCCTTGGCAGTTCTTGATCCTGTGTTTCTGTAGCCTTTCAAAACTCTGTCCAGTGAGTCTTCCAAAATTTCTGATTTAGAAGGCACCATTTTCTCTTCCTACAGAAGAAATTTAAGTCTGAAGAGTGAATCTGTGTTAGAAATTAAAGCCAAATTCAGGTAGTTGTTTCTTTCCTGGACTCATTATGTACTAATTTTATCCCTTCATTAGATTGAATGGATTGTATTTCTTTTTTTTTAAGTTGACTCGTGCTCTTTCATGAGACATGTTTTCGAGACTACTTCCTCTTCTTGCCAATTCTTTATTAAATACATTGGACTTCTTCATATTGAGGGGAAAAAGTATAGTGAAGTAGAAACAGATAATTGATGACCTAAAATCTTTTTATTTCAAAATGATTAGACCCTAGGTTTAGAAGTCAGTTTGTTCTTTTGAAAAAAGATTTACAAGCAGAATTCAGTGGATTAATTTTTATAAACTTTTTTGTTTGTTTTCCTTGCATAATTAATATCTGAGTATCTTATCTTTATATTAAATTCCAATAATATAACCAAGTGGTACCCTGGGCTTCCTTATTCCCCACCACTGATACACAAATCTTTGCCAAAATAATAATACTTATTATTATTTTGGTGGGTGTCCTTCTTGAACTTTTGAGGGGCTATTTAAATTCAATGTGAATATACTGAAATAGCTTCTCTTTGTAGTGGTCATATTTTAAACAATCATAGATAGTATCATTGGGTATGTGTTTTACTGAAATTTGCATTTTCATATATCAAAATTATTTGAAGATCTTTATCAGTATTTATTCATACTTCGGCGATCTTTGCCAACTTACGGATGGAAATGGGATTTTGTTTTATTTTGCTTTTACTTATCTACTGGTAATCTGGAACCTCTTAATATTTATTCACTATAATTAAACTGTGAAAAGTGCATAGCTTTCAGCCTTCAGTTCTACTTCTAAGTATCTATTCTAGAGAAAAATGCATATATGTGCAAAGATTTCAGCCTAAGCAAGTAAGTTTTAAAATGAGAACAATGATTTTAAAATTAAATTATGTTACAGCTGTAATAAACACAGCTGTGTAACAGTTTGACAGGGCAAGATTCATTTTGAATGTTGTTCTACAAAAATATCCTAAAAATTTTGTAAACTGAAATTATTTATCACCCCAAACCTCGTTTAATAATCACTTTTGCCTTTTGTAGAGTCTCTTTCTATATTCGCTATTCTCTTCTGTTTGCCTTTTCTCTTGAAACAGGATATAAAAATAAGAGCTGTCCCATGTTGGTTTTGACTGAGGCTCCAGAGGTCAAGAGCAAAGCATTACAGGGCTATTACCACGCACCTGCTCTCTCCCTCTCCCCTCATCTTTCTAAATGGAGGTCCTAGATCCTGTGGGTCCTACCAACCTGTGTGCATCTTGCAAAAATCCATTCATACACCTTGAAGCGGGGGTGGGGGAAAGAAAGTTTTTATTTCCCTAACTAGATTTTCTTTCTTTTTTCTTTTTTTCCCAAAAAATGATTTGTCAGTCCAACATTTTGAAATGGATAATAAATTTCTATTTGGGGAAAAGATACAACATGCTGAGAAGAGCAGTTCCTTCCTCTGTCCACCACGTCCTTTCCTCATCTTCCTATTATATTGTGTGTGGTTGACTACTTTTACTCATTTTATGTCCGAAGGCAAATTAATAGCTCTGTGTATTTTCTCATTTCTCCCTTTCACACACAAATAGCGTATTAGGTATGTTTTTCTACTGTATGACTTTTCCCCCCAATTTTGTTTCTTTATGGATACATAGAGGGCTTCCACATTGAGTTTCACAGTTATAAAACCTTCCATTGTATGGATGTAGCATGCTTCATCTCGTTGATGTCTAATAGAGAGAGATGGGTTGTTCCACATTGTTTGCTCTATCAAAGGATTGATAGAATAATAATGAACAGTGAATAATCTTATCCATGCATCATTTTTTAGTATGCATGTACATCTTACAGGATAAATCTGTAGCTATGGTATTTGTGTATCAAAAAATAAATGCACTTAAATTTTTTTTTTCTTAAGATTTGGACACATTGCCCTATATGTGTCCTGGGCATGTACAGTTAGTCATATCCAACTCTTTGCTACCCCGTGGACTGTAGCCCACCAGCCTCCTCTGTCTGTGGGATTTTCCAGGCAAGAATACTGGAGTGGGTTGTCATTTCCTCCTCCAGTGGATCTTCCTGACCCAGAGATCGAACTCGTTTCTCTTGCATCTCCTGCATTGGCAGGCGGATTCTTTACCAGCTGAGCCTCTGGGGAATCCCCTGCCCTATGTGGAGATTTTACCATTTTACATCTTCAAAGGATATGTTTGAGGATGCCTGGTTCCCTACAACCCTGCCATCAGAATTCGTTGTTAAATTTTGGAATGTGCCAATGTGATGAGATAGATTATTCCCTTGTAATTTTTATTTGCATTTTGCTTTTCATGAGTGAAGTTGAATATTTCTTTATATGGTTAAGGGCCGTTGGTATTTTGCTTTTTGCTCATGCTCTTTGCCATCAGTTCTTGGTCTTGGCAATGCCACTCTTTAAAGGGAAACTTCCTGCCTGGCTGTGCATTGCACAAATACACTACAGTTTGCTAATCCAGTTTTACTTGTAACAATGTCTACACTGTTCCTATTTTTTTTTTTTTTTGGCCATTGTGAGTAGCATGACCATGAGTATTACTTTATGTTCTCCTTGGTGGATCTGTGTATGTGTCTCCATTGAGTATTCATTCTAGAGTGGAAGTACTGGCTCACAGAACTTGTGCTTGCCCTGATCCAGTAGATATTACCAAGCAGTTTTCCTTACTGGTTGTACCAATTTACATTCCTACTAGCATTGGTCAAGAGGTCTGGTTGTCACATAAGCTTTAAAAATTTTTTTAACGTCAGGTTTTATTGAAGTATAAGTCTCTATACAGTAAAATATGTGCATTTTAGGTATGCAGGTCTCTGAGTTTTGAGAAACATACTCAATTGTGTAATTATCATCATGATCAAGATAGAGTATTTCCATCATTCCAGAATTTCCCTTTATGCCCCTTGGATTGTTAGCTGATGAAGATTCTGTTTGTGTGGAGAATAATATGACCAGACTGATTTTATGTTTCATTTTAACTTTTAAAATGTATTTTAAGAGGTAATACAGAATGCATTTCAAATTTTAGTATTTGAAAGAGTTTACACAGAAAAGCACATTTTCACCCCAGGAGACAGCCGCTTTTGGACCGGTGTGTGTGCCTTTCACGTAGATGGTGGATGCTGACTGCACCGTTCTTCACTTCTTCCAAAAATGAGTGTAACAGCTTTGTTGACATATAATTCTCATACCATCTGTGCTTTTTTAAAAAAACAGATACATAATATTACATTTTATGCATATTCCATATTTTGTCATCTTTTGGTGAACATTTATGTTTTTCTAATGTATTGGTATTATAAAACAAAGCTGCAATTGATGAAGTAGGTTATTTATCATATTTGTGAACATACATACATAAGACAAATACTGAAAATGTAATTTTTTCACTACAGGGTACATAGTATCATCTGGGGATGTTTTAAAAAGTCTAAACCCCAGGCCTTATTCCAGGCCAATTAAATCACCGGCTCTAAAACTGGACACAGGCAACAGTAGCTTTGACACCCACCAGGTGATTACAGTGTGCAAACCAGGAACCCTGGTCTAAGCGTTTATAATTTTAGGGGTGTTGCCAAATTACCCCCAGTCTAGGCTGTACCAAATGTGTGAGAGAGTGCCTATTTCTGCTAAAATTTTATTGAATTAGTGTATATAAGTGTTTGATCTTTGCCTGTGTGATATGTGAAATTTGTCCATTATTTATTTCTAGTTTGCATTGTGACCAGATTGAAGTGTTCTATTTCTAATTTTTATTATTTGATTTTATTTGTGATCTAATAGGAGATTAATTTTTGTGATTATTCTATGTTTAATTGCTTACCGTCACCAAAACAAAGTTAGGGCTAGGCCTGAAATAAGTTCACTCACCCATAATTCGGGCAAGTGCCTAAAACAGTAACTCATTAACCTAGAAAGTGAAAGTGAAGTCGCTCAGTCGTGTCCGACTCTTTGCGACCCTGTGGACTGTAGCCCACCAGGCTCCTCCATCCATGGGATTCTCCAGGCAAAAGTATTGGAGTGGGTTGCCATTTCCTTCTCCAGGGGATCTTCCCAACCCAGGGATTGAACCTAGGTCTCCCACATTGCAGGCAGACGCTTTACCGTCTGAGCCACCAGGGAAGTATTAACCTATAAAATCTTCCCCAATGACTTGGCAGTAGTGGTTTTTTTAGGCAAAATGCTTCGTTTTTCAGTGCAATCAAGAGTAGATGCCTTAATTTTTTTTTAATATCTGTTTTTTAAAATTATTTATTTTAATTTGAGGCTAATTACAATATTATAGTGGTTTATGTGTAAGTAGGTTTCTAGTAATATAAAAATAAGTATGAACCATTTTTTATAAATTTATTAGATCCATTAGCATCATGTTCTTAAAAAGATAGTCAATTTAGATTGTACATATTAAGAGTTTAGAGAACCAAGCAATAAGTATTGAAACATGAAATCATTTTATGTCAAGTGCAACATTTATTTTTTAATTGTTCTTATTTTATGGTATTCTTAGCAGATGAAGACTTCTTTAAAAGCTTAGCTGTAGTACATAGTACAATTGAGAATTTATTGTTCCCCTTCAAACAAGGGCCAAGAGCATGATCAAAAAAAAAAAAAAAAAAAAAACAACAAACCACAGGGCCCTGGTGAATCTAGCTTATTCCTGGGTTTATAGCAGAAAGGTAAATTGTTTGCATGAGTGTTGGTTTAGTTTTCCTGTCTGATGGAAGGTGTGAACTCCCCAGAGCTCTGTCCTCTTCTCTCACCTTAATTTTACAGTAGGGTGCACCAAGCCATTGCAAGCGTGTTTCCATTAAGAGCTAATCAGCTTTCAGCAAACCTTCCATAGCAGACAAATTAAATTTTAACTTCTTGAATTCTTTTGGAGCAACATTTAACTCTTTCCCTAAATTAAAAAAAATATGCTGTATAAGAATTATCATTTTAGTTTGCTTAAAAATTGTTAGAGCCCTTTGTGTTATGGCAAGATTTTTGAAAAATGCCCTTTAGAAGAAAGGAACGTTAGTGGTTTCTTGGAGGAAGTTCTTGGTGACTTCTTACCGTATGGCACCAGTCTTCTTCTGACTTCCCTCACTGGTTTTTGGTTCTTTTGTTCGTTCATTCACTCACTCATCAAATATCTACTCAGCAACCATTGAATGATGCTAGGACAAGTGATAATTAAGGTGAAGTTCTTACTACCCTCTAGGTGCTTAGAGTTTAGTGGAGAAAACAGATTTATCAATAGATTTTCTTTTTATTTTTTAATTAAAAAATATTTTTTTAAATTGAAGGATAATTGCTTTATAGAATTTTGTGATTTTCTGTCATATATCAACAAGAATCAGCCATAGGTACACCCATATTCTTTCTTTATTAAGATTTTTTCTTTTTTTGATGTGGACCATTTTTAAAGTCTTTATTGAATTTTTACGCTACTACTTCTGCTTTGTGTTTCGAGTTTTTGACGGTGAGTCATGTGGGATCTTAGCTTCCTGACCAGGGATCAAACACTCACCCCCTTCGTTGGAAGGCAAATTCTTAACCACTAGCTGCCAGGGCGGTCCCTAGCCATAGGCTTTCATAAGACGGTGTAACAATTTCAGGGTACAGTCATATCCAGGAGGTTATGGGAGCACCTAAAGGAATTTAACCTAACTAGCTGTATAATTTTGACACAGTTTCTTAACCTGACTGAACCTAAGTTCCCTCATCTGGAAAATGGGGGTGGTGTTAGTACCTGGTCAACAGAAAATGCAACGGAAGTGTCCTTCTTCCCCTCCCCTGTCTTTAATTTTTGCCATTTTAATTATGATATGTCTTCATTTGGGTCTGTTTGGGTTCCTCTTGCTTGGGACCCTCCTTGGTTCCTGTACTTGTGTATCTCTTTTCTTCTTCAAGTTTTCAGGTATAATTCCTCAAATACCTTTTTGATCACCTTTTCTCTTTGTGAGACCTCTATAATGTGAATATCAGTGTGTTTAATGTTGTTCTACAAATCTCTTCAGCTGTTCCTTTTTGTTTTTTTTTTTGCCTTTCTGAGGGTGATTTCCATCATTTTGTATTCCAAATTACTTTTTGCCTTCTTTTGTATCGGACTGCTATTCACTCCTGGTGTTTTTTATTTCACTGATTTAATTCTTCATTTCTGGTTGCATCCTTCTTATATTTTCTAATTCTTTATTAAAATTCTCGTTGTGTTCATCTACTCTTTTCCTTAATCTGGTTGACAGTTTTATTATTCGTTGAAAAAAACTCATTGCTTTGAATTTTTATCTGGTAAAGTATTTTTTTCAGGGGTGTCTTTTGATCTTTCATTTGAGACTTGTTCCTTTGCCTTTTCATTTTGCTTAACTTATTCTGCCTCTATAAATTTAGGCGCAACATTTACAAATTGCCATCTTGAAGTGCTGTCCTTATGTGGGAGCCTCCCTAGGCAGACTGTGTGTGCCCAGGGCCTTTCGTGGGAGATCTGAATTTGACATGGACAGAAATTTTGCTGTGCTCACACCTCTGTCCTTGGCAGGGGATGGAGAGGCTAGAGCTGGAGCCAGGTGTGAGGTGGGACTTCCCCGCTGCTCAATGGCCATGGCCACCCTGACAGGGCCAGGGTCTGATCCCACGTTGTAGAGCTGAAGCCCTGATGGTCAGGCCGGAACTAGCTCTTTCCCTTTAAGTGTGTGCCTTCTGGGTTCCTGGCACTGGGACCCTTGTCCCAGAGAGGGGCAGTGCTTGAAGCTGGGGGTCCTGTGGGGGCTCTTGGCTCCTGTCAGCTACGGACAGAGGTCTGACCTTGAAGCACCACCTGTGGAGACTCCAGCAGTTGTTTCTCTTGCCTCTTCTCGGAAGCAGCCTCAAGTCCAGGTCCCCTCGGTCCTTTGTCTGCTCTCTTCATGCTGCTTCCGGGGCGGGCCAGCCCGTGCTTGTGCACGCTTGGAGGCCAGGCTTCCCACAGCCCTCCTGTTCATCCCAGTGATCCTCCAACTGGCCAGAGTCTTGTCTCCCCTGGGTAGGACCCCAGGGTTGGTGCACTCAGTCAGCAGCTCAGAGCCCTTCTTCCCCAGGGTGGGTCTCCACCTGTGGATCCTCCCCTTTACTCTGCATCCTCTCCCTTGGCACAGGTCCTGCCCTGATCACTTTTCTTCCGTCCCTACCCAATTACGTGTGGATCTTTATTGCAGCCTTGGTTGTACAGGAATCTTTTTGCCAGCTTCCAATTACCCTCCAGTGAGAATTTTTCCCCATGTAGATGTATTTTTGATGTGTTTGTGAGGGAAGGCGAGCACCACACTCTCCTGCTCTGCCATCTTGAGTCCATCTCCCACTGCTGTTAGCTATTTTTTGAAAGTGAAACATACCTTCCATTCTTATGAAAGATTTTACACTTGCATGTGTTCATTTTATATTGTTTGGTTCTAGAGAAATCCACAGTGTATAAGTGTATTAGAATGTCTCTCTGCTTTCCTTGTAAACGATTTTTTAATTTTGTGACCCTGTGAAGTCTGTGACTCCTGGACTTTAGCCAGGATGGTTCTTTCAACACAGGAATCTTTTATTTCAATGCAAATGTGAATTCAGGGTTACGTGACTACTATTTCATGATCAGAAGTGGATGGTTTCAGCTTACTTTTTTGGTGTGACATTTACAAGTCAACCTCTTCTAAGTGGTTCTAAACTCTAGTTTATTGTACACCTTTAAAAGTGTGGTTCTCCGGTTGTGTACAATATAGAGTGGTGGTAAAACTGAGTAGGGGTTCAGTAAAACTTTTTGGGTTTCACAAGACATCCTTTTCTGCAGGCTTCCCCTTGTTGTCTAAAGCAGAGACTCACAAGCTATGGCCCATGGGGCCAGAACCTGCGAAGTAAGAGTGGTGATTACATTTTTAAAGATTCGTGCAACTTACCAACACAGAAGAATAAGAGGCCCAGAGACCTCGTGTCTGGCAAAGCCTAAAATATATACTTTCTCGCCCTTTAGAGAAAATGTTTCCTGACCCCTGAACTGAGTGAATAGAACTTTTTTGTCTATATTATGTGAACCCTAACCTCTAGAAAGAAATATTAGAACATTAGTGCTGTATGGGACTTTGGGGAGAGCATCTGAATGTTTTAAAACGTATATCACATTTTTTTTTAACCTGGGAGTTTTTTTTTATTATTCATGATATACTTTTTGAGGTGCCTAAAATTATTCTTGATTGGTGAGATCAGCAGACGAGATGACTGCCCTCAAAAAGTTAATGTTTTATGCTCACAGATTCCAAGAGGAGGGGGTACCCCATGCCACGGGCAGCCACGTGGGGAAGCAACAGAGGCAGTCAGGAGGCAGAGAGGGGAGAGGAAAACGTGGGCAAGAGCCTGTGTTGTAGTTCATGAGGGAAGGAGTGGGTGAGGTTTGGCTGCTTGACTAGCTTCACTGGGCTCTGAGGGGAGGGGTTTGTCTCTCCTTACCTGGTACCTGGCCCTGGGATGATAAGGGCAGGGAAGTAGTGGCCTGGAGTTTAAGAGCTTTGTATGAAGGGGGCCGGTGGGGGTTTGGTTGGTTTGCATTGGAAAGGCAAGCCCCTGGAGGGCCCTTCCCTCTAGAGTTAGCGAGATCTTGGGCTTCCCGGTGGCTCAGTCGGTAAAGAATCTGCCTGCTATGCGGGAAACCTGGGTTCAATCCCTGGGTCAGGAAGATTCCCTGGAGAAGGGAGTGACAGTCCACTCCAGTATTCTTGCCTGGAGAATCCCATGGACAGAGGAGCCTGGAGAGCTACAGTCCATGGGTGGCAGAGTCTCGAAAATTCAGAATAAAAAGACATGATTAGCATCCTGATGTCTTCATTTTACATATGAGGGAAGTGAGGCCCTGAGAGGGAATTTGGATGCCCCAGACCCCATAGTCAATTCAGAGATCAGATTTTGGATCTAGACCTTCTGGTCCACTGTCCTTTGTACTATCCAGCAGAACCACTTTTTAAAAGATACCCAAGTGAATACAACAGTGTACTTTGAAGTCAGGTTGTTTTAAGCTTCTCTGTGTCACATTACTGGTAAGATTGGTCCCGTTCCTCAGCATGATTGTCTTTGGTGTTGTGCAGATCTTATCGTGGCACCTGCAGGCTTTTTCTTTGTTTCCCTCTGCCATCACCACTAGGTTCTGGTTCTCCTCTCTGTCTGTTTTTATCATTGAGGCAGCTCCTGGCACAATTCTGGTTAGTAATTTCCTGATTCCTGACCTCTTCCATTCCTCTGCCTCCTGGATTGTAAACTCTCTTCTGCTTGTGACTTAAACCACTGCTACAGGGTTAGAATCCTTCCTCATGTTAATTATGAGATAGCTGATCATCCTATCTCCTACAGGAACTGATGCAAGTCTTTATGTAAACCCTCATGGAGTATTAAATTCTCTCTGTCCATCCCAGTATTCTGATAGAATTATGGAAGGATGTGTAAGTGTGTGTATGAGTGATAGAATTATAGAAGAATTATGATAGACTTATGGAAGGATTGTGTGTGTGTGTGTGTGCTCAGTCATGTCCAACTCTTTGTGACCCCATGGACTGCAACCCACCAGCCTCCTCTATCCATGGAATTTTCCAGGATATTGGAGCAGGTTGCCACTCTCCAGGGGATCTTCCCTACCTGGGGATTGAACCTGCCTCTCTTGCATCTCCTGCATTGGCAGGTGGGTTCTTTACCAGCTGAGCCACCAAGGAAAGATACCAGCCTAAAACTTCAGGAGTTTGATCCAAGGCCATCTATTTTCTTTAGTGATTTGTGAGGAAGATCAATCGTAATTGAAATCTGTTTTGACCTTTTAAAAACATCTTTCCTTTTCCTAGTGTAGGTAGTGGTAACACTTCTTATGTTCTTCCACTGCTCCTCATCACAGAGATTTTCCCTGAGTTCCTGCTGACTTGTTGCACATTCCATTGCCTAACTTTATTGTATGGGGGTCAGCTCGGTCCACTGAGACTGTTCATCTCTGTCCTTAGAAACAGCTTAATCTTTTGACTCCATATTCCCATAGCAGCCCTGTGTGCTGGAGACGTGTGTTTTGTGTGCCCTCTATCGCTCGGTGGTGTTTGACTCTTTTGCAACCCCATGGAGCCCGCCAGGCTTCTCTGTCCCAAGCAATCATACTGAAGTGGGTAGCCATTTCCTTCTCCAGGGAATCTGCCTGACCCAGGAATCAAACCTGAGTCTCCAGCATTGGCAGATGATTTTTCACCACTTGCACCACCTGGGAATCCACACTGGAGGCGCACTCACTTCAGTTATCCTCCTCTGGCTTGCATGGGTGACAGTTTTCCTTACAGAGTGGCAACTGGGTCCTGACCAAGAACCCAACAGGCCGATGTGTCTGGTCACATGGTGTCTGACTTGAACCACACTTGTCATATTGGAAGCCAGCATTTAGTTGAAGTCTCTGATCAGGGCAATGCCTGAGGTTTTGTGGTCTGCAATCAACAATAACTCACAGTTCCTTCCTTCTTTATTTAAATAGATGTTCAGAGAGCTTTAACAAAAAGCTACTTAACATTTTCTCCTGAAATAGTTCCTTACTTGCCCACAACAAAATTCATTTGTATCTTTTCTCTTCTTCACAAAGTGTCTTGAAGTTTTGCAGTTTATTTCCATTGTAGAATTATGGAACTTCGGGGCAGAATCTGCTCTGATATTTTTCTGTGTACAGGAATAGTTAGTATTTTTCACTCACTGAGTCACCCTGCAAGTGCTTGTGTTCTCTGAGTTGGGTGAAACATACATGCTTCTGATTTTCATGGAGCTTATGAATGCCTGGAGGGTAACAGAATAAACAAGGAAATCAACTTAAAAACCTCATGTACAGAATAATAAAAAGCAGGATTAGAGAGTGGAGAGTGATGGGTGGGGTCAGCTGTTTTTGAGAGGGTGGTCAGGGCTTCTTGGGAAGGTGACAGCATGTAAGAGTGAGGTGAGGGAGTTGAATAGCTGTGTTGATGCTAGCGTCCTAATGAAGGAAGTGAGCCTCTGTTTTTCTCGGACTTTCAGATGAAGGGAAAAACAACAGTGTCAGTGCTGCTGCAAGTGTCAATAAGATGAGGATGAGCTGGCAGCAGGAGTAATATTGTAGGGCTTATTTTTGGTGGCATTCAGGGGCAAAAGCCTGGCAGGGGGCGATTCACTGAGGAGGGAATGCTGGTGGAAACAGGGAGCATCAGTAATTCTAAAAAGAGTTTTGCTATGAAGCAGAGCTGAAAAATGGGGAGCTTGAGGGAAATTTGGTGTCAAAGCAGTTTTTGGCTTGTTCTGAATATTTTAGTGATGTTTCTCTGTTGATGAGGATGATCTAAGTGCAGGAGTTGATAAACTACAGTTTAGGGGCCAAATCCAGCCCACCTGCTTTTGTAAATAAAATATTATTAATAAAGACCCTGACGCTGCGAAAGATTGAGGGCAGGAGGATAAGGAGGCGACAGAGGATGAGATGGTTGGATGACATCACCGACTCAATGAACATGAGGTTGAGCAGACTCCCAGAGATGGTGAAGGACAGGGAGGCCTGGCGCGATGCAGTCCATGGGGTCGCAAAGAGTCGGACATGACGGTGCGACTGAATGACAACAACAACAATAGCAGAACACAGGCCGCACTTATCCATTTGTTTATTGTTTGTGGCTGCTTTTGTGCTACAGTGGCAGAGTTGGGAAGTTTTGAAAGTATTTGCTTGTGTCCCTTTACTAGAATAGTTTCCCAACCCTCGATCTTGTAGTAAGGATGAAGAGGGTGAAGCAACAGAGTAAGCAATGCCTTGCTGGACTGATACTTGCCTCCTAGGGGGTAGCCCCTGGAGTGCCCCCTCAGGGACAGGGGTTAGAATCTCGTGCACAGGTTAATTGAGCTGGGGAGTTGGGCAGTGATGCTCTGTCTTTGGGATGCTTAAAATGAGACTTGAAGTGGTGTAGTTATCTGTCTAGAAACTGGGTACCTGATGTGGGGAGATTAGAAAAGAGTTTGGAAGTGTTGAGATCAGTGAATTGAGAGCTGAAGGTATTGACTTCTTATTTGGATAACTGGAAACTATGTTCTGTATTCCTATTTCTAGAGTATTTATAAAAATAATAGTAACACTGTACTAAACCTCCATGCTGTTTACATATTTCTCTTTGGGGCTGTTGTCATTTGTAACTATCCCTTTTCCCCCGATTTAAGGTAGAGAGTAAAATGGTAAATATTACTGTGATTATTACAATTTTCATTTTTATGAGTTCCTCTTTTTATACTTGCTTGATTCCCAGGGATGCACTGATAAAGAATCCACCTACTAATTCAGGAAATGCGGGTTCAGTCCTTGGGTCGGGAAGATCCCCTGCAGAAGGAAAGAGCCCTCCACTCTAGTATTCTTGCCTGGAGAATCCTCATGGACAGAGGAGCCTGGCAGATTACAGCCCACGGGGTCACAGAGAGTTGGATATGACTGAACACACACACACAAACACACTTTTCACACTTGCCTTTGAAAAATTAAGACATTATTTTCCCTGTGAAAAATGTGTTACGTTCCCCATAATAGACTGTTGAAGCGTGTTCAGAATTATTTATTCTTAGCTCCTTCAGATAGAACGGAGCTCAGTCCTCTCTCAAACCCTGCTGAGAGGTGTTTTTTAGCCTGGGCCTTCTGTCTAGAACAGACATCTTCTGTCTAGAAACATATCTTACCATAGAATGTTGGTTGAATCTCAGGTGTACTGTGCCCTTGGCTATGTTTTATCACCTGCTCATGACTTGCTCAGACTTAAGCATTTGAGACCAGTTTGGACCTGTGATTCTCCATGTCTTTTCTGGTGCAGCTTGACGCAATCCTTTAGTGGTGAACGGTGCATGCAGCCCATGGGTCGCTGGTCATCTCCGCCTCAGCTCTGCACTGTCAAGAGCCCTAGGCTTCCTCGGCCCCTGCTGCTGCTGCTAAGTCGCTTCAGTCGTGTCCAACTCTGGGTGACGCCATAGACGGCAGCCCACCAGCCTCCGCCGTCCCTGGGATTCTCCAGGCAAGAACACTGGAGTGGGCTGCCATTTCCTTCTCCAATGCATGAAAGTGAAAAGTGAAAGTGAAGTTGTTCAGTCGTGTCCGACTCTTAGCAACCCCATGGACAGCAGCCTTCCAGGCTCCTCTGTCCATGGGAGTTTCCAGGCAAGAGTACTGGAGTGGGGTGCCATTGCCTTCTCCGCCTCGGCCCCTAGACACAGCCAAAGACTGTTCTGCAGACTCTGTGGCCATTGTGGAGATGACACGACACACTGTGAAGAGAGCTCTGCTCACATACTGCAGTTCTTTTAGCACAGGAGTCTAGCCTGGGCTATCAGAGCATATGCGAATTCTGTGCATTCCCAGCCTCCCGAGCAGTTCAACCTTGGTTCAGTGGCAGCCTCCTCAGGTCCGCAGTCATTATTAGGGAGTGGCTCAGCTGCACAGAGAAGCTTTTCTGTGGGGTTTGTGCAGACCCTTTTGTATGTGCGTGTCCACAGTGACCTGTTCCAGCCCGTTTTGTGAGGAGGCGGAAGCTTGAAGTGGCCTGTGTGCCAGTGAAATGAGGCCTTCCCTGTGCGTGGTTCCAGGGTGAGTGTGTCAGTGCCCGTGACTAGACGGCAGTCGTGGGCGTGGGTACGACCTACATCTCCAGTAACTTTCATGAGCCGTTGCCATCTAAACATTGATGTTCTTTGGTGGAACACTTGATTTTTCATGTATATACAGGGTGTGCTGTCAAAGAAGTCTACTATATTCTTTACCATAATCAACATTTTTCCATTTCTTTATCCAGCCACCACAGGCTGGGAATATTCTTTAAATGATTTGTTTATTTAACATCTTCATTTTAACTGGTTTGTTCAGGAATGTGTCAACATGACAGTTAAATTAGTTGCGTCAGACCAGAGTATTAATGTGTGACACATTTATTTTGACTGATGCATTTATTTATCTTAGCTTGGCGGGAGTTTCCAACTCTTCTTATTGGCATCTTGGAGTTTTGACTCAATTTAATGCCTTTTTGTCATTTTGCACTTGTAGAGCAAATTTGTCTTGCTTTGCTGCTGCTGCTGCTAAGTCGCTTCAGTCGTGTCCGACTCTGTGCAACCCCATAGACAGCAGCCCATTAGGCTCCTCTGTCCCTGGGATTCTCCAGGCAAGAACACTGGAGTGGGTTGCCATTTCCTTCTCCAATGCATGAAAGTAAAAAGTGAAAGTGAAGTCACTCAGTGTGTCCGACTCTTAGCGATCCCATGGACTGCAGCTACCAGACTCCTCCATCTATGGATTTTCCAGGCAAGAGTACTGGAGTGGGTGCCATTGCCTTCTCCGCGTCTTGCTTTAGATGGTGTTAAAATGTGGGCACAGAAAATAATGCCAGAAGGAGAAGATAATGTGGTCTGGCAATGAAGCACCCTATGGTGCCCTTATATTGATATTTCATATTTATACAGTTACTCGTTGTCTTTACAAATCACAGTTCATTTAGAAACCTTTACCTGGTTATTACAGCCAGCCAACCTTCATGGCATCCTAACTGTAGAAATAACAGCTAAATAAAGTCTCTTGATATGATCAGTGTACCTTCTAAAGTCTGAGAGAATCAGTCCCTTGATAATTTGGGGCAAGATTTAGCCTCACATTTCTACTGTCACGTTTGTACTCTCTTCTGATGATTTCCCTCGTCGATGGACCATTTTAGAATTAACAGCGAACTTAGGCTGCACGCTTCTGGTTGTTGTTAATCTACTCTGGACGAAGCCAGGCGTTGTCTGTGATTCCGTCGCATACACCTGTAGCTGTCAGTCAACTCTGTAGAACAAAGTGATGCCCCTCCAAATGGAATGTAACTTGAGGCACAAAACAGACTCCTAATTCAGTTCTCTTGTCTCCACACCAAACTCTCTCTCATGTCAAGCCTTCTGATTTTATGTGATGACAGTTATTGGTCAGAATGTATTAGAGTGTTTGCTGTACAGACGGGGCCTTTGTCGTATAATTGAAGAGCACAAGAGCTGCCAGACTAAACAGTGGTCTGGGTTTCCAATAATGTTCTGTGACTTCCTTGGCATGTTTTTATCACCATCTCAAACATGTGTTATTACTTAGCAGTCTATGCCACAGTAGATTACAGAGGAAACAAACCCATGCAGTGAAGGGGACTAACACTGGTTCTTTAAGGAGATAAATGCCTTGTACCCTCAGAGCACAGTTTCTGTGTGTGCATCTCTCTCCTCTGCTTGGACTCATAAAACCTGCTTAAGCTAGCTGTTTACAGAGTCAACATAATGGTCAGCTTTTAGGGACAGATATCATCAGGTATCTCGAAATTCTAAAGAAGGGTGGGCCCAAAGGGCAAATGGACGAAGAACTTGAAAAGGCCATTTCTAACAATAAACGTGAAAAAGAGTTGCGCTCATTAGTAATCAAAGAAAATTCCACCACAATAATAAAAACATCACGTTGATAGAGTTTTTTAAAAATGTTAATAGCCCCTGTTCACAGACTAGTGAAACATGGACTGTCAAAAACTGGGTACATCTTTTGTGGCAGGCAAACTCCCAGTATGTGTTAAACCTTAAGTATAGCCTTTGATTCCACTCCTAGGAATTCCTCCTAACAGAAAATAGTAAGAGAGACACACAAATTCTTACATATAAGAATGTCCATTAAAGCATGATTTAAAACAGCAGCAACACTAATAGTAAAGACAGTTGGTATCTATTTTGACAGAGAGCTTTCCATGTACCAGACAGTGCTGGGTGCTTCACAGGCACAGCCTTATTTGCTTCTCAGCATCAGGAAGGGAAGCAGGCGGTGGTATCACTTGGGAGAAAAGTAATGTTTGCGGTTTCACACTTTCCTGGGAGCGCAGAGCTAGGAGGATTGAATGAGAAGTTGAACTCATTTGACACAATCCCTTAACCACATTTTCCCCCCTAATGAATACTACCAAAAAGTGGAAAACAGGGGTCCATCAATAGAGGAATTCTAACAAGTAGGTTAGAAGAATATACAATAGAATATTGCTCAGCTATTAAAAAGAATGAAATAATGCCATTTGCAGTAACATGGATGGACCTAGAGATCAATATGGGGCTTCCCCGGTGGCTCAGTGGTAGAGAATCCACCTGCCAATGCAGGTTTGCTCCCTGGGTCAGGAAGATCTGCTGGAGGAGGAAATGGCAACCCACTCCAGTATTCTTGCCTGGGAAATCCCGTGGACAGAGGAACCTGGCGGGCTACAGTACATGGGATTGCGAAGAGTTGGACATGACTGAGCAACTAAACAACAGCAACAGAGAAGATCATATGCCGGGGTCCAGCCCCGGTGGATCCAGGGAATTCGAAGCGGGGACGGCGTTGGCGAGATCAGGAAACCACTGCTTAATTAAACTAAGGATATAAAGAGTGGTGAAATAAGGATAGCTCAGTGAAGAAATTCAGTGAAGAAAAGAGGCTGAATAAAATTCCAAAGCAGGGAATTTACGTCACCTACGAAGGCTGCAGGCGTCCTCCCATTCTCCCGAAGGAGAGGAGACACTAAGGCCTCCCTGGTCAGATCTTAGAAGCCCAGGCAAAATTAGTAGGCTTGACGAGCTTCCCCGCCTCAGAGGAAAAATTCAGCCAGAAGGTGAAAGAAAGAACGACATGGGGAGACCACATTTCGGTGAACAAAAGGACGTACTTTATTTTCCAAAGTAGTTTTATACCTTAAGTTGTGCATAGAGGATCATGGGGGAAGGGGTAGAGTCATGCAAGGACAGCAGTTCCTGATCCTAATCGAAGCCAGGCTTTCAAACTTATCATATGCATAAGTTTAGGTGATTTACATCATCTTCTGGCCAGGAGGCCTGTTAACATTTTAAGAAACTTACTTTTTTCTAAAGGTGATTATTCTCAAGTCAGGCGCCAGTCTCCAAAAAGCATTGGATAAAGTTACATTCCTATAGGGCAAAGGTGAGGTGGGCTCAATAAAGAAAAAAATTAACTCAAGGGTCCAAGGTTATAAACATTGAGGCTACTACTTACATTTCTATACACCAATTATATCAATCAATACACTGCCAAGGACACAGTAGGTAAGGGATATGGAGACTTAGCAGCAAACATTGGCCCAACAAGTGAAAAACCCTTCACCAATACAATTTCTAATCAATCTTTTAACTACTCAAAGGAATTTGTATTTAGACAGTTTAGAACATCTCCTGCCTCTCACAGTTGGGAGGCTCTGAACAATCACATGTGGCCGGAAAAACCTATTCAGGCAGGCTAGAGGATTTCCAAAGGAATTTGTAGGTTGAAACACTGTCACACCCAGGAATTATTAACTGGAGCTGTAAGCTAACTCTTTTTTCAGAGAGAGGTAGTGGGGGACAGCCCCCTGTAAAGTCAGAGGTGTAGGTGAAAGCACAAAGCAGAAAGTAGGCAGACTCTGGTTTTAAGGGTAGATGCTCGAGAATTTCCAGGGAGACTCCTGAGGCTCCGGGAGTTGGTGATGAACAGGGAGTCCTGGCGTGCTGTGAATCATGGGGTTGCAAAGAGTCAGACACGACTGAGCGACTGATCTGATCTGATCTGATCCTGAGGCTCGATCCCACCTTTGTGTATGCCGAGCCTCCTCCCTCATGACCTTTGCCACGGGTGGAGTTCCTCAGGCCAGCTCCCGGCAATCATACTAAGTAAGCCAGACAGAGTAATATTGTATGATATCACTTACATGTGAAATCTAAAAAACTGATTCAGATTAACTTACTTACGAAACAGAAAGAAACCCACAGGCACAGAAAAAACTTACGGTTACCAAAGGGGAAAGGATGAAGGATAAATTAAGAGTTTGGGATTTATAAAAACACACAATTTTATGTAAAATAGGACCTACTGTGTAGCATAGGGAACTATCCTCAGTATTTTGTAATAACCTGTAAGGGAAAAGAGTCTAAAAAGAATATATGTATGTATGTATGTATGTATGTATATATAACTGATTCATTTTGTTATACACTGGAAATTAACACAACATTGTAAATCAACTGTCAGTTCAGCTCAGTTGCTCAATCGTGTCCGACTCTTTGCAACCCCATGAATTGCAGCACGCCAGGCCTCCCTGTCCATCACTGACTCCCGGAGTTCACTCAAACTCACGTCCATCGAGTCCGTGATGCGATCCAGCCATCTCACCCTCTGTCATCCCCTTCTCCTCCTACCCCCAACCCCTCCCAGCATCAGAGTCTTTTCCAATGAGTCAACTCTTCGGATGAGGTGGCCAAAGCACTGGAGTTTCAGCTTTAGCATCATTCCTTCCAAAGAAATCCCAGGGCTGATCTCCTTCAGGATGGACTGGTTGGATCTCCTTGCAGTCCAAGGGACTCTCAAGAGTCTTCCCCAACACCACAGTTGAAAAGCATCAATTCTTTGACGATCAGCTTTCTTCACAGTCCAACTCTCACATCCATACATGACTATTCATAGCCTTGACCTTTGTTGGCAAAGTAACGTCTCTGCTTTTGAATATGCTATCTAGGTTGGTCATAACTTTTCTTCCAAGGAGTAAGCATCTTTTAATTTCATGGCTGCAGTCACCATCTGCCGTGATTTTGGAGCCCCCCAAAATAAAGTCTGACACTGTTTCCACTGTTTCCCCATCTATTTCCCGTGAAGTGATGGGACCGGATGCCATGATCTTCGTTTTCTGAATGTTGAGCTTTAAGCCAACTTTTTCACTCTCCACTTTCACTTTCATCAAGAGGCTTTTAAGTTCCACTTCACTTTCTGCCATAAGGGTGGTGTCATCTGCATATCTGAGGTTATTGATATTTCTCCCGGCAATCTTGATTCCAGCTTGTGCTTCTTCCAGCCCAGCGTTTCTCATGATGTACTCTGCATAGAAGTTAAATAAGCAGGGTGAGAATATACAGCCTTGACCATATACAGCCTTTTCCTATTTGGAACCGGTCTGTTGTTCCATGTCCAGTTCTAACTGTTGCTTCCTGACCTGCATACAGATTTCTTGAGAGGCAGGTCAGGTGGTCTAGTATTCCCATCTCTTTCAGAATTTTCCAAAGTTTATTGTGATCCACACAGTCAAAGGCTTTGGCATAGTCAATAAAGAAGAAATAGATGTTTTTCTGGAACTCTCTTTTTCAGTGATCCAGCAGATGTTGGCAATTTCATCTCTGGTTCCTCTGCCTTTTCTAAAACCAGCTTGAACATCTGGAAGTTCACAGTTCACGTGTTGCTGAAGCCAGGCTTGGAGAATTTTGAGCATTACTTTACTAGCGTGTGAGATGAGTGCAATTGTGCAGTAGTTTGAACATTCTTTGGCATTGCCTTTCTTTGGGATCGGAATGAAAACTGACCTTTTCCAGTCCTGTGGCCACTGCTGAGTTTTCCAAATTTGCTGGCATATTGAGTGCAGCACTTTTATAGCATCATCTTTCAGGATTTGAAATAGCTCAACTGGAATTCCATCACCTCCACTAGCTTTGCTCGTAGTGATGCTTTCTAAGGCCCGCTTGACTTCACATCCCTATGGACGTGAGTTTGAGTGAACTCCTGGAGTTGGTGATGGACAGGGAGGCCTGGCGTGCTGCAATTCATGGGGTCGCAAAGATTCAGACACGACTGACGACTGAACTGAACTGAACTGAACTGACTTCACATTCCAGGATGTCTGGCTCTAGGTAAGTGATCACTCCATTGTGATTATCTTGGTCGTGAAGCTCTTTTTTGTACAGTTCTTCTGTGTATTCTTGCCACCTCTTCTTAATATCTTCTGCTTTTGTTAGGTCCATATCATTTCTGTCCTGTATCGAGCCCATCTTTGCATGAAATGTTCCCTTGGTATCTCTAATTTTCTTGAAGAGATCTCTAGTCTTTCCCATTCTGTTGTTTTCCTGTTTCTTTGCATTGATCGCTGAGGAAGGCTTTCTTATCTCTTCTTGCTATTCTTTGGAACTCTGCATTCAGATGCTTATATCTTTCCTTTTCTCTTTTGTTTTTGCTTCTCTTCTTTTCACAGCTATTTGTAAGGCCTCCCCAGACAGCCATTTTGCTTTTTTGCATTTCTTTTCCACTGTACTTCAATTAAAAAGGAAAAAGTTGACTCTAATAACAAACAAAAAAGAAAGGTATGCAGATATGAGAACTAATATTTAATTGAACATGTGATGACATGGGAAATGTTTTTAATACTTAAAAAACCCCAATCTATGTAGTATGACTTGACTTTTTCTCTTACCCTGTATTATGATGTAATACACCTAATGGTTTGTAAGAATAGGCAGATTCCATTTCTAATCCCAGATCCATCCTTGGCTTTGTGAATGACTATGGGCAGACTGTTTCACTAGCTTAAGTGTCAATGTTTTCTTCTGTAAAATGGAGTCAGCTATGGTTATTAGATACCAAACCAGCCATGGCTGTCCAAGCAACACAAAGAACATGCACAAGAAATGGTAACTATCATTTTAAAGATGAAGTTGGTCCCAAGTCTTATATGAATCCAAAAACAAGGAAATAATACATTATAACTTATTAATGATTTTCTTATAGTGCTGACATTAGAATATTTTATTTGTAATGGTTTGCTATTCTCCCCAGTAGAACATTCAATGAATATATTTTATGCCTCTGTATTTATATATTTTATGGAAATAATTTAATATGAATAGCTATAATTATTAAGGCTCTTGGTCATTTTGTATAATCAAGAAAAAGCATACAGTTCTTAAGTACATAGACACAGACTGGTGGTTCTATATAATATGAGTGACAATCTATAACCCATCTTACAGTTTTTGTGGTCTTACAGTTTTTGTGGTCAGCAGGATAGCCTTTGGTTCAGTGGTTTTAAATTCTCTCTATTTTCATCTGTTAGCACCGGTATCATGGATTGATCTTCAAAGTAGCTCCTGAAATGAGCTTGGGGATCCTAAAATTACTCAGTGTAATCAAAGTACAACTTATAGGAACTGAGACTGAACTGAAAATCTGAACACCAAGAAGATGAAGCTATTCTTTTTGACTCTTTTCCATTTCACTCCCTTTGACGTCCTTACTTCCTACATCTGGTGAACTTTCAAGACTTCCAGATTTTCTTTTTTTTTGCCAGCTCTTTACTTATTGACATATTGGTGTTCCCTGGATGTCTGTCCTCACTCTTTCCAAATTTAACTCATCTTCTTGTCCAGACTAGCCTTTCCCTGAAACATTGTCTTAATATTATATCTTAGAGCAGCTGAAAATCATGAACTCTGAAATTAATTAGCTGTGTACCTTGCATAAGGTTCAATTCTAATGTCCTCCTCTGTACGGTTACTCATGCCCATCTCAAAGTGAGGATTAAGTAAGATGTGAAGCCCTAAGCTCAGTGAGTTGTTGTATAGGAGCTTCTGCAGATGCGATTCCTTGCTGTGATGTTTGTTGTTCTTGTGGCGGTCATGGCGGTGGCCCCCAGGACAAATGAAGTACTGGAGTCATTCTGAACTTCTTTCTTCTTCTCTCTCTCTCCTGCATCAGATAGATTTTCTTTTCTTTTTTTAAAAAAATATTTATTTCTGAGTCTTTGTTGTGACATGGGGAGTCTCGTTTCCCGATTAGGGATCAAACCTGAACCCCCTGCATTGGGAGCATGGAGTCTTAGCCCTTGGACCACCAGGGAATCCCCTGTATTTGACAGATTTTCAGGTCATGTTGATACAGCCTTGTTAACCTTTTCCTGTTTACTCCTGCTTTGGTTCTTATCACCTCTTGCGAGTCATCACTGGCAGCTAACTGCTGTTCCTGTTCCCAGTTCTTTTTGTGCTCCGCCCATCCTCTCGCTGTAGCCTGAATGATCATTGTAAAGATGTAAAGCTGGTGATGGCATCCTGTTGCCTAGTCCTTCTCTTAGTGGCACCCAGTCACCCAGAACAGGGACATGAGCTGACTCATCAAACTTCTGCGAAAGGCCAGATAGTAAGCATTTTAGGCATCACCCGCCATGTGGTCTCTGCTGCAGCCACTCAGCTCTGTCACTGTAGTGTAAAGGCTGCTGCAGACAGGGTATAAAGGGATGAGCACGGCTGTGTTCCACTAAAACGTTATGGGAGTTGAAATTTGAATTTCATGCAGTTGTCATATGTCATAAAATCTTCTTCTGATTTTTTTCCAACCATTTCAAAACCTGACAAGTATTCGTAGCTCGTGGGCCACACAGATACTGGCAGGTGGCAGGGTTTGGTCTGCAGGCTGAAGTTTACCAAATAAGTTAAGCTCACCAGCACAGATAACAAGATCTGCAGTCAGCCTGGTTTAGTCCTCCAGCCTGATCTTGCGCTGCCTTCTCTTTACTTCTTCCACTTATGCGGTAAACTTGCCTTTTCTGTGTCCTTAAGGAGCCATCCTGTTTTTGCTTTCTCTCATGCTATTCCCTTTGCCCAGGGCACAGCTCATTCTTGTCTGTCCTGTCTCCCCTTCTGCTCCATCCTTCATTCACTGTTGATCAATAACCTACTCCTCTTTCAGAGTTCAGCTGAAGCAGTCCTTACTCTGTGCAGTGCGGATACTGATCTAAGCTGCCGAGGTTTGTGTCTCAGCCCCACTTCTTGTCACTCGACCATTTCTTTGTGTCTTAGTTTCTCAGTTTTTTAAAAAAAAGGATTTAGTCAACACCATCATCCCTATGGTTTCTCTTTGTTAGAATCCACTGAGCTAGCACATGGGCAGCACTGGAAATCATAGTTATCGAGCCGTCCACAATTACTCTGCACCTCAGATAGACGAGACAATTTCTCTGATCCCTTCTGTACCCTTTATAGCCATCTCTCATAGCACTTCTAACACTTGACGTAGCTCTTAGTGTGTTGTATTCAGTAATGATAGGCACTCAGTAATGTTTGTTGAGTGAGAGCAAGAAAAGGGAGAAATCTTAGCCTGACTTCAAGTAGATTCGAAAAAGATCTCTTGTTACTGAGTAACAGGACAAAAAGGAGCCATAGAAAATAAGCAGGTTTATGAAATTGAAAATAAAATTTAAAATATCTCATCTACAATTGGTGTTTTTTAAAAAAAATTCATTTATTTGACTGCACCAGGTCTTAGTTTCCACACACGGAATCTTGCATGTGGCATGAGCGGTCTAATTTCCTGACCAGGGATCAAACCCAGGTCCCCTGCGTTGGGAGCACAGAGTCTTAGCTACTGGGCCACCAGGGAAGTCCCTGCAAGTGCTACTTTTAGTGTTGAGCTCATGTCCGTAAGAGGAAAGAAATGCTGTCCACATAACATACAGTCTAGTGATTCTGTTAGGAACTTGTGTCCCAGCCTGACCTCTTACTGACTGCGTTTCTTTTTCTGTTCATTGTATTTGCCAGTTTGGTGCAAGGATGAACATGCCTCTTAGCCGTAGCTTCAATATATGTGGAGCTGTGGGACCAATACAGAACTGTGTCTTGAGGAGAGTGCCAAGGATGCAGTGAATTATTAGATCAAGAAGGCCAGCTGCAGAGCCACGGAGTTCAGAAAGAAAGAGGGTGAGGGCTCAGGACCCAGCACAGGAAGCGCGGGGCTGTGTGGGGAGGCGGGGCCGAAGCCCTTGGCTGGTTAACAAGAGCATCATCGCCTGTGTAGGGACGGTTCCTGTAAGGCCACAGACGAAACGGGACTATGGCTAGAATTAGGAGAAGTTAGAGATGTCTTGTCAGTCATTCCATACACTGCATGGAGAGCCTCTGGACTGCTGCTTTTACTTTTCACCATTCGTACTATCTGTTATAGAAGTGTTCTGTGCCTAGATTCATTCAACAGGTGTGGATTTTCACAGGGCTGTATTGGGCATCTATTGAGATAATAGAAAAGCATTTTGCAAACTTGCTAATGTAGTGTTCTTCTTTTTCCACCTAAAATCTCCTTTCTGTTGGAAAACATTTGCTTTTTTACATAACCAAAGTGTCTCTTGACTGAACTTTGTGTCTTTCTCATGCTATTTTAGGCAATGGGAGATTTTGGTACTTCAGAGGCACATTCTGGTATGGCTCGTGTGCTCCTTTAATTCTCACACTTTCTCAGCAAATGAAGCAGTCGGCTTTATAACTTGGATTAAATTGTTTTTATATTGTATATGTTTTGGGACTGCTGGGGTGCAGATTTCTTCTGGGAAGAAGTGTGATGCCTGTTCCGTGGATGATTGTGTAGATCTTTGTAAAATGACCAGGTCTGAAATTCTCTGTTGTAAAGCTGCTAAAATCTTAACCCTGCCTTTTTGGGTTGCTGGGGAAATAAGTCTTTATATGTGTCCTTTTATTGGGAAGGCTTCTGCAGTTCTCTGGAAGGCAATTAGCAAGCATTGCAAGCAAGGGCAAACATTTCAAGGAGAAACATCATAAATTTTCTTGCTTTCAAGATAGACATAATATTATGCCACAACTAAATATTATGAAACCATTTCCTTTTGAAGGTGATTCACTGAACTGATAATTTGAAATTCAGCTAATGTTAGAGACTTTTTATTTAAAATGACTGTTGTTGGCCCACTTAGCTGGTAAATTATGTAAGCCATAAGAAACAAAAAAAGCTTTGTTTGTAGTCTCGTGCTCAGTTGTGAACAAATATGAAATCTAAAACTCGTACCCAGTGTTGTTGGAAAGCTAACCAATGTCCAGCATCTATTTTGAGGTTTGTACACAAGTTGGTCAGAAGCAGCTTGTTCAAAGAACCAAATCTGAATTATATTTTTTTTAAAAAAGGAGGTGGGTTAAGATGGAACTGAGGTGGAGGCAAGGTCAGGTCTGTAATGGGCAGAATTCTAAGATAAGCTTCAAGGCTCTAAGCCCATCTTCTCCCAGTTATTCAGTTAAAAGACTAATTTATTGCTGCTGTGAGGGGATATTGCAGATGTCATTAAGGTCCCAAACTAGTTGACCTTAAAATACGGAGATCATTTCTGGTGGACCTGACTAATCATATGAGCCATTTAAATCTGACCTAGAGGTCAGAGACATATCAGTTAGAGAAATCTGAAGCTTGAGAAGGATTTTACATGGAAGAGATTCCCCATTGCTGGTTTTGGAGATGGAAGGGGCCACATGACAAGAAATGAGAATGGCCTCAGGAACCTGAGAGGGATCCCTGGCTGATGGCCAACAAGGAAATAGGGACTTGGGTCCTACAACTGCAAGGAACTGAATTCTGTCAGTAGTAAGATTGAAATTGGACCCCTTCTACCCTCCAATTGAGAACTTAACCCAGTTGGCATCTTGATTCTAGACCTTTGATACCCTGAGTAGATAACCCAGCCATGCTGAACTAGACTTCTGACCTACAGACCTTTGAGCTAGTCAGGAGGTGTGTTTTAAGCCATGAATTTTATGGTAATATGTTATGCACCAACTGACAGCTAATCCGAGGCCTCAGTCATGTCTCCGTTGCATCACTGCAGTAGCGTATTAACTGGTCTGTCTGGTTCTGCATTGGTGTTACTCAAATTATCTGGTGAAGAAACAGGTTTTGAAATTTCAGCATGCTGCAGCCCCACACCACGCCCATGGCAGACTGTGTTTTATAAAGATGGCTGCACAAGCATCTCCTGCCCGGTGCTCTTCTGTTACATGACAGTGCCTCTCCTCCTCCAGATGGCTCTAGTTCCCTCCACCTGAATCTGGGCTGGACTTTTAACCTCTTACTGTTTTCAAGTGATGCTCTATGTTCCAAGGTTCAGCTACAAAAGGTCATGCAGTTTCAGCCTGGTTCTCTCGGAAGGCTCCTGCTTGGCACTCAGCTGCCACGCTGTGAGAGGCCACGCCACGTGGACAGGGCAGTACTGGGTGATCCAGTCAACAGAATTAACAGCCTTCCTTGAGTCATCCCAGCCCAGATACCAGACATGTGAATAGAGAAGCCTTCGGATAATTACAGTCTCTAAGCTGGTCTACTCAACCCCAGCCTTTGTGTCTCCCCAGCTGAGGCCTCAAACACTGGGGACAAAGATAGGTCATCCCCAGTGTGTCCTGTCCAGATTTCACCACCCACAGAAGCCATGGACGTGACAAAGTAGTCATTGCTTTCTGATGCTGCATTTGGGGTTGGTTTGTTCAGCAGCAGCAGATAGCTGGAATAAACATTTTTCTAAAATGCCATGAAAGTGAAATTAAAAAAAAACCAACCCAGAATATGAGCAGAAATCAAATAGTGTCAGTTCTATGCTACTCTGTTGGTCTAAGCACTTTCAAACCTGCCAAGATTCAAAAAGAGAGGACACAGACCCCACTTTTAAGAGAGAGGAGACTGGAAGACTTCAGGAGCGATTAAAAAAGAAAAGCCTTTACATTTTGAGATAAATTTAGCCTTGTGGAAAAGTTACAAAAATGTTGCAGAAGATGTCCATATATCCTTCACCTGGCCTCCCCTAGTGGTAACATCTTATGGAGCCATAGTACAACTTTCAAGACCAGGAAATGAGCATTGATAAACTGTTGTTCAGTTGCTCAGACGTGTCCGACTCTTTGCAACCCCATGGACTGCAGCATGCCAGGCTTCTCTGTCCTTCACCATCTCTGGAGCTTGCTCATACTTAATGTCCATTGAGTCGGTGATTAAATTGTTTTAATTTAATCCAACCATCGTGTCCTCTGTCGTCCCCTTCTCCTTCTGCCTTCAGTCTTTCCCAGCAGCAGGGTCTTTTAAATGAGTTGGCTCTTCGCATCAGGGGCCAAGTTTTGGAGCTTCAGCTTCAGTCCTTCCAGTGAATATTCAGGGTTGATTTCCTTTAGGATTGACTGGTTTGATCTCCTTGTAGTCCAAGGGACTCTCAAGAGTGTTCTCCAACACCGCAGCTCAAAAACATCAGTTCTTCAGTACTCAACCTTCCTTGTTGTCCAACCCTCACATCCATACATGACTATTGGAAAAGCTACTGGAAAAACCAGTAGTTTTTTTTTTTTTTTTTTACTATACTTTGACTATACGGACCTTTGTTGGCAAAGTGATGTCTCTGCTTTTTAATACACTGTCTAGGTTTGTCACAGCTTTTCTTCCAAGGAGAAACATCTTTCACTGTCAGCTAAACTGCAGATTTTACTCCAGTTTTGCCAGTTTTCCCAGTACTGTCCTTTCTCTGGTCCCAGGTCCAATCTAGGACCCCACACTGCATTTAGTTTTGACTTCTTCTTAGTCTGCTGCAATCTGGGGCAGTTCTCACCCTTCTGTTGTCTTTTTAAAAAAGATTTTTTTTTTGTTTGTTTTAATTGTAGGATAATCACAACATTCTAATGGTTTTTACCATACATCAGTATGAATCGGCCATAGGTATGCTTTTGTCCTCTCCCTCCTGAACCCCCCTCCCATTTCCCTCCCCACCCTGTCACTTCTGGTTGTCCCAGAGCACTGCCCTCCGTTATACATCAGACGTGCACTGGTTATCTGTTTTACTGTGAAGAAGAACTAAAAAGCCTCTTGATGAAAGTGAAAGAGGAGAGTGAAAAAAAATGGCTTAAAGCTCAACATTCAGAAAACGAAGATCATGGCATCTGGTCTCATCACTTCATGGGAAATAGATGGGGAAACAGTGGAAACACTGTCAGACTTTATTTTTGGGGGCTCCAAAATCACTGCAGATGGTGACTGCAGCCATGAAATTAAAAGACGCTTACTCCTTGGAAGGAAAGTTATGACCAACCTAGATAGCATATTCAAAAGCAGAGACAGTACTTTGTCAACAAAGGTCCATCTAGTCAAGGCTATGGTTTTTCCACTGGTCATGTATGGATGTGAGAGTTGGACTGTGAAGAAAGCTGAGCAACGAAGAATTGATGCTTTTGAACTGTGGTGTTGGAGAAGACTCTTGAGAGTCCCTTGGACTGTAAGGAGATCCAACCAGTCCATCCTAAAGCAGATTAGTCCTGGGTGTTCTTTGGAAGGAATGATGCTAAAGCTGAAACTCCAGTACTTGGCCACCTCATGGGAAGAGTTGACTCATTGGAAAAGACTCTGATGCTGGGAGGGGTTGAGGGTAGGAGGAGAAGGGGACGACAGAGGATGAGATGGCTGGATGGCATCACAGACTCGATGGACGTGAGTTTGAGTGAACTCCAGGAGCTGGTGATGGACAGGGAGGCCTGGCGTGCTGCGATTCATGGGGTTGCAAAGAGTCAGACATGACTGAGTAACTGAACTGAACTGAGTCCATTTCTTTCAATGCTATTCTCTCAAATCATCCCATTGTCTCCTTCACACAGATGTATAGAGCAGACCTTCTGTTGTCTTTCATGACTAACACTTTCGACATATATGAGTGGTTATTTTGTAAGATGCCTCTCACATTTGCTTGAATTTTTCATGGTTAGATTAGTGTTGTGCATTTTTCACAAGCATACCCCACAAGTGAGGCTGTGCCTTCCTTGATGCATGATACCAGGGTGTATATGACGTCGGTATGTCTGACTCCTGGTGATGTGAATGTGCTCCCTGGGGAAGGTGGTTTCTGCCAGGATGCCCCACTGTAAGCGTCTCATGGACAGGTCCTGTGATGCAGATGTTGTTTGTCATCATGTGCTGGTGGGGCCATGTTTTGAAACTGCCATAAAGTTTAAATTTATCATCAGGTCTAACATAAAAATGTAATCTTTCCAGTTTCCGTCACTATATTGTCATAGATCTGTGGCTGTTGGCAGGCTGGCTCTGGCCTGCAGACCATTCTTTGAGGAGCGATGTTCTAGCTTGCACTCCTTCACCAGTTCCTTTTTCCTGTTACTGTCAGATTGGAGTTTTAGTAACAAATCCAACTGTGTCCTTCAGCTTAAAATCCGTTGGAGGCTTCCCATCCTTTCAGGGTGAAAACCACACTTGCGAGCATGACAGTTACGTTGTTTCTTTACTGATTAGCCTTCTCTGATTCTCTTCACCACCATCTCCAGGTAAGCACACCAGTCTCCACACACTGTAACTGGCCACTCCCCTGTCTTTCAAGGCTCATGATCACCTGCTTTCAGTCATCTGGGCTGCTCACTAAGTTCTCCCCATGTCTAGTCACCTGTACCCTGTGCATGTATCTCTGATGGAAGTTGAGTTTTGTTTTCTTGTTTGGTTATGTATCTGTCAAGCCGTTTACAATGTTTTCATTGAGATATAGTTGATTTACGATGTTGTGTTGCAGGTGTACAGCAAAGTGACTCAGTTTTACATATAGTCAATTCTTTTAAGATTCTTTTCCCACCTAGGTCAGTAGAGTACTGAGTATAGTTCCCTGTGCCATACAGTAGGTCCTTATTATTTACTTTATATGTAGTTGTGTGTATGTGTCAATCCCAATTCCCAGTTTATCCCTCCCATTCCCCCCGTTAACCATGAGATTGTTTTCTACGTCTGTAACTCAATTTCTGTTTTGTAAATAAGTGCATTTGTACCATTCTTGCAGATTCCACATTTAAGTGCTGTTATACGATATCTGTTTGTCAGATATTTGTCAAGCCATTTGACTTGACTGAGCTTGAGGCCTTGATTTTGAGCTGTAAGATTAGCTCATGACAAGGGTTCAAAAGTGTTAATCATAACCTGACATAGTATCCAGGAAGAAGAAAAGTCCCCAGTACTAAGTAAGAGCCTTATGACTAGACGGATTCCAGAACTGCAGAGACGGCGGAGAAGCCTTTGGGGAGGACATTGTTCCTGAAGGGCGGGATTGACTGGTGAGGACTGTGGCTCTAGGCTCGTGGCCCTTCTTTATGTGTGCTGTCCCCACCCTGGGAGCAGATTAAAGCCTTCAAGTGAGGAAGTGAACTCAAGACAGTGTAACTCGATGGATAGACCCCCATGCTTCTGTAGACATGTTGTATCACTTTTGGAGGCCACTTTTCTCACCTGTGTAACTGAGCAAAAAGCAGGTGGAGATCCTCTGCCTGCTTTTTTTCTTAAAAAAAAAAAAAAAGAAAGAAAAGCTTTTTTTTTTTTTTTTTAACAAAAAGCTAATAATAGTTTGAAATTCAACCCAACCTACTGCTGTATCTCTCTGAACAGAACTAGAGTGATCTCCCTGTACCAGTTTTCCCTACCTAAGTTGCCCCTAGTCTTTTGTATCTAAATATTGCTAGTTTATATTTAGCCCTCTTTTCAAAGTATATGAAAAGTAATTGTGCCAGAAAATAGAGAAAACCAAGGCCACCTTGACTCCATAGGTCACTCAATAACTTTACCTCAAAAGCCATTGTTTTTTCTTACATCAAAAGTGTTGACCTATTATTTAAAGTATGAATCCTTTTGGTTATCATTTAGTTTGGTTTGTGATAAAATTTTCTTGTAAATTTGTGCTTATGGCTTCCATAGTTAGACCTCAACCAAGTATTTTTCAGAATTTAAATATATGGTATTTTAAATGAGTTATCAAACATCAGTAAATACTTTAAAATTTTCATTGATACATAATTTATCAATTAATAAAATAATTCATTAATTAAAAATTAAAACATTTTCCCAACACCAATGGCAACATTTGCTTTAAGAACAGGGGGGAGTTAGAATTCCAAATAATATAGCCTGAAGATTTTCACAAGTTCATTTAAAATTTTCTAATGCAAACAGTACCTGTTTTGTTAATAACATGAACCACAGATATACAAAAATCCCAGTGAATCTCCTGAAACAAACTTTGTAAGGAAAGTTCTTTCATCATACACACTCTTATCATTAATTACACCATTAGGGGGAAAATAACCCCTCCCCTAACCCCCCCCCCCCAAAAAAAAAAAAAACAGTGTAAAGTAGTCCCAGGAATGGAATTTAGAAATGGCAGTATATTCAACTTAATCATCTGGAATTACTTAAACACAGTGTGCTTAGATGGCTAACATAAAGAAAGAAAAGTTTACTACAGTTAATAACTTCACAATCCTTTGAAGATATGGGATAATTTCAAAAAGATCTCTACTTTGTTTTTGGTTTAGAAAATTCAGATAAATCTTGCCCTTCCTGTCCTCAGGCTGTCCATAAGCCATAGCATTTTCATTCTTTTCAATTTTAGGAAATAACAGACTCATGTAGTAAAATGATCCTGGTTTTTTAAATCATGGGGGCAACCCACAACAGAGCCCCCAAATAAGGTCGCCTTTTGCATCATGATTTTCCAAAGTCTAGTATAATGATTTAAGACTTTTGCCTGAATAATTCCCTGAGAATCAGCCACATCCGTGTTGTTCAGAGGTAAGCCTCATCCTCCCTGGTCTACAGAGGCCCGAGCCCTGGGCCTTCTCCCCGGAATACCAAGTCAGAGGAGGAGCAGTCCATTATTCAGAGCACATAAAGGGTTTGGTCATTTGAGAACTGAGCTACTAATTGGACCAGTGGTGATATGAAAGGAGATGCGTTAAGTAAGCAGACCCAGTTTTTAAAATCGAAATTTAAGAACATAGTAAAAACTAAGGTCTCTGAAGCAGCCTGGAATCTGTGGATTTCAGATGTATTTTATACAACTCACAATAAAACAAACTGTATTTTAGGTCACTACCCAGCCCACATATAAGTGAAATAAAAATGCCACAAACAATAGTATGTGTGATACCTTTAGATATCTGTTTTATTATTTCAAATGTAAGAAAATGCTAGTCAGTACTCATCGCCCACTTATCGGTCCCTTCCCACAGTCTGGAAAACTGACGCATTTTAGATAGTTGTAAGTGTTTGCAGCCATCCCTGTCCCGTACCTGTTTTAGCATTCTTTTGGGATTACATGTGAGGTTAGTTCATGGGTCACAGAAAATGTCATAGAAGAAAAATTTTTTTTCACGAAAAGTGATTTTTTTTTTTAACCTTGAGTTCGCTTTTAATTTTCCAGACGTGGCTCTAAATGATGTGTTAGTCAGATCAAAGAACAAAATTGTTCTGGTTGATTGTGTTCAGAAGAATGTAAGGATCGAACTGTTAGAACTTTAAAAGAGTCTTAAGAGGTAGTGGAGATCAGCCTGCTTGTTATGCAGAGACTTGGAGATGAACTAGTTTCAATTTTTAAGATTGAATTAAGGTCATTTGTGTAGTCATAGGACAGTAGTGGCAAAGAACCTGCCTGCTAATGCAGGAGACACAAGAGACAGGAATTTGATCGCTGGGTCTGGAAGATCCCCTGGAGGAGAGCATGGAAACCCACTCCAGTATTCTTGCCTGGCGAATACCATGGACAGAGGAGCCTGGAGGGCTACATAGGGTCTCAAAGAGTCAGACACAACTGAAGCAACGCAGCATGCACACATGTTGGTAATAGAAGGTATTTTAAAATACCATCATAAAAAGTCTGGCATTGTGAGTGTCTGCTTCTGGATCTGAATGTTGGAGTAGGGCTGTGATGCAGGGAGCTGTCCCTCCTTGGTACCACTGAGGAAGCAGTGGTACCTGTGTCCCTGTGACATTTTTGGCTTTTGGTTGCTAGGGCAACCAAACTCAGAGATGTATGTGCCTGGCTCTTTTAGGCCTGGGCCTGATAAGAGTATATATCACGAAAATTTCAGAAGACCAATTTAGGAAATGGTGAGGTTAATATCTAGGAAACAAGGAAGAGGAATAAGGATGTGTTGACCTAAAGTTGCATTTGGTCCTGAGTTTGTGCATTTCCTGTCCTACCCACTCATGGTATAAGGAGGTCCATCTTCATTCCTGAGCCTGCAGTTGCCGAGGAAAGTGAGAGAATGTCAATGAATTTAATCAGATCAGATCAGATCAGATCAGTCGCTCAGTCGTGTCCCCATGAATTTTTGTGACCCCATGAATCGCAGCACGCCAGGCCTCCCTGTCCATCACCATCTCCCGGAGTTCACCCTGACTCAACGTCCATCGAGTCAGTGATGCCATCCAGCCATCTCATCCTCTGTCATCCCCTTCTCCTCTTGCCCCCAATCCCTCCCAGCATCAGAGTCTTTTCCAATGAGTCAACTCTTCGAGTGAGGTGGCCAAAGTACTGGAGTTTCAGCTTTAGCATCATTCCTTCCAAAGAAATCCCAGGGCTGATCTCCTTCAGAATGGACTGGTTGGATCTCCTTGCAGTCCAAGGGACTCTCAAGAGTCTTCTCCAACACCAGAGTTCAAAAGCATCAATTCTTCGGCGCTCAGCCTTCTTTACAGTCCAACTCTCACATCCATACATGACCACTGGAAAAACCATAGCCTTGACTAGATGAACATTTGTTGGCAAAGTAATGTCTCTGCTTTTGAATATGCTATCTAGGTTGGTCATAACTTTCCTTCCGAGGAGTAAGCATCTTTTAATTTCATGCCTGCAATCACCATCTGCAGTGATTTTGGAGCCCAGAAAAATAAAGTCTGACACTGTTTCCACTGTTTCCCCATCTATTTCCCATGAAGTGATGGGACTGGATGCCATGATCTTTGTTTTCTGAATGTTGAGCTTTAAGCCAACTTTTTCATTCTCCTCTTTCACTTTCATCAAGAGGCTTTTGAGTTCCTCTTCACTTTCTGCCATAAGGGTGGTGTCATCTGCATATCTGAGGTTATTGATATTTCTCCCGGCAATCTTGATTCCAGCTTGTGCTTCTTCCAGCCCAGCATTTCTCATGATGTACTCTGCATATAAGTTAAATAAGCAGGGTGACAATATACAGCCTTGACGTCCTCCTTTTCCTATTTGGAACCAGTCTGTTGTTCCATGTCCAGTTCTAACTCTTGCTTCCTGACCTGCATACAAATTCTCAAGAGGCAGGTCAGGTGGTCTGGTATTCCCATCTCTTTCAGAATTTTCCACAGTTTATTGTGATCCACACAGTCAAACTTTTCCCCTCTGATCTATCAAGACTATAGAAAATAATCACGTTTATTTTTGCTAGATACTGAGCTAGAGCTTTCTAAGTGTGTCTGTCTTTGGGGATTCACTCTGTAGCTCGCTTTTCCTTAACAGATATTTGTAAAACAGTGTGATTTTTTTTTTTTTTTTTTTGCTAGCCTCATAGGCTTTTCTTTTATCAATGTAGTATTATAGACAAACAAGCTCCAGGGAGGCCAGATGATAAATTCCCTTTCTATCCACCTGACATCCTCTGTGAAATAGACAAACAGCCCATACCTACAGCGAAAGGAATATGCTTAAGCGCTGTGGTTTATCCTACAAAGTAAATTCTAGTCAAGTTAAGGAATTTTATTTTCTTTTCAAACTGAAGGAGGATCAACAAATTATAGTTTATGGGCCTAATATGGGAAACTGCCCATTTTTGTAAATAAAATTTTATTGGAACACAGCCATGCTTATTAATTTATAGATTATTTATACCTACCTTTATACTATTGTGACAGAGGTAATTGTTGCTATAGAGACTGTGTGGCCTGCGAAGCCTAGAATATTTACTATTTGGCCCTTTACAGAGAAAGTTCTCTGACCCTTGGACTAAAGGAATATTTAGAGATTGAAGTATTGTTCTTAAAAAACTATCCCTTTTGAATAAAGGCTATTTTCCCTTAAATTGCTTGGAGAAAGTCTTCTGTTACAAATAGATAACAACTTATAACTAGGTTTGATGAAAGTGCCTAGAAGCTATTGTGTGATTGGTGTCTACTGTTTTTAAAGTTAAAGATCATTAAACATCACTGTACATTAAATCATTAATGTTGAGAAAACAACTAATGAGGTTTATAGGAAAGATTACAGTGTGGCAAACTTATAATTTAACTACATGAGGGATAGGTTACATTATTTCAGCTGGCGTTGCCTATTTTGATAGTCTTTGTAATAATTGTGAATTTTTAATACATTTTTTTACATTTTTATATATATCTGTTTGAGGTTTTGCCTGCTGCAGATCAGTGAGGCAAAGCTAATAGTCATTCGAAAAGAAGCCTCACATTTCTTGCGTTTAGAGGTAATTCAGTGTATTAAAATGAGTATTTAACCATACTATTCCTCAGTCACAGAATTTCAGCAGTAAAGCATGGGGCTGCAGTGCTCCATATCAGGGCAGCAGTTTAAATAATTTTAAAAATCATTATTAATAAATTATCTTTGCATTTTTTTTAACAGACTTGTAGAAGACAGCAAACTGATCCCACGCATTTTTGAAGTAATTCTGGTAAGAGAAGAAATGTTTGTCTGAAATTCAAGTGACAAATTTAAACATTTTTAAAGTTTTGGGCACGTTGTTTGGTTGGGTGGCCTGCACAGCAGGATTGTATTTCCATGGTGTCACTTAACCTTATTGGGCCTCAGTTTCCTTGTCTGAGCTCTTGTCTAGCTCTGAGGATTGTACAGGGATATTGTTTAATGATCTGCCATCTTTCTGGAAATCCTTTACATTTTATTTCTATTAAGTTAAAAATTACATTATCTACTATAGAAAGATATATGTAGAAGTATGCTGGGAAGGATGAAGGCAGGAGGAGAAGGGGATGACAGAGGATGAGATGGTTGGATAGCATCACTGACTCAATGAACACGAGTTTGAGCAAGCTCCAGGCAATGGTGAAGAACAGGGGAACCTGGCGTGCTGCAGTCCTTGGGGTTGCAAAGAGTCGGACATGAGTTAGAGACTGAACAACAACAAAATATACAAAGAATACTGTATCTGAGGTTGGTTTGTGGATGAAAGGGCAGAATGATAATCACTGTGCTTCAGTCTGCATGTTCTCATGTTCAGCTTGAAGCTCTCTGACTTTGTCATCACTGAGTCAGGTCAACAGTTTGATGCCTATGGGCATGAAGTTGTCCTCTTCAGAATGTAGAGTAGCTTAGCTTCTGTACACCATTCCCCGCCCCCCCCATTCATAGAACGCAGCTTAGTTGAAAACCGCCAGTTAAAGAAAACCTTTCCTCTCTGGTTATTCTGTGTAGAGAATAAAACGGGATATAGGGCTGGCTTTTCTCCTTCTGCTAAATCTCTGTTTATACTAAGCTTAAATCTGAGAATTACACTGAAAACCGAGTTGGTACTTACAGCAAGGGAGTGCCCTTAGACAAAGAAATGTTCTCTTGTATCTGGGTGGGTTGTCCCCCTTTACCAAAAACTTTCCCTCCGTGGCTAACTGTCAGTGCAAGCAACAAAGGAGGGGACCCATCCCTAGTTAGATCAGCGGAACCTGACTCAGTCATCCATAGAGCAATAGCTTGTATTGTCAGATAACCCTACACATGGAAAATTAGCTCTCTTTAATCATCTTAAAATATTAATCTGCATGTTACTTTTGCTCTGATAGGGCTGTATGGTGAAAACATTTTTCTTGGCCACAGATCGCCCTTGGAGGAGAGCTATGGGCTTTGCTGAACTATTTGAGTTAGGTGGGGAATAGACATGGGCAAGGGTAGTATTCCCAAAGCATGCTCAGGTGACACCAAGATGACCCAGAGCTGCCATCCTGAGAGGATTGAACCACTTCCAGTGGTCAAAGGGGATTTTAAAGTGTCAGGAGAAGATAATGGCAACCTCCTTCAAAAGGTCCTGTGCCTGCACTGCCGCACTCTGTGCCCCTGACCCTGTATCAAGCCACCACTGACCCACACCTCTGCCGGAGATTCCTGGACACTTCCTGGACACTCACAGGCAAGTCTAGGTCAGTCTCTTGTGGGTATGCAAATTAGATGCAAAGCAGCATGCAGATGAAGGCTGTGTTTTTTGGTACTCCACTTGGGTCCTAAGCCCAGCAGAGCCACGCTCCCAATCCTCTGGCCCTGCTTCATGACGGGGCCTGAGAGCTGCACCCAGAGGGGCAGATCTGGACCGTGGGAGCTACAGTTATACAAGGCAGTTCGCCAGCTGGGTCAGGCACTTGGAGGGGCCAAGGGTTGCTGGGAAAGAAGGGGCAGTGAAGGTGGTCCATGCCCAGGGCGTCCTCCACTCCACTTCATCCCCGCATGATAGCAAAGGGCCTCTGTCCTCGTTATAGCCAGCAGGGAAGGGATCAGTGTGGTGGCTCCCCTACGTTCCCCGGTTTTGTCTGCAAGGGAAACATACTTGCTCGGTGGCTTTCCTCTCTCTCCTGGTCTCAACAGAGCCCAAGAACATAGCCAGAAGAACCATGAGAATCTGCCCCCAGTCCGCAGGCGTTGCTCTAGTGCCCACTTGTTTCGCTTCCAGCAGAGCAACCTTTGGGCATTCAGGAGAAGAAATAGAGAAAACAGAGAAACAGCTGTCTAGTGGGGATTGTTAAGCTTCGCCCGGCAGTATATGCATCTCCCACCTTCCGCAGGACATACATCACTTTCTAATTTGTTGTGGAGTTGGATTTGTGTTTGCAGGGCCATGGGTGCTGTAATGCTGGGTTCAGCCACATGGTTGGGCAGGGGGCAGGAGCCAAAGCTGTCCACTCTCAGACACATCTGGCTTGTGCTTGAAAAGAGACTTGGTATTGCAGACACAGAGAGCTGGGGCTTGACCAGACCTGAAACTCTTGGTGTTACTCACCCCCTTGCTGTGCCCAGGGGACTTCTGACCTGCTAAGATCACTATAGCTCCTTATGACTGATAGAAAGTTCTCATCCCAGCCTTTGGCACTCATCTCAAGGTCTGAAATCCCACATGTGGAAAATTCTCCCTTGTGGCTTACCAACCCCTGCCCCCTTCCCCCCAATAACATGCTGAATCTTTGTATCACAGGCAACTAGCAAGTCTTCATATTGTGCAAATGTTTAATTGATCAGTGCCACCATTTAAACCCTTGTCATTGGGTTGTAGCTGTCCCAGGGAGTGGGTGGAGTTTACACACACTCTCCAGGTCAGCATTCCAGCTGGTCACATGTTGTGTGACTTCAGAGGCATTTTTAGGTGAGACTGTTTCTCCAGATGGAACAGCTCCATACTCGCATTTCTTGTAGGCTCTTATTTTTTTTTAATGTATTTTAAATGTATTTAAAAGTGTATTTAAAAAAATGTAAAGAAAAAACAGTTGGAAATCACTTTTTTGGGGACAGGACTTTTGATGTCCTTGAAGAATATTCTCGAATCCTTGTTCTGTTTTTGTCTTTCTTGAGTTGAATAATCTGAACTTTTTTCTCTGTATAAATACATTTTTAATCGATGCAGTGTCTTTTTTAGCAGTTATCCTATGAACTACTGCCTTGTCCTTTCTAAATTTTTGTCACTGAGCTAGACATAATAGAGTGTTTTATTGATTCTGTGCTGCACTTTTTTTTTTTTTTTTAATTTTAACATTTCTGAAACTGGACTGTACTTCCCAAACCAGTGACATTTAACAGTTGCCTTCAGCCAGGTGACCTGGTTGTCCTTGCCTTATCCGATACATTTCAGTTTTTCCTTTTCTTTTTATTAGTGCCCAAGAATAATATGTTATTAAAAATATGTCTAAGTTTAAAAGAACTCTTTCAATAAAAATAAAATGAAAATCCTTTAGTAGTAAGAAATGATGCCATAGTTTATTTAATTGGCAGCAATTTTCTTCTGTAGTGCTTGATAAAATAATGGTGCATCTTAGAACTGACAGATTCTTAGATTCAAGGAAACACAGTGTATACTTTAGTTGGTTTGGTTTCTAAGTTCAAGGGCCTAGGTGGTGTCTGGTGTATATATAACAGCTTCTCGTGGTGGTTTGATCAGAACAAAACATAATGAAAAGATTGTACTGAGACCGCTTGGCTACTGTTTGTGTCTTCTGGCCACTCATTAAAAAATAAAGCAGCATTTGACCTGTTTGGCTGGTGGTCCACCGTGATCTCTTGATGATTTTTTTCTTTACTCTCAGCCCGTAACTGTTTTCCATCTTTGGTTTGAAGTACCTAAAGCCTGATAATGGAGTTTATAGCTTCCTTCTTGAGTTTCCCATATGATGTGCCCTTTTACCCATGATGTAAGACATCCTGTCTGAGATGTTTTCCTTTAAGAAAGCAAAACTGTTGCATCTGGTGGGCAGGGATTGTGGTCAGTGTCTGTGTCTTTCCTGCAGGCCTAGAGGAAGGTGAAGATGAAGGCAGCAGAATTCTGCATGTGTTGTACTGTTTGGTAGGAGCTTTACCGAGAGAGAAAGACAGTACTGTGATTTCCAGGGAAGGGAGTGATGGGCTCTGCTCCATGTAGGGAAAGGAGTCTCACAGAAGTAACCTTTTAACAGGGGGTTGTTGTGAGGAGAAGGGCCTTGCAGCTAGGGTGTGGTGAGTACTGAAATGTGCCTACACCAGTGCCGTGGAGAGATGGTAGGGAGTGAGTACTTTGGGACCAGATCCTGCGGGTCTTTATACTGTGGTTCTTCCTTATTTGTTGGCTTTGCAAATAATTTATACTCTTCAAAATCAAGATCCTCTAAACAAAGTAGTGGTTACCAGTGCAGAGAGGGAAGGGAGGAAGGGGCAATACAGGAGTTAGAGGACTAAGAGTATAATTATGTATAAAGTAAGCTACAAGGCTATATTGTACATGGGGAATATAGCCAGCATTTTATAATAACCATTAATGTAGTGTAATCTTTAAAAGATGTGAGTCAATATATTCTGCACCTGTAACATATATTATTGTACATAAACTATACTTCCACTTAAAAATTAAAAAGTCAGGATCCTCTACTTAAACAAAATCTTTTTGAGCCCCTTTGCAGCCGGGCAGCATGCAGTGAGGACGTGGACTGCTTGGCCAGGGGGTTCTGTTGGGAGGAGAATCAGGCTGAGGGTCATGAACTTATATTGTAAACTTGAAACAGGTCGAAAGCTGAATTTTGGGAGCTGCCTGCAGTTTCCATCAGGGAGGCTTTTGAGATCAGCCAGAGGGACTCTGGGAAGGAAGCTTAAAAGACAGAACTGGTCTCAGAGGTCTGATCTAAGGGCCCAGAAGTTGTAGCATCACATTCAGGCCAGAGAGCAGGCAGGATATTTTTAATCCTGGGTTCCACCTGCGCGTGTCCCCAGTCTTGGCAGGCCAAGTGGCAGGCAGAGCCAAGTAGCTGATGGCTTACAAAAAGGAGCTGCCACAGCAGCTGGGTGCTGCTTGCCTGGCAGGGCCCACCTGCGTGAGATGCTGCATTTCCCCTGACAGCACAAGGCCAGTGCTGGACAGAGCAGAGGCTCAGGCAGCCTGCCCTGAATTAAGCCAGACTCCCATACACAGGCTGCAGGGTCTGAGCCACTTAGGCAGTCTGGATCTGCTTAATAAATGGGGACTCCTGGGGAAAGTCAGTCACAGGAGAGCCTGATGGCTTGGATTTTGAGTGTCAAGTTGCTGGATGAGCAGGATGGAAAGCCTTTTCCCTTTCTCCTTCTTTCCTCGTTTTTCTTTCCTCATTGGAAAGTGTTCCAGAGAGTAAACGTTGTGTTTAAATGAGTCTTAAGTATGAATTTGGATGGATCAGCCTTTGGATTTTGTTATAACTCTGGTCTCTCCTCATTTTATTTCAGTGGTTTTTTCTTTTGGCCTACTTCCGTAAATCATTTTAATGCCAAGTAATATAAGCAACCTGTATTTTATTGGAAAAAATCTATATTCATAGCAGATTTTCCAATATGTGCCAAAATATCACTGTCATGATATTTTATGTCTATTCCAGAGCAAACAATTAAAGAGCAATTTCATTGGCAAATGTTAACAATAAAAATGGGATTAGCAATACACTAGTTTGACAATTATATTGTTTTAGCAGTTCTCAATGATAGCAGTTGAAGCAAGCTTGAATAAATCTTCCAAGTCAATGGTACCTTTAGGAAAGAATCTCTTTATGGACTTTTGGTGCTGCATTGCTTTAGTCCTGTTTAACCCCCAGTGGATGCCTGAAAACACAGGGTGCTATCAAACCCTGCATGCGTGTGTGCTAAGTCTCTTCAGTCATGTCCAACTCTTTGCGACACTATGGACCGTAGCCCACCAGGCTCCTCTATCCATATCATTCCCCAGGCAAGAATACTGGCATAGGTTGCCGTTCCCTTCTGCAGGGGGTCTTCCCAACCCAGGGATCGGACCACATCTCTTAAGTCTCCTGCATTGGCAGGCGGGTTCTTTACCACCAGAACCACCTGGAAAGCCCTGTGGACCTTTGGAGCATAAAGGATTTAATCACTGAGATACTAAAGTAGTACACACTGGTAGCCACATCACACTTAAGAAATGTTTCTAATCCCGAGTATTCATCAGACTTTTAAAGTTACTTTGATCTGTTCTAGTTGCAGCCCATCTAATGTGAGTTGGTTCTTAGGGTTAAAATGACAAGTTCCTTATAAGCTAAGACTCTGTTTGTGTTCAATATGCCATTGATAAGCTTCTGCTATGCAGTTGAGCATGAATTTCTAAAACAGGAAACATGGTTTGATTCCAATTTCAAAATGCTTGACCTAGGAAAGTACTTTAAAAGTTACACAAAGAGTACTTACTGGATGCAGGGGGTGAATCTGATTCTTCAACCTACATGGATGCCAGTTGGGGATTGTGTGGATTGTAGGATGGACTGATAACCAATTCATGTTGTATATGAAGATGAGTTTATACACCGCTAACATACTGCCATTAAAGTGTGTACTTTGAAGTGTTTTATTTGGTGGGGATTGGGAAGGAGGTGGGTTTGCACAGATCTGTTCTTAGTAGCTTGTGTCATAAATGTATATTTGCAGGATAACTCTTTCAGGCAGAGGTGCAATGTATTGATACTGGCTTGAATGAAGTGAATTTGTTCACATAGCAACTGAACCAGTGGCTTTGATCTGATCAGTACCATGTTACCTAGTTAGCTGAATAAATGGGTTGAAACTTAGTAAAATAAACCTATCAATAACTTGGGTAAAGCATGATTGGTTTCTGCGTAATCAGCCCACTTGGGCTTTGAAAGAATATGGACTTTATTAAGTTAAAAGCTACAAGCTATATTCATTGAAAAAAATGCTGAAATAAGGCTTAGGATACCTTTGGCCAATCTCAGGGCACATAGTGAGAGTGTCACGTAGGGCTTCTCCCAGGCCACCGGGATCTTGAGTTTTATCATCATCCTTCTTGTTTCTCGGGCTTCCCTGGTGTCTCAGACTGTAAAGAATCTGCCTGCAATGGAGGAGACCTGGGTTCGATCCCTGGGTTGGGAAGATCCCCTGGAAGGAGGGCATGGCCACCCACTCCAGTATTCTTGCCTGGAGAATCCCCAAGGACAGAGGAGTCTGGCGGGCCACAGTCCATGGGGTCCCAAAGAGTTGGACACAGCTGAGCGACCAAGCACAAACACATTCTTGTTTCTAGTTCTGCTCCAATTCCTGGGCTTCACACTGAGGAAACATACTAATTCTTCCTTCTTTCTTCTCTACAAGGAGGTGGCCTAGTTATAAAGCATAGAAGGAGAAGGTGATAAGCACTTACTTCCGTAGAGTATAAGTTATTGTGTTTTGGTTTTTTTAAAAATTCTTAGTTGATAGTGGAATGAGGCTTGTGAAGTAAGGGTAAAATTAGGGCACAGCAAGCAAGTGAAACCTCAAAGAGAATAAGTTACAGACAAGTGAAGAAAGATGTGGTCCAGTAAAGTGTCACGAGAGGGAATCGAGAGGAAAGAAACACTGGATTAAATTTTGAAAAGCAGAAGCGTTAGTATAATACTGGAGGAAGAGGCAGAACTCTTGGCTGAAGGTCCGTGAATCTTAGGTACTTATGTGCGCCTCTCCCCCTGCACTCATCTCATTGCCTGTGCTGTTGATTACATTTCTCGTGTAGACCTGCGCTTTCCAGCGTGGTAGCCAGCAGCCACATAGAGCGCAGCAAGCATGCGAAACACGGCTGGTCTGAATTGAGATGCAGTCCAAGTGTCAAATACATATCAAATTTCCAAGGGAAAAATGAATGTAAAGTAGTTGAGTGATTTCCTTGTATTGATTACATGTTTAAATGGCAGCATTTGGAGCATATAGCGCTAAATGGACTATTGTTAAAATTAATTTTGTTTCTTTCCCTTTTTTTTTACTGCAACTTTTAGAATATTAAAAATATATTGCTTGCACTCTATTTCTGTTGGATTGTGCTGCAGTAGGTGATTTTCTATCTATTTTCTCCATTGCATTGTGAATTTCCCTTCAGGAGAAAGTCACTCTGAACACAGCCACGTTTGTCTCCAGCACATTGTCCTCCCTGCTTTTTGCTTTTCAGTACTTTTATGGGATGGTTAAATAGCATCACGGACTCAGTGGACATGAGTTTGAGCAAACTCTGGGAGATAGTGAAGGATAGGGAAGCCTGGGATGCTGCAGTCCATGAGGTCACAAAGAGTCAGACAGGATTTAGCAACTGAAGAACAACAGCAATGTTTTATTTTATTAGTGAAAAAGTGAGGGAGGCAAGGTATGGTTGTTCAGTTTAGACCCTTTCCTCCTAGAGTGCAATCACAGTTGACCTTTCTCCTTTGATGGTGGATTGGGAGATGAAACAGTAGGAAGGGCCACCATTCTTTAGTATAATACATTCACAAAAGGCAGTGTGGTTGGAGCTCCCCTGAATTTTGGCCTTGACTAGTGATATCACTCACTTTTACTTCTTTCCTAATGCTGCTTTATATGAGGATGCCCAGCCATTGGCCATTGGTCAACTTTGGGTTCAGGCTTGTGTTCAAATGCCCACTGTGTTCACGAGGCCTTGCCCATTCTCATAGCTCCAAAGTCCCATGTGTCTGGGGCTCTTTGATAGATGGATCCAAGTAAAATAGCTTGTGGTAAGTATAAAGAGTTACCTAAAGAGTCAAGTTTAAAAGCGAGGAAAAACATAAATACAGTATTCTAACGCATATATATGGAATTTAGAAAGATGTTAACAATAACCCAGTGTACGAGACAACAAAAGAGACACTGATGTATAGAACAGTCTTATGGACTCTGTGGGAGAGGGAGAGGGTGGGAAGATTTGGGAGAATGGCAATGAAACATGTAAAATATCATGTAGGAAACGAGTTGCCAGTCCAGGTTCGATGCATGATGCTGGATGCTTGGGGCTGGTGCACTGGGACGGCCCAGAGGGATGGTATGGGGAGGGAGGAGGGAGGAGGGTTCGGGATGGGGAACACATGTATACCTGTGGCGGATTCATTTTGATATTTGGCAAAACTAATACAATTATGTAAAGTTTAATAATAAAATAAAATTGGAAGATTTAAAAAAAAAAAAAATAAAAGCGATGATCATTCTTTCTCAATATATGGCCAGCGAATGGTACATTTTCTTGGAATTCTTCGGTAATGTAGGACCCCATGAGTTTATTCATGTGCTAAACTACTGAGAATGCCAATGTAGGAATGTGGGAATACCACTAAAAAGTCACTAGATTTGAAGAAAGCAGCAAGCATCTACTAGCATTTGCTTTTCATGCTCTTTGCATTTGTTTTCTTGGATGAGTAAGAGCAGAATTTATGTGCTTACGCAGCACTGCAAAGGGTTTTCAGGCTGAGCCAGGAAATCTGATGCACTAAAGTAGTTTACAAATTTATGGGGAAAGGAGAGCTTTTTAAATAGTTATAGCAAGTGAAATTGCATTTTGGATTTATTAGAGGTACCAAATTGGAGGAGGACTGTGATGAGCCAGTGAGGACAAGTTATTACAAAGGATTTTTTGGTTTATTTTTGCTGACAACAAAAACAGTACATGCTTGTAAAATGTTCAAACAGTACAGAAATGTCAAAGATAGAATGTGAAAGTCTTCCTAATAGTTTGACGCATATTTTCTTCACTATTTTCCATGTATGTATTATATCTCTCTTTTCTTTTAAAAAAAATGGGACCTCTCTTTTCTTTTAAAAATTTTTAAAATCTATCTTACATTGTAATGTTCATGGCAGCAGGGTGTGTGTGTATACACCCATATGCTGTGCTGTTGCTGTGCTTAATTGCTCAGTCATATCCAACTCTTTGCAGCCCCATGGACTGTACCCACCAGGCTCCTCTGTCCATGGGGATTCTCCAAGCAAGAATACTGGAGTGGGTTGCCATGTCCTCCTCCAGGGGATCGTCCCAATCCACAGATCAAACCCAGGTTGCATTGGAGGCAAATTCTTTACCGTCTGAGCCACCAGGGAAGCCCATGAATACTGGAGTGGGCAGCCTATCCCTTCGCCAGGGAATCTTCCCAACCCAGGAATCAAACCAAGGCTCCTGCATTGCAGGCGCATTCTTTTACCAGCCGAGCTACCAGGGAAGCCCCATGTACACCTGTAGGCATTATTTATTTCTATTATGTGTTAAATGTATAATTTGATGAGTTCTCACATATGTATTCAATCGAAATAATGAACACAACCGTCATCCTCCAAAGTTTCTTTGTGCTTATTTTTAATCTATTCCCCCGGCCCCACTCCTGTCCCAGGCAACTGTTAATTCACTTACAGTTTAGATTAGGTTGTATTTCTTAGAATTTTATATACATGAGTAGTAAAGGGGTGGACTCTTTTCTTTTTTAATGACTCCCTGGCTTCTTTTATTGAACATACTTTTTCCTAGGGAGAAAACATTAGGTCTGATGTGACCCATGGGGTTTTGTTAGAAGCCTTGAGAAGGTTGAGAAGTTCCCTTTCATTCCTAGTTTGCTGAGAGATTTCACTGTAATGGACTGTTTCTCTTCATCTATTAAAATGATCATGTAATTCTTTATTTTTTAAATAAACATGGTGAAATTATTGATTTGTGTGTGTGTGTGTGTTAAACCAGTCTGGCCACCTAGAGTTAAAGCCCATCATGCTGTTTTTTTTTTAATATATAACGTTGGATTTGATTTAGTAGAAGTTCTAAGTATTTTTGTGACTGTGTCCATGAAGGATGTTGTTCTATAGTTTTCTTGGAGTCTTTTTCTGATTTTTGTATCAGGGGAATATTGGCCCCAGGGAATGAGTTGGAATATGTTCCCTTCACTTTAGTTTTTTGGAAAAAATTTCTTTCAGAGTTGGCATTTATCTTCTCCTTTAAATGTTTAGTAAAAATAACCAGTGAAGCCACTTGGGCTTGAAGTTATCTTTGTGGGAAAGTTTTAAAGTATAAATTTATTTTTATGAATGGATATACTGTTAATTCAGTTTATTTCTTCTTGATAACTTCAAGGAATTTGTATATTTCATTTAAGTTGTCAAATTTATTGGCATGAGGTTGTTATGATACCGCCTTATTATCCTTTTAGTGTTTGAGAATCTATAGTGATGCCTCCCTTTCATTTCTCATACCGCTTATTTGAATAGTAATGAGAAATTGACTATTTGCTCTCTCTCTTTTTTTCCTCCTCTGATTTAGTTAGCTAGAGGTTTACAGCCTTTATTTGCCTTCTGAAAGAAGAACTCACTTTTGGTTTTATTAATTTTCCCCCTGATTTGTTTTTTCATTAATTTCTGCTCTTTATTATACCATTTTCTCTATTTTCTTGGGGTTAGCGTTTTGCTTTTATTCTAATTTTTTAAGAAATACTGAGGTCATGAGTTTATGACTTCTGTCTTACTAATATGATCATTTAGTACTATAAATCTCCATCTAAGCACTGTCCTAGTTCCATCCTACAAAATTTAGATGTTTCGTTTTCATTCAGTTCAGCATAATTTGTAATTTCCATTGTGATTTCTTTTTTGATTCATGGATTATTTAGAAGTCTGTTATTTAGTTTTCCCATATTTGAGGCTCACAGGTACATTTTTGTTGATTTCGGTTTAATTACACTGAGGTTAGAGAGCATACTGTGTATGTTTTCCATCCCATACAGTTTCCTCAGGCTTGTTTTGTCACCCAGTCTGTGGTCTGCTTTGGTAAGTGGTGAACGTCTCCCCTGTACTTGTGGAGCAAGTGTAACTGCTGCTGTTGGTTGGAGTGCCCTCCGAATGTCAGTGAAGTCAAGGTGGCTGTTACAGCCTATTCAGATCTGTGTCTTTACTGGTATTGCGTCAACTGGTCTGTCACTTTTGAGAGAGGGGTAATGGTGTCTCTGACTATACTTGTGTCTTTGGCTATTTCTGTTTTGGTTATACCATTGTTGTTTTCTGCTTTGTAGCTCTGTTAGTCCATGTAAAAATTAAATTTGGGATTATGTGTTATCTTGAGGAGTGGAACTGTTGATCGTAATGAGATTCTCCTCTTTCTCCCTGGTCATATTTTTTGTCCTAAAATCCACTTTATCTGATGTTAGTATCACCACTGCAGCTTTCTTTGATTAGTAGACACATATTTTCCCATCACTTAAATTTTAGCCTATCTGTGTGTTTATATTTAAAAGTGTTTTCCTGGCAATAGATGTAGTTGAGTTTTACCTTTTTATTCAGTCTTACATAATTAGTCTTCTGTCTGAGGTGCTTAGAACATTTTCATTAAATGTAAATATTGATATTAACATATTTTAATCTGTTGTACCATCTCACTACTGGTTTTATATCACTTCTCCTGTTCTTTCTCCTTTATTTCTGTCTTTTTCAGCTGTCTTTTGTTCCAGTAGAGTACTTTGCCTTTCAGTGATTGGTGGAGGGTTTACAATATGCATCTTTAATTTACCTCAGTCTGCCCAGTGTCATGTAGGTAATTGCCCTGGTCTATGATCGCACAGAGTTGGACACGACTGAAGCAACTTAGCAGCAGCATGATCACCTCCAGATAAATTACCGGACAGAGCAGCCAAGGGCTCCCTGAGCACAAAGGATCACAGATCAAAAACAAAAACTCACATCACGTGTTTTAGAATCATTTACGTATGTACAATGAGAAGCAAGGTATAGGGTAGATTAACACATTTTAAATAGGGTGCAGGCAGGGTGACGTACACTCCATCTGAATCCTGGGTAACAGTATGTTAATATCCCCCCGCCCTCATGAACCTTCCTCTGAGTTGAGTGTGAGGAGCACGGCGCACCAGTGGAAAGTGTCTCACACCAATAACACATACTTGGAGAGACATGTGTAGTTGGCCCTGTTTGTACTTGGTGCTGAACTGGCTCACCATCCTTGGGTTTTATTTGTGTTTCTTAACCGAAGAACACACCAGACCTGAATAGGTGTCACTGATGTGTGAGTTAGTTAAAACTTCATGTATACTGAATGTTTTGGGTACTTGCTGTTGTAGTATTCAGTTTAATATTTAGTGCATCTTGAGTACTTAGGGTCCAGCTGTCTTATGTATGGTTAGTGACTTATGGACACTAGGTTTCTTCTGGTCCTTTCATTTGGTTCTGTTCACGTCTAGCACACTTACACTCTGTATGTCATGTAATATAGGCATTACGCGTTCCATTTTTTCTTCCATCTCAGAATTAAATCCTCCTTGTAATATGGAAGTGTAGTTTACACCACTTCCTATTTCATGCGAGAATCTTTCAGCAGCACACTTCTATTTTTAGTGACTTCTTATCACATACATCCTGAAATCGAATTCCTGCCAAACCCCATGTGAGCCGACTGTGGCTCCTGCCGCACGTCCTCCTCACTTTTCTTTCCCAGCTGTGCTGTCACCGTGTTACCAGCTCAGTTTACTGAATAGACAATGCGTAGACCTGCCTTTCTTCTTCTCAGGACCTTTGCTTCTACCAGTCCCTCTCCCCAGAATATTCTTCTCCCATCTCCTTGCATGACTGAGTGCATCTCATCCTTCAGGTTTCAGAGAGACCTCTCTACCTCATCCAAATTATGAGCATGTGGGCCTGTGTCTCTCGCCTCACCTGCCGTCTGGCACAGAGTACCATTAAGTGGCCACCGTTACATATCGAACAGTTAAGGTGTCATGCATTATTACTTCTAATGTAGTGCTGGACTTAACATGCATGCTTTTGAAAGGACTTAGTTACAAACAAGTCCTTTTACTTTTTCAACAAATCATTGGCTACAGGCTTTAGTCTCTGCAAAAACCCCTCAGTCGGTAATGTGTTAACTGTAGTACATTATCAGAAGCAGAAAATCTACATTGGTATACCTTGTCTGCATCATTCAATCTATGTATATTTTTTGAGATTTGTTTTATAGCCAAGAACATGGCCTTTTGGTGTATGTTCTATGGACGCTTGAAAGGAATGTGTATTCTGCTGTTATTGGTTGAAGTGACTGTTGGATGGTGGTGCTGTTTAGTTCTATATTGCTGATTTTCTTTCTAATTATCTTATTAGTTGGGAAAGAGGGGTGTTTAAGCCTTTAATTATAATTATGAATTTGTTTCTGTCTCTTGTTTCCCAGTTTGTAGTTCCATGTGTTTGCATCTCTATTCTCGGTTCATAGATATTTAGGATTGTTGTGTCTTCTTAGTTATTTTAAGTCATTTTATCCTTATTTTGTCATTATGTAATATCTGTGTTCCTTTTAATTTTCTTTTCTCTAGAGTGTATGTTTTCTGGTACCAATATAACCACACTTGCTTTGTTTTGACTAATGTTTGATAAGTGTGTCTCTTTCTATCCTTTTAATGTTTGGCCTCCCTTTATCGTTATCGTTTATATGAGTTTCTTGTAGGCAGCATGTAGTTGGGTCATTTTTATTTCTTAATCCATTCTTCAAATCTGTCTTTTCAGTAGTTCATTTAGACCTTTTATATTTAATGTAATTATTGATATGTTAGATGTTAAATTTGCCATATTTTTTTTCCCTTTCCCCCCCCAGTTCTCTGCTTTCTTTTTCCTGTTTTCCTGTGGATTACTTCAATATTTAGTTTACATGTCTCCTTAATCTCCTCTAGGCTGTGGCATTTCTTCAGACGTTACATGTTTTGAATGACCTTGGTAGTTTTGAATATTACTGGTGTTTTGAAGAATATTACGTAATTTGAATATGTCCATTTTTTCTCTCATGATGAGCTCGTTACGGGTTTGGGGGAGGAATAGCACAGGCTGAAGTACTGTTTTCATCACATCGTATCAAAGGTGTCTGCAGTTCACAAGACCTGTCACCGAGTGTGTCAAACCTCGATTAAGTGGCTGGCGGTTGTCAGTTTTCTAAAGGTTACTCCTCTCCAACCCCCTCCATTTCTGTACTTTACTTTAGGAAGCAAGTCATTAGGCAAGTCTGGCACTCAAAGGGTGAGGATTATGTTCTAGCTTCTTGAGGATAGAGTATCTACACCGATTATTTGAAATTCTCTATACAGATTTCTCTCTTTTCCCCATTTAGTTACTCTGACAACTTTAAAACTTCTCCCCTAGTTACTGACTCTTCAAGGTTTCTTTTCTTCTTTAATTTACATTGGAAATTTGAATTTTTCTAGAATATCTACTTCACTATTAAAGTACATTATGTAAATATTTATTTTCATATATGGACATTTACCCTTCTTCCTAATTTGGGATATCTGTGACTTCTCTCATTTTGTCTGCATTAAGATAACTAGTGTTTAATGGTTCCCCCCTCCCCCTCCCCAATCTCCAGTTCTTGGATATTTACCAGTCGAACTGATTGTATTCTATTACATTAATTTAAGAAATCATTAATCGTTGCTTTTTCTCTTTTCACTAGAATTGTTTTGTTCTTGTCTTGGTCTCTTGATGAAAGTGGTTTTATCCATTTATCAGTTTTCCTTCTGAGAAATAACAGGCATCAACCAGAACAACATCCATTTCCCCAGTGTGTGTCAGAGAGACAAGTGGAGAGTATTACTGTGTGGGGGTGTGGACTGTGGCCTGTGGTGATGTGATTATGGTTGTTCAGCCCATTGGCTGTCAGGCGCTTCTGGGCATAGAAAAATGGAGCACAGGTCTGGGCTTCAGTGAGCTCACGGTTCACTGTGGAGGCAGGCAGAGCTCTATAGCTGTAACATGGAACAGTGTAAATTATGACAGAGACACAGTGGGCCAACTCCCTGCTGGGGGAGATCAGCGCCCCTTCCAGGAGGGAAGCACCCTTGTGCTGGGGAGCGCATTGGACCATGTTCACCAGCAGAAGCGTGTGCTTGCTCTGCTCCGCTCCTCAGAGGGTGGCTGGCAGGCCTCTCCTTCCTGTGCTTAGGTGAGTTTCTGCTCACCTGTCAACATTAGCTGCAAGTGGGTCCTCGTCTGTCTTCCCAGCTGTCTCTTTCAAGGGTTACCTGAAATGTCTCTGTCCCAGGTGCTCATAGCACCCTGTCCTCCTTAATAACACGTGTCAAAGTTTGCAGTTTTAGGGTTGTTTTGGGTGATTAGTTGATTAACAAAGTCTACCGCTAGATTTCTGACTTTGTGAAGTAGGGGCGATGTCATATTTGTTTGCCATTGTTTTCCCTGCTCTTGGATCGCTGACTGGCACATAGTAGGTGCTCAGAGAGTGAGTGAGTAAGGGGATGAGTGAGTGAATAAGGGGATGAGTGGGTGTGTAAGGGGATGAGTGGGTGTGTAAGGGGTGGTGGTTGACGATAAGGGAAGGTATTTGGGGTCCACACTGTGAAGGGTTTTATGTCCCTGCTGGGGAGTTCAGACTCTGCTTCCTGTCCTCTGTGAACCTTGGAAGAATGTTAACCAAGGATTTGACATGGTCAGCTTTACTTTAGAAAGATCTGCCTGGGAACCATTTGTGTGGAAAGCATATTTTCAAACTGTGAGTAAAACAAGCAATATTAAGTAGATACTTTTTTGTTTGTTTGTTTTTTTAAAAAAATTTTTAACTTTATAATATTGTATTGGTTTTGCCATGTATCAACATGAATCCGCCACAGGTATACACGTGTTCCCCATCCTGAACCCTCCTCCCTTCTCCCTCCCCATACCATGCTTCTGGGTCGTCCCAGTGCACCAGCCCCAAGCATCCAGTATCGTGCATCGAACCTGGACTGGTGACTCGTTTCATATATGATATTATACATATTTCAATGCCATTCTCCCAAATCATCCCACCCTCTCCCTCTCCCACAGAGTCCAAAAGACTGTTCTATACATCAGTATCTCTTTTGCTGTCTCATATACAGGGTTATTGTTACCATCTTTCTAAATTCCATATATATGCATTAGTATACTGTATTGGTGCTTTTCTTTCTGGCTTACTTCACTCTGTATAATCGGCTCCAGTTTCATCCACCTCATTAGAACTGATTCAAATGTATTCTTTTTAATGGCTGAGTAATACTCCATTGTGTATATGTACCACAGCTTTCTTATCCATTCATCTGATGATGGACATCTAGGTTACTTCCATGTCCTGGCTATTATAAACAGTGCTGTGATGAACATTGGGGTACACGTGTCTCTCTCCCTTCTGGTTTCCTCAGTGTGTATGCCTAGCAGTGGGATTGCTGGATCATAAGGCAGTTCTATTTCCAGTTTTTTAAGGAATCTCCACACTGTTCTCCATAGTGGCTGTACTAGTTTGCATTCCCACCAACAGTGTAAGAGGGTTCCCTTTTCTCCACACCCTCTCCAGCATTTATTGGCTTGTAGACTTTTGGATCGCAGCCATTCTGACTGGCGTGAAATGGTACCTCATAGTGGTTTTGATTTGCATTTCTCTAATAATGAGTGATGTTGAGCATCTTTTCATGTGTTTGTTAGCCATCTGTATGTCCTCTTTGGAGAAATGTCTATTTAATTCTTTGGGCCATTTTTTGATTGGGTCATTTATTTTTCTGGAATTGAGCTGCAGGAGTTGCTTGTATATTTTTGAGATTAGTTGTTTGTCAGTTGCTTCATTTGCTATTATTTTCTGCCATTCTGAAGGTTGTCTTTTCACCTTGCTTATAGTTTCCTTTGTTGTGCAGAAGCGTTTAAGTTTAATTAGGTCCCATTTGTTTATTTTTGCTTTTATTTCCAATATTCTGGGAGGTGGGTCAAAGAGGATCCTGCTGTGATGTATGTCAGAGAGTGTTTTTCCTATGTTCTCCTCTAGGAGTTTTATAGTTTCTGGTCTTACATTGAGATCTTTAATCCATTTTGAGTTTATTTTTGTGTATGGTGTTAGAAAGTGTTCTAGTTTCATTCTTCTACAAGTGGTTGACCAGTTTTCCCAGCACCACTTGTTAAAGAGATTGTCTTTAATCCATTGTATATTCTTGCCTCCTTTGTCAAAGATAAGGTGTCCATATGTGCGTGGATTTATCTCTGGGCTTTCTACTTTGTTCCATTGATCTATGTTTCTGTCTTTGTGCCAGTACCATACTGTCTTGATGACTGTGGCTTTGTAGTAGAGCCTGAAGTCAGGTAGGTTGATTCCTCCAGTTCCATTCTTCTTTCTCAAGATCGCTTTGGCTATTCGAGGTTTTTTGTATTTCCATACAAATTGTGAAATTATTTGTTCTAGCTCTGTGAAGAATACCGTTGGTAGCTTGATAGGGATTGCATTGAATCTATAAATTGCTTTGGGTAGTACACTCGTTTTCACTATATTGATTCTTCCAATCCATGAACATGGTATATTTCTCCATTTATTAGTGTCCTCTTTGATTTCTTCCACCAGTGTTTTATATTTTTCTATATATAGGTCTTTAGTTTCTTTAGGTAGATATATTCCTAAGTATTTTATTCTTTCCATTGCAATAGTGAATGGAATTGTCTCCTTAATTTCTCTTTCTGTTTTCTCATTATTAGTGTATAGGAATGCAAGGGATTTCTGTGTGTTGATTTTATATCCTGCAACTTTACTATAATCATTGATTAGTTCTGGTAATTTTCTGGTGGAGTCTTTAGGGTTTTCTATGTAGAGGATCATGTCATCTGCAAATAGTGAGAGTTTTACTTCTTCTTTTCCAATTTGGATTCCTTTTATTTCTTTTTCTGCTCTGATTGCTGTGGCCAAAACTTCCAAAACTATGTTGAATAGTAATGGTGAAAGTGGGCACCCTTGTCTTGTTCCTGACTTTAGAGGAAATGCTTTCAGTTTTTCACCATTGAGGATAATGTTTGCTGTGGGTTTGTCATATATAGCTTTTATTATGTTGAGGTATGTTCCTTCTATTCCAGTTTTCTGGCGAGTTTTTATCATAAATGGGTGTTGAATTTTGTCAAAGGCTTTCTCTGCATCTATTAAGATAATCATATGGTTTTTATTTTTCAATTTGTTAATGTGGCATATTACATTGATTGATTTGCGGATATTGAAGAATCCTTGCATCCCTGGGATAAAGGCCACTTGGTCATGGTGTATGATCTTTTTAATGTGTTGTTGGATTCTGATTGTTAGAATTTTGTTAAGGATTTTTGCATCTATGTTCATCAGTGATATTGGCCTGTAGTTTTCTTTTTTTGTGGGATCTTTGTCAGGTTTTGGTATTAGGGTGATGATGGCCTCATACAATGAGTTTGGAAGTTTACCTTCCTCTGCAATTTTCTGGAAGAGTTTGAGCAGGATAGGTGTTAGCTCTTCTCTAAATTTTTGGTAGAATTCAGCTGTGAAGCCATCTGGACCTGGGCTTTTGTTTGCTGGAAGATTTTTGATTACAGTTTCAATTTCCGTGCTTGTGATGGGTCTGTTAAGATTTTCTATTTCTTCCTGGTTGAGTTTTGGAAAGTTGTACTTTTCTAAGAATTTGTCTTTTTCTTCCACGTTGTCCATTTTATTGGCATATAATTATTGATAGTAGTCTCTTATGATCCTTTGTATTTCTGTGTTGTCTGTTGTGATCTCTCCTTTTTCATTTCTAATTTTATTGATTTGATTTTTCTCCCTTTGTTTCTTGATGAGTCTGGCTAATGGTCTGTCAATTTTATTTATCCTTTCAAAGAACCAGCTTTTGGCTTTGTTGATTTTTGCTATGGTCTCTTTTGTTTCTTTTGCATTTATTTCTGCCCTAATTTTTTAAGATTTCTTTCCTTCTACTAACCCTGGGGTTCTTCATTTCTTCCTTTTCTAGTTGCTTTAGGTGTAGAGTTAGGTTATTTATTTGACTTTTTTCTTGTTTCTTGAGGTGTGCCTGTTTTGCTATGAACTTTCCCCTTAGGACTGCTTTTACTGTGTCCCACAGGTTTTGGGTTGTTGTGTTTTCATTTTCATTCGTTTCTATGCAAATTTTGATTTCTTTTTTGATTTCTTCTGTGATTTGTTGGTTATTCAGGAGCGTGTTGTTCAGCCTCCATATGCTGGAATTTTTAATAGTTTTTCTCCTGTAATTGAGATCTAATCTTACTGCATTGTGGTCAGAAAAGATGCTTGGAATGATTTGTATTTTTTTTAAATTACCAAGGCTAGATTTATGGCCCAGGATGTGATCTATCCTGGAGAAGGTTCCATGTGCGCTTGAGAAAAAGGTGAAATTCATTGTTTTGGGATGAAATGTCCTATAGATATCAATTAGGTCTAACTGGTCTATTGTATCGTTTAAAGTTTGTGTTTCCTTGTTAATTTTCTGTTTAGTTGGATCTATCCATAGGTGTGAGTGGGGTATTAAAGTCTCCGACTATTATTGTGTTATTGTTAATTTCTCCTTTCATACTTGTTAGCATTTGTCTTACATATTGCGGTGCTCCCGTGTTGGGTGCATATATATTTATAATTGTTATATCTTCTTGGATTGATCCTTTGATCATTATGTAGTGACCATCTTTGTCTCTTTTCACAGCCTTTGTTTTAAAGTCAATTTTATCTGATATGAGTATTGCTACTCCTGCTTTCTTTTGGTCTCTATTTGCATGGAAAATCTTTTTCCAGCCCTTCACTTTCAGTCTGTATGTGTCCCCTGTTTTGAGGTGGGTCTCCTGTAGACAACATATGTAGGGGTCTTGTTTTTGTATCCATTCAGCCAGTCTTTGTCTTTTGGTTGGGGCATTCAACCCATTTACGTTTAAGGTAATTACTGATAAGTATGATCCCGTTGCCATTTACTTTATTGTTTTGGGTTCGAATTTATACTCCCTTTTTGTGTTTCCTGTCTAGAGAATATCCTTTAGTATTTGTTGGAGAGCTGGTTTGGTGGTGCAGAATTCTCTCAGCTTTTGCTTGTCTGAAAAGCTTTTGATTTCTCCTTCTTACTTGAATGAGATCCTTGCTGGGTACAATAATCTAGGCTGTAGGTTATTTTCTTTCATCATTTTAAGTATGTCTTGCCATTCCCTCCTGGCTTGAAGAGTTTCTATTGAAAGATCAGCTGTTATCCTTATGGGAATTCCCTTGTGTGTTATTTGTTGTTTTTCCCTTGCTGCTTTTAATATTTGTTCTTTGTGTTTGATCTTTGTTAATTTGATTAATATGTGTCTTGGGGTGTTTCTCCTTGGGTTTATCCTGTTTGGGACTCTCTGGGTTTCTTGGACTTGGGTGATTATTTCCTTCCCCATTTTAGGGAAGTTTTCAACTATTATCTCCTCAAGTATTTTCTCATGGTCTTTCTTTTTGTCTTCTTCTTCTGGAACCCCTATGATTCGAATGTTGTAGCGTTTAATATTGTCCTGGAGGTCTCTGAGATTGTCCTCATTTCTTTTAATTCGTTTTTCTTTTATCCTCTCTGATTCATTTATTTCTACCATTCTATCTTCTAATTCACTAATCCTATCTTCTGCCTCTGTTATTCTACTATTTGTTGCCTCCAGAGTGTTTTTAATTTCATTTATTGCATTATTCATTATATATTGACTCTTTTTTATTTCTTCTAGGTCCTTGTTAAACCTTTCTTGCATCTTCTCAATCCTTGTCTCCAGGCTATTTATCTGTGATTCCATTTTGATTTCAAGACTTTGGATCATTTTCACTATCATTATTCGGAATTCTTTATCAGGTAGATTCCCTATCTCTTCCTCTTTTGTTTGGTTTGGTGGGAATTTATCCTATTCCTTTATCTGCTGGGTATCCCTCTGTCTCTTCATCTTGTTTAAATTGCTGATTTTGGAGTGTCCTTTCTGTATTCTGGCAGTTTGTGGAGTTCTCTTTATTGTGGCATTTCCTCGCTGTGTGTGGGTTTGTACAGGTGGCTTGTCAAGGTTTCCTGGTTAGGGAAGCTCCTGTCAATTAATTTTCCTTGGAGTCAGGAGTTCCCTGGAGTCAGGGTTTGGACTTAAGCCTCCTGCTTCCAGTTATTGGTCTTATTTTTACAGTAGTTTCAAAACTTCTCCTTCTATACAGCACCATTGATAAAACATCTACGTTAAAGATGAAAAGTTTCTCCACAGTGAGGGACACCCAGAGAGGTTCACAGCATTACATGGAGAAGAGAAGAGAAGAGGGAGGAGGAAGTTAGAGGTGACGCGAATGAGATAAGGTGGAGTCAATAGAGGAGAGAGTGGGCTAGCCAGTAATCACTTCCTTATGTGCACTCCACAGCTGGACCGCTCAGAGATGTTCACGGAATTATACAGAGAAGAGAAGGAGGAGGAAGGAGACAGAGGTGGCCAGGAGGATAAAGAGGGGAATGAAAAGGAGGGAGACAGATCCATCCAGTAATCAGTTCTCTAAGTGTTCTCCACTGTCTGGAAGACACAGAAATTCAGAGTTGGGTAGAGTAGAGAGGGGTTAGGGAGGAGACACAGGTGATCTGGTGGAAAAAAAGGAGAGTCCAAAGGGAGAGAGAGCAGTCAAGCCAGTAATCTTGCTCCCTAGTGAAAAATGGGTACTGAAGATTGGGTTCTTAGAGGTACAAAATTGGTAACAAATACATAAAAGCAAAAATTAAAAATCTAGAGTAGAGTTTGGAATTTCAAAAATACGATGTTAAAGAAAAGAAGAAGGAAAAGAAAGAGAGAAAGAACGAACAAACAAAAACAAAGAAGGTCATGAAAATTATAAAGAAAATATAGGTACAAAATTGATAATTAATACCAAAAAGCAATAGTTAAAAATCTAGAGTAGCGTTTGGAATTTCAAAAATAAAATGTTGAAAAAAAGAAGAAAAAGAAAGAGAGAAAAAACAAGCAAAAACAAACAAAGTCGCAGAAATTATAAAGAAAATACAGTACAAAATTGATATCAAATACCAAAAAGCATAAATTTAAAATCTAGAGTAGAGTTTGGAATTTCAGGTATACAATGCTATATAAATGAAGAAGAGAAAGAAACAGAGAAAAAAAAAGTCACAGAAATGATAAAAAAAACTATAGGTACAAAATTGATAACAAATACCAAAAAGCTAAAATTAAAAATCTCGAGTAGAGTTTGGAATTTCAAAAATCCAATGTTAAAGAAAAGAAGAAAAAAAAAAAACAAGGTCAAAAAATTATAAAAAATATATATATGAAGTTTGCTGTAGCAAAGTAATAGGTTATAAAAGTGAAAATTAAAGGAATAATAGAGAACTTAAAATTTTTTAAAAAAATTTAAAGAAAAAAAGAATGATCGTAAAAATAGTAAAAATATATCTAGGACTTTCTCTGGTTTTGTTGTGAGTATTGTGGGTTCAGTTCATTTTTGGCTAGTTCCTTGGTCCGACTTATATTTCTCAAGATCTATAGGCCCCTTCCTATGTAGTTGGTAGTAACCACAGGGTTTTAATCTATTGCCTGTAGCTTCCAAGGCGGTTCCCTCTGTTATAGCTTCTTCTGTTTGCCGGTCTCTTCAGTGTCTGGTTTCCGCCCTGACACAAAGGGGACGGTGGAGGACACTTTTTTTTTTTTTTTTTTTAAGGCTCACTTGTTCAGTCGCGCTGTGGGGTGGGTGGGTGGGATGCTGCAAACAAATAACACTGGCGTGCGCTCGCAGTGCCTCAGCCACACTGGGTCTGCCCCCACTCATGGCGCGTGTAGCCTCCCTGCCCACACTGCTCAGGCTCTAGGTTGCTCCGCCGGGAACCATCCGTGGCCGGCCCTGGGCTGCCTGCACCTCCCAGGTCCAAGCCACTCAGGTTCAGGCACTCGGGTAGTCCTCAGAGGCGCAGACTCGGTTGGGCCTGCGTTTTGTGCCCTTCCCAGGTCCGAGCAGCTCAGGTGACGTGTTTGGCGAGCGCAGTCAATGCGACTTACCGCCTCCCCCGTCCCTGCCGCTCAGTTTTCTGGGTGTACAACTGGCTTACCTTCTCAGGCGGATGTTGACCATCCAGAACCCCAAGAAGTCTCAGTTAGCAAAGAAGCCTGCTTGCAGTTTTGTAGATAATGTCTCTCTGGGGCTGTGATTGCCCACTTCTGGCTCTGGCTGCCTGTCACCAGAGGGGGATGGTCTGCAGCCGGCTATCTCTGTTCAGTCCTTTGTTCCGTGCGCAGGCCTGGCGGTGTCTTAGGTTAGGGCTGGCTTTTTGTGTGGTAGTTATCTCACAGTCTGGTTTGCTAGCCCAAGTTAGTTCGCTCGGATAGTGCTCGGGGCCTTCAGGCCCGATCCTTACTCTAGGCAATGCAGCCCGGGCCTCCCTGCCCAGCCCCCGCTTGCTAGTGGCGGGTGCAGGCGTCTGTGCTGCTTCTCCGCTGGGGGAGTTACCGTTGGGCTCATAATCTGTGGGTTTTAATTATTTATTTATTTTTCCTCCCTGTTATGTTGCCCTCTGTGCTTCGAAGGCTCCACACAGACTCGGCAGTGAGAGTGTTTCGTGGTGTTTGGAAACTTCTCTTTTTTAAGACTCCTTTCCCGGAACGGGGCTCCATCCCTCCCTCTTTTGTCTCTTTTTTTGTCTTATATTTTTTCTACCTCCTTTCGAAGACAATGGGCTGCTTTTCTGGGTGCCTCATGTCCTCTGCTGGCATTTAGAAGTTGTTTTGTGGAATTTACTCAGCATTTTAAATGTTCTTTTGATGAATTTTGGGGGGACAAAGTGGTCTCCCCGTCGTATTCCTCCGCCATCTTAGCTCCTCCTCCAATACTTTTTATTTTTGTAGGTAGTAACCAGTAGTTATTATTCACTGACTTTCCCATTTAAAGAATGCCTTCTCTGAGCAAGCTTTTTATGTGTTAATGTAGATTCTCTCCTATGCTGTGGGTAGGATGGTGTTGAGAGAGTTTGCACTCATGGTGGGAAAAATATTGCCTCCCCACTGAGATGTCCACATTCTAATTCCTAAAACCTGTGCACATGCAGTGGGAATCTAAGATTGTAGATGGAATTAAAGTTGACATTTTCTTGGCTTATCCAAGTGGGCCCTGTGTAATCACGGGATTCTTATCTGTTCAAGGAGGAGGCAGGAGGAGTTTTCAGAGTAACCTGATGAGATGTGTAGGCCCTGGGTAGCCCCTGCTGGCCCAAGGGCTCCAGGCCAAGGGATGCTGCAGCCTCCCAAAACTGGAAAATGGAAGGAGACGGCTTCCAGGAAGAAATGGAGCTCTGCTGACATCTTGACGTCATTTCAGGGAGACCTGCCTTGGAGTTCCGACCTCCAGAACTGCAAAATAACACTTCTGTGTTAACCTACTAAGTGTGTGGTCCTGCTAAGGGAATACTGTTCACCATAGTTTATAATAAGCCTGCCAGGTAAATGGTCATGAGGAACACCACAGAGCAGTCTTGGTAGAAGCAGCAGATGAGACTGACTTGGACATCTGCCTGGATCTTTCCGTGTTTATGTATTTGGTAGGTGATACAGATATCCACAGATATTTGATGTTTTCTTACGTTAAAATTCACATGGTGATTCTTGATCTAAATTGGTTGAAGCAGAAACTATGGTCTTGTTATCCTGATGGCTGGCCCTCATGACTCACATGTTAGTACTTCCTGTCGTGCCGTCATTACTCTGGCCATTTCTAGGTTTCATAGTAAAGATGATTCATTTTGCTCTCCATGACAGGCTTCTGTTAGAAATACATTACTCATGTGCTCCGGGAGATTGATCACATACATCTCTCTCCCCCTGTCTGGTCTCCTCAGATGCTCTGTATCTGTTGAATCACTGGGATTTTCTTTTACTTCACTATAAAATGTGTTATAGTTTTCCATAGCTCCAGTTGAGCTACAATTAATATTTTAGAGGGTTTAGTGTAGAAAGTGTGCAGTGCTGTAAAACTGTTGAGATGGATGGTGGGGGTTGCAGCTGAAGTGAAGCCAGCCCTTTCTCCCTGTGATGGAGGCAGCCCAGGGTGGGAGTGAGGTCACCTGGGACCTGGGTGAATCTTGATTGGTTTTGTATATTGAGGATTCCTGTCATGTTCAGCGGGTCCACTCAGCCCTCAGAGGCCTTGGGACTCTTAAGGTTCATTAACTTGAGTTCTTTGGGGAGTCAGGGATTGCCAGTAATGAAAATCATGCTTAGAAATGAGTTTTTTTGTTTTTTTTTTTTTTAAGGAAGTTGTCATTATTTTTTTAATTTAGGAGTTTACATTTCAAGAAGCATGTTTTTTTTTTGTTGTTTTAATTTAAATTTATTTATTTTAATTGGAGGCTAATTACTTTACAATATTGGTTTTGCCATACATCATCATGAATCCACCACGGGTGTATACGTGTTCCCCATCCTGAATCCCCCTCCCACCTCCCTCCCCATACCATCCCTCTGGGTCATCCCAGTGCACCAGCCCCAAGCATCCTGTATCCTGCATCGAACCTGGACTGATGATTCATTTCTTATATTATACATGTTTCAATGCCATTCTCCCAAATCATCCCACCCTCTTCCTCTCCCACAGAGTCCAAAAGAGTGTTCTATACATCTGTGTCTCTTTTGCTGTCTTGCATACAGGGTTATCGTTACCATCTTTCTAAATTCCATATATATGCGTTAGTATACTGTATTGGTGTTTTTCTTTCTGGCTTACTTCACTCTATATAATCGGCTCCAGTTTCATCCACCTCATTAGAACTGATTCAAATGTATTCTTTTTAATGGCTGAGTAATATTCCATTGTGTATATGTACCACATCTTTCTTATCCATTCATCTGCTGATGGACATCTAGGTTGCTTCCAAGTCCTGGCTTTTATTTTTCCCTTTTTGCCACTCATTACATTATGAATTGCAGCCTTTACCTCTGTGGAGATCTTCCGCTCCCCTCCCCACAGATCTCTTCAGTTTGTGTTTTGAGGAGTGTGTTTCTTTTTCTGGTCCCGTTTCAGTGGTCTAGTGGTAAACTGGTGATCTAGGGAAGGTCACCAGAGTGGAATGTTTGCCTATGGGTGGTGCTGTCTTCTTACCTGCCCAGAAACCTCAGTGTCTGTGGCCTGGGCAGTGAAGGCAGAGGACAACACAAGTTGGCCGTGCATTGCGTTCATTGGTGGGTGTCACCAGGACTTGTCTATATGGGAGACTGGACTGTCTGTCTAAAGAACCCAGCCTGGGGTATGCTATGGAAGGAAGGGCAGGGAAAGGGAATTAAGTCTAGAAAACTACATTTTTCTTAAGCTATAAAAGATAGATGTACAATTTGCCATGTTGACTGGTACAAAGCCCTGCAGGTTTTGATCCTAAGGAAGAAAAGCCCCCCTCTGTGGTCCACATGGAGAAAAGAAGCCTTGAACACTGTTCAGTTGTCCCCAAGAGTCCTTCAGGACAGTCCAGCTACAGAAGAAGAGTGAGGTCTTGGGTTGTCGATGGATGGTGGGGGGACGTTAGTCCCTTAAGGCTTTTCCATGGTGCCCTACCACCGGGTTGGGGGAGACAGCAGAACCTCTGTGTGGGACACCCCTTCCCAGTCACCTGTATGCTGCCTGAGAACAGGGGTACTCAGTGGATTTCACTCCCAAATCCTAATGGAGGAGTCTGCTTTTCTTAAGTCTGGCCACCAACTTGAGGGGCTGTGAGGCGGACTCGGGTGTGCAGCAGCCTCTGTCTTGAGGTGGAGTTCAGGGATGCTACTAGTAAGACGCAGGACAGGTCCCACAACACGGGGCTCCTTGGCTGCAAATGTCAGTAGTGCCCATGCTGAGCAAGCTTGTCCCGGGATCTAGCTCACTTGCTTTCTTCCTGTGGCTACCGCCGTTAACATTTTTGGTGACTTTTGTTTTCAAGTGGCTAGCCACTCAGCACCTCGGCCGTCTTAGTTCTAACATTCTGTCCATCCCTTGTGCTCCCTCATGTGCCCAGCCTGTGGGCATCTGATCCCCTTGGCTTCAGGCTTCTTTTGGGTTCTGCCAGTAGTCGGTGCTGGCCTGATCAGGGTAAAGGGGACGGGAGGAGAGCAAGGTCAGGCACTCCCTTTCCTCATTGCCTCCCGCCTTAATGGCTGTCCTGGCAGTGGCTGAATTCCATTATAACTTCAGTTCCTGACTGGGGTCCCCTCCTCTGTGACTCCTGCTCCTCCTGGGCTGTGGCAACACGGTCCTGTCCCTTGTCACTTGGGGCCTCCGAGTGGTCTCTGCTGGCCCCTCGGTGCCTCACCGCCCTGCTGGCTGTCTGCAGCTTGCCTGCACACCTGTGACGAGTCCCTTCACTCGGTGTTTTCTGCTGAGTCCTTTTGAGTGTGCCCCTGTCATCTGACCTGATCAGCGTATCACACCTCATCTGATAGCACTCTCAGTATCCCCTGCAGACTTCCAGATCTTATGTCCAACTTTCATCTTTCCTTTGGAGTCAGAATCTGGTGTTCAACCGCACATTGGAAATCTCCATATAGGTGCCTTAGAAGTATCTCAGACAGACTTCATGTAGCCAAAGAGGCCTTTGGATTCTGAGCCCACTGCCCTTCTTACCCATACCCCAACTCTTGCTTTTGTAGTTTTCTCCATCTCTGTACAGTTTACCTCTCTTCATCCATGTACGACCATCCCAGATTGTATTTTATTTTATTCTTCTCCCAAACATATCTCATTTGCCTACTTTTTCCATCTCTGTTACCACCACTGTATCCAGGTCACTGTCCTAGCTTACCTGGATGGCCAGTGTGTCCCAACTTATTTCTCTGCCTCAGCGTTTCTTTTTCTTAGCATCTGTGCTCCAAATAGCAGCTGGCTTTTACCTTCCTAGATGAAAATAATATATATCCGTCTCTAGTTTAAAACATGCCAGGGCGTCACATCCAACTGGAAATAAAACCAGACCTCTTTATTCAGACTCACCAAGGCCACATCATCTCTTCCTTGCACCTCTCGCCACCCACCCCATCATCTACTTCAACCATGGTGGTTGTCTTGTTTCTACATTGTCAAGCTAATATCCACTTGGGACCATTTCCCTGAAATGCTTTCCCCTCACCTTGATATGGCTGGTAAACCCATGCATCATTCAAGTTTAAATCTAATTTCGTGGGAGGTTCTTCTTCCCACCAACCTGGTATTTACTTAGTCACTGTCTCTCAGATCACATGATTTTAGTTCTTAATATAGCCCTTAACACTTTTTGAAATATTTCTTGATTCTTTATCAGTTTTGTGTCTTCACTCAGAAACATTTAAGCTCCATGAGAGTAGGAACACTCTCTCATCTTCAGAACTGAAACCCCAGCACCTGGAAGAATGGGTGACATTACTAGAAATTTTATTTATTTTTTCTGTTGATTGCCTATTCATAACCTTTGCCCATTTTTGGATATACATACTTACCATTTTCTTAGTATAAGAGCTCTTTATATGTTAATTACATTAATTTTGTCACATATGACCTAAATATTTGCTTAGTTTGTCATTTTATTTTCAGTTGTATTTGTTGATTTTTAGACAGATGTTTTAAATAATTTTGAAGTCATTTCTATATATTTTAAGAGTTTGATTTTGATTTTAGACTTTAAAATACTTTCTCACTTCTAATTTGAAAAACATTTCTCTCTCTCTGTCTTATGGTCGTGATTTTATTTTTTAACATTAGACTTTTGAATCTACTTAAAATTCGCTTAGGAGTGTGATTTGAAATAAAGATCTAAAATTGTTTTTCTCCAATATTGAATGATTTAACACATACTTAGGGTGTTTGGTATATACAAGGTACTTTATGCATATTGACTTCTAATCCTCCTAACAACCTAACGAAGCAGCGTTCCTCCTCCCTGCTCCCTGACTGTAGCAGTGAAGAACGAGGAGACACAGAGAGGTTAAGTACTTGTCCAGGATCAGGCGAGTAAGACTTGGTTCCCTCTTGCTGCAGAGTCTGTACTGTTCACCATTAGTCTGCTGTCTCTGTTACTATTGAATATTCATTTCTGCCCTGTTTTGTAAGTAGCCCATCTATCTCCACGGTTTGGAAGAAGCCACTTTTAACATGATGTGAAGAGATATGCATATTCAGGTCTCGTCCCAAACTTTCTCGCCCACTTAAATTTATTTAACCTCTATTTTAGTTAGTGAAAGTTCCACACTTAAAAATTTAGACTTTCACTTCATCTTTTCCTCATTCTTCCTCTTCAGATGTTTTAGTACTGTTATATATTTTTACTAAAACTCAACTTTATAGAAAAGTAAAAACCTGGACCTTCTCTATTAACGTTGTTTAAGTTCTGTAAATTCTGGCTTTCTTAGGAAGAACAATGAATAGACTTTTAGTGGCATATGAGGAATTACTTTCTCACACTATGATGACTCAGCTCTACAGCCACTGTAGGTCAGGGCTTCCCTGGACATGAGATTATAGAATGAATATGGTTAGCACAGGAATAGCGTCTGGTGACAGAGTAGATGCTCAGTAATTATGTTATGAACGTAGAAATGAGGATAATGTGTCAGTCTCTGCATTCTTTTTCTAATTTTCATTTGTATCCTTTCTGTCAGCCTTACGTATTTAATGAGTAATAATGGTTTTGCTCAAATGAGATGAGGCATTGAAATCTACCCTGTTGTGCCAGTTTCTGTTGGGGAGAGAAGAATGCCACATTTCCAGGATTGCCCTTTCCTCCTCCGTGATGATTATTATCACCACTGGAGTAGATTAAGAGAGGCACCAAGATGTCTGATTTCTCTGCAGGGACTTTTCAGAGATTTCCTTTTCAGAAAACTTTGCTCATTAGAGCCTAGGCAGTTGGGGTCTACAAGAAAAAGTTCAGTAACACAAGCCTGTTGTTTCTTCTAAGGGATTGTTATGTGACTCATTGTCTCTGAGAGAAACGGAAGCCTCCATTATATGAGACACTAGTTCGTGGAAATGAGGATGGGTAGGGAGACAAAAAGCATATCATTGGAGAACCTTTTGTTCTACTGAGATTGGCGTTGCAAGTGGCCCCTTTCCAAAACCTATCTGTAAATAAAATTCATTACCTTTTATTATGCCAGCATACCTTTCTTTACGTCAGCCTAGTTGCAGAATGGTTTATGACCTAGAGATGAATGATGTCTTCCCAGGAAGAATTTAATCTGTTCAGTATCTTCATAGAATGTTCCATATGTCAGTATTTGTAACGAATTCCTTATGATGAAGCCTTGGAATTGATGTGCTACCTAGAGGACCACATTGTTCACTAATAGATGAGACATTAAAATCCCACTTACATGGAGTCATTGTCAGTGCTAATGGTTAATTCTTGAGAAACACCCTCCCCCCCCAAAAAATTAAAAATGTCAACTGAGTCATGCAGTTTGGCTTGTATCTTGCATGCATGATTTGGGTTAAGTTGAAGAGCAAAAACAAATTTGGACTTTAGTGGCCTGTGGCAACATTCACGTTTTGCAGTGTGGATTTACGGTTCTGTATTACTCAGTGTCAACTGAATGTCCTTTTTTGTGTGTGGCTAGTTTGTCCATCATTAATGAAATTGGTGATATTAGTTGCTTAAGAAAAATACACTCACCAAAAAACTAGGGTGGGACTGTTAATGGGTCTACCAGAAAACAATTGTGTAAGTAGTCAACTTAATGGTAATATTATTTTGTACACTGTTATTTCTGCATGTATTTCCTCTTTTACATTTCAAATTGAGGGGCCATTCTAGAGTAAAACACTTGCCATGATCTGTGGATAGAGTTTGATAAACTCCTAAGCCAAGCCAAGGGTAGTACGAGTTTCTGTTTCTTTGTGTTGCTTTGTGCCTTGACCCCGTGTGTACAAAGTACGTTGCTGTGCACACGTACAAAGTACGTGCATACTTGTTGACATGCACACATCCACAGTTTTCCTTTGATATTTTCTCAGGCAAACTCACTGCACTTGTATTATTGAGCAGAAATAATTTATGTCAGATAATTTTTATGATGTAAATATGTAGAGGAATGAGCAATGACTTCCTCCCCCCCTCGTTAAATGTTACAGTATATTTATGAAACCCATCACTGCTTTAGGAGTCAAAGAACTTGAAAGAGGAAGTAAATGTGATTGTCTGTTCACTGGAAAAGGAAATAAACTAGAACATATTTACTGGCATTAGATCAACTAGTCACTGTGACATTTAATCAGTATTTACCTAAGGAAAATCATGAAAAAAATCGTCATGTTCTGATCTCTGCTGGTTTGTAGGAGTTTAAAACTCTTGGGAGAATGGCATTGAAACATGTATAATACCATATATGAAACGAGTCACCAGTCCAGGTTTGATGCACGATACTGGATGCTTGGGGCTGGTGCACTGGGACGACCCAGAGGGATGGTACGGGGAGGGAGGAGGGAGGAGGGTTCAGGATGGGGAACACGTGTATACCTGTGGCGGATTCATGTTGATATATGGCAAAACCAATACAATATTGTAAAGTTAAAAAATAAAATAAAGAAAAACACCTTATCATATCTGAAAAAAAATAAAATAAAACTCTATGTGTTTTATACCAGAAAACGATAACATCCTAGATCACCAGTTTAAAAAACTTACTGTGTGTGCTAAGTTGCTTCGGTCACGTTCTACTCTTTGCAGCCCCATGGACTGTAGCCTGCCAGGCTCCTCTGTCCATGAAATTTTCCAGGCAAGGATACTGGAGTGGATTGCTATTCCCTTCTCCAGGGGATCTTCTCCATGCAGGAATCAAACCTGTGTCTCTTATGTCATTGGCAGGCGGGTTCTTTACCACTAACACCACTTACTGTTGTCCTTTACATAAAATAATTGATTTTCCTTTTTGTACAAGTGTTACATTTAGGTCTTCATTGTATAAAAACTAAAATACACAGAAAAGCCCAAAGAATAGAAATTAGCTATAACCGTGTACCGAGAGATAATTGGACTTAATGTTTAGTGTATTCTGTGTTTGTTTCTGGGCTTCCCTGGTGGCTCAGATGATAAAGAATCCACCTGCAATGCGGGCGACCTGAGTTCAACCCCTGAGTTGGGAAGATCCCCTGGAGAAGGTCAGGGTGTGTGTCTCTCTGTATCATTTCTGATTTAGATATGAAGTAAATTTCTTTGCATGATTCCAGTATGCATGCATTTTAATTACCAAGGTTTAGTTAAGTAACTCCAGTTTCCTAGCAACAACTGAGATTTCACTTATGGTGGTATATAAACTGTGAGCAATTGCATTAAGTACACAATTCTCTGCTGGCTCTTTAATCAACACTTCACTAAGTGAATAACAGATGCTACATGACGATGAGTGGCCTATCACAAAGTCTGTTGGTAGTTTGTCACTGTATGTCAGTTCAGGCTTAGATGGCAAAATGTGTAGTTGTGTATCCTCATCATCGCCCAGTGATAAACCCACGGGATGTTTTATTAATACAAAAGTGGATGATCAGAAAAGAGATTGAAAAAGTTCAGCAGGGAAACACAAAGTGATAATTGTGGAAATAAAATTTTAATCAAATGTAAATAGAGTTAGAGAATAAAAGTCTGTGACTCGGTGAGGAGCACATCTTATCAGTGCCATTTTTCCAGTAGCATTTATTTTTTCTTTTTGCTGACTTCACTGTCTTTGTGTCACATTTTGGTAATTCTCACACTATTTCAAACTGTTTTTGTTATTTTACTTGTTACAGTGATCAGTGATCTTTGCTGTTGCTGTTGTAATTGTTTTGGGATATCACCAGCCATGCAATGGAAGATCGTAAACTTGATTGATAAAATGTTGTGAGTCTTTCCTACTGCTCCAGTGACCAGTGGCTCCCCCATCTCTTTCCCTCTCTTCAAGCCTCTCTGTTCCCTGAGAAAACAATATTGAAGTTAGGTCAGTTAATAATCTTACAGTGGCCTCTAAGTGTTCAGGTGGAAGGACGAGTCACACATCTCTCAACTTTAAATCAAAAGCTAGACATGACTGAGCTTGTGAGGAAAGCGTGCTGAACCCTGTGATGGGTTGAAAGTTGGGCCTCTTGTCAAACAGGTAGCCAAGTTGTGAATGCAAAGGAAATGTTCTTGAAGAATATTAGAAGTGCTACTCCACTGAACACATGAATGCTAAGAAAGTAAGCTGCTTAATTGCTGATGTGGAGAATGTATGAATGGTTTTGATGGAAGACAAAACTAACGACAACATTCCCTTAAGCCAGAGCCTAACCCAGAGTCATACCGAATGCTCCTGAGTTCAAGGAAGGCTGAGAGAGGTGAGAAAGCTGCAGAAGAAAAATTTGAATCTAGCAGAGGTGGTTCATGGGGTTTAACATCTTTGTAACATAGAAGTGCAAGATGAAGCGGCAGGTGCTGGTGTAGAAGCTGCAGCAAGTTACCCAGAAGAATCAATAGATTTTCAACATAGACAGAACAGCCTTCTCCTGGAAGAAGATGTCATCTAGGACTTTCATAACTAGAGAGAAGTCAGTGCCTGACTTGAAAGCTTCAAAGGACAGATGGACTGTCTTGTTAGGAGCTGATGAAGCTGGTGACTTTAAGGCAAAGCCAGTGCTCATTACCATTTCAAAAATCCTAGGGCCCTTAAGGATTAGGCTGAGTCTTTGGCCTATGCTCTATAAATGCAACAGGAAAGCCTGGATGACAGCACATCTGTTTCCAAGGTGGTTTGCTAAATTTTTTTATGCCTACTGTTGAGACCTCAGGAAAAAGTTTTCATTTCAAAATACGTTACTGCTCATTGACAATGCACCTAGTCACCCAAGAGCTTTGATGGAGATGTACAACCAGATTAACATTGTTTTCATGCCTGTTAACACAATGTCGATTCTGCAGCCCATGGATCAAGGAGTAATTTCAACTTTTAAGTCTTTATTTATTTACTTTAGTTTTTAGAAGACAATCTTTTTTTTCATAGTCAAATACAAAGAAAGCACTTGCTTTCCTTTCCTTTTTGACACTTGTAGAGGGGAGGGAATGAACCTGATGAGTGGTGGGGGAATATAGATAGAGGATGGCAAACTCTGATAGCTGCTGACCCATAGCTATTCCTCCCCTTCTCCTGTGGTTGGCAGTCATATTCCCCAGCCCCAAGGCATCCGCTTCCTAATCCTCAGGACCTGTGAATATATTACCCTTTATGACAAAAGTGGGGGCTTCCCAGGTGGCTCAGTGGTGAAGAATCTGCCTGCCAGTGTAGGAGACACAGGTTGGATCCCTGGGTGGGAAAGATCCACTGGAGGAGGAAATGGCAACCCACTCCAGTATTCTTGCCTGGGAAAGCCCATGGACAGAGGAGCCTGGCAGGCTAACGTCCATGGTGTCACAAAGAGTTGGACATGACTCAGTGACTGAACATGCATGCGTGATAAAAAGGGACTTTGCAGATGGGGTTAAGGCTCTTGAGATGGAGAGACTATTGTGGAGTATCTGGGTGGTCCAGTGTAATCACAAAGGTTTTATAAGGGAAGAATGGAGGCAGTAGAGTCAGAAAAGGAGGTATGATTGTGAAAGGTTGAAGTGATGTGAAAAAGGGAATATAAACCAAGAAATGCAGGAGGCCTTTAGAACCTGGTTGGTACAAGGAAATTTTCCTCTTGAGCATCCAGAAGGAACTTGGCCCTCTCAACACCTTGACTGTAGCCCTGCTGAGACCCCCTGTGAACATCTGTTAAGTCTTATTCTTTGTAAAAGGCATTTCATAGGGCTGTAACTGCCATAGGTAGTGATCCTTCTGAAGGGTCTGGGCAAAAGTCATTTGAAAACCTGGAAAAGATTTACCACTCTGGATGCCATTAAGATCATTCATGATTCATGGGAAGAGGTCAAAATACCAATATGAACAGGAGTTTGAAAGAAGTTGGTTCCAACCCTCATGGATGACTAAGTTCATGACTCAGTGGGAAAAGTAACTGCTGATGTAGCATAAACAGCAAGAGAAGTAGAAGTGGAGCTTGAAGATGTGATAGAATTGCTGCAGTCTCATAATTAAACTTCCATGGCTGAGAAGTTCCTTCTTGTGGGTGAGCAGAGAAAGTGGTTTCTTGAGATGCAATCTACTCCTGGTGAAGATGCTGAGAAGACTGTTCAATGACAACAGAGGACTTAGCTGATAAAGGAGTAGCAGGGTTTGAGAAGACTGACTCCAAGTTTGAAAGAACTTCTGTGGGTAAAATGCTCTCAAAACAGAATGGCAAGCCACAGAGAAATCGTTTGTGAGTGGGAGAATCCAGTGATGCTGCAGAGCTTCATTGTCATTTTAAGAAATTGTCACAGCCACGCCGACCTTCAGCAACCACAGTCATGACCAGTCAGCAGCAATCAACATCAAGGCCACGCCCTCCACCAGCAAAATGATGATGACTTGCTAAAGGTTCAGATAGTGGTTAGCATTTTTTTGGTGATAAAGTATTTTAAAATTAAGGAAATGCATTGTGTTTTTTTTGTAGACATAATGCTTTGTACAATAGACTGTAGCATAAATGATTTCCACATGCCCTCTTACATCAAAAAAAATTGTGTGACCTTATTTATTGTGGTATTTCTATTTTTTTGTGACACAAACTGAACTTGAAATAGCTCTGAGTTATGCCTATACCACTGACTGTGGGAAATTTTGCTCAGTCTTTACAGACTTTCTGCTCAGCTTACTAGCCTTGTGCAGTTTCAGAATCCATCAGATGTCTTCTGGGGATATTGCTTTTGCATTTGAGGTCTCCCAATTTTCCCATTTGTCATTCCAGCCCTGTCAGTTCAGTTCAGTTCAGTCGCTCAGTCGTGTCCGACTCTTTGCGACCCCATGAATCGCAGCACGCCAGGCCTCCTTGTCCATCACCAACTCCCGGAGTTCACTCAGACTCACGTCCATCGAGTCAGTGATGCCATCCAGCCATCTCATCCTCTGTCATCCCCTTGTCCTCCTGCCCCCAGTCCCTCCCAGCATCTGAGTCTTTTCCAATGAGTCAACTCTTTGCATGAGGTGGCCAAAGTACTGGAGTTTCAGCTTTAGCATCATTCCTTCCAAAGAAATCCCAGGGCTGATCTCCTTCAGAATGGACTGGTTGGATCTCCTTGCAGTCCAAGGGACTCTCAAGAGTCTTCTCCAACACCACAGTTCAAAAGCATCAATTCTTCGGTGCTCAGCCTTCTTCACAGTCCAACTCTCACATCCATACATGACCACAGGAAAAACCATAGCCTTGACACAACCTTTAAAATTGTTGCTGGTTTCTAATGCCTTTAGTAGGTACTGAACTAACTTTCAGCCAGCATCCAGAACCAGCAAAGCCCCTGGGAGGAAAATATTTAGAAGCATCTGTTCATCCTGGAAAAGTTTTCTGCTTTCTGGAATTTTAGTTCACTTCTTGGTGCTCTTGTAGCTCTCTGTTATCTGTACAGATTTGATTTTGTAATTTTTCTGGAGTTTTCTAGTTGTTTTAAGGTGATATTTTTGGTCTGTGTGATGTATTATATCCTACTCGAGACAGAAGTAAATTCATTACATTAAATTCATTCATTAAATTCTTTTATCTTTTTGAATTTCATCCTTTTGCTTTGTCTTGGTAACTTCATGTTTTCCTTAGCTTTTAAAATGGAGTATGTGTGTATTTTTTTTGTTGTAGGTATCTAATGCTGCGTTATTTCCCTCTGATAAATTGAGCAGTATTCCATAGATACTAATATTTTATGTTTTCTTTACCATTATTTTAATAAAACTTTGCAGTTTGGGTCTATATTTCCCTCAAGGGTTTAAAAATGGCATTTAAGAAAAACTTGTTTGGTTTTGAAATTAATTAGTAGTATTGAATAATTGCACTGAAGAATTTTTATTGGGGGCAAAATTTATCGACGTTTTCTTTCTGCCTGCTATGGTGAATTTTCATGAATTCTCTTTGTATGCTTGAAAATTGTTCTCTCGTTCGCTATAGAGTTTAGAATTTGACATTCAGCTCTAAGATACAGTTCATGGAGCGTGCTGTTGAGCACAGCCACACCGGTGTCCTAGCTTAGATGCAAGGAGGTGGTCTGTAGTAACATGTTATTAGTGTGTTTCCATGTGTTTGTCTTCATTTATCCTGATTTCTGGGAATTGTGGCTGTGTTATTGGGTATTTACGTATTTTTAAAAATATTTATTTTTGTGTATTTGTTTGGCTTTGCTGGGTTTTCGTTACGGCATGTAGGAACTTTAGTTGTGGCATGTGGGATCTAGTTCCCTGACCAGGGATCGAACCCAGCCCCCTTGCACTGGGAGTGTGGCGTCGTAGCCACTGGACCACCAGGGAAGTCCCTTGGGTGTTTGCATATTAGTAATCATTATGAACTTACTGCGTTTTATGATCTCTAGTTAAAATTGTTTCCTTGTTATCTTGTCTTTTATGTTTTTTTGTTCTTTCTCTTCAGACCTTAATACAAAGTTAGAATAGAAAACTGGTATAAATTTATGTCTGGTGATCATATACTGTTCCCCCAACCTCTTCTTCCATGGATACCATTCTTTCTAAATAAGAATTTTTCTTCCAAAATTCTTTATTTCTTGATAGTGTCCATCAGGATTTGGCCCCGAGACTCATTTAATTAGCAAGTTGTGATTCTAGTTAAGCTTTACATCTTTTTCATCATGACACATTGTGCAAGTAAACATGCTTTGGAAAGAATATTTGAAACCCCGCCTGCCTATTTGGACAGGCACTTGTGTTCTCTGCAGATTCCAGAATGAACAGCCTCTCCCGTCTTCCTCTGCAGTGTCCCATGACAGGATGCATGATTGTTGATAGTCATTTGCGTGCCCCTCAACAGATCGTGTGATTGTTCACAACTCACGCACTCAAGGACTCACAACTAGATGGCTTGCAGGAGTGTTTCGCTGGAAGCAGACAGTCCTGCACGTCTGGTCATTAATAACACAAGACTCCAAACAGGATAGCAGCATATCACAGAGCAGGAGGGGGGCAGGCGTGGGGGCTGAAGGCCTGAGAGGGGGAAGTGGCCAGTAGCGTGGGAGCCACCAGCTCCTGATGGGGGATGACTGTGGCTCCCTTTCAAGTCTGGTCTAGGAGGAGCTGCCTGGCTGAACGTTGTCTAAGCAGGTAATACATTACTGTTGAATATGACTCTAATTAGAGTATAACATTTTCCTCCCAAATAAATATAAAACAAAATATTCATCTCTCTGAATGGTTACTTCCTGATTGCTAGAATGGGTAAAATTTTAGATGATCCATCTCATCTTATTAATCCCACTGGGTTTCATAGTAGAAAATAAACGAGACTTGTTTATGCTTGCAAATCAAATTGCTGTAAAAGGTTGTTACAATAGACAGAGGCGAAATCATAATAAAATAATTTGGTAAAAATGGGAGCTAAGAGTATGCTTAATGGAACATGATTAGATTTAATTTTCTTACTGTTTCCATCATTAAAGCTCCATTATCTTTTCTGAGACCTCATTTAGGCTTCCGGCCACAGTGCAACTTTGAGGCATTTCTGGGGAGCACACAGAAGTGGGCAAGTTCCATTAAAAAACAAAAATAGCTAATAATATGTTCTTTCATTTCTGCTATTTGATATCAGCATCTCACATCCAGAATATATCCTCTTTCTAACCTCATCTCTTGAAAGCCGTATGTATCATTATCTGAGAGTTTTCAGACAGAAGTTTGGTGTTATAGTTGAAAACAAAAACTCAGACATACTGATGACTGTCCCTGAAGTGCAGAGGCTCTGAGAATTCATAAGAATCCTTCTGGTTATCCCTGTACCATCAACTGTATCCACGGCTAAATCATATTTGTAGATAGTAACAGAATCAGTAGTAGTGTTAGCCTTCTGCTCATGGTAGAAGGACAGTTAGGAATCTGTTTGCCTTAAAAAACCTCCAGAAGGAATTGCCCCCTCTGTTTCCTGTAACTAAAGGGTGAGAGTTGACCTTTCCAGCCAGAGAGGTAGAATGTAGTGAATTTAGACTTGGTCTGAAGTCAGGGGTCCACAGGGTGGAGGCCAGGTGATGAAGGATGATCAGAGCTGAGCTGAGCTCAGCTGGAGTGAGCCCTGTGAGCTGCCCATGAGGGTGACATGTCACCACTCCTCCCCACTGTGTGCAGAGATGATGTAACTCATATCCATGAGTCATCATGACAGTGTATTTCTAGTTTGCTTTTAATTCCAGTGAATCCTCAAGAAATCAGTATCCTGGGCACTTCGTATAAAGCAAGATTTAGTGTGCATTGCAAAAGTCTAGGGGCTTCCCAGGTGGCTCAGTGGTAAAGAATGCACCTGCCAACGCAGGAGACATGGAACGCAGATTCAGTCCCTGAATCAGGAAGATCACCTGGAGGAGGAAATGGCAACCCACTCCAGTGTTCTTGCCTGGAAAACTCCATGGGCAGTGGAGCCTTGTGGGCTGCAGTCCAGGGGGTTACAAAGAATCAGGCAGGACTGAGCATGAGCGCATGTTACATGTGGCAACACTCTTAGCTGAGTGTTTAGAGTGATCGACCTCAGTGTGTGCTTGTAATATCTGATGTCTCTCAACTGCATGTTCCTAAGTCACAGGTCTCTGCTCTTCCTCAGGTTCTAGACCTTCCCAAGGCTGCTGTTTCTTCCTGCCCAGCTCCATTCTAAAATCTCCTTCCTAGGCTGGTGCACTGGGATGACCCAGAGGGATGGTATGGGGTGGGTGGTGGGAGGGGGGTTCAGGATGGGGAACACGTGTACACCCGTGGCGGATGCATGTTGATGTATGGCAAAACCAATACAATATTGTAAAGTAAAAAAAAATAATAATAATAATAAAAAAATTAAATAAAATCTCCTTCCTAAAGTCTTCTCTCATCATCTCAGTGTTTCAAGGTCTCACTTCCTGGGATGCTAAGAGCGGGACTTGCCTTTGACATGGTACACTTCCCTTTAGCCTGTTTTGTCTGCCCTGCCCACCCACTTGATGTGCAGCTACCCATTGGCAGGTGTCTTGGGGCACGTTTGGGGCGCTTCATCAGGATCCAGGGCGGGCCTTGTGTATACTGGTCTTCAGTACAGATTGTTGAAGGAGTGACATTCAGTTGTGTGTGGAGGAGATTTTCCATTTTTTACCTTCTTCAAAATAATATACTCTATTTCTGTAATACAGGAGGATATCAGTTGGGCAAACTACTTAAAATGATGAATAACCAACAAATTGTTCACATAGTACTTGGTAAACATAGTTTGTGTGTGTGTCTGTGTGAGTGTATGAATTTGTATGTTTTAAAATTTATGCAGTGTCACATTAAAACCTTTTTTTCTTCAGTGTGGTATCTTAGAATCATTTGTTTATTCTCTTCAAGTCAGTTTTGTTTTCTGTGTTATAAAACCCTGTGATTAAGAGGACAGTAATTCATAAACATACTCTTTTCTCCCTCCCTTCCAACATTTATGTGTCAAAGTTGGTCTTCATAGTAACTCAGCTGGATTCTGCTCTGTGGGATCCTTTTAGGGGTCTAAAGAAAAGCAAGATTCTGAGGGTTTTTCTTTTCACCTTATATCACAACTTTATGTTGTTCTTGGGTTGATCCGTGAGCATTCTGGGAATGGGTGGATGGGCGATGCCAGTCTAGCGCTAAAACTGATTGAGTGTTCTTTGCCATTTGTTGTTCAGTCACTCAGTCATGTTGACTGTTTGCGACCCCATGAACTGCAGCACGCCAGGCCTCCCTGTCCTTCACCATCTCCCAGAGCTTGCTCAGACTCGTGTCCATTGAGTTGGTGATGCCATCCAACCATCTCGTCCTCTGTTGTCCCCTTCTCCTCCTGCCGTCAGTTTTTCCCAGCCTCAAGGTCTTTTCTAATGAGTCGACTCTTCGCATCAGGTGGCCAGAGTATTGGAGCTTCAGCATCAGTCCTTCCAATGAATATTCAGGGTTGATTTCCTTTAGGATTGACTGGTTTGATCTTTGCCATAAACCACTGAGAAATATTTGAGATGGTGCAGAATGGTTTTGGATTATAATCACAAAGCTTAGAAATTGTTATCACTTGACATTGTTTAACCTCTCATTCAAACTGTAAAGACATAGCATTGAGTTTAATGTCAGAGGATGTTAGGGACCAGAAAGACCTTAGCTCAAGTCTCCACGCAGATCATTTCTTCCCAGGAATCCATTTCTGCATCCGCAAAAGGCAGTGCTTGCCCGCCTTTCCCCAGCCCCTGCTGCTTCTGGCTTGCAGTGGCGCTCACAGCCCTGCACCTGATGAGGCAGCCGCTGGGCGCTCTGCCCCTCAGAGCCGCCCTAGGGGAAAGGCTCCCTGTCATCTGTATGGCTTTAGACAGCGTGTTTCCAGCTGCCTGAGGTTTTGCCTCTTTCTCTGCCCTTGTTGGATCTGGTGACAGTGACTTGGACGATGTGGCTCAGAGTCATTCCTCTCAGCCTCTCTGGTGGAAGGCAGAGCCCTGCTGGGAGCAGGGCCCACGTTTTGTTGAACTCCAGAGCATAGTTAATGTGAAATGTTTGAGAACTGGAGCTCCGTGAATGATTTCTCCTGCCTTCTAAACAGTTGTGTTGGGTTGTTTGTTAGCTTAACCCTGCTACTTGTGCTCTGAGAGATGAGATTCTGAGTTTAGCCAGTAAGCCTGGCAAATAATGAAATCCAGGATTCCGAGAATGGGCTCCATGTGCCTCTGAAGCCCAGGGGCATCTCCCAAAGATAAGCACCCCTTCCTTGTTCACCCACACAAGTTCATGACATGCATCCCAACAGGAGTAAAGGGTTCTTGCAGGGACCAGAGCCCTGTCTCTGTGCTCCTCTCTCTGAAACGCTGGTCAGGGTTTACTGGGAGGCACCCAGAGGCTGGACTTGTGCTGGGCCTATGACTCACTTTTCATTCCAGGTGGAGGTGAGCAGCTGCCTGGTGATGCAGAGACTTCTCGATCTGACACTTGCAGACGAGGGCTTACACCCCCAGCTCAGCCCTCCTGGGTTCACTTTTCTTCTTGGGAAAATATTTTCTGACTCTCTTTTCTTCCTCCCCATCCTCTCTCCCTCCCTGGTCTGTCTCCCTTCTATCCGCCCTCCCTCCCATCCTTCTACCCTCCCCTTGTTCTTAGGACTCATTCTGCTTTCTGTTTTTTTTTCCCTCAGACTTGCATGAGAAAAATTTAATGATGCCAATTTGCCATCTAAGCCCTTCAAGCTGAAGTTCGTTTATTGAGCTATAAGAGTTAAAAATACGAAAACACCATAGCTTTCCCTTTCCCCTCCTCATTTCTGAGCTCCAGGGACTTCTCCTGGACTGGTGGGACTGTTGCATTCATGCAGAAACAATGCCATGACCATATGGGCACTCCGTGGATGAGGCTGGGATGCCTAGCATAGAGCCAGGGCTGCCAAGGGTGTTGTCCCAGAATAGATAATAAAGGGGAGGGTCGGCTGATGTCTCAAGGCTCTTAGACCTCCAGTCTGGCTTGGTGTATGGAATTAATTTAAGTTCTTATTCTCTTTTTGACTTCAGAAACGGACACTGACCCGTTTACCGTCACTTTCTCCCCTGTCAAGTTGGTCAGTCTCCTGACACTTCCTGTTGCCCAGCCCATGCCCTGCTTATGCTCAGGGTCTGCTGGTTTATTGATCCTTTCTCTCAAACCTTTACCAGCAAAAGACCCTTTGATCCCCCTATGGTGGTCCAGCATGACCCACATTAACATTGCCCAGTTTATGCTCGAATCTAGGGAATCTTCCAACTCCAGTTAATTTTTTAAAATGCCAATAAGGGCACAAAATCCCATCTAGGAGGTGAAAAATTCCTGAAATGATTTTATCCCATTTCATACTGCCAATTTATTCTCCAAGATGTTATAGTTTTTATCACTGTGTGGCCCAAAATGAGCTTATCGAATTTTTCAATGTGTTTATACAAGTATTGCTGTTATTAACTAGAGTCTAAGAAAAGGAAAACTGATTGCCCTCCATTATGGAGATTGATAACAGAAGTGTGATCATGCATAAAATACCCAGTGCAGCAAATTCTAGGGTGAGTGACAGAGATCTGGACTGCCTTATGCTGCTGATTTTTAAACATCACATATATATGTTTGCACTTTCCCTGGTGTCTGATTTGTTACATGCTCAGAATAACTTTTTGGGAAAAGGTGCTCCTTGTTGAACATTTATGCTATGTGAAGTGGCTTGGTTCTTCCATCTTCTCTTTAGAGACGGCCCTCTGCAACAAAAACTGGTTGAAAAATCCCATCAGATCAGGAAGTATTTGCTTTGGGGGCCTCGGGGTCACTAGGCATTTTGTTAAGGTTTCTCATAGCTCAGGGTAGCCCACCTACCACTTGCTGTTCAAGGGTAAGAGCTGACCTGTCAAAGAAGGTGTTAAGGGCAACTGGGTCTACAGCCCCCGGCAGCAACGCTTCAAGTATTACTTGTGCAGTGTGGACACAAATTTTATCCGTTTTAAAAGCTACCTCCTTGATTCTGCATACCCTGATGTGATCTTTATTATTTTTATTAAAGTATAGTTGATTTACAATGTTGTGCCAATTTTTTGCTGTACGACAAAGTGATTCAATTATATATACATTCTTTTTTGTATTCTTTCCCATTATGATTTATCATAATGGGACATTGTATTGAATTCAATTCAAGGACATTGAATATAGTTCCCTGTGCTGTACCTACTGTATGGGCCTTCTTGTTTCTCTAGTCTATATAAATAGTTTGCATATGCTAACCCCAAACTCCCCCTCTGTGCCTTCCCAGCCCCTGGCAGCCACAAGTCTGTCATCTGTGTCTGAGAGTCTGTTTCATAGGTAGGCTCATTTGTGTCATATTTTAGATTCTATAATTAAGTGATATATTTGTCTTTCTCTGACTTCTTCACTTAGTATGATGATCTCTGGTTGCATCCATGTTGCTGCAAATGACATGATTTCATTCTTTTCTATGGCTGAGTAGTATATGTACCACATCTTCCTCATCTGTTCCCTGGTTTGATTTTTCAAGTGATGAGGGCAAAATGAGGTAATGGGAAAGGAGGATGCGCTTCTGAGTGTAAGTCCAGGCTCTGTTCCTCTGTTCTTTTCTCAGGGCTTCTCTTTCTTTATGTTTAAAATCAAATGATTGACCTAGAAGATTCTCTAAGATTCTTCCAAAGTCTGGTAGTATGATTCTTGCTTTGTTCCAGGTTTGTCAGCTGGTGAATAATGGGGCAGCCAAGAAGCTCTTTTTTTTTTTTTTTTAAGCTCAGTTTTCTTTTTGCTTATTGCATTGTTCCTTTATGTGCCTCAAAACCGTAGGTTTAAATACGCTTCCAGTCAATTCCCACTAATTTCTTTTTCCTGTAGGACTTACTGGTACTACTTTGAGACAGGATCTATGAGTACCAACACATGGAAAACTCCCACAGTCAAGAGATCTATAGTTGAAAATTCTTTTGATAATTCTGTGTGCTGATCTTTTCATTCATTTTTGCCTTATGTAATATTTTCTTTCTTTCGAATGGGACACTTATTTGTATTGCTGAGCAGTTACCTTTAATGGAGGGTCCTATTAAAACTGTGTCAAGGTCTTTCAAAATTTCAGAGTGTACATTTTCCATGTGGATGCGAGTGTGAGAGATTCTTATGAATTTCATTTGAAGTCAAAAGATCTGAATGTTTCCCTTATTGCAAACATTATTCAAAAGTAAAAAGATACTGATTGAAAACATTTTGAGAGAGATCATTTTTTATCCTTGTATAGTTCTGTTTCACACCATTAAATAGCAAATTTTAGGTGCCCCATAAATATGTATTGATTGTTTGATTGAAGGCGGTTTCTAGTTGCTGACAAGTTCATTTCTCGAAGGAGCATCCCACAAGCCATATATCGCTTCCCCAGCTGTGTTCATCATATAAGCAACATGGAGCATTTCCGTAATTTACCAGAGGCCTCTGCATACCAGCCACCATACCTTGGCTCTGGAAACCTGACTAAAAGTCCCAATTCTGCCCCCAGAGGGCTCAGCGTTGATCCAGGAATGGATGAACAACAGTTAAGGGGTTGTGGCAGGTGTTGTGATGAAGGCAGGCACAGGATGGTGGTGGAAATGTCATGTGACACAAGAAAGGTGGCCTCCCCTGCCACCCCCAGCCACAGCAGACGACATCTGGCCTGAATTTTTAAGAATAAACCTGTTTGCCAAACCTTTATTATTGTTTTTTATTACCATTATTGTTGTTTTCATGTTGGACTGTGGCAGGGATGCTAGAAGAAGGCAGGAAGGGTTTTGTGTCTGGACGCACACTTGTGTTTTTTCTTTCTCATCCGTCCCCCTGCTGCCAGCCTGTAGTTAGCTCAGCGAGCATGTTGTGGGTCAGGAGGGGCCTGTCTGTCAACACTGCAGGCAGACACACACAAAGAGGACACGATCCATCCCTGGGGGCATGGTCCTGGCCGCTTGCCTTTGGCTCCATGGCCAGGGTTCTCCTGCCTGAACAGCATCGGCCCTGGCCCACTACATCTGCCTTGAGGCCTTGGGCCCTACTGGGAGCCCAGAGGACGGAATCTTCCTGCTGGAAGCCTAAATAACGTGAGAGGGCACGGCCGCAGAAACTAAGTGACGTGTTCACCTGCTGGAGGGGCGTCCGCAGCGCACTGCCAGGGGTGTTACACAGACCAGGACCCTCGAGTCACGTGGGCACACCGATTGACAGATGGCTCCAGTTGACCCAGACCCCCGTCTGCACCGGCTGGAACGCATTGCTAATAACAACTTGTATTTGCTGCTAGAGGGCCTCCACCATACCTGTCAGTCACATTTAAAATCCATCTGAAGCTCTTCTCTCTCATGTCCCTAACCAGAAAGATGGAGGGAGAGCCAACTAAAAGAAGGGAGTTAATTTTATGCCTCCAGACTCTTAGGCCGAGAGCACCATATGGTTTTGTCTACAGATGAAAGAAGACCCTTTCCAGGTCCCCTCCCCCGACCCCACCGAGTCTCCTCGGAGCCTGCTAAGTCCCACGAAACCCTGACCACAGGGCAGAGGAGCTGGGTGACTGCTTCACAGCTGGCAAAGCAGAGGCTCAGCACCAGCTCCCTCACACCCCAGACAGGCCCACTTTGGACCCCCAAATCCTGTCCTTTCTTCCCAGGAAATCCCATATATATATTTATGAGGGAAAATTCCATGGACAGAGGAGCCTGGCGCAGGCTACAGTTCATGGGGTCCCAAAGAGTCAGACACAACTGAGCTACTAACACTCACACATATTTATGAGGTACACGAGTGAGTTCATTTTAAATTACTCTGTGCCCAAGGCCTTAGATCTGCCTTGCTCTGTCATCTCCTGGTTCTTGTGGTTTTCTCCCACTCTCAGGCCTTGGGATCCCGCCGGGACTTTGAACAAACTGGAGTGTGGGAATCACTGGCCCTCCCTCCGTCCTGGACCTACTGTAACCTCCAGCGCACTCACTCCCCAGACCCCGCGGCCCCACATGTCAGCCCCGGGAGCGGAGACGAATCTCTGCCACTTTCGAAAGCAGCAGCTGTCAGCCGTCAGGACAGTGAGGCCAGGGATAGAGACACATTAAGAGATGGCAGTGGGGATGGAAAGCAGATTGAAGAGGGCTTGGGGAAAACCAGGGGGCTGCTGTGGCTGGTTGGATGTGGGAGACAAGAGTAGAGGCAGTCGTCTCTGGTGATTCGAAGATGCATGGCTGGGTAGCCGGGCAGATTGGAGGGTTCATTAAAATGGAAAACAGAAAAGAGGAAGAGTAAGGGCAAAGGAGCCGATCTCAGTTTAGATTCCATCGAGTTAGCACTGCTGGTGAAACAGCCTTGTGGAAAACTCAGTAATATGAAAGTGTCCTTCTCCCCACACGTGACTCAATGTTGTTTGGGTGCTCTGCAGGCCGCTTTTTCCAAAAAAAGTTTTTAAAATTTTTAATTGGAGGGCAATTACGTTACAAATATTGTGTTGGTTTCTGCCATCCCTCACCATGAATCAGCCACAGGTATACATATGTCCCCTCCCTCTTGAATCTCCCCCCACCCCACCCCTCCAGCTTGTCACAGAGCTCCGGGTTTCAGCTCCCTGAGTCATACAGCGAATTCCCTCTGGCTATCTGTGTTATATATGGTAGTGTATACGGTTCCATGATGCAGGCTCCTTTCTGCAGGCTCCAGATCTCTAGGAGTCTGGCCATGCAGGAGAAGGTATGAAAAGGATCGCGGGTTGATGCCACCCTGTGTCCTGTGGCGACACCTCTGTACCAAGTGCAAGTGCCTGCACAGTCCAGGGACAAGTGGTACAGCAACATAAGCCTGCCCCCCACCCCACCCTGAAATGTTATCTGAACATGTGCGCTGAACGGGGTATGCTGTGTGTTCATCTCAGAGAGATGGTGGATGTCGCGTCCATGTCATTTGCGTGTGCTTCTACTTCTCATTCTTTCAGTGGCTCCTTCCTAACCTCGCAGGATTGGTTCTTGTCTTCTGGTACGTTGTCTTTTGAGTTGCAGCCCACACCAAGGGCAGAAGAGAGTGACCATGGTTCACTGTTACTGTTGATCGTTAGAGGTATCTCCTACCTTGACTGTTGACACCCCAGCCCAACATTTTCATCTGAAGTCTTCCAGTGCCACTTCCACCTTCATATGTTGGAATGGAGTCTAATGCTGTGTTTACAAGTGAGAGCGCTTTGGGAAGGCTGATTGCTTTCCAGCGGCATTTCCTTGCTGTGCCCTTGGTGTTGCAGAGCTGTCCTCTTTAAGCACTGAAGCAATTAGTTTCAAGAAGGCTGATTCTTCAGGGTCCAGTGCTCTCCTGCCTTTCATTTGCTGAAGCTGTACATCTTAATGAAGTTGTTTCATCTATGTTGCCAAACACTAGAATTTTGCGGCTTCAATTCTAATTATCTCTACTGGCAAACGCTATGTTTTATTAGAACTCTCAAGTGCCCTGTTTATTAAATGTCCGTACACCATGGTGTTGGGCACACAAATTAGGTCAGCTCTCCTTACTGGGTTCTGGACCGAGGGGTTGACGATTTTCATCAAAATCCTCAAGTGCCATAGGATTGTCTTGGGTGTCTTTGTGGAAAGGCAGTGCAGGCTTCTCCTCCCGTGAGCACAGCTTCCATTCTTGCCCCTCAGCCAGTGCTGACGCTGCGTGTCTCAGTCCTGTGACTGTCGACTGTGGGGCCACTGTGTAACTTCATTCTTGGGTGTGGTTCACTCATTCTTTTCTGTCCTGTAGTTGCCAAATACCTACATCTTGCTTTCCGAGTTGCGTATCTCATGATAGGCTGTCCATATAAAGGGATCTTTTGAAGCCAGGAGGTCCCAGTGGTGGTAACACAGGGCTGGGCATATTGTAGCCGGAGAAGTTAGAGGGCAGTGTTAGAACAGCAGCTTCAAGTCAGTCTTTCTGTCCTCTTCCCGCCCCCTGCTCCAGAGTCCTTTACGTCCCTGGCCCTCATGTCATGTTGGTTAACCTGGGGTGGGCTGACGAGTGACCCTGAGGTCCTGCGCTCCGTCAGTGTTGTCACGAGGCAGCGTTGCTTGGTGATAAAAGGTCACCTTCCATCTCCTAGATTGAATCCCAGCCTCACAATCAAGAAGCTCGGTGATCTTTGGTGAGTGACACTTCACCTCCTTAACCTCAGAGCCCTTATCTATGAGAAGGGCTCACAGATAGCCACTTTGGAGTTTTGGTGAGGATTAAATGAGATGATACAGGTAGAGGGCTTGAGGTGCGGGCTATAGCATGTAGTCCCTTATCAGTATATTTTCACTTCTGTCTTGTCCATGCTTGGGCTTATGTGGCTGCTCTGCCGCCATCAGCACAGAAGCTGCTGGTGTCCCGGGCCCTGACCCTGTGCCGGAGGCCCTGTTGTGGGTCATTAAATGTTTCGCTCTCCTCACACTGCTCTTACTGCATGTGTTGGGGCATCAGTGGTGTGGACCCCTTGTTTTGCTAGTGAGTTATGGGACTCTTTTTAGGGAGAGGGGTTGTCTTAGAGGAACATCTAATGAAGACACAGCCTTTAATCAGCGTTATCCCTCCCCTCCATCTCTGGCCTGTGGTCTTTGACTCAAACTTGTGGTTTCTTTCCTCTTCACACTAATTTTCCAGGGTCCCCACATATTTATCCTGATGTCTTCTCCCTTCATATAATTCTCTACTCTGGCTTAGAAAGAAATACAATGTTTTTCATAGCGTAACTTATCCCCTGTGGGCTATGAATGTGGTTGTGAACTGTAGTAACAAATCTTATTAAAGTTGCTAAGAGAAGTGAAATAGCTCAACTTGATAGAAATTAATAGAAGTGTGCTTAGTTGACATTCACACCTTTTCATCTGCTCTTCTCATGTCTTGAGCATTGTTTTTTGGGGAAATTAAGTTCCAGGCCACAGCAGTTACTGTCTGATTTCCCCTAGAGAACCACATCGTTGCCTTGAGCAGGCACGGTCACTATGGTCTATGGTTTCTCTCTTTCAAACTGAGCAAGAAGCATTCTTGTAGGTACAAGAAGGAAGAAGTGAATATAGTTTTAACAAAGCCCCTGTTGTATATCGAACAAAGTTCACGGTCTGTGAATGGTTTAAAAATCAATAGCAAAGAAATTAAAACAAAGTGTTTTGAATAATGCCTGAAATGGAAAAGGAGCCACGTCTCCCAGTCTGGTTATGGGTCTTTGGTCTCTATTCTCTGCATCGGATATTGTGCCCTGAGCGTTTCCAGTGATAAGGTCAGTGGGGTCTCTTGGTGGGCAGAGTGCACCTTTGTGCCCTTCTGCAGATGCAGCCCTGTGGGGCTGGCAGAGCCCCTCCTTCTGCAGTGACTGCAAACTCCAGGCCGGGAGTCTCAGGACTTAATTGGCTGGGGTACGGTCCTGGGCTCTTAGTATCCAGGGGTAATGGAGGTTTGAAAAGTTGGCTTTTGTACTTAAAGAAAATGCCTTTATCAACAAGTGACTCTCACTTTTGAGCACCAGGAAAAACTGAAGCATTGACTTTACAAGGAGCCAAAAATACTTCCGAGAGCATAGAAAAGTCATGTATAGTCACAAAAATATGTTTATGAAAGGAACAGTGGATTTATCTCTAGTAAAACTGACCTACGTTTTCCAACAGACTGGCCTTTGAACAAGGACTGGTATAATTTTACCAAATGGAAACAAAAGAAAAGATTTATTACTGTCTTTATTCTTCACAAGAATAAGTTTCCTTTGTATCGTTAGCTACTTTATCATGAATAACTTGTCATGTCATCTTGGTGCTTATTAATCATCCTTTCCCTCCAACCAGTTGTAAGAATAATTAGATGAAATTGGTGGTAGCCCATTGCTTCCACATTAATATTCTTAAGCTGGTGTCAGTGAAACAGTCAAACATGAACATCCACTTTAATACTTGTGTTTCTAAAGAATAGAACTTTCCAGGCATTGATATTTGGAAAGCAGATCTTTTATAGATGATTAGGCTCAAGAAATAGAGTGACTACCATTGGTGGGATGTATATGTCTGTTGACTGCAGTTTAGAGCCCGATGCTGTGTTGATTTTTTTTTTAATTTATTTATTTTAATTGGAGGCTAATTACTTTACAATATTGTATTGGTTTTGCCATACATCAACATGAATCCACCATGGGAAGCAACCTAGATGTCCATCAGCAGATGAATGGATAAGAAAGATGTGGTACATATATACAATGGAATATTACTCAGCCATTAAAAAGAATACATTTGAATCAGTTCTAATGAGGTGGATGAAACTGGAGCCAATTATACAGAGTGAAGTAAGCCAGAAAGAAAAACACCAATACAGTATACTAACGCATATATATGGAATTTAGAAATATGGTAACGATAACCCTGTATGTGAGACAGCAAAAGAGACATAGATGTATAGAACAGTCTTTTGGATTCTGTGGGAGAGGGAGAGGGTGGGATGATTTGGGAGAATGGCACTGTAACATGTATAATATCATATAAGAAACAAATCGCCAGTCCAGGTTTGATGCAGGATACAGGATGCTTGGGGCTGGTGCACTGGGATGACCCAGAGGGATGGTATGGGGAGGGAAGTGGGAGGGGGTTCAGGATGGGGAACACGTGTTGATTTTTTTTGTGTGTGTGAACTTTTTGAAGCTGTGTGTTCATCAAGGGACTCCGAACAGCTCTGCTGAGTGTCCTCATTCTGAGGCCTGGGCTATTGGCGCATCTTCCCTCCAGACTGGTCACAAGGCAGAGGAAGGATAGGACAGTGAAGCCATCTCTAGCCTTTAAAACTTCTGCCCAAATGAGTTCAATTGGCCAAAGCCAGTCTTTGGGGCAATTCTAAGTATGAGTGGGCAGGAAAGGGCCATCCTCCTATATATCTAGGCGAGGGAAGTAGGAATTGTGTGCATTTGTAGTGACCAACTCGAAGTCACAAGTGTAGATTCTTGACAAATGGAAAGCTGGCTCCCTGAAAAGACCAGTAATATAGGCAAGGCTTTGGTGAGTCTGATCAAGAAGAGGGAGGAGATAGTGTAAAAGGTGATGTCAGTCAGCTCAGAGAATATAGGTGAAGATAGGAGAGAGAGTTCTGTATGATTCTGTTACAGTTTGTTTGAAAACTTGGGACAGTTTAGATGATTTTCTTAGAAAATGGACATAAATTTGGATCAGTATAGATGTAAGATGTTTTTGAAAAAAATATTTGAAGATTTACCAGTAAAATTACACTGATCCCAGTTGCTTTTATTAAATACTAGGGAGTTCTACCATCTCACCCAGAAGTAGATATTAGATGCACAATAAATGTGGAATAAAATGAAGGGACAAAGGGTATCATCAAACTGATACTAAATTCAGATGAGGATGTCACTCATAGGCCACTAACACTGGAGACACTGATGTCAATTCAATTCAGTCGCTCAGTTGTGTCCGACTTACTGTGACTCCATGGACTGCAGCACATCAGACTTCCCTGTCCATCACCAACTCCCAGAGCCTACTCAAACTCATGTCCATCGCGTCAGTGATGCCATCCAACCATCTCATCTCCTGACTTCAATCTTTCCCAGCATAAGGATCTTTTCCAATGAGTCGGTTCTTTGCATCATGTGGTCAAAGTACTAGAGTTTCAGCTTCAGCATCAGTCCTTCCAATGAATATTCAAGACTCATTTCCTTTAGGATGGACTGGTTTGATCTCCTTGCAGTCCAAGGGACTCTCAAGAGTCTTCTCCAACACCACAGTTTAAAAGCATCAATTCTTCAGTGCTCAGCTTTCTTTATGGTCCAACTCTCACATGCATACATGACTACTGGAAAAACCATAGCTTTGACTAAACAGACCTTTGTTGGTAAAGTAATGTCTCTGCTTTCTAATATACTGTCTAGATTGGTCATAGCTTTTCTTCCAAGGAGCAAGCGTCTTTTAATTTCATGGCTGCAGTCACCATCTGCAGTGATTTTGGAGCCCTCAAAAATAAAGTCTCTCACTGTTTCCATTGTTTCCTCATCCATTTGCCATGAAGTGTTGGGACTGGATGCCATGATCTTAGTTTTCTGAATGTTGAGTTTTAAGCCAACACGCTCCTCTTTCACTTTCATCAAGAGGCTCTTTAGTTCTTCTTCACTTTCTGCCATAAGGATGATATCACCTGTGTATCTGAGGTTATTGATGACCTGATGGTCAAAACTGAAATCAGATTGGTTATATTCTTTGCAGCCAAAGATGGAGAAGCTCTATACAGTCAGCAAAAGCAAGACCAAGAGCTGACTGTGGCTCAGATCATGAACGCTTTATTGTCAAATTCAGACTTAAATTGAAGAAAGTAGGGAAAACTACTAAATCAAATCCCTTACAATTATACAGTGGGAGTGACAAAGAGATTCAAGGGATTAGATCTGATAGATAGTGTGCCTCAAGAACTATGGACAGAGGTTTGTGGCATTGTACAGGAGGTAATGATCAAGACCATCCCCAAGAAAAAGAAATGCAAAAAGGCAAGATGGTTTGATGAGGCTTTACAAATAGCCAAGAAGAGAAGAGAAGTTAAAGGCAAAGGAGGAAAAGAAAGGTATACCCATTTGAATCCCAAATTCCAAAGAATAGCAAGGAGAGATAAGAATGCTTTCCTCAGCAATCAATGCAAAGAAATGAGGATAACAATAGAGTGGGAAAGACTAGAGATCTCAATAAAATTAAAGATACCAAGGGAACATTTCATGCAAATATGAGTACAATAAAGGACCAAAATGGTATGGACCTAACAGAAGCAGAAGATATTAAGAAGAAGTAGCAAGAATACACAGAGGAACTATACAGAAAAGATCTTCATGACCCAGATAATCACGGGGTGATCACTCACATAGAGCCAGACATCCTGGAATGCAAAGTCAACTGGGCTTTAGAAAGCATCACTACAAACAAAGCTAGTGAAGGTGGTGGAATTCCAGTTAAGCTATTTCAGATCCTAAAGATGATGCTGTGAAAGTGCTGTACTCAATATGCCAGCAAATTTGAAAAGCCCAGAAGTGGCCACAGGATTGGAAAAGGTCAGTTTTCATTCCAATCCCAAAGAAAGGCAATGCCAGAGAATATTCAAACTACCACACAATTGCACTCATGTCACACGCTAGCAAAGTAATGCTCAAAATTCTCCAAGCCAGACTTCAACAGTACATGAACCATGAACTTCCATGTATTCAAGCTGGATTCAAGAAAGGCAGAGAAACCAGAGATCAGCTTGCCAACATCTGCTAGATCATCAAAAAAGCAAGAGAGTTCCAGAAAAACATCTACTTCTGCTTTATTGACTATGCCAAAGCCTTTGACTGTGTGGATCATAACAAACCGTGGAAAATTCTGAAAGAGATGGGAATACCAGACCACCTGACCTCCCTCCTGAGAAATCTGTATGTAGGTCAAGAAGCTACAGTTAGAACTGGACATGGAACAACAGACTGGTTCCAGATCGGAAAAGGAATATGTCAAGGCTGTATATTGTCATCCTGCTTATTTAACTTATATGCATAGTACATCATACAGAATGCCACGCTGCATGAACATTGATGTGACTATTCTAAAACAAGCAAATAGAACCTGGCAGTATAATAAAAGTACAGTCCAGATGTCATCTTCTGAAGGAGGTGTCCCTTACTTGCTTTGTTTAAAGTTGTAACCTTCCCCTACAGCACCCCCAAACTGCTGTCCCCTGTTCTGTCTCCTCCTGCAGTGTGTTTCATCCTTTAACGTAGAATGTAATTATTGTCTTCCCCCACTGCTACATGTAAATTCCACAAGGGTGGGGCTGCTTTTCTGGAAAGTTTTTTAAAATTTTGGTCTGTTTTTTTCACTGGTATAAGCCAAGTGCCTAGAACAGTGGGCACTTTGTAAATAAAAGTTGTAAAAAAGACTTAATTCTCAGTGCAGCATGGGATCCTGGACTGGATCCTGGAACAGAAAAGGATGTTAGCAGAAAACGTGACATTTGAATAGTCTTTAGTTTTGTTATTAGCACCATACCAGTGGTACCTTAGTTTCGATCAACGTGCATTGGTTGGATTATGCTAACGGGAAATTGGGTGAAGGGTGTATGGAGACTCTGTATGCTGTCTTTACAACTCTGCTGTGACTCTAAAAGTATTTCAAAAGAAAATCTTTGGGATCCCTTAAAAAGTTAGAAAGAAGTTATCTTTTGTGTCTTCTCAATGAGAAATTGGACCAAAGTTACATCCTGCTATGAGCTATGAAGCGTTAGGGAAAGCGGAGTTCACTCTTTCAGGCCCCTGTATAGTTCAGTGCACTGAAGCAGTGCGGCAGTAAGTCATATTCAGCATCACCAGCAATGTGTAAGAGTGAGGAAGGAAAAAGCAGTCACGGTTGACTCTCAAAACTGCAGAAATGTTTCTGTAAGAAGTTTTTCTTTTGGATCTCAAAGTCACTTTCAGGTGTAGTTTCCTAAGTTCCACGTACTAGATCTCTAGTCAGAGAAGTTGCCCATCAGAAGCCCCGAGGGCAGAGTGGTTGTCCCTCAGCGCGTGGGCAGGGGACAGCATGCAACCATGCTGGTGCCCTGAGTGGTTCACGGTGCCTCCCAGCTCACCTGACTCATTGATGGGACCTTAACACAGAGAAATTTTGCCCCATCTGAGTGGAAAAAGATTATCACCCAACTTTGTGCAAAGAATGAAGGGAGGTCGGTCATGTGACCATTTGTCTGTTTTATGATGTAATGATGTTACTCTGTTTCTGTACAGTTATGATGAAAATGGTACTCTGTTGCAGGAACATCAGGAGAACATTCTGGGTAACACCATGCAAAGTGTGGTTGCATTGCTCAACAATCTGGTTGCCTGCAAAGATTCGAATATGAAGCTACTTTACGAACAAGGTAAATGCTTTTTAGAATTCATCTTTGATTATGTTGAATTTTGCCTATTTATAAGTTTCCTCATCTCACATAGTAGACAGTTAACAAGTACTACTTAGAGTTGATCAATCAAAATAGATGCTTAAAGGTCTACAAATAATGATAATATTACCAGCACAAATGGGAAGTCTGGTTGGATTGTGATAGTATCTCAGAGTTAATTCATTCTCGTTCATGGCACAAAATCAATAGGCACTCCACAGATGATAGATCAAGAAATGGAAATGTAAGCATCCTATGTAGACTTTGCTACCAATCAAAATATAAACATATATGGTCAAAATTAACTTGGAAGATGAGACTGGATGAGTTGAGGGTGGCTTTACTTTACATCTTATGCATATCTATAATACTGAAATGAAAAACTTTTAAAAGTTTTTAAAGAGCTCAATTGAGTTCATTTTTTTTGTTTGTTTGTTTTAGGTTTTGAAACCAAATTGGGAGGGCAGTACAGAAATTTCCCATATAACCCTGACCCCACACATGCAGAGCACACCCCATTATCAATATGACTCATCAAAGTGGTATTTTTTTTTTGCCAAAGATAAATGTACACTAATATCATAATCACCCAGAGTTCATAGTTTAGATTCAGGCTCACTCTTGATATTGTACTGTCTCTGTGTTTGGACAAATGTATAATGACATTTGGGGCTTCCCCAGTGACTCAATACTAAGGTACTCATCTGCAGTGCAGGGGCGCAGGAGACACAGGTTCAGTCCCTTGGTCAGGAACATCTCCTGGAGGGGGCAGAGCAACCCACTCTAGTATTCTTGCCGGGAAAACCCCATGGACACAGGAGCCTAGCAGGCTACTGTCCATGGGGTCGCAAAGAATCAGATGCAGCTGAAGTGCCTGAGCATGCATGCCTAATGACATATGTCCATCGTTATTATATTGTACAGCATATTTTCATTGCCTTAACAGTCCTCTATGCTCTACCTGTTCATCCCCACTGCCTTCTACAACCACTGATCTTTTCACTGTCTACATAGTTTTGCCCCTTCCAGAACGTCATAAAGGTAGAATCATACAGTATGTCACCTTTTCAGATTGGCTTCTTTCACTTAGTAATATTTATTTAAGGTTCTTCCATGTGTTTTCATGGTTTGATGGCTCGTTTCATTTTTGTACTGAATAAAATTCTCTATTGTCTGGAAGTACTGCAGCTTTGTTAATCCATTTACCTAATGAAGGACATCTTGGTTGCTCCCAGATTTTGGCAATTATGAATAAAGCTGCTATAAATATATGTATTATGATTTTTGTGTGGACATAAATTGTGAACTCCTTTAGGTAAATACCAAAGAGTGCACTTGCTAACAGTATGCTAACTGTTTCATTTTTTAAGGGATGCCAAACCATCTTCCAGTGTGGCTGTACCGCTGTGCATTCCCAACGTGAATGAGAGTTTCTGTTCCTCAGAACCCTTGCCAGCACTGGGTGTAGTCAGTGTTCTGGATTCTGATTGTTCTGTTAAATGTGTCATGGTAGCTCCTTGTTTTAATGTCCCTTTCCCTGATGGTATATACAATATGAAGCATTTTCTTATATTCTTGTTTCCCATTTGTGTATCTTCTCTCGTGGAGGTCTCTGCTAAGATCTTTAACTTAATTTTTAATTGGATTATTTTTTCTTCTTGCTCTTGGGTTTCAAGGGTTCTTTGCATATATTGGATAAAATTCTTTATCAGATGTGTCTTTTTCAAGTCTTTTCTCCCAATCTGTGGCTTGTGTTTTAATTCTTTTGGAAAGCCACAGTTTTAATTTTAGTTAAGTCCAGTTTGTGAATTTTTTTTTTATGAATCATGTCCATGGTGTTATTATCTCAAAAGTCTTCACCATACCCAATGTCATCTAGGTTTTCTCCTGCATTATCCTCTAAGAGTTTTGTAGTTCTGAATTTTTACAATTAGGCCGGTGATCCATTGTGAATTAATTTTTGTGAATGGTATAAGGTAGATTTTTTTTTTTTTTGGTATGTTGCTGTTCCAGCACTGTTGGGGAGACTGTCTTTGCTTCATTGTGTTGCCTTTGCTCTTTTGTCAAAGGTCATTTAACTGTATTTATCCAAGGCTGTTACTGGGCTCTCTCTTCTCTTCCATTGACCTGTTTGCTTTATACTTTCACCAGTACCCACTGTCTTGAAGACTGTAGCTTTAAGGTGAGTCTTAAAGTCAGGTGGCATCAGACCTTCACCTTTGTTCTTCTCCTGCATGTAAACTTTAGAATCAGCTTGTTGATACTCATAAAATAACTTGCTTGGACTTTGATTGGGATTGGACACAGCAATGGCACCCCACTCCAGTACTCCTGCCTGGAAAATCCCATGGACGGAGGAGCCTGGTAGGCTGCAGTCCATGGGGTCGCTAAGAGTCGGACACGACTAAGCGACTTCACTTTCACTTTTCACTTTCATGCATTGGAGAAGGAAATGGCAAGCCACTCCAGGAGGTTCACCCCTGGAGAATCCCAGGGACGGGGGAGCCTGGTGGGCTGCTGTCTATGGGGTCGCACAGAGTTGGACATGACTGAAGCGACTTAGCGGCATTCAATCTATAGGTCAAGTTGGTAATATTTTTACATCTTAAACACAGTGTTTACTACTTTTGTATAATTAAAAGGTCTCATTTGAATGTTCATGAAAATAAAATTTGAATAGGATCAGTGAATAAAAAAATGCAAGATCAGTGGATAGAATCTTTAAGGATCAGTGAATAAAAAAAAAAATCCAAAGATCAGTGGATAAAATCTTTAAGTCACAGTTCTGATTTCCCCCCCCCCAACATTTAGAGTTGTGTTTCTATTGGTCACTATACCTAAATGTTGGAAATGTTTTTTTTCTACCTTAAGAGGAATGTGCATTTTCAACGATAATGAATATTGCCAAGAGTTGAGGGATTTTAGTACATTGAAACATTTATCCTTTTATATAGCAGCATCCTATTCTGTTTTATGGGTTCAGTTCAGTCGCTCAGTTGTGTCTGACTCTTTGTGACACCTTGAACTGCAGTGTGCCAGGCCTCCCTGTCCATTAGCAACTCCTGGAGTTTACTCAAACTCATGTCCATTGAGTCGGTGATGCCATCCAGCCACCTCATCCTCTGTCGTCCCCTTCTCCTTCCGCCTTCAATCTTTCCCAGCACAAGGTCTTTTCCATTGAGTCAGTTCTTCGCATCAGGTGGCCGAAGTATTGGAGTTTCAGCTTCAGCATCAGTCCTTCCAATGAACACTCAGAACTGATCTCCTTTAGGATGGACTGGTTGGATCTCCTTGCAGTCCAAGGGACTCTCAAGAGTCTTCTCCAACACCACAGTTCAAAAGCATCAATTCTTCGGTGCTCAGCTTTCTTTATAGTTCAACTCTCATATCCATACATGACTACTGGAAAAACCATAGCCTTGACTAGACGGATCTTTGTTGACAAAGTAATGTCTCTGCTTTTTAATACACTGTTTAGGTTGGTCATAACTTTGCTTCCAAGGAGTAAGTGTCTTTTAATTTCATGGCTGCAGTCACCATCTGCAGTGATTTTGGAGCCCAGAAAAATAAAGGCAGCCACTGTTTCCACTGTTTCTAAACCAGTAATCTAATGGATATGAGTAATTTCCAATCTTTTGCTTTTGCAGACAGTTCTGCAATGAATAACCTTAAGCACACATACCTTCGCATGGGAGCAGGACTATCTACAGAGTAAATTCCTGGGGTTAGAATAACTAGATCAAGGGGTATCTGCTGCTGCTAAGTCACTTCAGCTGTGTCTGACTCTGTGCAACCCCATAGACAACCGCCCATCAGGTGCCCCCGTTCCCAGGATTCTCCAGGCAAGAACACTGGAGTGGGTTGCCATTTCCTTCTCAAAGGGTATATGCGTTTGTAATTTCCATGGGTAGTGACAGGTTGTTGTAAGCAGCCTGACAGTGTATACTTCCATCAGGGCACATGAGATTACTTGTTTCTAGATCTAAGAGCATATTATGTTTTCCCATTTGTTTGACTTACTTTCTTTATAGTTTTCTTTATTTAGGCCATATGTATTTCTTCCTGTTTATCTCTCCCCAGGTATTTTATCCTTTTTTACTTGCTATCGGAAATAAGGAATTTTCTACCAGTATAGTTCTCAATTATTTTTTTAAGTATGTGTTTGAAAGTTTTTTTTATTTCTGTTTATTAACTTTGTCCCTAGGTTTATTCTCTTATTACTTTCCATAGTGATGGCTTAGATGATTCTCTTTATTTTCTGGTTATGTAATAATAACGAATGCAAATAGAAACAGTCTTTAATTTTTATAGTTCTACTTTTTCTCTCTAGTCCAATTGCAAGATTCAATGAGAATGATATAGAGGATATCTTGGTATTGCCTCAGAATCTTTTTTTCTGGTTAAGGAAGTGTTTACATTTTATCTTTTGCAATCAAGAACTAATAATAATAAATAAATAATGATGACTTTTGACCCCTCTGGAAATGATCAACTGATTTTTCCTTGGATCTATTCATGTCATGGATTATATTTAATAGAGTATCTAATATGCAACCACCCTAGTGTTTGGATCAGTAAGCAAAGTTAATTGTGATATAATATTCTTTAATTATGCTGCTTCAGGTTTTTGTTAATCTTTTATTCAGGATTTTCCATTGCTGTTCATAAGTGTGATTGATCTATAGTTTTGTTTCTTGTTTCTTTCTTTTTTGCTGGATTTTGGTGTTATTGCTATATTGCTTCTTTTTGTAAGGAAGTTTTCTTTCTTCCTTGGGCTTTGGTACAGTTTAGATATCTTAGATACTATCTTTTAAAAGTTTGATAGAATTCCCTTGTGAAGCCATATGGCTGGTTCTCTTTCCTGAAGGTATGGTAGCTGTGATAGCTCTTTGACACCATTCTCTATTTCTACAGTGATAATAAATCTTTTTTCATTTCCCATCTTTTATAGAGTCAGTTATAGGATATTATATTTTCCTAGAAGGTCTTCATTTCACACACACTTTCAAATCTATAGACTTGGACAGAATAGCTTCTCATAATTCTTTTATTTTCTTAGGTTTCAGAAGTTAACTTCCTGCTTCCATTTTTCATATATATTTTATATGTGTATTTAAATATATATATATTTACATATACATATATATATTATATATAATACATATACTCCAAAAAATATATTATGTATGTATTTGCACTTTTGTAATTTTATTGATTAGTTAAGATAATGGTTTTAACTATTGTGTGTGCATTTGTGTACATATAAAAATGTGCATATAATTTTTAGGCCAGTTTGGAAATTTGCATATTAGTCCTAGTTGAAAAAAATTTTTTTTCTTTTATCTACTGATTCATTCCTTGTGAATGAAGTTGTTTTTTCATTCTTTTTCTGTCTTTTTGAATAAAATGCTTAACTCATTTATCTCCTTTTTGCTTAATCACTAAAATATTTAAAGCTATGAATCTTCTTTCAGTATTGGATTCTGCTCTGTAGTGCATCCATCCTTTTTGTTTTCTACATATATTTCAGTTTTGGTTTATGTTCCTTCATTGAGCCAATAATTGTTTAACAGTGAGGGCATATTTGTTTTATTAATTTTGTTCTTTCTAGTTTTATTGCATTATGGTCAGCAAGTTTCAGCAGTACTATTTTGTCTTTTTAGAATTTATTAAGGTTTTCTTGTAGCTAATATGTGGTCAGTTTTCATGATTTAATAGGTATACTTGGGAGAGTGCATATAGGATTTCTGTCTTGACAGTAACTGATACTAACATGGCCTCCCATCCAAACAACAGGAAAATTCAACAAAACGTGTGTTGTTTTCAGTCATTGGAAAAATAGGCAACATTGGGTTCTGAGCCTTGAGAAGGGAAACACGAGGTGAACCTCATAACACTCTTTGTTTTTGTTCTCTTTGTTTTTTGTCTGTTTATGGAAGCAAGGTCCAAGAAGAATACCAAGGTCTTGCCCAGTTAGGGAGAAAGAGTTCAGTGTTCAGGGATGAGAACCAGTGAAGGTTCACAAGGCAGAGTATAAGAGAAAGATGCAGAGAGGGCTCGGGCCCAGAAGTCTACATGGAGGTTTCACACAGGTCCTTTGTGAGGGCTGGACTGCAGTAGACATGCGTAGAACAGGATTCTGTTAGGCCTACAAAGAGGACAGAGCCGATGCCATAAGGTTGAGAGCTGGATTGATATAGCAGAGATTATGCTCATGGGGGATGTAAGAATAGCTACTGGGTGGTACCTTACTGTGGACCTAAGTAAAGTTACATCAGCCTGAAACCAGATGCTAGTCTAGACCTTCCATAGCATTTCAACTATGTCCTGTGCATGCTGTGCTAAGTCACCTCAGTTGTGTCCAGATCTTTGCAACCCCATGAACTGTGGTCTGCCATACTCCTCTGTCTATGGGATTTTTTTCAGGAGTGGGTTGCCATTTCCTGCTCCAGGGGATCTTCCTGACCCAGAGATTGAACCCATGTCTCTTATGTCTCCTGCATTGGCAGGCAGGTTCTTTGCCACTAGCACCACCTGGGAAGCTCTGGACTAATTCCTTGGGCTGTGAATTAAAAACTATAGACCTTTCCTACCAAAGAATAAGACTAAGCCCTTCAAGGTCAAAAGATTCACGAGGAAGTTTACTGCATGCTAGAACAAAATCATCAGGAGCCCAGGTGGTCTCAAGAAAGGTGGTTAGGCTGCAAGTGTGGTGGGGCGAGGAAGCAGATAAGTGTGGGATTCCAGGGGTACACTGAGGCTGGGATCACTTTGCTGGCCCTTACTAGTGGTTAGTGGGAAGGAGAGGCGTGTGACTGTGAACGTCTGTTTCCATTCTCCAGAGATACACCAGGTCTGTCTTTTCATTATACTCTGTTGCTCTACAGACTTCTTGGCTACTCAGTGTGTGGCTGCTTTTTCAAAGCTGGGTAAGAGATCTGTTGAGTGTTTGCAAGCCCAGAGTGTGTTAAGATTCAGTGGGGTGTGGCCACATGAGGAGTCACTAATGATCTGTCACTGTATGGGCTTGAATGTTTGTGGTTGGTTTGAATAAAGTCTTCTTGTTAGTTTTTATTTTGGATCAATTCTGGCTCAGTCATCGATGTATATATTCATTACATTTCATACAGAATTAAATTCCCTATTCCAAACATTACAGTTACTTGTAACATTAATACTTCGAAAATCATCCTGTTATAAGTGAGCTGTAGTGCAGATGAAGTGGAAATGATTATTCCTGCCTTTAAGTGCTTCAGTATGGTGCTGTGTTAGGCGAGCGTCTGACTGGATTTCATTGTCGGACGACATACTAACAGTTAGTGGAGGGATGAATTCTAAATCGTACGTTTTCCTGCCTCACCTTTTAGTATCTCTGCAATAAGTACATCAACACTGCTATCCCGATGGCAGTCCCAGTGTAGTTTCTGCTGCTGGCATGTGTGTGTTGAGCCTTGTGGAATGAGTATGAGTGTCCTGTAAATGAACCCAGACACCTCGGAAGTGATGTGTCATAGTACTGTCCTACATCTATGTTCTGATGGAGCAAAACTTAAACAGTACTGATGTTGGACAATTCCAGGTTGACAAATAAGAGGAGTCAGTCTCCAAATGGGAAGAACTTTTAAGAAAAACTCAACCAATTAAATGTACTTAGACATCCCTTTTTGTGTGTCATAAAGGCAATGTATGAGAAAGTCCATATCACAGTATGTCTCAGAGCACTCGCATTGAGTGCAAGACGCAGTTCTAAGTGATAACGTGTGTGCCATGTAAGTGGCACCATTTTTTCTTTGTTAGTGGTACGTAAAATGATGTGGTTCCGTATGATCTCTGGCATCTTAGACTCCATGAGGTGTGGCGGGCAGTACAGGTGAGAACCCCAGCACAGCATCTGCGCACCCCACAGCACACAGACTCTGAGAGGCAGGGTCATCAACACATCACCAGTGTGCAGCTGCGTTGTATCATCCAGGTTTTTTGCTTTAACATTTTCATTTTTAAATGAAGTGTTTAGGGAAATAATTAAAAAACAAAGTAAGACCTTTTGTTTATATTTGAAAAAATGTTACTGTTATTAACATTGAAAATTGGATGCCGGCTCATTCCTGTGCAATGACCTTTTGATAATGGATATTAATTCCAGCTTCAGTCTTACTAGCAGAGCTGTCAGCATAATGGATTTACATGACACACTGCAGCAGCCAAAAAACTGTAGCACCTCCAAAGGACCGTGGAGGGAAATTACGTTTGTCCTCATGGGTTCATGGTGTGTCAGAAATCAAAACACTCATTTCTTGCTAGGTATATTATAAAACTGCCTAAGTTGGTGTTTCCTCAAGAGACCAGAAAATTACTGTGAGAGTTGTTTGGGCTTTGACAGTGTGCTTAATAGCTCTCTTCGATTCTTTTACGTTTAAGGATAATATTCAGAATGATGTTAAAGAGGTGAAGTTGGCAAACTTCTTGTGTAAAGGACCAGATAGTAAATATTTTAGGCTTGTAAGGCCACGTGATCTTTGCCACTACTGCTCAATACTGGCAGTGTAGCAGGCAGCAGGACAGAGAATCCAGATGTCAGTGGTTATGGCCCTGTGTCCATAAGTTTTCTTTACAAAATTAGGTGGCCAACCCCCTGGCCATGGTTTTCCAGCCCCTCTTGTACAGTACCTAACTCAAATTCTCCCAAAACTGCTCTCAAATCTTCACATCAACATATTTGTAAAATTTAGTTGTTAAATTATGATTCAACTCAAGAAAAACTGAAAATTAAATTTAAATGAATATATTCAGAAGAGATTACTGCCTTCATAGTAGCGTGAAGATGCATGAAGAAAAAATGGAATATTTGCCCTAAGGGCTTAATCTAAAAATCATAATAAATACATACATCTTACTTAATTCTGCTCCTATAAGCACAAAAATTGCCATAGAGAATAAATACATAAAGGGATGAGCATGACTGTGTCTCTAAGATTTTATTTACAAAACAGATGATTTCCCACTCTTATCTAGTTCATTCAGTCTGTCAACAAATATTTATATACCAGGCCTTGTCCTTGGTGTGAGGAATGAACAATGAACAAAATGAACAAAACCAGCAAGATTTCTGCCTGCATGGTGCTTCCATTCTGATGGAAAAAAATAAACCACAAACAAAACAATGAACAAGAAAGTTTATGTTAGATAATGTTAAATGTCACATGATGATAAACACTAATTTTAAAGAAATAAGAAAAAGGGGGCTGGAGGTGTCTGCATGGAGGTGGGGTTGAAATCCTACCCTGGGGAGCCAAGTAAGGCATCACTGTGAAGGTGATGGTTAAGTAAAAGCTGGAAGGAAGTGAGGAAGCAGCCGTGCAGATACCTGGGTGAAGGTGGGTGGAGAGAACAGTAGGTGTGAATCCAGGGTGGGAGCCTGCCTGGTGGGAGAGGAGCAGCAGGGAGGCCAGTGCAGCCGCAGCAGAGGAGACACTGAGCGAGGAGAGAGGAAAAACCAGTAGAGCTGGCTGTGCGTTCGGGGAGCACAGGGTCAGTGTTGTCCAGAGCGATTTGGAAACATGGCCAGACTGCAGTTCAGTTTGAACCGAAGATGAGGAGACTGGTTGGTAATTACTGACTACCTACTTACTCTGGGTCAGGAAGATGCCCCGGAGGAGGGCATGGCAACCCACTCCAGTATTCTTGTCTGGAGAATTCCATGGGCCGAGGAGCCAGGCGGGCTGCAGCCTATCGGGTCTCAAGAGTTGGACACGACTGAGTGACTAACACTTTCACTTTTTCATCACATGTTTGAACTTTTCTTATTTCTCACTACCTTGGTATCACTAAAACTTTGCACTAACAAACTGCCCCTATTAGCTTCATATCTGTGTGAAGTTTTGAATCTAAAGTAAATTCTTATGCGATGAGTAGGTTTAACCCAGCTATTACTTTTAGAAATTGTTCTCATTTTAAATGAATATAGTGGGAATATATAAGATACGAATGCTGTCAAAAATATTGAACTTTAATTGAACAGAGAATGGGCATTGCTTGAATTTGACAAGACACTGTTCAGTAAGGTGGTGATGTTCATTCGCTAAGTCCTGTCCAACTCTTTGTGACCCCAGGGACCGCAATATGCCAGGCTCCTCTGTCCTCCACTATTCTTCCAAAGTTTGCTGAAATTCTTGTCCATTGGGTCAGTGATGCCATCCAACCATCTCATCCTCTGTTGCCCCCTTCTCCTCTTGCCCTCAATCTTTCCCAGCATCAGGGTCTTTTCCAGTGAGTGGGCTCTTGGCATCAGGTGACCAAGGTATTGGAGCTTCAGTATCAGTCTTTCCAATGAATATTCAGAGTTGATTGCCTTTAGGATTGACTGATTTGATCTCCTTGCTGTCCAAAGGACTCTCAAGAGTCTTCTCCAGCACCCCAATTGGAAAGCATCAGTTTTTTGGCACGAGGCCTTCTTTATGGTCCAACTCTCCTATTTGTACATGACTGCTAGAAAAACCATAGCTTTGACTGTATAGACATTTGTCAGCAAAGTGATGCCTCTGTTTTTTAATAGGCTGTCTAGGATTATCAACCCACTCCAGTGTTCTTGCCTGGAGAATCCCAGGGACCGGGGAGCCTTGTGGGCTGCCGTCTGTGGGGTCACACAGATTCGGACACGACTGAAGCGACTTAGCAGCAGCAGCAGGATTGTCAGTTTTCCTTCCAAGGAGTCTTCTAATGTCATGGCTATTGTCACTGTCTGGAGTAAATTTGCAGCCAGCCCAGGAAAATAAAATCTGTCACTACTTTCACCTTTTCCCTTTCCATTTTCCCCATCACACTGTTTTCCAGAGTGGCTACACCATTGAAAATTTCCACCAACAATGTTATGAGGATTCCAGTTTCTCCATACCCTTTCCACTCTTTTGTTATCTTGAGTCCTTTTTCATTATGGCTATCCTAATGGTGTGAAGTGATGTCTCACATGGTGTTGATTTGCAATTCCCCAAAAGTTAAGGACATTGAGCATAGGTTCATGATTTGTGTAGGACTGACCTTGGGAACAGGAGAATCTTGGAGAAGATGACAACCCTCTGATCTATTTTTCATGTAGTGACTGCCAGAATGATCATTTGAGGGGGCAAATCTTACCACATTACTCGCTCTGCTAGCTTTCTGCTGCTCCTGGGAGCAAGACTGGAATCATTACCATAACAAACAGCTCTTATTTCACCAGCTGCCTCTCGTGCCACCGCCTCCTCTTCTGTCTGCGCTGTGGCCACAGCCAGCTTGTCTCTGGTTCCGTCAGGCGCCATGCTGCTCTCTGCTCTGTGCGGCCCCACCCACCGTTCCCCATCCTTCTTACTTTCTTCCTTCCATCAGTGCTCAGTTCAAACACCATTTCCTCCAGAAAACCTTGCGTGATACCCCGTATTCTCCTTTGTTGCACACATTTCACTTTTAATGAAAACATGAGCTATAGAATTAGTTGGTTAATGTCCATGCCATCTGGTAGGATGAAAGCCGCCCAGAGACCGGAACCCGCCTTTCCCACTCACAACGGTAACTCCGGCACAGTTGCTGAGGCATGGTAGCTGTTTAGTAGATGTGCACCGACACCCAGAGAGGTGCTCATGTTCCGTGTCTGGAGAAGTGCTCTGCGTCTCTGCACCTGCTCCCGGTCTCTCCCAGGAGAAGTGGGGCCGCATGTGTTGCCTGCGCTCCTCTGCAGTGCGGTTTCACAGGTCTCTTCCCTCCATGTGTGTGTGTTGAGAACCTGATATCCACAAGGAAGTATTCGCTGGATTCTTCTTAGGCCGCCAAAGTGTGTGTAATTTGAGCTGCTCACTGATTTTTTTCATCAATTCTTCTCCAGTTCTTCTCCACTTTTGGAATCCAGCTAAGTCATCTGCAAGGAGCAGATCCTGTTGCTTTGAAGCATGATAAAAGCCATTGGCAGAGACTGAGAACGTAATCTGGGCTTCTGCAGAGCCATTTTGGGAAGCTACAGACTTACAAGCAATGATTCTTTACTCATTTCTTTTTATTTTATCTTACCTTAATCTTGAAATATGAAGAATTATGTGTTGGATAGATCGAACTGTCCACTTTTCCTTCTTTAGTATTCCATTAAGACTGATTGGCCTGCATGTCTTCACTCCCCTTCGTAAGAGTGTACTGACCAGCGCTCACTTAGGCTTCTTAATCTGAAATACTTTGAGATATCCAAGCCATATGATCACTTATCAGAAAAGTTTTTCAAGGAAAGAAAAGAAAAAGACATTTAACAAGCTTTTTGCAAGGTCAGATTAAGAACATGTTAAAAATAGGAAGGAGGGACACATTATAGCGGGTGCGAATAGATAATAGTGTCGGGAAATAGCATACAATGCGTTGAGCCTCCTATGAATTCTTAGAGGGCTACTGAAAGACTTTTAAAGTTATCTTCCAAGAAAAAAGGAAGGTTATGAATCCATCATTTAGGGAGAAAGTTAAGAAGTTAGCATGTGAGTGGAAGAAAGTAACATGGTGTGGTCATTGAAGTAGCTGGGTTTGAATCCTAGGTCTACAGTTTATTTGGTGAGATCTCTTTAGGATAATGGCACCCATTTCATAGCTTTGATTTATTAAATGATAATATATGCAAGTTTGTCATGTATAATTAGTAAACTTAGCATAAGTATTTGAAAATAAGTACTAAAAATAGCTGAGCAGCCCTCTCATGGGGCCATATAAGCAGATCATTAGAGTAAGAAAAGTGAAGCCCAAGATAAGTTACTAGATTCTAAGGCAGCATCAGACATTTTTAATCATAACTTTCCCACTCCAGTAGGTTATAATACAGTGTACTGAAAAATTCACAAATATGATCGTAGAGCCCCCTTTTTAAAAAATGAAAGTGTAGTTAATTTACAATGCTGTGTTAATTTCAGGTGTACAGCAAAGTGATTGTTATACACATTGGGTTGGCCAGGATGCCCATTTGGATTTTCCCGTACAGCATATGGAAAGCCTGAGTGAACCTAAGGGCCAATCCAATACATACACACACATGTACTTTTTCATCTTCTTTTCCATTATAGTTTACTATAAGATATTGACTGTGTTCCTTGTGCCATGCAGTAGGACCTTGTTATTTGTTTTATACACAATAGCTTGCATCTTCCAATCCCAGACTCCTAATTCATCCCCTTACCCCTTTCTCCTCTGGTAACCATAAGTTTGTTTTCTATGTCTGTGAATGTTTCTATTTTGAACTTTGTTCATTTGTATCATACTTAGTTCATTTGTATACATACTTGTATACAAACTTAGTTCATTTGTATACATACTTGTATACAAACTTAGTTCATTTGTATCATGTTTCATATTCCACAGATAAGTGATGTGATATATTTATCTTTTGCCTGACTTAGTTTACTTAGTATGACAGTCTCTAGGTCATGTTGCTGCAAATGGCATTATTTCATTCTTTTTTTAATGACTGAGTAGTATTCGTGTGTGTGTGTGTGTACGTGTGTGTGCTGTATGTGTGTAACATACTGCTGCTTCTTTATTCATTTATATGTGGATGGTGTTTAGGTTGCTTCCACGTCTTGGCTGTTGTGAATAGTGTTGCTGTGAACTCTGGGGTGCATGTATCTGTTAAAATTAGAGTTTCCTCTGAATGTATGACTGGGGCTTCTCAGATGGTGCAGTGGTGAAGAATCTGCCTGCCAGTGTGGGAGATGCTAGAAACATGGGTTCAGTCTCTGGGTCGGGAAGATCCCCTGGAGGAGGAAATGGCAACCCAGTCTAGTAATCTTGCCTGGAAAATTCTATGAACAGAGGGGCCGGGAGTCTATGGGGTCACAGAAGAGTCAGACACGACTGAGCGACCAAGCGCACACACATGGGATACATGCCTAAGAGGGGGATTGCTGGATGATATGGCAATCCTATTTTTAGTTTTTTTAAAGAACCTCCATAATGCTTTCCATAGTAGCTGTACCAGTCTACATTGTCACCAACAGTTTAGCAGGGTTCCCTTATCTCCACACACTTTCTCTTCTTTATTATTTTATAGACTTTTTAATAATGGCCATTCTGAATTGCCATTGTTCTTTTTATTTATAAATGGATATTTATTTGTAGAATCCTTTTTTCCTTCTTTCTGTGCTCCCTCCATCCCACTCTTTCCTTTCTCTTTCTTTTTTATTGAGATATAGTTTACATATATACTATGTTGATTTGATACACAATTATATCACATGACATAATTACCATTTCCTTTTTGTGGCGAGAACATTTGACAGCAAAAAAGCAAGCAGCCTAATTCAAAAGGAGGCAAAGGACTCATATAGATATTTCTAAAAACAAACAAAAAAAACCCAACCACATAGCCAATAAACACATGAAAGGATGCACAACATTATTTGTCATTGCTGCTGCTGCTGCTGCTAAGTCGCGTCAGTCGTGTCCAACTCTGTGGGACCCCATAGACGGACCCCATAGACAGCAGCCCACCAGGCTCCCCTGTCCCTGGGATTCTCCAGGCAGGAACACTGGAGTGGGTTGCCATTGCCTTCTCCATTACGGATATACAAATCAAAACTATAGTGAGATACTTCTTCACATTTATTAGGATCACAACTTTTTTTTTTATTAAGAAAAGAAAATAATGAGTGTTGGTGAGTTGTGGAGAAATTGGAACCCTCACACATTGCTGGTGGCCACGTGAAATAGTATGACTGCTATGGAAGACAATAGTGATTCCTCAGAAGTTAAGCATAGAATTACCATATGATCTGGCAATCCCCCTCCTAGGTATATGCCCAAAAGAAGTGGAATAGAGCCTTAAACAGATAAATTACACATGAATGTTCATTGCAGCATTATTCACAATAGCTGAAAGGCAAGCCCATCTCCAGATGAATGGATAGCAAATGTGAGATAGATGTATAGCAGAGTACTATTCAGTCATAAAAAGAAATAAAATTCTGATTCATGCTGCAATGTAGATGAACCTTGAAAATATTACACTAAATGTTAGAAGCCAGACACAAAAAGGACACATTGTGTATGATTTTACTTATGTGTGGTACCTGGAATAGACAAATTCATAGGAGCAGAGAGTGAAATAGCGGTTAGCACAGGCTGGGAGAAGCGGGAAGTGAGGACTTTTATTTAATGGGTACAGGGATTCTGTTTGTGATGGTGAAGGTGGTCTGGTAATTGTGGCATTGGTTACACAACGCTATGAATGTATTTAGTGTCACTGAATTGTATGGTTATAATAGTTTTATGTTAGATATTATTTTTACTAAAATTAACAAAAAAACCCAGCTGAAAATGACACATGTCCCTCTTGCTCACATTGATCAGTGACATCTGGTTTCTGGGCTATGTGAGGATGGAGTTTTGGGCATTGGAAAGTCTGACTGGGCAGCCACTTTTCAATAAAGATGCCACAGTTTTCAACAAAGAGCATGAATATTTTGAGAGTAGCAATTATTTTGGCAGCAAAGACTAAATTTAAAAAGAGTTTTTTTTTTTTAATGTATGTATTTCACGAGATGGCAAGTTCACTTTGGAGGTAACTTCCTTGAAGCTGTAGAATCAGAAGATCCTGAAAATTTCCTATCAAACACAAGCCAGGGAAAAGAAATTCATATTAACGTTCCCACTTTACTCATTTTAAATGTATGGAGTGTTGAAAATGAGTAGAATGTTCTCTATATTTGTGTTTGTCCTGTATCTTACTGTTGAGGTTTCCATGAATTTAGTCTGATTTTCTTGTCTCTGTTTTCCCTCTATGTTCATATGCACTTCCAAGTTCTCGACCACAGTGCTTTCCAGAGGCAGGCTACTCTCTGATGGGCCAACTCTGGGGCATTGATGTCTCCTCTATGTAAGGAGGGATGAGTTTACTTCTGGGGGAAATTTTAAAGAAATGTTGCAGATAAAACCAGAAGCTCCTTCGCTTAAGGCATCTGAGATGGAGAGGCCGATGGAAACCCTTCCTGCTAAGGAGCCGCAGAGGATGCTGGGAAGTGCGGCTTGTAAGCTAGATGGCCAAGGAGAGCTTCCAGCGCCGTCTTTGGGTGTGTCATGGGAAACAGGAGGAGATTCATGCTGTGAGCTGTTCCAGTAGGCAGGACCTTGGATCTTAGGGAAAGTTCCACGGCAGTCACTTCTTGTTCAGCATAGGACAGTTCTTTCCAACAGTTTGAAAACTTAAGTAGGGAGAGGTCAACTTCAGGACAAACTGAGTGCCATCAGTCGCCAAGGGAGACCAAACAGAGAAGTGATTCCAGTGCGGATGGGAGGTTGGCTTATGGCCTCTAGAGATCCTGACAGCCCTAGAAATTTTGTAATTCTCTTTATACTTGCCAATAGTTTGCAAATATTCCTGCAACCTCTAAGATGAACAGCAGAGGAGGAGTCGATGTAATGAAAGAAAGCTATTAAGATGTAAATTGTTTTCTCCTGTTAAGTGCTTTCCCAATGTGCTGAACACACATTCACTTTTATTCCCTTCTGTCTAGGCTGCTGACACTCAGGAACTAAAGATGGAAATGTGGAATCAAGCAGGTTAGAGCCATACAAAGAGAGACAACTAACATCTGGCTCTTTCTGTTTTCTTTTAAATGATATAATCAGTGTTGCATAGTGTGTCTAACGCCTTCTCTTTTATATCCTTAGTTTTAGAGGAAAAATCTAATGCCAGGCAGCCATTATTGCAGCCTGCTGCTGGCATATTCCGCAAACAGTAGGACATTTAAAGTGAGGACAGTTATTAATGGGTTTAGAACAGTAATAAAACTTTATAGAGGAGTTTAATAAGTCATTTACAGACCATGAAACAAAGCTAATAGTCACCCTTCATGGGTGAAGTATTCTATTTGTCCTGTGGTCCACTGCTTTGACTTTTAGTCAAATGTCAAGAGATGGCTTAGATTTCAAATGTCTTTATATGCATTTTATTGTTAAAGCCTGTAGAATTTAGCACGCTTAAAAAAATGAGTCCCCAAAGAGCAATGATATGCTGTTATCATTTTCAGTAAAATGTAAACAATCAGCTCTTTCTGTCTTTCCATTTACAGATACATAAATCCACTAGTGATTGGCAGACAATATGATCTTCTGTCTATATAAACACTGAATTTTGGACTTAATCCAGTCTTTTTTTTCTAGATGTCTCTTGGATGTTAGCTGTACCTAGCTGAATAAATAACAGGGCTTTTATTTTTCATTCTGATAACATTTTCCACCACAGTTGAGTCTTTCTGGGCATTATAGTTTGCCCTTTCCTCGGAGCTCTCCTAAGAGCTCTTCCCCTGCACCATGCCCAGAAGACTTCCTTTCCTGTTGGAGACAGTTGTTCTGATTTAGGTTTAGTTTCTTTCCATGTCATTCAGTAACTTCTATATGAATCACAGAGGATTTAGAGTTGGACTGTTCCTAGAAATCGTTTATTCAAACCTCTTCTATGTATGATGAAAGCAAGGCCAACAGGTGCAGAAACTTCACCTGGGCTCCCCCAGCTGGAAAACAACTGAGTGACCCTGAGATGTGAGGTTGCTAGCTGAGGCTCTCTGCTCTCTGTTCTGGCTCACTCTTGACTTCAGAGCTGCAAGTGTTTGGTCAGAGCGCTGTTGGGTGGTCTCTTCCACATCTCATTTGGAGCCAAGCTTTTGCTTAAGTTTCATTTGCTATTGATGAAATTGACTGGAACACTGTCTCTTTCTCTGAGGGTAATATTACTTACTGATGGCTCACGGTCCTCTTTTGTAAACATCAGTCAGTATCTTCTCCTTTGATGTCCTTGGTAAACAGTGGCAGGGTATTTTATTTTTGAGACATCTGGCCAGTGTTGAGGCAGAGTGTCTCTCTGCCCAGAGAATAAAGCCGTGGAGTCTTTTCTTTTTTAAAGATATAAAAAAATTTATGGCAGTGGTGAGTCTTCATTGCTACATGTGGGCATTCTCTAGTTGCAGCAGGTGTGGTGCATGGGCTTCTTATCGTGGTGGCTTCTTTCTTATTTTGGAGCACAGGCTCTATGCACACAGGCTTCAGTATAGTTGCAGCTTGCAGGCTCTAGAGCACGAACTCGGTAGTTGTGACACATGGGCTTAGTTCCTCCGCATCACGTGGGATCTTCCCAGATCAGGGATCAAACCCATGTCCCCTGCGTTGCAAGGTGGATTCTTAACTACTGGACCACCAGCCCAGCCATGCATTCTTTAATCCTGGGCTTCCACCAACTGAGCCCTCCGCCTGGGGATGGCATTCACCCTAGTGCTCTGATACATAAGTGATACAGAAAACCTGATACTTACTGTAAAGATGTTTCAAATAATAAAAAGATGAGGAGTTATTTTATTTGAAATAAAGAGTAATTTGGGATAGGTCCCTGCTGCAAAATTAAAGCAGTAATCAGATTGGTGGAGTGACCATACTATGCTTAGTTGTCGTAGTCATGTCAAGGTTGACAGCATGGTCCATCCAAAAGGTTTTTACTCAGCTTGATCAGGTATTTGTTATTGAATAAAAGGATATTCATTCAGATTTTTCTAGCATGTCATCTTTACTCAATAAATATTTATTAAATGAATCAGTAAAAGAATGAATGAGCAAATGCTCTTGAAAGTTACATTAAAGATAATTGCATGTGGTGTGTGCTCATGAGAAGATGAGGTGAGAAGAGAGAGAGTAGGTCTGAGAAATTGAGTATTTCCTGTCATATCAGTGAACAAGGAGGTCACAGTCATCAGCACTTCCAGCCCTCCACTGTGAGCTCCTGAGCCGTAATGGCACTCAGGAAGGAAAAGAATACCTGGGATCTCACAGCATCAGACTGCAGCCACTCCCTAGGGTGAGCCTCGAGGAAGCGCAGGATGTGAAAAACTCAGGATACTGGCTCCAGATAGCTGAGATGCATATGAAAGGAATAATTTCAGTGAGCCCAGACTCTTGCATCTTCCCATACATAGAAAGCGCTAAATTCCTTAACTTGAAATATCTGGCTTCGTCTAATTAAGAATAATCTCTTGATATTCAGACTACTTGCCCTTTGTTGCAAAACTTCTGTATAACCTGGTTCCTCCCCTCAGGTCCTGGGAGCAGTTGTCTCAGGGTTACTTGAGATGCTGTCTCCAGGCTTGAAGTCCTGAAAATTCCCACCACATAAAACATAACCCTCAAGTTTTAAGTTGTAATTTTTTTTTTCAGTCGACAGTTTCAGTAATGAAAATAATGGCATTAATTACAATAATAAGATGTGAGACCCCAAGTGGCATGTTTTCTGAGAACCGTGCTGTCTAGCCTTGAACAACTCTGAACCAGGGTCTCTGCCTGAAAACATGAATGTCCCTTGAGGAAAATGAGTCATCCGCATCCAGAGAGCCCATAGAGAGAGCTTTCAGAATGGCAACATGGAAGTGGAACTTGTTTTTGTTTTTTTAATTTGTTTTTTAATTGGAGTATAATTGCCTTTCAGTGCTGTGTTGGTTTCTACTGTACAACAATGTGAATCATCTTTAAGTATACATATTATCCCCTCTCTCTTGAGCCTTTCTTCCCCCCACCCTCATCCCACCGCTCTAGGTCATCAGTTCAGTTCAGTCACTCAGTCATGTGCAACCCCACGGACTGCAGCACACCAGGCCTCCCTGTCTATCACCAACTGCTGGAGTTTACTGAAACTCATGTCCATCATGTTGGTGATGCCATCCAACCATCTCATCCTCTCTTGTCCCTTTCTCCTCCCACCTTCAACCTTTCCCAGCATCACGGTCTTTTCCAATGAGTCAGTTCTTCGCATCAAGTGGCCAAAGTATTGGAGTTTCAGCTTTAGCATCAGTCCTTCCAAAGGATATTCAGAACTGATTTCCTTTAGGATGGACTGGTTGGATCTTCGTGCAGTCCAAGAGACTCTCAAGAGTCTTCTCCAAACCCACAGTTCAAAAGCATCATTTCTTCGGTCATCAGAGAGCACCAAGCTGAGCTCCCTGTGCTATACTGAAACTTCCCACTGGCTATCTATCTTACGCATGGTAGTGTATATGTGGTCAATGCTTTCCCCATTCGTCCCACCCTCTTCTCCTCCCCCCACCCGCCACACAAGTCCATTCTATACATCTGTCTCTATTCCTGCTCTGCAAATAGGTTCATCAGTACCATTTTTCTAGATTCTGTATACATGTGTTAATATATGGTGTTTGTTTTTCTGACTTCACTCTGTATGACAGACTGTAGGCCTGCCCACATCACTGCAAATGACCTAATTCCGTTCCCTTAAATCTTTATCCATTCATCTCTCGGTGGACATCTAGGTTGCTTCTGTGTCCCAGCTATTGTAAATAGTGCTGCAGTGAACACTGGGGTGCGTGTACCTTTTCCAATTATGGTTTTCTTAGGGTGTATGCCAAATAGTGGGATTACTGGGCCATGTGGTAGTTTTACTCCTAGTTTCTTAAGGAACCCCCATATTGTTCTCCACATTGGTAGTATTATTTACACTCACACCAACAGTGAGAGAGGGTTTCCTTTTCTCCACACTCTCCCCAGCAGTTATTGTTGTAGATTTTTGGATGATGGCCATTCTGACTGGTGTGAGGTGATACCTCTTTATAGTTTGGGTTCACATTTCTCTAATAATGAGCATTGTTGAGCATCTTTTAATGTATTTATTAGCCATCTGTATGTCTTCTTGGAGAAATGTCTGTTTAGGTCTTCCACCCATTTTTTGATGGAATTTTTTTTTTTTTTATACTGAGCTACATGAGCTGCTTATATATTCTGGAGATTAATCTTTTGTCAGTTGCTTTCTTTGCAAATGTTTTCCCGCATTCTAAGGGCTGTCTTTCATTTTACATTTACATGATGCTGCCTGTCTTCCTCTGAGAGTTTTACAGTGTCTGGCCTTGCATTCAGGTCTGTCCTCCATTTTGAGTTTATTTTTGTGTATGGTGCTGGCAAGTGTTCTCATCTGCCAACTGTTCAAAGTCTAGCTCCTTTAGAGGTAGTCTCTCCCCTCACGCTTCTCCCCAAAACAGTATGGATCTACAGGGGGTGCTTGTGTGTCCTCAGGTGGGGATTGGAGAGCCTCTCCTTACAATGAGCTTCAAATGAAATAGACATTATTTTAAACTCATATTATTCATTTTAATGGTATGAAATACCTTTTAGATTTTAATCAAATGTGCTTTATTATTCTTGAAAATGTGATTTAGCCTTTTACAGTAGAGCAGTTTACAGATTGTATTGTACAATCTTATGTACTTAGTATTATACAGTTTTATGGGTTTTGCCAGGTATGTGTCACCATATGTCTACTATTACAGTGTCCTACAGAATAGTTTCACTGCTCTGAAAATCATTTGCTCCACCTATTCATCTCCCCATCACTCCCACCCCAAGCTCTGACTTTGTAATATCTTCCAACTTTTACCTTTTCCAGAAAGAATGTCATCTATTTGGAAGAATCCAAATGCAGCCTTTATCATACTGATTTGTTTTACCTAATGATACACATTTTAAGGTTCCTCCATGTCTTTTTTTAGCTTGATATAGCTCATTCCTTTTTATTGCTGAATAACATTCCATTGTGTTTACCATATATTGCCTTTTAGTATTACACTGGACTACCACAGTTTGTTTATGCACTTAGTTATTGAAAAATATCTTTGTTTCTTCTCAGTTTTGGTTATTATGAATGAGTCTGCTACAAATATCCAGGTGCAGGTTTTTGTGTGGCCCTACGTCTTCAGTTCATTCTAGTAAATACTAAGGAGAAAAATTGGGTCATCTGGGAAGCTTGTGTTTAATTTTGTAAGAAAGTGTCAAACTGTCTTCCCCAGTGGGTGTACTACTTTACATTCCTACCAGCCGCGCAGGAGAATTGGTGCTCCGTGTTCTCACCAGCGGTTGGTGTCAGTGTTTTGAATTTTCACTATTCCAGTAAGTTTTTGGTGGTGTCTTGCTGTTTTAATTTGCAGTTCCCTAATGACACATGATGTGGAGCCTCTTTTCATATGCTTATTTGGCATCTGTGTGTATTTTCTTTGATGAAGTATGCGTTCAGATCTTTTGCCTGTTTTTTAATTGGGTTGTTTGTTGTCTTATTGTTGAGCTCTAAGGAGTCTTTCTGTATTTTGGATACAAGTCTTTTCTCAGATATGTGTTTTGCAAATATTTTCTCCCGGTCTGTGGCTTATCTTTTTTTTTTTTCCTGCTTCTGGTTTGATTAGTTTTGATACTTGGTTTTAATGGCTGTTACAGCTGAAAAGTAAACCTCATCACAGTGCACAGATCTGCCTGGAGAAAATGCACCATTGACTCTGCTTCCTAAATTATACTTATTTTCAGAACCATATGCCAGTTATGCAAATATTTAAAACAATAATTTGTCTAGTAAAGTTTCATTTTTCCAGACCATTGCCTATTCTTACAAACTAATTGGGACCCATCACATTCTTCTATAAATTCAAGACCTGTTGAGGTTTATGTGGAAAACATTTAAGTAGGTGTGAAAATAGTCTCCATTTGGGGGTCATATTTCATTTACCTTTTACTGAGCTTTACCAGGTAGTAATAAACTATACTAATTTTTAAACATACCACTTAATGAATTTTTACATATGTATAAAGATGTAAAACCAACACAAGATCCAGATACAGAGCATTTTTACTACATCAGGAAATTCCTTCACATCCCTTCCCAGCCCGTGCCCATCCATATGCAGGGCTCATCAGCATTTTTATTCCTATCACCATTGATTAGTTTAGTCTGTAGTCTCATCAGCATTCTTATTCCTGTCACCATTGATTAGTTTAGTCTGCTCATGAACTTCATATAAAAGAAATACAGAGTATGTGCACTTCTGTGTCTGGCTACTTTCATGGCCAGATTTCAAACCAGTCAATCTTAAGGGAAATCCACCCTGAATACTCACTGGAAGGACCAATGCTGAAGCTGAAGCTCCAGTATTCTGGTCGTCCAATGCGAAAAGCTGACTCATTGAAAAGTCCCTGATGCTGGGAAAGATTGAAGGCAGGAGGATAAGGGGACGACAGAGGATGAGATGGTTGGATGGCATCACTGACTCGATGGACATGAGTTTGAGCAAGCTCAGGGAGATGGACAAGGACAGGGAAGCCTGGCGTGCTGCAGTCAATGGGGTTGCAAAGAGTCGGACACGACTGGGTGACTAAACAAAAACAACTTTCATGGCATAATTTCGATGAGACTCATCTGCATTGTTTCTTTCATAAGCTTTTTTTTTTTTACTTAAAAAATTTCTACTTAGTATCCCGTTGTACTAATGCATTACAGTCTTTCTGTTCCTACTGATGAACATTAGGCTTACTTTCAGTTATGTCTGTTACAAATAAAGCTGCTGTGAACATTCTTGTATGTATCTTTTTGTGGACATATCTTTTTAAAAAAATTTTTTTAATTTAATTTTATTTTTTAACTTTACAATATTGTATTGGCTGTGGATGTATCTTCTCATTTGTTTTGGATGCATACAGAGCCATGCTTGCCCACACACAGGCACACAGACATACATACATGTGTCTAGAATCATTTTCTCAAGCGTTATGCTAATTTGTATGTTAACTGGCCATGTAAGAGAATTCCAGTTGCTCCATGTATTTGGTCTCTGTCTTTTAATTTTAGTCTTTCTGTTGGTGCGTAGTAGTATGTGTTTGATTTTGTAGTAGTGTTTGATTCTGTAATATTTTTATGTACCAATTGGCTGTTTGCATATCCACTCTTCTGTCTTGCATTATCTTTCACTTGGTTCTAATGTTGATTTGTGTTTTTCTTATTGAATTAGAGGTTTCTTTATATATTGTAAGTAAGAGTCCTTTGTTGGATGTGTGCATTGCAAATAGTTTCCTCAGTTTTGTAGTGTACCTTTATACCCCTAGGTGATGAACTTAATGAGCAAATGTTCTTTTTTTTTCTAATTTATTTATTTTTTATTGAAGGATAATTGCTTTACAGAATTTTGCTGTTTTCTGTCAAACCTCAGCATGAATCAGCCATAGGTATACATATATCCCCTCCCTTTTGAAATCCCCTCCCTTTTAAAACCCCCTCCTATCTCCCTGCCCACCCCACACCTCTAGGTTGATACAGAGCCCCTGTTTGAGTTTCCTGAGCCATTCAGCAGAATACAGCTATCTATTTTACATATGGTAATGTAAGTTTCCATGTTACTCTTTCCATGCATCTCACCCTCTCCTCCCCTCTCCCCATGTCCATAAGTCTGTTCTCCATGTCTGTTTCTCCACTGTTGTCCTGTAAATAAATTCTTCAGTACCGTTTTTCTAGATTCCGTATATATGCATTAGAATATAGTATTTATCTTTCTTTTTCTAACTCACTTCACTCTGTATAATAGATTCTAGGTTCATCCACCTCATTAGAACTGACTCAAGTGTGTTCCTTTTTATGGCTGAGTAATAGTCCATTGTATATGTGTGCCACAACTTCTTTATCCATTCATCTGTCAGTGGGCATCTGGGTTGCTTCCATGTTCTAGCTATTGTAAATAGCGCTGCCAGTGAACAATGGGATACACATGTCTCTTTCAGTTTTGGTTTCCTCAGGGTATATGCCTAGGCGTGGGATTGCTGGGTCATATGGTGGTTTTATTCCTAGTTTTTTAAGAAATCTCCATACCATCTTCCTTAGTGGCTATATCAATGTACATTCCCACCAACAGTGCAAGAGCGTTCCCTTTTCTCCACACCCTCTCTTTGTAGAATTTCTGACGATGGCCATTCTGACCAGTGTGACGTGACCTCTCATTGTAGTTTTGATTTGCATTTCTCTAATAATGAGTGATGTTGAGCATCTTCTCATGTGTTTCTGAGCCATCTGTATGTCTTCTTTGGAGAAATGTCTATTTAGGTTTTTTTCCTACTTTTTTTATGGGGTTGTTTGTTTTTCTGGCATTGAGTTGTATGAGCTGCTTGTATATTTTGGAAATTAATCCTTTGTCAGTTGTTTAATTTGCTAGTATTTTCTCCCATTCTGAGGGTAGTCTTTGCACCTTGCTCATAGTTTCTTTTGCTGTGCAAAAGCTTTTAAGTTTAACCAGGCCCCACTTGTTTACTTTTGTTTTTCTTTCCCTTACTCTAGGATGTGGGCATAGAGGATCTTGCTTTGATTTATGTCATTGAGTGTTCTATGTTTTCCTCTAAGAGTTTTATAGTAAATGTTCTTAATTTAATGAAATATAGTTCATATTTTTATAGTTACTGCTTTTTGTTGAAGTTAATGCTCTTTGTTGTATAGTTAATGCCTTGTTGAAAACATTTTCACCTGTGCCATAGTCAGGAAGACTTTTTTCTGTGCTTTCTTCCAAGTTTTATTATTTTCCCTCTATATGTAGATCTCAAATATTAATTTGTGTATAGTGTGATAAAACGGTCATGGCTCATATTTTATATTCTGCATTTTTCATTTAAAGACCTTCTTTCTTCATGTAATTTTTCTTCTGGCATAGATTTGAGCTTTTCCAGCAAATATTAGGACAAATTATGGTATAGAAAAACTCCATCAGATGATGCTGGAGACTTTCTCAAACATCCTTTTTCAAAATGCTGTCTTTATAGTAGTTAATTTTTGTGCTCAGTTTTATACCTTCTCCTTGGGGAGTTTAGGATCAACCTGTACACACTGCTGTATTTAAGACAGCAAACAAGGACCATCTGTATAGCAGAGGGAACTCTGCTCAATGTTATGTGGCAGCATGGATGGGAGGATAGTTCATGGGGGAATGGATGCATATATATGTATGGCTGAGTCCATTGCTCTCCACCTGAAATTATCACAACATTGTTAATCAGCTACTGTTGTTGTTCAGTCACCAAGTTGTAGCACGCCAGGCTTGCCTGTCCCTTACCATCTCCCAGAGTTTGCCCAAGTTCATGTCCATTGCATCAGTGATGCCATCCAACCATCTCATCCTCTGTTGCCCTCTTCTACTGCTTTCAATCTTTCCCAGTGTCGGGGTCTTTTCCAATGAGTCAGCTCTTCCCATGAGGTGGCCAAAGTATTGGAGCTTTAGTATCAGTCCTTCCAATGAGTACTGAGGGTTGATTTCCTTTAAGATTGACTGGTTTGATTTCCTTGCTGTCCAAGGGACTCTCGAGAGCCTTCTCCAGCACCATTGTTCGAAAGCATCAATTCTTCAGCACTCAGCCTTCCTTATGGTCCAGCTCTCACATCCGTACATGACTACTGGAAAGACCATAGTCTTGACTATATGGACCTCTGTTGGCAAAGTGGTGTCTTTGCATTTCAATACACTGTCTAGGTTTGTCATAACTTTGCTTCCTAGGAGCATTCATCTTCCAATTTCATGGCTGTAGTTACTTTCTGCACTGATTTTAGAGCCCAAGAAGAGGAACTGTCACTGCTGCTACCTTTTCCCTTTCTATTTGCCATGAAGTGATGGAGCTGGATGCCTAATCTTAGATTTTTTTAGATTGAGTTTTAAATCGACTTTATCACTCTCCTCTTTCATCCTCATCTTTAGTTCCTCTTCACTTTGGCTCCTCTTTACTAAAAGCTCCACTTTTAGGCTCTTTAGTTCCTCTTCAGTTTCTGCCATTAAAGTGGTATTTTCTGCATATCTGAGGTTGTTGATATTTCTCCTGCCAATCCTGATTCCAGCTTGTAACTCATCCATTCCAGCATTTCGCGTGATGTGCTCTGTGTATAAGTAAACAGGGTGACAATAGACAGCCTTGCCGTACTTTCTCAATTTTGAAACCAGTCATTTGTTCCATAAGGTTCTAACTGTTGCTTCTTGACCTGCATACAGGTTTCTCAGGAGACAGGTGAGATGGTCTGGTATTCCCATCTCTTTAAGAGTTTTCCACAGTTTGTTATGATCTGCACTGTCAAAGACTTTAGCATAGTCAATGAAACAGAGGTAGTAGTTTTTCTGTAATTCCCTTGCTTTCTCTATGATCTGTGGAATGTTGGCAATTTAATCTCTGGCTCCTCTCTCTTTTCTAAACCTAGCTTGAACATCTGGAAGTTCTCAGTTCACATAATGCTGAAGCCTAGCTTGAAGGATTTTGAGCAAAAGCTTACTAGCATGGGAGATGGGTGCAATTGCCCGGTAGTTTGAACATTCTTTAGTACTGCCCTTCTTGGAAATTAGGATTAAGATTGAACTTTTCCAGTCCTGTGGCCACTGCTGACATAATTGAGAACAAATTTGCAGACATATTGGGTGCAGCACTTTAATAGCATTATCTTTTAGGATTTTAAATACCTCTGCTGAAATTCCATCACCTTCACTATCTTTCATGGCAGCAGAGCTTCCTAAGGCCCACTTGATTTCACACTCCAGAATGTCTGGCTCTAGGTGAGTGATCATACCATCATGGTTATCTCGATCATTAAGGTCTCTTTTGTACAGTTCCTCTGTGTATTCTTGCCATCTCTTCTTCCCCTGTCTTCTGCTTCTATTAGGTCCATACCATTTCTATCCTTCACTGTGCCCGTCTGAATGAAATGTTCCTCTGATTTTTTCAGTTTTCTTAAAGAGATCTTTAGTCTTTCACTTTCTCTTGTTTTCCTCTATTTCTTTGCATTGTTCATTGAAGAAGGCCTTATCTTTCCTTGCTATTCTTTGGAACCCTGCATTTAGTTGGGTGTACCTTTCTCTATCTCCCTTGCTTTTTGCTTCTCTTCTTTTCTCAGCTATTGGTAAGGCCTCCTCAGACAATCACTGTGCCTTCTTGGGTTTCTTCTGCTTTGGGATGGCCTTGTTTGCTGCCTCCTGTGTAGTATTATTAACCTCTGTCCATAGTTCTTCAGGCACTCTGTTTACTAGATCTAATCCCTTGAATCTGTTTGTCTCCTCCACTGTGTATTCAGAGGGGATTTGGTTTAAATCTTACCTTACTGGCCTAGTGGTTTTCCCTGCTTTCTTTAGTTTAAGCCTGAATTTTGCCATAAGGAGCTGATGGTCTGAGCCTCAGTCAGCTCCAGGTCTTGTTTTTGCTGACTTATACAGCTTTTCCATCTTCGGCTACAAAGAATGTAATCAAAAACGTGATCCACAGGAGGAGGGAATGGCAAACCACTCCAGTATACTTGCCGTGAGAACCCCATGGACTATATGAGTAGGCAAAAAGTTCACATAACTAGGAATAAATTTAATGGATAGACTGTCTACACTGAAAGCTCTTAAGACATGACTGAGAGGCATGTACAAAGATGTTCATAGTACAATATTCATAACAAAAATGAAAAGCTACTCAAGTGCTCATCAGCTTTAGAATGCTTACATATACTTTGGCATATTCACACATTGTGATGCTGTGCAGCAGGGAGAATAATGAACTACAGCTACTATCAGTGCAGTATGAACGGGTCTTGTGTGATTCTAATTCTCTAGACTGCAAAACCAGGCAGGTAATCCTTGATTTTGGAAGTCAGCGCAGTAATGACTTTTTGGGAGGAGGACGATGTCTGGAGGGCAAACAAGAGGATTCTGGGTGATGGTGATTCCCCGTTCTCAGGCTGTGTACATGGGTATTTTCAGATGGGGAAAATTTATCTAGGTGTGCACTTATGATATTTATACACTTTTTTGTCTAAAGCAATAAAAAGGTTTTCTAAAAAACTGTTTTTATATATGCAGATGGTAGGTTAACATTGAGTACTGAGTGCCTTAGATTCAGTAAATCAGATTGGTTTGTCATTTGATGGTACTACATATTAGCAGTGTGACCTTGAGCACTCAGCGGGGGCACATGTGTGAACTGCTCCCTTATTTGTAAAATGTGGATAATATTATCATTTAGTTGTATCAAGAATTATTATGGCGCATAAGCGTCACTGAGAAAATGCTCATTTGCCTCCCGTTAAGGGCTGTGTATGTGAATGTGTGTAAAAACTATATGTGTGTATATACATATATAAATATATATATATAAATAGGTGTACATGTACACATATATTTATAATAGCAATAACTCAGTGGATTTTATATTACAACTTGTGATTAGATTATCTTTCTACAAATGAAACAATCTCTAAATATATGTTTATAGTTTACATTTTGAGAGGAAAGTATAACTATATATTTAGCTATGTTAAAACACAGCAGAGTTCATTCAAAATTTTTACAGTAAGATTATGGCCATATATTTTTTTCCCTCTAAAAGCTTTTATGTATAATAAAATGAGTCATTAGTTACATTTAGATTGTTATAGATGATAGGTTTGGGTCTAATAATGATTTTTCTCTCTTTGTAGCTTGTCACATTTAATCAGTGGGTAATCAGACATTGATGGAAAATGAAATTCAGGGTTATACTTTACATTTTCATATTTGCATACATCAGTCTGAAGACCCGAGCCATTTTATAGTCCAAAATAACAGAATGTCTTTGATATCCATCCACATAGTCATTTACACATTCATTTATTTAAATATTGTTGAGAGTGGCTATTTCCCACTATTATTTTAGGCACTGGTCACATCATTGGTTCGGAGAAGGCAATGGCACCCCACTCCAGTACTCTTGCCTGGAAAATCCCATGGACGGAGGAGCCTGGTGGGCTGCTGTCTACGGGGTCTCGAAGAGTTGGACATGACTTCACTTTCACTTTCACTTTTCACTTTCATGCATTGAAGAAGGAAATGGCAACCCACTCTAGTGTTCTTGCCTGGAGAATCCGAGGGACAGGGAGCCTGGTGGGCTGCCGTCTATGGGGTCGCACAGAGTCAGACACGACTGAAGCAACTTAGCATATCACTGGTTAAAACAAAGGCTTCTGGCTTAACAGAAGCCTTTCTAGAGGAGAGAGACAGTAAATAATTTATGTATCAAGTATATGTCAGATCATGACAGAATAAGGGGATAGTACATGGGAGATGGGGGTTCCCTACAAGATGATTGAGGAATGCTCCCCTTTTAAGATGATATTTGAGCAGAGATATTAGGGAAGGAAGAGGAGATCATATCATTGTGAAAGGGGTGAGCATTCTCTGCCTGACCAGCAGGATACCTGCTCAAATGACCCAAAATAAGAATTTTGAAAACATATCTCTACTTCAGCGGAGTGTTCTTTTGTTTTGTTTGCCTTATTTTTGTCTAGTTTGACTCACCCCAAATGGCCTTTCATATTGCTGAAACCATAGCAATGATTCAAATGACTAGTTCTGAGTGTTGCGGTTCTGGATTCAGTATATCTAGTTCTAGCTCATGTTTTTGGAATCCTTGCTTTTAAAATGTATTTATATCATGAGCAAACTTCAGGTTTTTTTTGCCCCAGAAGAACATAGAGCTATTGTATGTCATTTTTAGAACTTTTCAGATGTCAGCTGTTAATCATTAAGTTTCTTCTTTTCTTAACAGACCGAAAACCCCAGATGATTCATAAAGCATGTGTACTAATTACATTTATATTATATTTTTAAGGTAAATATAATGTGAAAAAGAGACATCATTATTTAGGTTAATTGTTCAGCAATTCAGAACTCAGTGTCTTTAATCTTTTTCAACATTCTAACCTAAATAGATAATTTCTTAAAAAAAAAAAAAGCTATCCTGTGAGATTACCAGGAATTTTTGGAGAGAATTTTAGGGTGGACAGGACCTTTAGAGCTCTTCTAGACTGCTTCCTAAATGTTGGTGAGGAAGTCTTGAGAAAGGTGGGGTGCCTTGCAAAACTAGATTGGACAACCATGAACTGCAGGTTCTGAAACCAATGCCATCTTCCCTGTTCCTCAGGCCAGCTTTAGATCATGGTGTTCCCACAGTGTAAAGAAGAGCTGAAGTCATGATTATTTGTGCAAGTAATCTCTGAAATGTTTTATACATATGGAGTTTGTTCAAACAGCTAACCAGATTTATTGAGATATAATTTGCATGGGATAAAATGTACTAATTAAGCATGCAATGTGATGAGTGTACAGTTGTGAAACTGCCACCATAATCAAGATGTGGACCATTTTCATCACCCCAGTTTTGTTGTACTCCTTTGCAGTGAATTTGCACACTCACCCTTAGCTCCAGGCAATTGCTAATTTTTTATGTGTCTGTAGTTTTCTCTTTTAAAAAATACGCTGGATCGAGGGTTCTGGGCTATCACGAGCACTTCTGGGAATTTCTCAGTTGGCCTGATCCTGGAAATTGGCTGCAGGATGCATGCAGGCTCTCGCTCTGTCTCCCTGATTTCTGAAGAAATGTTTTCTACCTTTGCTCAGCTTGCTCTCTCCTTGCCCTCTATACCCACCTCAGCCCTCCTATCACCAGAAATAGATGATAGGAACTCAAATATGGAAGCTGATACCCTGGCCCCACCTTAGACTAATGAAATTAGAGTTTTTGTATATTGGGACCCTGGCATTGATATTTTCTAGATATCAGGGTGTCAGCCAGGATTGAGAACCACTATTTTAAATGGTTTCAGTAGAGAAAAAGAGATAAGAGGAAAATTAATAAGCTAGGGTCCAACTCAAGTTATAAAAAGGAAAGAAAAAAATAACCCCAAGGGAAGGAGGTAATTAAAAGCAGCAGTTAATGAAGCCGGAAAGTTCCTTAATACAGTAGAGAACATCAGCCAAACCAACACATGGATCCTTGAAACGACTGATAAGATTGATCAAACTCAGGAAAGCCTCATCAGGGAAAAGGAGAGAATGTATAAATAAATAGTATTAAGAATAAAAGAGAGCAGCCACTGAAGAAACAATAAAACAATATTATGGAAATGTTATGCCAATAAGTTTGAAAACAGATGAACTCTCAGAAAAAGATAACTTACCAAACTTGATTCAAGATATGGAAAGTCTGAATTGTATTATAACTAGCCTAAATATATAATTTATCATCTAAATCTAGTACTTTTGAAGAATTTACTCAATATATGTAAATCAGTGGTGCTCCCTGTCTATAACTGTTTAAGAAATTAAAAAACCTTCCTAGAAGGGATAGGTCAAGCTCAGATGGTTTTAAATGGGAGTTCTACAGAAGTTCAAGGCCAGATAATTTCAATCTTACACTTTCACCATTGATAACAGTTAATTACCCCAACTCATTCTGTGACGTCAGTATAACTTCATACTGAAACTAGCCTAGGACAGTACATTAACAAAAAAAATTACAGATCAATCTCATGTACGAATATAAATGGCAAACAGGATACAGTTCAGTTCAGTTCAGTCTCTCAGTCGTGTCCGACTCTTTGCGACCCCATGAATCGCAGCACGCCAGGCCTCCCTGTCTATCACCAACTCCCAGAGTTCACTCAGACTCACGTCCATCGAGTCAGTGATGCCATCCAGCCATCTCATCCTCTGTCGTCCCCTTCTCCTCCTGCCCCCAATCCCTCCCAGCATCAGAGTCTTTTCCAAAGAGTCAACTCTTCCCATGAGGTGGCCAAAGTACTGGAGTTTCAGCTTTAGCATCATTCCTTCCAAAGAAATCCCAGGGCTGATCTCCTTTAGAATGGACTGGTTGGATCTCCTTGCAGTCCAAGGGACTCTGAAGAGTCTTCTCCAACACCACAGTTCAAAAGCATCAATTCTTCGGCGCTCAGCTTTCTTCACAGTCCAACTCTCACATCCATACATGACCACAGGAAAAACCATAGCCTTGACTAGACGGACCTTTGTTGGCAAAGTAATGTCTCTGCTTTTGAATATGCTATTTAGGTTGGTCATAACTTTCCTTCCAAGGAGTAAACGTCTTTTAATTTCATGGCTGCAGTCACCATCTGCAGTGATTTTGGAGCCCCCAAAAATAAAGTCTGACACTGCTTCCACTGTTTCCCCATCTATTTCCCATGAAATGATGGGACCAGATGCCATGATCTTCGTTTTCTGAACGCTGAGCTTTAAGCCCACTTTTTCACTCTCCAATTTCACTTTCATCAAGAGGCTTTTGAGTTCCTCTTCACTTTCTGCCATGAGGGTGGTGTCATCTGCGTATCTGAGGTTATTGATATTTCTCCTGGAAATCTTGATTCCAGCTTGTGTTTCTTCCAGTCCAGCATTTCTCATGATGTACTGTGCATATAAGTTAAATAAGCAGGGTGACAATATACAGCCTTGACGTACTCCTTTTCCTATTTGGAACCAGTCTGTTGTTCCATGTCCAGTTCTAACTGTTGCTTCCTGACCTGCATACAGATTTCTCAAGAGGCAGATCAGGTGGTCTGGTATTCCCATCTCTTTCAGAATTTTCCACAGTTTATTGTGATCCACACAGTCAAAGGCTTTGGCATAATCAATAAAGCAGAAATAGATGTTTTTCTGGAACTCTTGCTTTTTTGATGATCCAGCAGATGTTGGCAATTTGATCTCTGGTTCCTCTGCCTTTTCTAAAACCAGCTTGAACATCAGACAGTTCACAGTTCACATATTGCTGAATCCTGGCTTGGAGAATTTTGAGCGTTACTTTACTAGCGTGTGAGATGAGTGCAATTGTGCAGTAGTTTGAGTATTCTTTAGTTCAGATATGATCAAATAAACCCATGGAACAGACACATTGCTCAGAAATAGAGCCCTGCTTGTTCTGTGATAGAAGTGGCATTCTAAATCTTTGGAGAAATGATGTAAATATTCAATAAATGGTCGTATAATAATAGCTTTTTAAGATGAGGGATAAAAAGAAATTGGGTCTCTACTTCATACCATTCACAAAAATCAGGTCCATATGTTTTATATATTTAAATACAGAAGAGTAAACTTTAAAACTTCCAGAAGAAATGTCGAGTGCCATAAAGTTTTACAAATTTGTCCTTTGTAAGACACCATGTACGAAGTGAAAAGACAAAGCATAAACCGAGGGGAGCTGTTTCTGACACATGTAATTGACATAGGGTTAGTTTCCTGTGTATTTGAAGAACTCCCTCAGTTCAGTGGGAATCAAGAAAGACAAACAGCATACTAGGAAATTAAACAAAAGAAATGAATAAGTGTTTATTGAAGAGATAAATGGCAAATAAATGTGAAAATAGCAGTTTTTTTTTTTTTTAGTAATCGTTGTTGTTCAGTTGCTAAGTGATATCCAACTCTTTGCGACTCCATGGACATGCCAGTCTCCTCTGTCCTTCACTGTCTCCTAGAGTTTGCTCTAATTCATGTCCATTGAGTCGATGATGCTATCTAACCATCTCCTCCTCTGTTGCCTTCTTCTCCTCCTGCCCTCAGTCTGAAAGCGTCAGTTTGAAAGCATCAGTTCTTTCGCAGTCAGCCTTCTTTAGGGTCCAGCTCTCAAATAGGTATGTGACTACTGACAAAATCATAGCTTTGACTGTATAGGGGCTTCCCAGGTGGCTCAGCTGGTAGAGAATCCGCATGCAATGCAGATGTGGGTTCGATTCCTGGGTTGGGAAGATCAGCTGGAGAAGAAAGTGGCTACCCACTTCAGTATTCTGGCCTGGAGAATTCCATGGACTGTATAGTCCATGGCATCGCAAAGAGTCGGACATGACTGAGCAACTTTCACTCACTTGACTATATGGACCTTTGTCGACAAAGTGATGTCTCTGCTTTTTAATACGCTGTCTAGGTTTGTCATAGCTTTCCTTCTAAGGAGTGAGCATCTTTAATTTCACCATCTGCAGTGATTTTGGAAACCAAGAAAATAAAATCTGTCACGGCTTCTACTTTTTCCTCATCTATTTGCCAAACAGTGATGGGATTGGAGGCCATGACCTTAGTTTTTTGAATGTTGAATTTTAAGCCAGCTTTTTCACTCTCCTTTTTAACCCTCATTTACTTCCTGTTCACTTTCTGCCATTAGGTCTAGTATCATCTGCATATCTGAGGTTGCTGATATTTCTCCCAGAAGTCTTGATTCCAGCTTATTTAATAATAGGGAAATACAAGTTAAATTCTCAATGAGATACCATTTTTATGCTATTAGATTGACTCTAGGTTACTGCTAAAGTTGTGGATCAGAATGAACACTGTGGATGACTGTACACTCATAATTCCACTGTGGACAGTAGTTATACTATCTTATAAAATTGAACACTTGTATATCCTTTGAGCAGTTTCTCTTCTGCAAATATATCTTAGAGAAGTTCTTGCATATTTGAGTCAAAGGAAATGTACAGAAATATTCATAGCATGGAACAACCCAAATGAATCTCAATAGGTGAATGTGGTAAAACCATATACTGGAATATTTTCCAGCAATGAAATGAATGTCTCATAGCTATATGCACCAGCCCATATTAAATGAGAAAAAAGCAGGCTGCACAATTCTATCTGTCATATAATAACCAATTTTATAAAGCTCAAAACCAAAAATAATACATTTAGGGATATGTATGTGTAATAGGACTGTGAAAGCAGAGCCAAAGGAATAAACCATTCAAAATCCAAAATACTGGGTATATCTAGCGAGGCTTATCGAGGCAGATTAAATCGAGTTAGTAATATCCTAATTTTTTAAGTTCAATATTACATTTATTTGTATATTTTATTGTAGTATTATGCTCCATAATTTACTTATATGCCAACAATCTTTTGATTACATCAAAATACAGCAAAATTTAATAATAAAATGTTTTAACTACAGTGGCAGAGTATTTAGAAAATAATGGCTCAGGGAAAACTATGTATTCACACCTTATTTTTCAGTTACTCTCTTCTCAGATTGAAGATAAGGGATTTGAACTCCTCTATTAATAAATAAGAAAAAGGAAGGTACATGGACTATGTATTCAACTCAGGGAGTTCAAATGAAAGCAGCATGGAATGGAAGAATTAATGTGTTCATAAAATTAGATGGCAGAACAAATTTCAGAGCTTAAACGTTTTTGCAGAGGCAGATGGAGCTATGCAACAAGATCAGGCAACTACAAAATGTCCAGAGGATCTATGTCTGGAGGTATACTCCTGTGGGGAGCTGAATCCCCATGTAGGAAACTTCTAGGCAGAGAGATGGGTGAAACCTCTGAGACTCCGGGCCATGGCCTGTGGTCCACTGTGGTTACAGGGACTGGAGGGCTTGGTCCTTCAGCCTGAGTGTAGGTGGGTAGGATTCGGGTGGTGGGTTCCTAGGCAGGGAGTCTCTGGTCACAAACAACCTTATCCTTCATCCTTCAGTGCCGTGCACGTGTTATTTTATTCTCCCCCACGAATGTGCCTTTGTCTTCAACATAAAGCTGGCAAGATTTTGTTGAATTAGACCATTAATTAAAATGTCGGTACATTCTCTTTTGTATGTGAAACTGGACAACTGAAAAGCTCAAGTTTTAATTACTTTACATAGAAGTTTAAATCTGAACTCCTACCCTTTGCGTCTTACAGTTTGTTGTATCCAGGCTATGAGCCCACTGCAAGAAAGTGAAAAGTGAAAGTGTTAGTCGCTCAGTCGTGCCTGACTCTTTGCGACCCCATGGACTGCAGCCCACCAGGCTCCTCTGTCCTTGTGATTTTCCAGGCAGGATTCTGGCGTGGGTTGCCATTTTCTTCTCCAGGGGAATCTTCCCGACCCAGGGATTGAACCCAGGTCTCCTGCACTGCAGGCAGATTCTTTACTGACTGAGCTACAAGGGAAGCACACTGCATATTCTGTTCAAATGAAGAAAAAATTGCCCAAGATGTCGTGCCTCAGCACTCTACAGACAGGAAAAAAGCTGCCGCTTGCCAGGAAATATTAGCATTCTGTTGTGATGCTTCAAAGGTTTTGCAGATATTTATTTTCTTTGGTCTTTGGTGTAGTCATCTTATGATTACCCAGACTACTGTAAGGGGAAGGTGCGTGGTTGGAAGAGGGAATTTAAGGGTAGATCATAAGCAAGACAGCTTTCTTTCTCTTCTTTCCATGGAGCACCTCTGTTCTTATCTGTTTTGTATATTGAGGTTCCTTGTGATACTTCCCAACAAAAGAGTTTTTATCAATTAAAAAAAAAATTTGAGGGAATTTCCTGGTGGCCCAGTGGTTAGGACTTTATGCTTTTATTGCCAAGGTCATGGGTTCGATCCCTGGTCAGGGAACTAAGATTCTGCAAATCATGTGGCATGGCCAAAAATCTTTTTAAAAAACCACAAAAAAACAATGTTCAATTGCACTTTACTCATATTTATTGAGTTCTAACTTAATAAAGGGCTTTCTTGGTGGCTCAGATGGTAAAGAGTCTGCCTGCAGTGTGTGACCCAGGTTCGATCCCTGGGTCAGGAAGATCCCCTGGAGAAGGAAATGGCAATCCATCCCAGTCCATGGGGTCGCAAAGAGTCAGACACGACTGAGAGACTTCATGCAAGAACACAAACTTAATAAAAGTATTGGCAAGAGAATATCAGAATGAATGAGTGAAGTGATCCCGTGGTAAGAACATGTAATAGAGTCAGTTTTAATTAAGCTTGATATTTAAATTGTCATTAAATTTGATAATACAATATAATACAGAGGTGTGAAATTTACGGCAAATTTTTGTTGGGCTATATTTCCCATTTGAGCTTTTGGTTTCTAGAGATTTGTTTTTTGTTTTTTTTTAACATTTCACATAAATGATACCATCCAAGATAGTATAAGGTTAGTATAGAGTTCCCTAGTGGCTCCGATGGTAAAGAATCTGCAGGAGTCACAGGTTCAATCCCTAGGTCGGGAAGATCCCCTGGAGAAGAGAATGACTACCCACTCCAGTATTCTTGCCTGCTGCTGCTGCTAAGTCGCTTCAGTCGTGTCCGACTCTGTGCGACCCCATAGATGGCAGCCCACCAGGCTCCCCCGTCCCTGGGATTCTCCAGACAAGAACACTGGAGTGGGTTGCCATTTCCTTCTGGACAGAAGAGCCTAGCAGGCTACAGTTCGTAGGATCACACAAAGTCAGACACAACCTGAAGCAACTTAGCACGCTCTCATACATGCCAAGATAGTATAGTTTTTTGCATCTGGCTGTTTTTTTAACTGAACACTTTTTGAGGTTTATCAGTGTTGCGTTGTATGTCAATATTGTGTTACTTCTCATTAAAGAATAGTGTTCCGTTGTGGTTTTAATTTGTGTTTTTTCTTTTCCTTCAATTTTGTTGGGTTTTTAATCAATTAACTAGTCTTTAAGAGAAGAAACTCTCTAATGTTTGTCTTTTGTTTCATTCATTTCGGCTTAATTGATGTTTTCCCCCCAAGATTCCTAAGATGGGAATTTATAGAACTGATTTTTAAAGCTTTCTTCTTTACTTGCATTTAGAGCTACAGATCTTTTCTAAACACTGTTGTGTTCCTTGAATCATTTTGACATATTTTCTAATTTCCCTCATTCCCTCTTTAATCCATGGGTATTTTAGAAGTATATTGTTTAATTTCCATATATTTGGGAGTTTTCTGAATACATTATTATTACTGATTTCTAGTTTATTTCCAATTGTGTTGAAAGAACACTGTAAGATTTCAGCTTTTTGAAATTTTTGAAGATTATTATTTTGAACTGGCACATGGTCTGTCTTGAAGATTTCATGTGTATGTACTGTTAAGGAATGCATTTTCTGTGGTTGTTCAATATAGTAGTCTGTAAAAATCATTGACCTTAAGTTTAATTTTGTTTTTTCCTTTTTTTTCAAATTGGATAATTTCTGTAGATCTATCTTATTGCTTACTGGTTTTTTTTTGCTGCTGTTTCTGGTTTGCTTTTATGAAAGAATAGATTTATTTATTTTTGACCTTGCTATGTTTTTGTTGCTTCACGGGCTTTTCTCTGGTTGCAGTGCACGGGCTTCTCATTGTAGTGGCTTCTCCTTTTTCAGAGCATGAACGCCAGAGCACGCAGGCTTTCGTAGCTGCAGCTCCCGGGCTCTGGAGCACAGGCTCAAGAGTTGTGGTGCCTGACTTTAGTTGCTCTGCAGTATGTGGGATCTTCCCGGACCAGAGATCTTCTTGAACCCGTGTCTCCTGTTTTTGGCAGGTGGATTTGTGACCTCTGAGCCACCAGGGAAGCCCTCTAGTCTACTTTTGGTTGCACCAGATGAGTGTTTCATTTCCAATAATGTACTTTTTAATTTTAGAATTTCCATTTTGTTTTTAGGTTTTATTTCTTGAAGAATTGTGATTCTTAATTCATTATGATCATATGAATGATCTTATATGTCTTTCAATATATTTTCATTTGCTGCTTTAAAACCCTGTGTACTCTTGGTATTTCTTTTCTTGGTTATTGCTTACATTTCCATGATTTTTTGCATATATGATCATATATGCAAAAACAGCTATCATTGCCTGGTAGCTGTTCTGGAGGCTGTATCGTGAATCTGAATTTTGTTGTCTTCCTTTAGAGAATGTTGACTTCTTTATTGGCTATCATTGTATTTACTGCTGGTTCTGGTTGATTGTTTCAAGGCTTGTTTTAAATTTTTGTTACCAGAAGTTATCAGTAAGGTGTGGCTTTTCTGAGGTCTCAGTTGAATACTCACTCAGTCTGTTTGACAAGGCCTGTCTTCTCTGAATTGTCAGAATTCATGTTCTCCCAGCTCCATGCAATCTTCATACTCTCTATCAACCCCCAGCTTCCAGGGTGCTGTTCTCTATCACATTTCCTGGAATCTCATCCAGTGAACATGTCAGTATTTGGCCAAAAACTTCAGGGTACCACGATGCAGATTCCTGAACCTTCTTTTCTGGGCAGCTCCACCCTCTTCAGTACTCTGCCAGGCAAGCTCTGGTTGCCTCAGCAAACCCTGGCTTTATTCTCCTGCTCCTCAGCAAAGTGAGTCTGCCATGCTCTCCTGGGGCCCTACCACCCTGTGCTTAGTTTGGAAAGTTTCTCTAGGTAGAATGCCAGGGTGACTACAGAGCTCATTTCATGCATTTTCCCTCTCTTCAGGAACCAGAGTCCTGTACTCCTTGTCGCACATCTGAAAAACAATTGTGTCATTCATTTTGTCTAGGCTTAACATTATTTATGGTAGAAGGACTAATTTGATACCAGTTACAGCATCATGACTGGATGTCAGAGTCCTCTCTGTTTAAATTTAGGAATTTACTTATTACAGGTACCTCTTCCTTTATTCAAGAGTCATTTGTGTTTCTGTTTGAAAAGTGTATCTGTTTATTTCCTTTGACCGCTTTTCTTCTATGATTTTAGCATTTTCTTATTGGCTTGTCAGTGTTCTTTACAAATAAATGAAGATTGACCCAGTGATGTGTTATGCACATATTTGCTACTTTGTTGTTTGACTTTTCTTTTAATTTAAATTTATTTATTTTAATTGGAGGTAGTTACTTTACAATATTGTATTGGTTTTGCCATGCATCAATATGAATCCGCCACGGGTGTACATGTGTTGCCCATCCTGAACCCCGCTCCCACCTCCCTCCCCATACCAACCCTCTGGGTCATCCCAGTGCACCAGCCCCGAGCATCCTGTATCATGCATCGAACCTGAACTGGTGATTCGTTTCTTATATGATATTATACATGTTTGACTTTTAATGTTGTTTGTTAATGTTATATTTTACTATGGAAATAAGAGATTTTTATATAGTTTATAGGCTTCCAAGTTTTGTGTTACATTAAATACTTTCTCAACTCTAAACTTACAAGTTCTGTTTTATTCTGTTATTTTTATGGATTTAGTTTTGGTTATTAAGTCATTGATTCACCTGGAATTTATTTGATTTTTAAAGTTCACTTTTATTCTGTTACATTTATGGATTTAGATTCGATTATTAAGTCATTGATCCACCTGGAATTTATTTGATTTTTAAATGGTGAAAGTAGGATTTATGACTACTCAGTAATGCCAGTACTATTAAGTGAATATTCCATCTTTTCTCCATTGATCTGAATTGATCTGAAATGAAGTCATATTGAATTTCTGTGTATTTTTGTGTTGATTTCAGACCTCTTCATTTTTGCCTTTAGGTTTATTTACTCAAATACCAATGCCAAACTTTTAATTTTTGTAGTATTTTTATGTATTTAAATATTTGATTGGGATAATTCTTGCTTCTAGTTATTTTACCTTTTTTAAAAGGTTCCTTGCTATTTTGTTTTTTTTTCCCCTCCATAATAACTTTGTAATTAGCCTGTCTAGTTTCAAAAAACACATTGATTGCTTATTCTTATTGCAGTTACTTTGAATTTATAGGTGAATTTAGGAAAAATCAACATTTTTATGATTTTGAGCTTTTCTGTCTAGAAACATGTTAGGACTCAGTTTGTCCATCTGTCAGATTCTGTGTCCTTTGATAGTGTTTTATGAGTTTGTTCATGTAGACCTTGCAAAGTCCTTGTTATATTTATTCCTAAGTATCTCATCTTCTTTTGTTGCTGTTGTAAGCAGAATCATGTCTTCAATTCCATCTTCTAAGTGGCTATTAGTCTCTTACACTGAACGTTTTTCTTTTCTCAACAAATTCTAATCTGTTGATATTCGTAACCTTCACCTAAGTCTTGTTTCCTGCCTCTGTTTACTTACTTTTCTTACTGTCATTCACACAGATGTTTATTAAATGCTAGTAGGTGTTAGCCACTGAAGTGGCCTCTGGGTAAAGTGATGCAGAAGATGTAGTCCATACCCTCAAGTGCCAGTGATTTTATTGTCCTCTTATCTAAATTAATTTACATATTCATTTATCTATGCAGTTTCTGAACAAGTAAGTATTTCCTGAAAACCTGTATTTCCAATGCCCTGATAGACATTATGGGACTCACAGAAAGCACTCTGTTCAATTCGACTATATACATTCCAATATTTTAAATGTACTTTTCATTCCATTGTAAGTTCTTTCTTTGAGGAATGTGCTGTCTAGTTGGGAAGAAGCACCTTATGCAAATAGATAAGTAGTACTGCAAGATGATATTGGAAGGGTGGTTGACATAATTGGAACTCCCAAAGGAGAAGGAAGTGTGAGTGCAAATGTGCCTGCTGAGTGAAGTGGAGGCTTTAGGTAGATGAGGATGGACCACCTTGGCTTGAAAGAACAGTAGGAACAACGCTGAGGCAGGAGTGAAGGATGAGGGGCCTCTGCAAAGTAATGGGTGGCCACGGAGGACTGGGGAAGATGTGTGTAAAGTGTATAAAATAGCACTGTGCTGAAACATATGAAGTGTTCAAGAAAAAATTACTCTTAAATGCCTATAGTATATATACTATTATTCTGTATTATTTATTAACTGGGTGTTCCATATAATATGCCATAGACATATTTCTATGTCAGTATACAGAATTCTACTTAATGGTTTTAAATCTCATTAGTCTCTTCCCTATGCAGGCTTTTAAAGAAGCCTGTTAACTACCAAAGTAGTTAACTATTATTATTGTTACCTTGGCTAGATTATCCAATAGAATTTTTGTTTTTTAAATTGAAGTATAGTTTGTATACAATTACACACACACACACACACACACAGAGAACTGAATCATTTTGCTCACACAAAATTGTATACAAACGTGAACGAACAATTTTGTGTTAGTTTCAGGTATAGAGCAAAATGATTCAGTTCTGTGTATGTGTGGGTATATTGTGTATATACATATGTATTTATTCTTTTAAAGATTCTTTTCCATTATAAGTTGTTGTAAGATATTAAATATAGTTCCCTGTGCTATACAGTAGGTCCTTGTTGTTTCCCAACAGAATTTTTAATGAAAATTGTGAGTGTAGGCATCCTCTTGTTCCTGACCTGAATCCACATATCTCTACTGCTGACTGGGCAGTGATCAGATCCTATCTGAACATAGACTTCTGACTCACAACCTCTGCACCGTCCAGTCTCAAATGCCGAACCACCACCTCCATATCCCAAATCAGTCAGGATTTAACTTCCTTAATTTTCCTCCCTGCTTCCATCTCAGGAGTAGTCATAGAAAGCCAAATATCCTCCCCCAAACAATAACAAGGGACCTTGCCACCCCCAGCCTCCCCATGCCAACAATGTCCAATCAGTGCACTCGCGAAGCCTTCCTGTCTTTTCATTATAAAGCTTTCCCTGACAAAGAGTTCATCTCAAAAATATACAAGCAGCTCCTACAGCTCAGTTCCAGAAAAATAAGCGACCCGATCAAAAAATGGGCCAAAGAACTAAGCAGACATTTCTCCAAAGAAGACATACAAATGGCTAACAAAGACATGAAAAGATGCTCAGCATCACTTATTATCAGAGAAATGCAAATTAAAACCACAATGAGGTACCATCTCACGCCAGTCAGAATGGCTGCTATCAAAAAGCCTACAAACAATAAATGCTGGAGAGGGTGTGGAAGAATTGGAACCTTCTTACATGGTGGGAATGCAGACTAGTACAGCCACTATGGAGAACCATGTAGAGATTCCTTAAAAAGCTGGAAATAGAACTGCCATACGACCCAGTAATCCCACTGCTGGATATCACATCTGGGAAACCAGAATTGAAAGAGACACGTGTACCCCAGTGTTCATCGCAGCACTGTTTATAACAGCCAGGACATGGAAGCAACCTAGATGTCCATCAGCAGACGAATGGATAAGAAAGCTGTGGTACATATACACAATGGAATATTACTCAGCCATTAAAAATAATACATTTGAATCAGTTCTAATGAGGTGGATGAATTGGAGCCTATTATACAGAGTGAAGTAAGTCAGAAAAACATCAATACAGTATATTAATGCATATATATGGAATTTAGAAAGATGGTAACGACAACCCTATATGTGAGACAGCAAAAGAGACGTAGATGTAAAGAACAGACTGTTGGACTCTGTGGGAGAGGGTGAGGGTAGGATGATTTGAGAGAATAGCATCAATGCTATTAACATAGTAACATGCATATTAACATATGTGAAATAGATCGCCAGTCCAGGTTTGATGCATGAGACAGAGGACTCAGGGCTGGTGCACTGGCATGACCCTGAGAGATGAGATAGGGAGGGAGATGGGAGGGAGGGTCAGGATGGGGAACACATGTACACCCATGGCTTATTCATCTGAATGTATGGCAAAACCACCACAATATTGTAAAGTAATTAGCCTCCAATTAAAATTTTAAAAAAAGAAACTTAAAAAAAAAAAATAAAGCTTTTCCTCTCCCCTGCCTGTCTTTGCGTCTTTGCCAAATGCAACTGATGGTTGCTGACTCCTTTGCTTTAGTGGGTTCTAAATAGCCTCTGCTTGTTCTCACTGGGGTGGTATTTGTTTATTCCCACACACTGCTAAGTGCATCTTTTATTAATGGGTTTTCTAATGATTAATCAGCTCTGAATTTCTAGAATGAATCCTTCATCACTCGATTTTATTGTAATGTCAGTTACTCAACACATGTTTGTTGAGTGCCAAGTGTGAACCAGGGACTGTGTGAGGCTTAAGTGAGAGTGGATGAGCCCAAATGGATGTCTCCTGCTCCTGGAGAATATATGGGCTAGTAGGGAAGACAGACTCCTCATCAGATAGGTACACGCCTTGATTGTGGGGAGAAGGAGAAAAACGCTTCAGGAAACTGAAAAGGAGTGGGTGGGGAGGAAACCCAGAAGAGTGGGGTGTCCTATAAACCAAGAAGAAAGCAGCTTTTTCAAAAGATCATTTGTGTCAAGAGCCATGAAGAGGTCAAGTGCAAGGGGGTAAAGAATGAGTAGTGTGTTCTATTTCTAACCAGTCTTTCTCATATATTTTTTTCCTATGGTTATTTCTTCCAGCCTCATCTTTTACATTCGTATTTGAGTCTTTACAAGTTCTCTTATATCTTGAATTGATTTCCAACATGACTTCAGATTTTTCAGAAATGTGATATATAAAAGCTGCATATCAGATTCTTCCCTAATGTTTATTTTCTCCACCAGAAAATGGAAAATGAAATGCATTCCCTACTGATTGTTGTCGTTTACTTGACAGCACTGGTGCTGAATGCATAATATTGCTCTGCATCTCTGCACCGTCAGCTAGAATTGGCTGGCTCTGTGAGTGGCACCTGTTAATTAACTAATGCGGAAAGATGTCACTGATGTGGAAGACTGTCATGGGATAATAGACCTGCTATATACAGATGCTGAAATAACTTTCACAAAATAAGATTTTAATGAAGCAAATTGATTTTCAAGGCAGAGTGTCTTGGTGCCATGGCGATTTTCTCTCCCTTCTTTTTGTTTACTTATGCTATAGCCCTTTCTGTTTCTCTGTGGGAGAGATTCAACTTGGTATGCAAAACCCTCCCCATTAACTTTATCTTATATCTGTTCCTTTTGAAATAAATCTGGGTGTGTTTTTTTTTGCATTCATCTATTAGACTGAATAGTTGTATTTTCCTCTTTTTCCCTTTCCAGTCATTTCAGTTACGGAATAGCATTCTTTCATAGTAGTAGTGCAGACCATGCGACCAGATGGCCTTGGCAGAGGCACCTCATCTTTCTCATCCTCAGCTTCATCATCTGTGAAATGGGGCTGTTAAGGAGCTTTTTGGTTAGATAACGTTTAAAGCACTAAGAACAATACCTGGCACATGACTAAGAGCCATATAGGTTTTTGCTGTTTTTACTGTTTCTCTGGCTAGTTCTAATATCTAAATGTTAGTGTAGAGTTTTGATGTATTGATTTACTTATTGTACTAATAGTCACAGTTTGTTATCACGAGTCTTTATTGTAATGTATGAAAATAATTTTTCATGTAGAGTTTTAACAGGTTTAGAGAAAAACAATATTCATTTGCTACATTTGTGACTAATGATTACAAAGTATCAGAGCTAACAGAAACTTCAGATGTCACCTAGTGCTCCTCGTCATCTTGATGCTCTTCGTCATCAAATTAAGGCCCGGTGAGAAGGAGTGGGTTGAGCACAGTCACTCTGTTAAATTCTGGAGGGCTGAGACCGGGATGCACGTCTCCAGGCTTCCAGTCAGTTGTGCTTTTTCTGCTATTACTTGAATGATAAGAGTTTTGCTCTCCATTTTTGACCAACCACAAATGAACCAGTTCATGAGCTTTCCCCCACGGAACGATGTACAGAATATAGAATATCTCTAATGTTCTCAAATTGGGTTCTCTGACATTTTGGTCTGTTGATGTGAGCTCAAAAGGGCATCTCATTGGTAGGCACAGTGGCTGAGGGCCTCTTGGTAAAGATGACACACTAGCCAAGAGAAAGGAACTTTTGTTCCCTCTGGGTATTGGTTTCTTGTTGCCATAGTAACAAAGCTGCGGATTTTATGTCCTACAACAAGACAAAAACGTATTCTCTTACAGTTCTGGAGGCCAGAAGTCTAAAGTCATCTCTTGGCAGGGCTTTCCTCCTTCTGGAGGCTTCTGTTTCCCTCCCTTGAAAACCCAAGCTGAAGAGCTGCTGGAAGCTGCTGCATTCCTTGGCTTGTGGCTGCTCCCTCGTATCACTCCAGCCTCTCACTGCTGTTGTCACGTATCCTACTACTAGCTCCCATCTCCCTCCTGCCTCTTATGAAAACCGTTATGATTATGTTGGACCTGCTTGGATAATCCAGGATAATCTCCCCATCATGAGATCCTTAACTTAATCATGTCTACATAGTCCCTTTTGCCATTATAAGGTAACATTCACAGTTTGCAGGATTAGGGCATGGGTGTCTTTGGGGAGAGGGGGTATTGTTTCTCCTACCACATTTTCAGAATACCATCAAAATAAGAGTCAAATCTGTTAATTTATTAACTCCAGGGGAAATCAGAAGTTTCCCAGAAAAGGAAAAATAATCATAGTTTTCTTTATGATTTATTTAGGAATAATGTTTACAGTCATAGCAGTGTAATCACAGAACATAATTTGATTAAAAGTAAGAGATAGGGACTTTTCTGGTGGTCCAGTGGCTAAGACTCTGCACTCCCAATGCAGGCGGCCCAGGTTCCATCCCTGGTCAGGGAACTAGATGCCACATGCTTCAACTAAGAGATACCACATGTTGATAAATAAATAAATAATTTTTTATAAAAAAGTAAGAGATAATCATAGAGAGGGGGATTTTGTGCCTGTGAGGTGGGGGTGGGGAAAGACAGCTGCATTTATTTCATCACTGCATGGCAGGAAGTCATCAGATAATGTCTAAATTTTAAAAAATGCAAGTGTGTTATTTAGTAAGACAGAGATAAATAATAAAATGATCAAGTAAAAACAAAGCTAGTTGCCTCTGGGGAGAGAAGGATGACCTGGGAGTACAATGAGACTCTGATAAAAATAAAACTAAATAAATTGAAAGAAAGGGAACAGGACAGTGATAATGCATGGAGTCAAGAAAAGATGTTTTTGAACATCAAAAACCAGAGATCAAATTGCCAACATTCATTGGTTCATAGAAAAAGCAAGAGAGTTCCAGGAAAAACATCTACTTCTGCTTTGTTGACTATGCTAAAGCCTTTGTGTGGGTCACAGTAAACTGTGGAAAATTCTGAAAGAGATGGGAATACCAGTCCACCTTACCTGCCTCCTGAGAAATCTGTATGCAGGGCAAGAAACAACAGTTAGAACTGGACATGGAACAACGGACTGTTTCCAGATTGGGAAAGGAGTATGTAAAGGCTGTATATTGTCACCCTGTTTATTTAACTCACATGCAGAGTACATCATGTGGAATGCCAGGCTGGATATAGCGCAAACTGGAATCAAGATTCCCAAGAGAAATATCAGTAACCTCAGATATGCAGATGACACCACCCTTATGGCAGAAAGTGAAGAAGAACTGAAGAGCCTCTTGATGAAAGTGAAAGAGGAGAGTGAAAAAGTTGGCTTGAAACTCAACATTCAAACAATGAAGATAATGGCATCTGGTCCTATCACTTCATGGCAAATAGGTGGAGAAACAATGGAAACAGTGACAGATTTTATTTCCTGTCTCCAGGATAAGTGCAGGTGATGACTGTAGCCATGAAATTAAAAGACGCTTGATCCTTGAAAGAAAAGCTTTGACAAACCTACAGAGCATATGAAAAAGCAGAGACATTACTTTACAGAGAAAGGTCTGTCCAGTCAAAGCTGTGGTTTTTCCAGTAGTCGTGTATGGATGTGAGAGTTGAACTACAAAGACAGCTAAGCCCTGAAGAACTGATGCTTTTGGAGTGTGATGTTGGAGGAGACTCTTGAGAGTCCCTTGGACTGCAAGAAGATCCAACCAGTCCACCCTAATGGAAATCAGTCCTGAATATTCATTGGGAAGACTGATGCTGAAGCTGAAACTCCAATACTTTGGCCACCTGATATGAAGAACTGACTCAGGAAAAGATCCTGATCCTGGGAAGCATTGAAGGCAGGAGGAGAAGGCGACAACAGAGGATGAGATAGTTGGATGGCATCACAGACTCGATGGACATGAGTTTTAGCAAGCTCCAGGAGTTGGTAATGGACAGGGAAGCCTGGCATGCTGCAGTTCACGGGGTCGCAAAGAGTTGGACACGACTGAGCAACTGAACTGAGTAATGTGAAGGTTGACAATTGCAAGACTTCTAATGTATCCCATTAAAAGAAGACTTAAAAAGTCCCAGTCACTGTATTGGTTAGGACTCTTAACAGAGTATCAGAAACAACTCAAACTAGCCACAGGAAGAGTGAGAGGTCTGCAGGTGCGAGGGTGAGTGATGGAACTCAAGGCAAATCGTTCCTGGGCCCCAGAAACAGCTGGAGGAACCAGGGGCCCACAGGTGGCCCCGGAAGCCGTTCTCCTCCCAGTTTCTCTCTTCTGCCCATCGTTTTCCTTTCCTTTCTTGCTGTGGCCCTGCATCCTCGGTCCCTGAGATGATCCATCACCACTGCTATTCTCCTGTTTCAGATGTTAAAGTGTGTTCCCCCGAGAGATGAAGCTCTCTCCTTCCTTGCCCTGCCTCTAGAGCTCCAGGGGAAGAACACAGCGCCGGGACACAGTCACCTTGTGCAGAGTGCACAGCAGCCAGGCGATAGCCAAACTTCTCAGCTTCTCCTGCTTGGGATTGACTTTATTATGGAATTTTATTTTAAAAATGAGATGCTGTCTGCATATTCTATTTAATAGAACAGGTTAGCACTTTGTATAATGTGGGGAGATGTCTCTGGTAGATTCTTCAGTGAAAAGCAACAGAATCTATTCCATGCATGTATGTATGTGTGTGTTTATAATTTCACATGCCTAGAAAGACTCTCTAACAAGCTGTTAAGGAACATGAGTTTTGAGGAAATGGAATGTTTGGGAAGTTTTAATCATCTATGTCATACATTTTATGTACAAATACATATAGTTGTATTATTTGAATACTTACAGAGTATAAGAAAAACAAGAAAAATGTTAATTTGTCCGTAATGAGTATATATTGCTTTTATAATAACAAAACCAATGGCAGAAACCTGTGCCACTTTGGATTGCCTATAGGATAAAATCTAGGGTCTCCTGCCTTGGAAATCTGACTACAGCTTCTTTTTCACAGGCTCTATATTCTAGCCTCACATAATCTCTTGACTATGGCATGTTCAAATCACAACTGGAAATCTTTCTTGTCTTTCTTGGCTAAAACTAGTGAGGTCCTCCTCCTCCCTCCTGCCTGTCCAAACCCTGCTGTCTTCCCAAGGTCACTTCCCATCCCTCCTTCCCTATAAATGCTTGCCCCATCCTTCCATTGATCCTTGCTCTCTAACTGGTAGCTACAAGCTAGTGTTTTATTCTCTCATGTGTTTCACATGTGGTTATCTTTTTTTCCCCTGTTATAAAATGATTTTATTAAATTGAATTGGACATACTGTAGATCAAATAATATTTTCCAAAGATAACAATTATGAACTTTAAATCTCGACATAAAATTAGTAGCTTCAAAACTGTTAGTCATATTTTCCAGAAACAGCATGATAAAATAATTCTACTCTGTAGAAATACAAAAGTCTAGGACTAGCTGAAAACTTGAAAATCACATATGGATGTCTTTTTAATGGGCCTTGAAGGGAAGGAACTTTTTTTTTTTTTTTGAGTTTTTTCCCCTCATTGTTTGGCACAATGAAATTTACATCACAAGTGCTCCAAGTACTGCAAATGACCCAGTGTTTGATTGACTGATGCATGTCACTCTTACCAGCTCGGAGATGGATGGCAGGGGAAGGAATCTTCTGGGCCCTCAAGAGCATATCTCTGGCTTAGGGTCCCACTCATAAAAGCCCCTCCATAATTCTGCAAATGCTGTGTTGTTATTGGAGCCAAATTAGACAAAGCTCTCAGGCTTTGCAGGAGGACCTTAGATCTCCCCACTCCCTCCCTGCTCCTCCATCCCACTCTCTTCCAACGCTTTCCTGGGTCTTGGAGCTGAATGATCCATTGTTCTTTTCCCATTAATTTCCTGATAAAACTTGGAAACTTTCTGCCCCTCTGAGTTAATAAAAGTTACTATTAGTATTAGTCATAAATGATATTGTATGATACATTTCAGGAATGAAATTGGCATCCACTTCTGTATATTCTCACATTCCGAAATTGCTCCAGGTGTACTTGCTTAAATTAATCTAAGCTCTTTTAGCTATCTCTGAGTAATCAAAATTCTCATGTGCCTCAGTGCATAAATCCCTTAAGTGTGTTAAACTTCTCCTTTCAGTAGTTTTTATAATTGAGTTCGTTCTGCCCAAAACTTTTACCTCTCAAGTATGCAACTAGACCCTCATTTTTGGCCACACAGAAAAATAGGTTTACCTGTTGCTGAAATTCAGCATCTCTGTTTAAATCAGAAAAGCACATTGTAGCCCATGAGACAGGTGGCCAGAATAAATCAGAAACTTCAGTTCAGTTCAGTCACTCAGTTGTGTCCGACTCTTTGCGACCCCATGAATTGCGTACGCCAGGCCTCCCTGTCCATCAGCATCTCCCGGAGTTCACTCAGACTCACGTCCATCAAGTCAGTGATGCCATCCCACCATCTCATCCTTTGTCATCCCCTTTTCCTCCTGCCCCCAATCCCTCCCAGCATCAGAGTCTTTTCCAACAAGTCAACTCTTCGCATGAGGTGGCCAAAGTATTGGAGTTTCAGCTTTAACATCATTCCTTCCAAAGAACACCCAGGGCTGATCTCCTTTAGAATGGACTGGTTGGATCTCTTTGCAGTCCAAGGGACTCTCAAGAGTCTTCTCCAACACCACAGTTCAAAAGCATCAATTCTTTGGCGCTCAGCTTTCTTCACAGTCCAACTCTCGCATCCATACGTGACCACTGGAAAAACAATAGCCTTGACTAAATGGACCTTTGTTGGCAAAGTAATGTCTCTGCTTTTGAATATGCTATCTAGGTTGGTCATAACTTTCCTTCCAAGGAGTAAGCATCTTTTAATTTCATGGTTGCAGTCACCATTTGCAGTGATTTTGGAGCCCCCCAAAATAAATTCTGACACTGTTTCCACTGTTTCCCCATCTATTTCCCATGAAGTGATGAGACCACATGCCATGATCTTCGAATCAGAAACTTGGAACAGTTCAATTCAGTCTTGTTTATCTGGGGAACTAAGTGATTCTATTGCTAATCACAGGAGGATCTAGGGATCACTGTGGACTCAGGGGAACTGGAGTGAGTTTTGTTTTTAAGATAGACTCTATAATATATAGAGTTTTCATAGGAAAGTAGTTCAAAATGAATGCCCTGACTAGAGTCCCTTCAGGTTTTCAGAAGAAAAAATGTCATTTAAACATTAGTGTCTATCACGTTTGAGAGGTCCCAGCCTGTGAGGTACTTTGCATTTCAAGTTCAGTGAGGTAGTAATTTCAGAGCACAGGATTATGAATTGGCTAGTTGTCCTCATGAAGCAAGATGTTTCAGTATCCCTTTCCTGACTGGAGAAAGCCAGACTCTCAGGGGCCCTCAGTGTTTGGAGTGACTGGTGTGGGGTGAGGGCTTAAGGTGAGAGTGGACTCCAAAGGTGAACGTGGACCAAAGCTCCCGGATGGAGGAGTCAGAATTGAGAGGTCCAACGCAGGGGGAGGATGGAGGCCGGGACCAGGCGTTGGACTGGCCCTGGGCCCAGTGTGGACCCCCAGGGCCTCTTAGGAAGCCCCTCTGCCAGCCTGTGTAGGCACATTGGCCAAAGATTCACAGACTGGAATAACAGAGGCAAAGGCCAACTCTGAGATGGCTCAGCCATTCTTCACCTCAGAAAAGTTTGGACATATTTTCCTCTGGGGCTATTTCTGTGTGTGGGTGGCAGCTCCTTCACTTTGGCCTAGAACCTGCCGTTCACAGACATCTCTGTTTATCCTTCATTGTGTTCAGAACGACATCACCACTTTCACCCTCAATGTTTAAAAGAAGACTTTTAACTCAGCTGACGTGGTGTGACTCTGGTGGTTTTGGTGGTTAAGCATTGGTCAACTTGGGAAAAACGCAACCATTTCCCCACATTGAATTGCACAGATGTTTTTATACTCCTCTTCCAGATTGTCTATTCAGGTTGACTCTGATGGACCCTAGTGGAAATGACCTCATGTTTGTTTGATGTAAATGTGGGATTATCTGCAAGGAAGCCTCTATCTGGGGAGGTTACCCTTGGATTTAGAGTGTTGTTTTCAAATCATTAATGATAGAAAGGAAAAGTACTTTCAAAAGCTTGGAATTTCAAAGTGTACTCTCACATTTGTTCTCTGCTCCAACAGATTTTGAGAAAGTAATAGTATAATAAGGACAAAATGACCTTGGCTGGAGTGACCAAAGTTGGAAGCAGCTCATGCATGTTAATATCTCTGGAACATTAAATACTTGGAAAGAACTTATGGGGATGGCTCCTTTAGAGATCTGCTTATAATTCAGTTCAGTTGCTCAGTCGTGTCCAACCCTATGACCCCATGGACTGCAGCACGCCAGGCTTTCCTGTCCATCACCAACTCCCAGAGCCTGCTCAAACTCATATCTATCGAGTTGGTGATGCTGTCCAACCATCTCATCCTCTGTCATCCCCTTCTCCTCCCACCTTCAATCTTTCCCAGCATCAGGGTCTTTTCCAGTGAGTCAGTTCTTCGCATCAGGTGGCCAAAGTATTGGAGCTTCAGGACTGATTTCCTTTAGGATTGACTGGTTGGATCTCCTTGCAGTCCAAGGGACTCTCGAGTCTTCTCCAAAACCACAGTTTAGAAGCATCAGTTCTCCAGCACTCAGCTTTCTTTATAGTCCAGCTCTCACATCCATATATGACTACTAGAAAAACCATAGCTTTGACTAGATGGACCTTTGTTGGCAAAGTAGTGTCTCTGCTTTTTAATATGCTGTCTAGGTTGGTCATAGCTTTTCTTCCAAGGAGCAATTGTCTTTTAATTTCATGGCTGCGGTCACCATCTGCAGTGATTTTGGAGCCCAGAAAAATAAAGTCTGTCACTGTTTCCATTGTTTCCCCATCTATTTGCCATGAAGTGATGGGACCAGATGCCTTAATGCAGAATAATTCTTGGATTCTTTTTTTAAAGAGTTGGTTATGATCCATGTGAAATAGTTCTTGCATTTTTTTTTTTTATTTCTTTCAGAGATGTTGGGATGGAATATTAAGATGTCATCTGGCCAGAGGACTGGGAAATGATAGAACGCTATCCTCAGTGTCTTTGTACAGGATCTCCAAGGGAGATGATAGGCGGGCAAGGCACAGAAACCTTGCTCTTAGCCCTGCCTACACTAGGTCTACCTGCTGCTTGAGAAACAGAGCTGACTGCAAGAAACAGAGTTGTCTGTGAGAAACAGTTGACTGTGGCTTTCCCTGTATATTTGCCTCTGTGTTGAAATTTCACTCTTGGATCTTAACCCCTTCATGCAGGAGTACCTTCTCTTCCTTGCACGGAGATGGAAGCCATCTAGCCTGAGGGGGATGGCAGGGGATACAGCAGGGGCCTGTGCATTTGCCCCAGGAGGTCTGAAGCAGAGCTGACCTAAGCCAGAGGTGGTGGTGGTTCTTGTTTAGTCACTAGGTCGTGTCCAGCTCTTTGCAACCCCATGGACTGCAGTATGCCAGGCTTCCCTGTCCTTCTGTCTGCCAGAGTTTGTTCACACTCATGTCCATTGAGTTAATGATGCCATCCAACCATCTCATCGTCTGCTGCCCCTTTATCCTCTTGCCCTGTCTTTCCCAGCATCAGGGTCTTTTCCAATGGGTCAGTTCTTTGCACCAGTTGGCCAGAGTGCTGAAGCTTCAGCTTCAGCATCAGTCCTTCCAATGAATTTTCAGGGTTGATTTCTTTTAGGATTGATTGGTTTAATCTTGCAGTCCAAGGGACTCTCAAGAGTTTTCTCCAGAACCACAGTTGGAAGGCATCAATTCATTGGTGCTCAGCCTTCTTTATGGTCCAACTCTCACATCCTTATATGACTACTGGAAAAATCATAGCTTTGACTATATGGACCTTTGTCAACAAAGTGATGTCTCTCATATGCTGTTTAGGTTTGTCATAAGTGTATCTCTGTCTGGGGCCTGAGTGAAAAGGAGAGGAAATCCCCTCCCAAGACAACAACAAAAGGCATGGCTAGGCCACTCCCAGGGGCTCAGGCCTCCGCCTCCAGTGTATTGTCCTCAGCCTTCTTGGGAGGGAGGTAGACGAGAGAGTCAAACCCATGTGCCTGCTGATGGTGGTTCCCACCTCATTCTGGAGAACACAACTCTGGCAGTGTCCTGGGACTTCCATCTCTTTGGAGGCAGGGGATCTTGCTCTTGACTGGGGAGAAGGAAAGTGGAGATGTAGGGAATGTCACTTTCCTTTCCTTCCCTTCCCTTCAGCACCTCCTTAGATGTATTCCTTCACTTTAGGAACATGTGTCCTGTGTGAGGTTGTTCACAGCGCTCTGCTAACAGTCTTATCCTTGGGTCCCGTGGGTCAGGCTTGGAGACTCAGGGTCTCCCTCCTCGGCCCTCACAGTGGTTGGGCAACTGGTGTGGTCAGCTTCATGCAAATCTAAGTCTACACTCCCCTTCCTTCCAAGAAACTCTATTTCCTAACTCCCTCTATGGGGAAATTCTGGATAGAATGGAAGCAAATATGTCAAAACCTATGTGGTATGTGGGGAGATGTAACACAAAAGCTTTGGCAACTTGAAGTCTGACTTCAGGGCATGGGACCCTACGGACTTTACCAACAAGTCATCAGGGACCTGGAAATGAGCCAATCGGTGAACTTTTCTCAGGCTTCGATCTGTGTCAACTCTACAGCCTTGACACCGTTTTCCTGATTGACTCTCCTCATTTATTGATACCTGTGGCCTTACGTTATCGTGGTTCTTTTTCTGTTATGCTGGCACCTTTGCCTCATTTCTCCTATGAATCCCTTTCCTGTCTAGGGTCTTCTCACCCTTGGAAACTTCCCACCCTCTCTGGTCATCTTCCACCTCTCTTTTTCCAGTCTGACTTCTACCCAGTTTCTGTGCCCTCATTTCAACTACCTTTGGACTCTGGCATCTGGACGTTATCTCAAAACTCGAAAACTAACTTATTGTTCCTAGAAAACTCACTTGCTCACTTCTGGTGAGAGTCTGGTTTTTCTCTTTCCGGAGCTTTTTGGCCACACTTCACTGTTGCCACAAAGTCACAAGTCACACTTGTTAACTCACGTTTCTTCCTCCTCCTTGTTTCCCAGCACACCAGCACGTGGTCATGGCCAAATTGCAAAGGCCTCCTCTTTGACTTTCTGGTCTCAGTTCCCCACTGGCTGCTCCCGGAGGCTCCGTGGTATTTAGAAAAGTCCGTGGACCTCAAGAGTTAAAATATATGCAGGTCCAGATCACTTGGTGACTTCTGCTTACTTGGTGACCTTGAACTGGTTACTTAAATGCCGTGAGATTTTGCTTTCCCTTATACAAAGTGGAGATAACAGCATCTGGATAAAAAGCTCTCCTGAAGCTCTTAGAGAATTCAGATGAAATGTGACATGTAAAAAGCCCGGTAAAGGCCCAGTGCCAGGCAGAAAGCCGGTGCTCAGTTAAACACTGCTCTCACCCCGGTGGGGCCACACCCGCTGCTTCCCGTGACTTCCTCCACCCTGCCCAGTTTATCCCAATCACTTTTATTTTTAGCTGTGTTAACTAGAGCCTGTTACACAGAGTGAAGCAAGTCAAAAAGAGAAAAACAGATACTGTGTATCAATGCACATATACATGTGCTTTGTCGCTCAGTCGTGTCTGACTCTTTGCAACCTAGTAGTCTGTAGCCCACCAGGCTCCCCTGTCCATGGGGATCCTTCATGCAGGAGTACTGGAGTGGGGTGCCAGGCCCTTCTCCAGGGGATCTTCCCAACCCAGGGATCAAACCCAGGTCTCCCGCATTGCAGGTGGCTTCTTTACCATCTGAGCCACCAGGGAGGGAAGCCCATGCACATATATGGATCTAGGAAAGTGGTATATTGATGAATCTTCTGTGGGATAGGAATAGAAACACAGATGCGCAGAATGGACTTGTGGACATAGCAGGGGAAAGAGAGGGTAAGAGAGTAGCTTTGATGTATACACACACCACCATGTGTAAAGGGGACAGCGAAGGGGAGCTGCTGTAGAACACAGGGAGCTCAGAACAGTGCTCTGTGATGGCCCAGAGGGGTGGGATGTGGGTGGGTAGAGGGAGGCTTAAGACAGAAGGGACACATGTATACTTAAAGCTGACTCACGTTGTTGTACAGCAGAAGCCAATACAGGCAATTATCCTCCAATTCAAAATAGATGTTAAAAACCTTCAGGTGTGGTTTATATACAGTGAAACAAACATATTTATACCATATATATTATATATATCATATATATGCATTTCTAGAAATGCATACATTTCTGTAGCCAACACCTCATTAAAGTACAGAACATTACTGTCACCTTAGAAAGTTCTGTCCTGCCCCTCCCTCAGAAGCACCTGCTATTCTCTTTTCAATCAATATAGATGAGTTTTCCTTGAAACGTATTCTTACAACTGAATTTATACACCTCACTTGTTTCTGGTGTCTGTCTCTTGGCCGCATTTGTTTTTTGAGATTCAGCCATGTTGTGGGATTCAGTGGCTCATTCCTTTTTATTGCTGAGGAGTACTCCATTGTATGAATGGATCTCTGTTTGTTTATCTGTTCTCCTGTTGGTGGACAGCTGGGCTATTTCCATCGTGGGGCTATTTTGACTACAGGTCTAATGAGTCTTTTTGTGAATATATGTTTTCATTTTACTTGGATAACCCCTAAGAGTAGAATTGCTAGATAATATGGTAAAAAAATAAAAAATTTGTTTTTTTAAAAAAACTGTTAACTGTTTCCCATTAGCCATGCCTGTGAGTTCTGGTCATTCTGCACTCACACCACCATTTAGTGTTGTCGGGTTTTGTTTTGTTTTGTTTTTCATTCTAATTATTTCTGTTTGTGTGGTGGTATCTCACTGTGACTTTCATTTTCATTTTCCAGATGACTAACGGTGTTGAACACTTTTCATGTGCTTTTTGACATTATCTTTTGTAAACTAAGTGTTTGAGGCTATTACCCATTTTAAAAATTGGATATTTCAGTTTTTTATTATTGAGTTTAGCAATTGTTTATATGTTCTGAATATAAGTTCTTAGATATGTAATTTATAAATTTTTCTCCTAGTCTTTGGCTTGTCTTTTTCTTAACTCTAGTGGTAAAGAATCCCCCTCCCAATTCAGAAGACAGAAAATGCAGGTTTCGTCCCTGAGTTGGGAAGATCCCCTGAAGGAGGGCATGGCAACTCACTCCAGTAGTCCTGTGTAGAGGATCTCGTGGACAGAGGAGCCTGGTGGGCTAAGGTCCATAGCATTGCAAAGAGTTGGACACAACTGAAGCGACTTAGCATGCATTTCTTAATAGTGTCTCTTAATTTGCACAAGTTTTAATTTTTTATGCAGTGTAATTTATCCACTTTCAAATGATGAAAGGACTTTTTGAGTCCTAAAAAATCTTGCCTACCTCTTAGTTATGAAGATCTTCTATTTTCTTCTGAAACTTTAAAAATTTTAGCTTTTATGTTTAGATTTGAGGTTTGCCTGAGATTAGTTTTTGAATACTATGTGAGATAGTGGTCAAGCACCTTTTTTTCTCTTAAACAGATCTATTCTCTTTGATTGAAAATATTTCATTTTTCTAAAGAATTCCCTTATTGAAAATCATTTAACCTCATAGATGAGGGTCCATTTCTGGAATCTGAAATTGGAAATATCTGCATGAACTCATTTTTTTCTCTGTCTAAAAGGTGTATATTTATCTCTGTCCACTTAATCAGTGGCCCAGTAGCAATGAGTGTTTCTCTCAGACCATGGTCTCTGAATACCCTTCTCATTAAAAGAAACCAGGATTCCTTGGAGAAGTAGCTAATGCCCAGTCTTAGGCAGTAATTCATAAGTTGAACTTGGGACATATTATCTTAGCAGAAGGTAGGACACTTTAAAGGGCTCTCAGTGACCAAAGATGGAACAAGTTTACCATAAAAGAATGATGATTGAAATCAATTAATATTCATAAGATATGTTATTTAAAAATCTATTACATTCACAATGATGCTCCATAGTGAACTGATTAGTAACTTCAGTAATCTCTAGCCACTTTGCTCACATTTGGGACCTCCAAACACCCCAAAATAACTTCTGGAAACAGGCTGTGCGTAGTCGCTCAGTTGTGTCCGACTCTTTGCAGTCCCATGGACTGCAGCCCACCAAGTTCCTCTGTCCTTGGGGATTCTCCAGGCAAGAATACTGGAGTGGGTTGCCATTGCCTAAACAGACAGATGATAACAAAGAAACATTTATCAAACATCTACCTTGCTCTTCCTTTACAAACCACATTTTATGATATCCAAATCAGTTAATGAAGGTTCTTTACAGAAGAAAACCAGCTAAAAAAATAAAGAAGGACTGATCAGTTCAGTTCAGTTCAGTCGCTCAGTCATGTCCGACTCTTTGCGACCCCATGAATCGCAGCACGCCAGGCCTTCCTGTCCATCACCAACTCCTGGAGTTCACTCAGACTCACGTCCATCGAGTCAGTGATGCCATCCAGCCATCTCATCCTCTGTCGTTCCCTTCTCCTCCTGCCCCCAATCCCTCCCAGCATCAGAGTCTTTTCCAATGAGTCAACTCTTCCCATGAGGTGGCCAAAGTATTGGAGTTTCAGCTTCAGCATCATTCTGTCCAGAGAAATCCCAGGGCTGACCGCCTTCAGAATGGACTGGTTGGATCTCCTTGCAATCCAAGGGACTCTCAAGAGTCTTCTCCAACACCACAGTTCAAAAGCATCAATTCTTTGGTTCTCAGCCTTCTTCACAGTCCAACTCTCACATCCATACATGACCACAGGAAAAACCATAGCCTTGACTAGACAGACCTTTGTTGGCAAAGTAATGTCTCTGCTTTTGAATATGCTATTTAGGTTGGTCATAACTTTCCTTCCAAGGAGTAAGCGTCTTTTAATTTCATGGCTGCAATCACCATCTGCAGTGATTTTGGAGCCCCCAAAAATAAAGTCTGACACTGTTTCCACTGTTTCCCCATCTATTTCCCGTGAAGTGATGGGACCAGATGCCATGATCTTCGTTTTCTGAATGTTGAGCTTTAGGCCAACTTTTTCACTCTCCAATTTCACTTTCATCAAGAGGCTTTTGAGTTCCTCTTCACTTTCTGCCATAAGGGTGGTGTCATCTGCATATCTGAGGTTATTGATATTTCTCCCGGCAATCTTGATTCCAGCTTGTGTTTCTTCCAGTCCAGCGTTTCTCATGATGTACTCTGCATAGAAGTTAAATAAGCAGGGTGACAATATACAGCCTTGACGTACTCCTTTTCCTATTTGGAACCAGTCTGTTCCATGTCCAGTTCTAACTGTTGCTTCCTGACCTGCATACAGATTTTTCAAGAGGCAGGTCAGGTGGTCTGGTATTCCCATCTCTTTCAGAATTTTCCATAGTTTATTGTGATTCACACAGTCAAAGGCTTTGGCATAGTCAATAAAGCAGAAATAGATGTTTTTCTGGAACTCTCTTGCTTTTTCCATGATCCAGCGGATGTTGGCAATTTGATCTCTGGTTCCTCTGCCTTTTCTAAAACCAGCTTGAACATCAGGAAGTTCACGGTTCACATATTGCTGAAGCCTGGCTTGGAGAATTTTGAGCGTTACTTTACTAGTGTGTGAGATGAGTGCAATTGTGCGGTAGTTTGAGCATTCTTTGGCATTGCCTTTCTTTGGGATTGGAATGAAAACTGACCTTTTCCAGTCCTGTGGCCACTGTTGAGTTTTCCAAATTTGCTGGCATATTGAGTGCAGCACTTTAACAGCATCATCTTTCAGGACTGATAGAATTTGAAAATTCTGTATTGCCATGTCTAATGAAATAATGGGACTGGATATTGGACATTAGTAGATAATATTTGATGGGGAAGTTTATACTGCATGGCTTGGGCTAACAATCCCAGAACACCTAGGTCAATTTTAACATTATTAAGGGTGGAATAAACAGACAGTGTATCCCTCCAGATAGAATGCTACAGGGAATACAGAATGCCCAGCTCCAAGTATTATTGCCTAAATAATCAAACCTGAAGTAAGTCTAGTCTCTGGGTCTAATTACCAGTTTACAGGAAATGCAGAGTTACAGGAGCAGTACTACAAGAACATCTATAGGAAAAATATCCTCATTTCTCCAACAAATAAATGGCATGAAAAATTGAAGGTGGGGAAAGGACTGTTAGAGGTTGAAGGAGACTTAAGACAATGGCAAACTGTTGATAATTATTGAAGAGCGTAATAAGCATTCATTTTCCTAAAATTTCTCATGGCTTTCTTTGTTTTCATAGTTCAAACAAGAAAAATGTGAGTTTTCATCTTCAGTGAAAGTTCTGTGAAGAGCACTCACTGAGATAGGCCTCTTACATCATATCAATGGGCTTTGCTGGCATTATCACGGTTGTGAAGAAATATTTAGGTCATACTTCATTTCTAATCTCATATGAGCACCTTCCATGACAGGAGGTGACTTCTGTGTTTGTAGTCAGAGCTTGGTGTTCGTTGTCTTTTTTCCTTCACACAATAAGCTGGAAAGTGCAGCCCAGTAGGGATTTGATTGCATTCATTGTTTGCACTCCTTCCTTGAAGATGGAATGAAACTCAGGGAGAGCACAGTTGTTCATCATCTGTTTCGTCTGAGTCAGGCAGCACGCTGATGGGTATCCGACAGTCAGTGCCTCCTTCTGACGGGCTGTGTCCTTCTCTGCTGTTCACATCGCCGGGTTCCCTGCTCCTCTGACCATCAGCATGCTGTGTCACAGAGATTGGGAACTCCACAAAGGAAGACATCTTCTCCTGCAGCGTGTGTTTACCGAATACTGAACTGAACTCTCTTAAAAAACCTTTGTATTTTGTATTTGAGTAGTCCCGATTAACAGACAATGGTGTGATAGTTTCTGGTGAACAATGAAGGGACTCAGGCATACATATACATGTATCCGTTCTCCCCCAAAACCCCGCTCCCATCCGGGCTGCCACATTACATTGAGCAGAGCTCCCTGTGCTACACTGTAGGTCCTCCTTGGTTATCCATTTTAAATATAGGAGCATGTACATATCCATCCCAAACTCCCAAACTATCCCTTCCCCCAGTCTTTCTCCCCACCCCATCCCAGCAACCTCTTTTTAAAGCCCTGCTACTCTCCCTGCAGCTCACAAACGCCAAGAGCTGATTCATAGCCTGCCCTTGAGCAATGCCTTGTAACTCACTGGAGAATGCCTGCCAGTGTGATGCACATGTCTTAACGATTGCTCTTCTTTACCATGTGTCTTTGATGACTTGTACTATCAAACCTTGTCTTTCAGTAGAGAAATTTTGCTATTAATTCATTAGCAGATTCCTTTCCCTTCAAATACATTTATTTTCAACTTTGTGACTGTGCCAGTTTTCACCACAAGGAGTACAACCTTGATTGATGCCCTGTAATTTTGGTTTCTCTCTGCCTTTAGTGACAGAATTAATTGCTTTGTCGTCTAATTACTTTGCACTTGTCTAGGAAAACCAGCTTGGCTTACTGGAAATGACAGTGTGCAGTGTTTGGAAAAGATAACAGAGCTTGGATGGCTATGCTTGGCAGAGCTTCCGTCCAGTTGATCATCTGAGAAGTAGGGACAAATGGATTGCAGGTCCAATAAATGATTGCACGTCAAATAAATAAATGGATTGCAGGTCCAGCTTACAACACATGTCATATTTCCTTACCCAGTTTTCTTCCCAGTTTGCTTGTATAGAATAGTTATATTTGAAGATTCACTTTTTCTAGAACGTTCAGACGATGATGATCTCTTCAGATGGAAGGACCCCCTCACCATTTCCATTTATGACATTTCATGTTGTCTTTTCATCACTTTTGCATCTGAATCATTTGGGGAATTCAAAGTGTAATTTTACATAACAAAAATAATACAGAACACCAGCTTAAATGTATTTGTTGTAACAAGTACATCAAACTAAAAGTTGATGAAGACGAACCACACGGTAAATACGAAGTTTGCAGAGACAAAATGATAGAACCTGGCAATTTCTCAATTTCACATGGCTTGAAATCATTATGTTACATTTCATAAGTTTTAGAATGCATGTGGAAAAAAGCACTTCATTGCTTTATCTTCTTGAGGTGACCCAGTTATTTGTCAATCCTGATAGATCCTCAGCCTCACCTGTGTCACCGAGCCATCCCATGAAGAACTGTGCCTTTAAACAGAACCTGGGGACAGGATGTTCACACCCAACACGTTTTCTTCCAGTGTCAGCGACTCTTCTGTCCCTGTGAAACCTGTCCATGTAGGATGGTGTTTTTCAAAGTGTAATTCGGGGGACCCTCCTATCAGAATCACCTGGGGTGCTTTTTAGCAAGTATATTCCTAGGCCTCAGGCTCCTAGGCAGTCTCTCTGGGAGTGGGGGCTGGGGACCTGCATTTTCAAAACCTTTCCCAGGTGTGTCTACAACAGATATAGTTGAGGGACTGTTCAGAGTTTATGGAATACATGTGCCTGTTCTGTTGGCTTCATGTGGCACGTTATTCTTACGTTCTATGATGACAGTTTTGCCCTTCTCCTGTTTTACTCAGGACTGGTCCGTCACGTCTGCAGCCTGTTCACTGAGACTGCCACACTGTGTTTGGATGCGGACAGCAAAAGCAACAACGACACTGCAGCCGCCTTGCTGTTCTCCCTGCTGGACATTCTGCACGGCATGCTGACCTACACCTCCGGGGTCGTGCGGCTGGCTCTGCAGGTAGAGGACCCCTTCCCCTGCCTTTCCAACAGCCCCGCCCCACGTCCCACATGCTCATCATTCTCTTTTCTCTCATCGTCCTCTAATGCGTCTTTCGGTTTGAAAAAGAGCATATGATTTGACAGTCATCTTTGGGTGATCAGTGTCAGACAGCTAATTTGAATATGAAAAGACGCAGGAGGGGCCAAAGACAAGACTTAGTGAGCACTTACTAGGGAACTGCCAGCAACTCAAGAGGTCATTCTCACTGTGGGGTTGGCCATGCACTATGCAGTCTTCGCTGTCCGGAGATGGTGCTCCCACCACCTCCAGCAGTACGAGTTAGCTAGTGAGGAGTAGTGGATTGAGTTATCAGGCATGCACACACATGCACATACGTGTAATATGAATATATGTGCATACACACACACACATGTGCATGCATGTGCCTCGCACTTACTTTCTCTTATGACCAATAATGTGAAATTGCAAGATGCTTTTGAGGACTCGAGGTGTATATTTAGTGGCCATGGAAAAGTCAGGTTGCCCCAGACTGTAACCTGGCATTGTGGTCTGAGACAGGAAGGGCGTATGAGTTCATCAGGTACTTTCTTGGCCAAGTGTTAGCTCTCACCACATGCCTGTCTCCTTTCATGCTTTCTCTAACCAGCTGAGTCAGCTGATACTTAGGCCACATGTTAGGACACGGCCAATAGGAATTCATTGTTGTATTTGGAGTCCCAGTTAAGTCGCAAGTGCTGTGTGTCACGGTAGCATACCAGCCTGGATAGATGCAGAAGCTAAGGTTGGAAGCAGACCATTCTGATACCTTGCCAAGAGTCATAGTAGCAAGAGCCAAGAATGAGTCCCTCAACCCTGGTTTAGTCTCTCTTATTCATCATGGTAAATGGCGTGTTGTGTCCGCAGTGAAGCTGGTGAAGTATTTAACTTGTTTCATGTGGCTTAATGAATAATTCCAAGAGCCCCTCAGCAAAGATGATAGTAAGTTTTAACCCAAACTTGTAAAGCCAGTAGATGAAATTGGCCTTTGAACTACCTGCTTGTTTTTATTTGCTCATCTGTAATTGCTCTAAATGAACAGTAAAGCATGGCTAAGTACTCACGGAATCCTGAATTATGGATTTCTCTTAGTTTTCCCTCTTTTTTCTAATAAGTGTCTCATCAGAGAGCATCATTTCTTGTTTCAGTTTCCACAATGGTAGCTTTATGTAATTCTTCAAGGTGTAGATGTCTCTCAGAGGATACTCTGATGGTATCAATCTGTAAGAGATTGTGGATAAAAAGGATCAGACATTTAAAAAATTTTTTTTAATTCTAGAACAATAGAAATCATTTATTTCAAGTCATCAGGTAGACATTCAAGGGTGTTTAAAACTCCTTAATGCAAATTATTTTCTAATTTTCTTTTTTCAATTTGCTAGTATACCAATACATCACTGTTTCTTTCTTTCTTTTTTTTTTTTAGCACCAATCTATGTTTTATTGCTGTCATTGTTCTAAATCTTTCCCTGTAATAGCTGCCATGTATTGCTTTTGACCTGGACGACCGACTTTGATCTCCATGGTACCTGGTATCTGTCTGAAAGTGGTAGACTCCTTGAAATTGAATTAGGGAAAGAATTGGGTAAAGAAATGGAGTTGGCATCAAAGACAGACACATCCTTCTACAATACTGAGCTGTAGGTTCTTTCGAAGCCTAAGTCACCTCTTCCATCTGTAAACATGCTCCACACATGGGATTCTTCTGCATTCAAAACCCGTTTCTACTCTTAACACTAACCTCTTAAAACTAGAACTTGACTGTTGTCAGTGTTTAAAATGATAATGCTACTGCTAAGTCACTTCAGTCGTGTCTGACTCTGTGCGACCCCATAGACAGCAGCCCACCAGGTTCCGCCATCCCTGGGATTCTCCAGGCAAGAACACTGGAGTGGGTTGCCATTTCCTTCTCCAATGCATGAAAGTGAAAAGTGAAAGTGAAGTCGCTCAGTTGTGTCCGACTCTTAGCGACCCCGTGGACTGAAGCCTACCAGGCTCCTCCGTCCATGGGATTTTCCAGGCAAGAGTACTGGAGTGGGGTGCCATTGCCTTCTCCGATTTTGAGGCACCTATCTCCTTTTCAGGGAGGAGAAGGATATGACATAGGCATGTGTACCAGGGAGGTAAGGAGTTGGGAGGGAGGTGTCAGAATGTCTCTTAGGAGCCCAGACTCTGCCCCCAACTTGCCTTAAGGAGTACTATGCCAAAGATACAGAAGCAGAGACAAATATGTGTGCCCAGCTCACCAGGGTGGGGTGGGGGTGGGGGCGTCCCATGGGCTTTGCAGGTGAGAATACCTTGGATTCAGATCCCAGCCACACCACTTTCACCTGTGAGATGCTGGGCATATTATTTCACCTGAGTGTCAGTTTCCTCATCTGTAAAGCAGACATGATGCCAACTACTCAGCAAGGGACTTAAATGAGAGAACACAAGATATGTAAGTATAAAGGACATATTTATTGCCAGGAGAAATATCAATAACCTCAGATACACAGACAGCACCACCCTTAAGGCAGAAAGTGAAGAACTAAAGAGCCTCTTGATGAAAGTGAAAGAGGAGAGTAAAAAGTTGGCTTAAAACTCAACATTCAGAAAACTAAGATCATGGTATCTAGTCCCCTCACTTCATGGCAAATAGGCAGGGAAACAATGGTGATAGTGAGAGACTTTTTTTCCTTGGGCTCCAAAATCACTGCAGATGGTGACTGCAGCCATGAAATTAAAAGACGCTTGCTCCTTGGAAGAAAAGCTATGACCAACCTAGACAGCATATTAAAAAGCAGAGACACTACTTTGCAGACAAAGGTCCATCTAGTCAAAGCTGTGGTTTTTCCAGTAGTCATGTATGGATGTGAGAGTTGGACTGTAAAGAAGCTGAGTGCTGAAGATTGATGCTTTTGAAGTGTGGTGTCGGAGAAGACACTTGAGAGTCCCTTGGACTGCAGGGAGATCCAACCAGTCCATCCTAAAGGAAATCAGTCCTGAATATTCATTGGAAGGACTGATGCTGAAGCTCCAATACTTTGGCCACCTGATGTGAAGAACTGATTCATTGGAAAAGACCCTGATGCTGGGAAAAACTGAAGACACGAGGAGAAGGTGACAACAGAGGATGAGATGGTTGAATGGCATCACCAGCTCGATGGACATGAGTTTGAGCAGTCTCTGAGAGTTGATGATGGACAGGGAAGCCTGGTATGCTGCAGTCCACGGGGTCACAAAGAGTCAGACACGACTGAGCGACTGAACTGAACTGAAAGTACATATACTTGGCCCAGGGAAAGTAAGCCATGATTGGTCGCTATGTTATTAATAGCAATAAGAGGGAAGACACTCACCTCCCCTTCCTGTTTACAGAGGGTTCGTGGGGGCTGTGATATTCTCATGTCTGTGTCCTAACACTAGGGAAGGCACTCAGTTTGTATTTATGGAGTAAACCAACTCCTAGCAGGCTTATGAGGTATTAATGTATGGTTTTATTTTGCATTTGTGAGCCTAGCCCAGGGCTTGGCCCCTGTGATCTTGGCACAGGCATGAAGAGAGGAAGGTTGTTGAGTGTCAGGGAGGTTCATTTTGGTAAGACCATCAGCATGCAGATATTGGAGCAAATCATCACCTTGAACCATGTCCAGGGTCCTGCAGAGGGAACAGGGATGCAGGGAACTCACCAAGTTTGGGGGTTAAGGAAGGAAAATATTCAGTACCAAAATCCAGGTCACCTGAGTTCCCAATCTGGCTCTTGTCTGTCATTTCTGGAGTGATGGGAGAAACTTCACGCATTACTTGAGAGGAGGGTGGTTAAACTGGTTTCCATTAGTAGATGTGTCAGTGTTGCCCTAAGACTGAAATGTGGCCCCTGAGTCCCCCTTCATCTCACACTCAAGTGAAGGCTGTTGGGATGGGGGCTTTACCCTATTTTAGTATCTCTTTCTCTGTAAGAAAGTCATTTTTATTTATTTTTGTTCATTCTGTGCCGCTTGTGGGATCTTAGCTTCCAGACCAGGAATCAAACCCATGCCCTCAGCATTGGAAGCATGGAGTCTTAACCACTGGATCACCAGGGAAGTCCCTCTATTTCGGTATCTCTTGAAGTTGCTGGTTTGACTCCTCCACAGCTTTCTCCCTGCTGTTTTCCCCATGAGCTTGCCCCGTCTGGTTGTTCAGTCACCAACTGAAGTCATGTCCAACTCTTTGCAACCACATCAACGGCAGCACACCAGGTTTCTCTGTCCTTCAAATTCATGTCTATTGAGTCAGTGATGCCATCCAACTGTCTCATCCTCTGTCACCCCCTTCTCTTCCTGTCCTCAATCTTCCCAGTATCAGGGTCGTTTCCAGTGAGTCAGCTGTTTGCATTAGGTGGCCAAAGTGTTGGAGCTTCAGCTTCAGCATCAGTCCTTCCAATGAATATTTAAGGTTGATTTCCTTTAGGATTAACTGGTTTGATATCTTTGCTGTCCAAGGGCATCTCAAGAATCTTCTCCAGCACCACAATTCAAAAGCTTCAATTCTTCAGTGCTCTGCCTTCTTTATGGTTCAACTCTCACATTCGCACATGACTACTGGAAAAACCCATTGCTTTGACTATATGAATTTTTGTTGGCAAAGTGATGTCTCTTCTTTTTAATATGCTGTCTAGGTTTGTCATAGCTTTTCTTCCAAGGACCAAGCATCTTTTAATTCTGTGGCTGCAGTCACTGTCTGCGGTGATTTTGAAAACTCAAGAAAATAAGATTTGTCACTGCTTCTACTTACCCCCATCTATTTGTCAAGAAATGATGGGACTGGATGCCATGATCTTAGCTTTTTTAGTGTTGAGTTTTAAGCCAGCTTTTCACTCTCCTCTTTCACCCTCATCAAGAGGCTCTTTAGTTCCTCTTTTCTTTCTGCCTTTAGAGTGGTATCTTCATATCTGAGGTTGTTAATATTTCTCCCAGCATTCTTGATTCCAGCTTAGGATTCGTCCAGCACGACATTTTGCATAATGTATTCTACATAAAAGTTAAATACACAGAGTGACTATATTATATAGCCTTGATGTACTTGTTTCCCAGTTTTGAACCAGTCCATTGTTCCATGTCCAGTTCTAATTGTTACTTCTTGTGCTGCATACATTTGTGTCCTGGAGCTAGGTAAGGTGGTCTGGTAAATTCCCATCTCTAAAAATTTTCCACAGATTGTTATGATCCACCCTGTCAAAGGCTTTAGTATAGTCAATGAACGGGAGGTAGATGTCTTTTTTTAAAAATCCCTTGCTTTTTCTTCTTTGAAGAAATGTCTGTTTAGTTCTATGGCCCATTTTTGATTGGATCATTTATTTTTCTGGAATTGTATATTTTTGAGTTTTCCTATGATCTAGCATATGTTGGCAATTTGATCTCTGGTTCCTCTGCCTTTTCTAAATCTAACTTGTACATATGGAAGTTCTTGGTTCACATACTGTTGAAGCCTAGGTTGAAGAATTTTGAGCATTACCTTGCTAGCATGTGAAATGAGTGCAATTATACAGTAGTTTGAACAGTCTTTGGTGTTGCCTTTCTTTGGGATTGGAGTGAAAACTGACCCTTTCCAGTCCTGTGGTGGCCACTGCTGAGTTTTCCAAAATTTCTGGCATATTGAGTATAGCACTTTCACAGCATCATCTTTTAGGATTTGAAATAGCTCAGCTGAATTCTATCATGTCCACTAGCTTTGTTCAGAGTAATGCTTCCTATGGCTCACTTGACTTCACGTTCCAGAATGTCTGGCTCTAGGTGAGTGACCACCCCATCGTGGTTATCTGGGTCATTAAAACCTTTTTTGTACAGTTCTTCATATTCTTGCGACCTCTTCTGTCTCATGGTTGAATGCAAGTGAGATTTGTCTGTTGTAGCCCGTGGTCCTCAGCATGCGTCTCCCTCCCTTTGAAAACTGATGATATCTCTTCATCTCATCACAAGATCATTTGCTTGGCAAGACACTCCAGGCCTTGAATGATCAGCCCCAGGGTGATTTTCCAGCCTCGCCTGTCATTCATTTGTGCTTCCTGTACCTACACCAAACAGTCACCTTGGCCTTTTCCATGGGGCTCCTGCACCTCACCACTCTTTCCGCAGCAGATGCCAGCACCTGAAGCACGGGCTGTGCATGTCCTTCCCTGTAGACCTCACCCCACTGTCCAGCGATGAAGTCCTGTCACCGTTCCCCAATCCCACCTCAGCTGTATTTCCACATCCACTGTAGCAGTTTCCACGTTCTGCCTTTAGTGCAGTGGAAAGCTTACAATTGGTTTTTTTTTTAAAGTATAGTTAATTTATAATACTGTGTTAATTTCTGCTATATAGCAGTGACTCAGTTATATATATTCCTTTACATTACAGTTTATCACTAGATGCTGAATATAGTTCCCTGTGCTATACACTAGGACCTTGCTGTTTATCCATTCTGTACGTAATAGTTTGCATCTGCTAATCCCACACTCCCGATCCATAACCACTCCCATCCTCCCCCATGGCAACCACCAGTCTGTTCTCTGTGTCCGTGATTCTATTTCTGTTTCATAGATAGGTTCACCCGTGTTGTAGTTTATATTTCAAATATAAACAATATCATGTATTTTGTATTTATCTTTCTTTTGGTGACTTCACTCAGTATGGTAATCTCTAGATCTATTCGTGTTGCTGCAAATGGCAATTTTTATTGCTGAATCAGTATCCCATCGTGTATATGTACCACATCTTCTTTAACCATTCATCTGTTGGTGGTCACTTAGATTGCTTCCTTGTCTTGGCTGTTGTAAACAGTGCTGCTGTGAACATAGGGATGCATGTGTCTGTAGTTTCGTCTGGGTATATGTCTAGGAGTGGGATTGCTGGATTATGTGGCGACTCTAGTGTTTTGAAGAACCTCCATACTGTTTACCATAATAAAGCCTGCCATTCTTTTAATGAAATTGTGAGGTTCTACAGCCTGGGACTGAGTTGTATCATCTGTGCATGGCAAGCATGTGAGTGATGGTGTTTGGGACGCACACTGAGGCCTGACTTGGGTTGGTCTGGCCACACCACTGCTGGTTGTGCTTAAATTAAACCTGTTTAGGACATCAGACAGCGATTGCCTGAAGAACTGACTGTCTCTTGTTCTCTACAAATGCTTTGTTGTGTCTCAAACGCTCAGTTGCGTCTGACTCTTTGCAATACCATGGACTTGTAGCCCACCAAGCTCCTCTGTCCATGAAATTCTCCAGGCAAGAACACTGGAGTGGGTTGCCATTTTCTCTTCCTGGGGATCTTCCCGACCCAGGGGTCAAACCCATGTCTCTTACATCCCCTGCATTGGCAAGTGGGTTCTTACCTGCCCTCTGTGTGCTAGACTCATATAATATTAGATGTAATAGGTTTATATCCTCCCTGGCCTTTTTTAATGCCAATAAGTTAGTTGAATCCCTTCATCTCATTTTAGGTAATGCTATTAATATATTCCCATTTAATATTACATATGGCTCACAAGTTGTCATTCCCACATTTTACATGTCTACAACCTAGGGATCTCATCTGAGATCTATTCTTAATATATCCAGTAGTTTCCTAAACAGGACCACTAGAATGTCCCATAGTCCCCTCAAATTCAGCATGTCCAAAGCAGAGCTCAGGATCCACCTCCCACACCATCCTCCTGCTCGCAAGCCCCACCACTCTCATCCTGCCATACTAGAAACCTGGGAGTTATTCTTAAAATTTCCCTTTTTCATATTCCTCCTCCAATCCTTCACCAAATCCAGTAGATTTTACTGGTAGCACCTGGCTCAGTCTGCCATCTCCTCTTGTTCAGGCTGTGACAGCTGGGGGGACCAAGAACCCAGGATGGCCAGGAGTGGGGTCAGTTGCCACCCAGCAGTGCCTGGAGCAGTGAGTTGTGGGCAGGGGTCGGGGGACCACAGGCAAAGGCAGAGCACTGCACAGGGAGAACAGCAGCGACGTCGCAGCAGAGGCGGGGTGCTTCTTGCTGTTAAAAGAGCCCTCTGGGCATCCCTGATAGCTCAGTTGGTAAAGAATGCACCTGCAGTGCAGGAGACCCTGGTTTGATTCCTAGGCCGAGAAGGCCCACTGGAGAGGGGAGAGGCTACCCACTCCAGTATTCTTGAACTGCCCTTGTGGCTCAGCAGGTGAAGAATCCGCCTGCAGTGCAGGAGACCTGGGTTCGATCCCTGGGTTGGGAAGATCTCCTGGAGAAGGGAAAGGCTACCACTGCAGTATTCTGGCCTGGAGAATTCCATGGACTGTGGAGAATTCTATAGTCCATGGCGTCACAAAGAGTCGGACGTGACTGAGTGACTTAGACTTCTGGGGACTTCCCTGGGAGTCCAATGGCTAAGTGCCATTGCACTCCCAATGAAAAGGGCCTGGATTCGATCCCTGGTCAGGGAAGTAGATCCCACATGCCGCAACCAAGCGTTCACATGCTGCAACTAAAGGTCCCACATGCCACAACTAAGACCCAGCATAGCCAAATACATAAATAAATGTTAAAAATAGATCCCTCTGTAACATGCACACAGAAGGCATCTGCGAATCGAAAGGCTGACCGAGAATGTGTGCTGTTGGGGAGCTAGAGAGACCCTGAGAGAGGCTAGCTGGGCCTCGGGTTTGTTGCTCAGCTCCCCGCATGTGATGCACTTAGCACACAAAGCTTCTGCTGTGAACCTGTACCTTGGGGGGAGAGTTGAATTTCAGGTGCATCCCTGATGTGCACCTCCCTCTGTGTAGAGCTGTAGCAATCCCTTTCTGGAACCCTCGGCATCTCTGCAGGGAGTTGGTACCCAAATACTGGCAGGCAGGGTTGGGATGTTTCTTGGTGACAATAAGAAATGACTGTAGATTGTGGAGGGTCTGGAGGGCCACTGGCCATTCGGGTGGAAAGAGTCCCACAGTGTGTGCTTGTGTTTGTGGATGTGTCTCCTTGCTTATATGTGTTTGGAAAGGAAGCAGTGGCACGGTGCCCTTCGCTGTCTAGGTGCTGGCTCGCAGGACTACCTTATCTTTTCCAAGAGGCAGTCATCTTCTCTAAAGGCTAATGTGCTAATGTGAAAAGATCAGTATTCTGCCTTACATCATGCTTCAGAAGGCAAGATCAACAGCCGAGCCTCACAAAGGTTCAGACCTAGGGTAGTGCTACAAATCTGTTTTCTGGGAGAAAGTCCCACCTTTCTGGTAGAGGCCAGGGATTGAGATAGAGCTAGGGGAGAGGTGGGACGAAACTCCGAGCTACTGATTACTGTCATCCCCCTTGGCTGTAGAGCAGTGCAAGCTGTTAAAAGGCAGATGTCTGATTTTCCATAATGTCCTTTTGAACCAAGGAAAGCAGGCAACCCAGATTCCATCCATAGGCCTGGAAGCAGAAGGAGCCTTGACATTTATGAGAGGGGCCCTAGGGTCCAGAGTAAGGACCTGAGGTGGGGCAGCCTACTCAAAGGCTCTGGCAAAGGTCCTTACCTAGTAGTTTTGTTCTGAGTGAAATTAAAAACAGAGCGTATACGCAAATGAAATGTGTATATACTATAGCAAACACAATAATCAGTGACTTCTCTCAGTTTAAAATTACTCATGTCTCATAGAAATCTCCTCTAGAATGAGACAGTTTATAAAAAGCTCCTGGAAAAAAGACATCCTTAAAGCCACTCCTTTCTCAATTCTTGTTTCATTGCATTCTTCCTAGGCACTGTAGACCCGTGTCTGAGCCTCTTCATGCAGTAGTCCAAAGTCTTGTTGATGTTGTTAATCACTCAGTTGTGTCCAACTCTGCAATCCCATGGACTGTAGCCCACCAGGTTCCTCTGTCCATGGGATTTCCCAGGCCAGAATGTTGGAGTGGAATGTTGCCATTTCCTTCTGCAGGGGATCTTCCCGGCCCAGGGATCAAACCAGTGGCTCCTGCCACATCTCCTGCATTGCAGGTGGATTCTTTCCTACTGAGTCACCAGGGAAGCCCCAGTCCAAAGCCTATTCATTCGATAAATATTTTAGATGTTATTCAAGCAGATGTGTGCATATAGAGATGGAGAACACAGTAGAATGGATTTGGTTTGCATCATAAAAGGTGCATAGAAGTGCCCAGAAGAAGCGAGCTTGGGTTATCTGGAGTCATTTAGCCTAGATTCATACTCCAGCTAAGTCATTCATTATCTGTGGGACTTCAGACATACTACTCAACCTCTCTGAACTTCAGTTTTCTCCCCTGAAAAATGGGGATAACCTCACCATGTCTCAGGATGGTTCAGAAGAAAAAGTGCTTGCCCCCCAGGGTCTGTCAACATCAACATCATCCTGCCAGTGGCCGCCCTTGCTGTTGGTTTATCACCCACACCCCTCTGTGGCCTGAGCTGGTGGCAGCATGTGCTCTCTCTGCCACATGGTGACCGCGCGAAACTTCTGGGGGCCTGCGGTTAGAGGCCTCCCCGGCCGCCATCAGGTGTTGCACTGGTCTCCCGTAGCCAAGCTGACTAATCTCCAAGACCCTTCCCCTCTCCTCTACCTGTTCAGGCACAGAAATCCGGCTCAGGAGGGAGCACTCAGGCCGCGGAAGACCTGCTGCTACTCGGCAAGCCTCTCATAGACCTCGTCAGCCTGCTCATCCCGCTGGTAAGAGCTCACGCACCTGCTCGTGCGTCTCTTGGGCCGTTGCTGAGGGTGATGTGATGTTAGTCTCATGATGTCTTGAGTTTCTCTGATATTTTGATTCCTTTCAAAACTGGAACCAAAAGAAATGTCAGAACAATGTTTAGCCTAGAAATACTAAATTTCTGCTTTAACTCTCAGTGACTTATGATCCGTTTAAGTGGATATCTAAGTAAGACTGAGTCTCAAATTCTTCTTCATGGGTGTGAGGTTAAAAAAAAAATCAATGAATTCCAAGAAGGAAGAAGAAATCCATTGTGGGGATCAGTTCTCTTTCAGAAAGATATATTAGAGCTACTTGGCATGCAGGATTCCCCTAAAATGCAGAAGCACAGGCAGACTGCTGTCTCCATAGAAATAGAAGGGAATAAGTGAAATTACACAGGAGACTGCACAAGACTACAACGTATGTGAAGAGAACCTAATGGAGACTTGGAGTTTGGAGCAAATGAATCTCATTATCTGTTTGACTTGCATTTCCCTGATAATTAGCAATGTTGAGCATCTTTTCTTATGCCTGTCAGCCATCTGTATGTCTTTGGAGAAATGTGTATTTAGGTCTTCTGCCCATTTTTTGCTTGGGTTGTTTTTTGTTATTGAGTTGTGTGAGCTCTTTATATATTTTGGAAATACAAATGGGGCTCCAGTGAACAGAGGGAAGGCTAACCCAAATCATGCTCTCTTTATGGACGTATAAAAGATTCAGAACATCCTCGTTAAATATGACTGATGCAATATGTGATCTGTAGGATAATACTTACATCAATAGCATATAAGATTTAAACAATAAAAATAGTTCAAAGCAGATGAAGAATCTATTTCAGGTAAACTTCTAGGATTCTCTTTTTCACATATGTCTCTTATGGATGGATCTTGGTGTTTGCCACATTCTGAGATTTGCTTTCTTTTAACAGTTGAATTTATTCCAACTAGATTTATTCTTAAGCTTATCTTTAGTCTTAATTTTATTGTCTTATTGTGTATTTTCTTTCTAAATGTTTTCCTAAATTAGATGTAGGGTTTAATGCAAAGCAAAGGAAGCTTTATCAAGACAAAGAGAAGCACTCTACAATGGTAAAGAATAAAATGCACAGGAAGATATAATTATGAACTTTTTGTGTCAAATACAGAGCATAGAACTCTAAAAAGGGAGAAGAACCAGAACATACAGGGAAAAATATTTTTAAAACACAGTAGTGAGAGACTAACCTGTCTCTTGGAGAAGGCAATGGCAACCCACTCCAGTACTCTTGCCTTGAAAATCCCATGGATGGAGGAGCCTGGTAGGCTGCAGTCCATGGGGTCGTGAAGAGGCGGACTCGAGTGGGCGACTTCGCTTTCACTTTTCACTTTCATGCATTGGAGGAGGAAATGACAACCCACTCCAGTGTTCTTGCCTGGAGAATCCCAGGGACAGGGGAGCCTGGTGGGCTGCTGCCTATGGGGTCCTGCAGAGTCAGACACGACTGAAGTGACTTAGCAGCAGCAGCAGCAACCTATCTCTCTCATTGCTTGATGAAATCAAGTAGATAAAAATGATAATGTAGATCAGGGGTTGACAGATGAGGCAATGTGGGCTAACTCTACCCTCTTTTTGTAAGTCAAGTTCTATTGAATACAGCCACACAAACAGTTCATTTACGCGTTGTCTGCAGCTGCTTTTGCATCTCAATGGTAGAGTTGAGGAGTTACAACCTGGACTCTGTAGCTCATAAGCCTGTGATGTTTACTGTCTGACTCTTTACAGAAAAAGTTAATTGACCCCTCACTCTTGCCTGGAAAATCCCATGGACGGAGGAGCCTGGTGGCTGCAGTCCATGGGGTCGCTAAGAGTCGGATACGACTGAGCGTCTTCACTTTCACTTTTCACTTTCCTGCATTGGAGAAGGAAATGGCAACCCACTCCAGTGTTCTTGCCTAGAGAATCCCAGGGACGGGGAGCCTGGTGGGCTGCCGTCTCTGGGGTCGCACAGAGTCGGACAGGACTGAAGCGACTAAGCAGCAGCAGCATAGAGGATATGAAAACTTTAATAAGATTAATAGAAACATATCTGTCTCTCTACCCTGAAAATTGAGACTGTACCTCCTTTTCGAATTTCTGGAAACACTTTACCATGCATTAGGTTAAAAGAATATCAGTAAATATCAGAAGAATATCAATAAGAAGGAATTGTATAGACAACATATTTTAACCATAATACAGTTACACTAGAAGGAAAAATGAAAGCAATTAAAAATACACTGTTAACAAATATTCTCAATGAGCACAAAGATCTTATGATTGTATCTCTCTGGATCCCACCAAAAGACAAAAAACACATAGTGATTTAAACAGGAGAATTTCAATATAAAGACTTATTAAACAGTAATTGAGAGTAAATGTTAAGTTTTACAAAGAACCCTATAAGTTATTCAAAAGCTGAGAGAGAATAACCAAGGAAGGACAGACTTGAAGGGTCAAGAAGCAACAGTTAGAACTGGACATGGAACAATAGACTGGTTCCAAATTGGGAAAGGAGTACTTCAAGGCTATATATTGTCACCCTGCTTATTTAACTGATGTGCAGAGTACATCATGCAAAATGCCAGGCTGGATGAAGCACAAGCTGGAATCAAGATTGCCAGGAGAAATATCAATAACCTCAGATATGCAGATGACACCACCCTTATGGCAGAAAACGAAGAAGAACTAAAGAGCCTCTTCATGACCGTTAAAGACAAGAGTGAAAAATTTGGCTTTAAACTCAACATTCAGAAAACTAAGATCATGGCATCCGGTCCCATCATTTCATGGCAAATAGCTGGGGAAACAATGGAAACAGTGGCAGACTTTATATTTTTGGGCTCCAAAATCACTGCAGATGGTGACTGCAGCTATGTAATTAAAATACGCTTGCTCCTTAGACAGTATATTAAAAAGTAATATAAAAGTAAAAAAAAAAAAGTAATCCCAACAAAGGTCTGTCTGGTCGTTTCCATGTCCTGGCTATTGTAAATAGTGCTGCAATGACCATTGGGGTACATGTGTCTTTTTCAGTTATGGTTTTCTTAGGGCATATGCCTAGTAGTGGGATTGCTGGGTTATATGGTAGTTTTATTCCTACTTTTTGAGAGATCTCCATACTGCTCAATATCAGAAAAACAAACAACTATATCAAAAAATGGACAAAGACCTAAACAGACATTTCTTCAAAGAAGACATACCAGATGGCCAACAAACACATGAAAATATACTCAACATCTCTCATTATTAGAGAACTGCAAGTCAAAACTATAATCAGGTATCACCTCATACCAGTCTGAATGGCCATTATCTGAAAATCTATAAACAATAAATGCTAGAGAGGATGAAGAGGAAAGGGAACCCTCTTGTACTGTTGGTTGGAATGTAAATTGGTACCATCCCTTCTTGCTGCAGTGTGTCCTCTGAGATATTTTCACCGGCCTTTGGAACTCTGAACTCTTATTACTAGTAACTTAATCACACTTAGGCTCTAGTACGTTGGCCAAACATTTACCCAAGGTATGTGAACTCTGTTGTATACATACATATTTATCACTGAAGTCATTAGCTTGAAAAATAGCCTGCAGCAAACATTCAATTTATCTTCTCTGGAAAAGATAATACACATTTATATCTATGTATAAAGTAAAGAAAAACAGACATAAAGCTATTGAGGGCCTCAACCGGAGCACGTACAGACCAAAGATAAATTTTACAATGATTGTTAAAAAATGTAATAAGTTACAGAATGAGGTGTTGGAATTGCTTTCCCACAGGGAAAAATAAGCAGACTTTTAGTTTTCATTGGACTTGGGTAATTGTAGAGGTATTTTGCCTAAAGGAAGGAGAATGAACTTGTTAGCTTTTGAGGTTCTTTTCAGATAGGGTCCTGTGAACGTAAGCATACTTATCCTTCAGGGAATATGAAACCTGTCAAACCATACTTATACTATAGCCTTTGGAATCATAATGAACTATGAGAATAAGACAGTGATTTTAAGTCTGGTTAGAGAATATGATGATTCTAGACTCTCTTCCCAGAAAAATGCATAGGCTTACCTATATTCTAAGTTTTCTACATAATGCATAATTTCAAGGGGATCTTTGAACCCTCAGTTGGTAACTGTAGTATAAGATATGGCCAATCAGAGACGTAACAATTTGACTGTATCTCCTGAAGAAAAGATAAATCAAAGTAATTGCTTGACCTGAATTTTTTTTTTTTTTTAAATAGAAAGCTAGGCTGTACTTCCAGGATGAATTTTGTAAATAGGTAATTAATTGCTATTTAAAAATATATGCTACAGATTCCTTTTCCCTATATTAACATAGGTATTTTCAAATTTATAAGAGATAACTGGTCTTAAATTTTTCTTTATTATATGCCAAAGTTGCCAGTCTTTAGCCTGGCTTATACTTTTCACATTAGCCATGCCTTTCTCATCCGCTGCAACACTGACTCTGCCACTTGGGTAGGATTGCAGCCCTCATCTAATATCTCCACTATTGAGCTCCTAAAATATTTGCTGGATTTTTTTTTTTTTAGTGACATGTCTGGCAGTTCTTTTTGTAAACTTGTAGCCTCCTGACAAAAAATTTTTTAATTACAGAGATCCAGCATATACTCTGCAGTTGATAATATACAAGATGCTCAACATCCCTTCATAAGCATCCTGCATAAGATCAAGGAGCGGCCATTGCATACACAAACACGCCAGCTTATCACACAGTGTTGTTGTTGCTGTGCAGTTGCTGAGTCGTACCCAACTCTTTGCGACCCTGTGGACTGCAGCGTGCCAGGCTTTCCTGTCCTTCACTATCTCCTGGGATTTGCTCAAACTCATGTCCGTTGAATCAGTGATGCCATCCAACCATCTCATCCTCTGTCATCCTCTTTCCTTGCCCTCAGTCTTTCCCAGATCGGAATCTTTTCCTATGAGATGGCCAAAGCATTGGAGCTTCAGCTTCAACATCAGCCCTTCCAATGAATATTTAGGGTTGATTTCCTTTAGGATTGATTAGTTTGATCTCCTTGCTGTCCAGGGGACTTTCAGGAGTCTTCTCCAATACCACAATTCGAAAGCATCAGTTCTTTGGCACTGAGCTTTCTTTATAGTCCAACTCTCACATCCATACATGATTACTGGAAAAATCATAGCTTTGACTAGAAAGACCTTTGTCTGCAAAGTGATGTCTCTGCTTCTTAGTATGCAGAGGTTTGTCATAGCTTTTCTTCCAAAGAGCAAGTATCTTTTAATTTCATGGCTACAGTCATCGTCTGCAATGATTTTGGAGCCCAAGAAAATAAAATCTGTCACTGTCCCCACTTTTTCCTTATCTTTCATTAAGTGATGGGACTGCATGCCATGATACAATTTTTTGAATGTTGAGTCAGTGCAATGTGGAAAATTTTGTGCTATACTTCTACGTTCCATGGGGCCTGTGGAGGGAATAACTAACTACATTATTTGGGGCAAGGAAGAAGGGCAAAATTTACCCTCTTAATCATTTTTAGTGCATAGTTCACTGGTATTAAATACATTCATAATGTTGTGCAGTCATCACCACCTCTGTAATTCTTCTCATCTTTTAAACTTAAATTCTACCTACTAAAGAGTAACTGTCCAATCCCCACTCCTCACAGCCCTTATCAACCACCGTTCTATTTTCCGTCTCTGTGATTTTGACTGTTCTAATCACCTCATATAAGTAGAGTCATATAACATTTGTCAGTTTGTGAATGGCTTATTTCTTTTGTCATAATACCCTCGAGGTTCATCTGTATTAGCATACGTCAGAATTTCCTCCCTTTTTAAGGCTGAATAATATTCTGTTGTATGTCTAGGCCAAATTTTGCTTATTCATTCATCTGTTGCTGGACACATGTGGGTGGCTTTCCAGTTTTAGCTATTGTGAATAACGCTACTGCGAACATGGATGTACAAATATTTTTTGGAGACTCTGCACCAACTTTTTTGACTATAGCCAGAAATGAAATTATTAGATCCTATGGTTATTCTAATCAAATTATTTGCCCAGTTTTTAATTATGTTGTTTGGTTTTTGTCGTTGAGTATTAGAAACTCCCTGTATATTCTGAATGTTAATCCATTATCAAATATGTTATGAAAATATTTTATGACATTCTGTGGGTTGCTTTTTTACTCTGCTGATAATGTCTTTTGATGGAGAGTTTTAAAAACTTGTCATAAATTTTCATGATTTGCCTAATTTCTCATTTGTTGCCTGTACATTTTGTGTCATATCCAAGAAATCATTGCCAAATCTGGTATCATGGTTTTTTCCCTATGTTTCTTCCCAGAATTTTACAGTTTTAGGTCTTACATTTAGGTGTTTCATTAACTTTGAGTTTATTTTTGTGTGTGGTGTTAGATAAGGGTCCAACTTCATTCTTTTTGAATGTGCATATCCAGTTTTTTCAGAACTATTTGTTGAAAAGATTGTTTTTTCCCATTAAATGGTCTTCATACCCTTGTTAAAAATTATTTAACTATGTATGTGGGGGTTTATTTCTGGAATCTCTCTTTTGTTGGTCTGTATGTCAGTCTTCATGCTGTTACCACATGTGTTTGATCATTGTAGAGTAAATTTCAAAATCTACAAGTCCAGCTATGTTCTCCATTTTCAAGATTGTTTTGGCTATTTTGGGTCATTTGAAGTTACATATGGATTTTTGGATGGGGTTTTCTATTTCTGCAAAAAACTTTGTTGGGATTTTGAGAAGGATTGCATCGAATCTGTAGATTGCTTTGGGTAATATTGCTGTGTATTATTTTGATTGATTTTCATATACCGACCTATCCTTTCTTTCCAGGAGTAAAGCCCATTTGTTCGTGGCATTTGATACTTTTAATATGCTGATAAGCTTGGTTTTCCAGAATTTTGTTGAAGAGTTTTGCATCAGGGGTCATTAGGGTTATTCATCTGTAGTTCTGTTTTTTATAATGTCTTTTTCTGGATTTAGAATCAGGATAATGTTGGACTCATGGAATATGTTAGATGTTCCCTTCTCTTCAAATTTTGGGGAAAGTTTGAGAAGAATTAGTATTAGTTCTTTTTAAAATGTTTGACATAATTCATTAGTGAAACTCTGAAGTGTTTGGGACACTAAGATCCTGCAAGCTGCAAGGTGTGGCCAAAAATATAAATAAATAAAAGGAAAAATAGACTTTTTAAAAATCACATTATCTCAGTTGGCATCTGGCATGGGCAGCTGAATTGGTGTTTGAGGTGCAGCTGAGGACCCTGGTGGCTCAGGCAGTAACGAATCTGCCTGCAATGTGGGCAAGCCGGGTTCAATCCCTGAGTCAGGAAGATCCCCTGGAGGAGAGAATGGCAACCTACTCCATTATTCTTGCCTGGAAAATCCCATGGACAGAGGAGCCTGGTGGGCTACGTTTCATGGGTCGCAGAGTCAGACATGATTGAGCAACTAACACTTTGACTTTGTGTGGCCAAGGGTCCGGCCTTGTTTGTATGCCTTCACTTCCTCCTGTAGTGTCTCAGCTCTGTTGTGGTCTGCAGAGACTTAATACTGATTCAGTCTCCTTGTTTGTTACAGTTCTGTTCAATTTTCTGCTTCTTCATGATTCAGTCTTGGAAGATTTTGTGTTTCTGGGAATTTTTTCAGGAGAATTGTTTTTGTAGAAATTGTTTAATTTGTTCTAAAATGTTCATGGAATACAAAGAATCTTAGTATAGCCAAGGCAACTATGGAAGAAAATTAAGTTGAAGGGTTTAACACTACCTCAAGTCAAGATGTACGTGAAGTTATTATAATCAAAATGGCGATGCATTGGTGGAAAGGTACTTTTGAGGTTTGTGGATATGTTTCTTATCTTGATTGCTATATGTTATAAATATGTACAGTTTTTTGGCCTGCTAATTATGCTTGAAGGAAACTTAAAAAAATAAAGTCCCTTTGAAGTTACTCTATTGTTATCATTTCTTCCAGAGTGAATTCTGGTAGTCTTTGTGTTCAGTGGTCTTCATTTTAGGCTTCCTTCCTAGTCAGACTCATTAAGAGTAGAAGTTATTTGTACTGTATGAGGCTGCTGTTCCTTTTCTCTGTGCGAATGGTTTGCTGTGCTTACCTTGACTGCTCCGGGTCCCCAAATTCCCATATTATGGTGATACTGGATGTATCACAGATCTAGACACCAGGCCTGTCAAGGGTTTGGCACAGGTTCTGTTGCTGCTGTTTTCAGTAGAGCAGCTTCATTTGTTCATGGAAGCCCCAAGGCTGGAACAGCTATTTCAGCTTCCTTTGGTGGACAGGGAACGCCAGCCTCCACTTCACATTCTGGGCCTGACTTTTGTCCTAGCCCCACATGGGCTCTGGCCCCAGTTACATTGGTGTTCCTAGTTGCTGCTTCTAACAGCTTTGAACCTTGAGCTTCTGTGTGTTTGTTTCATTTGTGGTCCACAAAGATATTTCTCTGTATCTTAATTTTTTTTTCTTCTTTCAGTGGTTACGCAGTTTTTGGTGCAAAATTTGAAGTCATACACTGTTTTGACTAGAAGTCACTTGTCCACTCCCCAGCTTTATTACCAGCACGTTCAAAATGCTTGACCACCACACGCTCTCAATAAATAACTGTGGAGCACATGGATAAGATATAACAAGTGCCAAAACCTAGTTAGGAAACAAAATTGTAAAAAGAGCTGATTTAAGTCATGCTGTATGTATGTGTATATAAAGGACACCAAAAGAAGGGAGGGTGGGGTGATTTATACCAAAGATTTAACGGGGTATTTCTCGAAAGTTTTTTTAATTAAAATTTTGGTTTAGGATGTGAGTCATAAAACAGGAAGGTTTAGTGTAGTGAAGAGGGACAAGGGTCCTCCCGAGGGGGCACAGGACAGCAGACGTTCAGCCTCGGCCTCGGAAGCATTCTCCACTCAGGAGTGTCCAGAAGGTGGCCTTGGAGGGAGCTGTCACACTGCACCAGCGGGGACCAAAGGGTCTTCTTGCTCTGCCCAGAGTGTAGGCTGTGAGGCATGGAAGCTCAGCAAGGGAGCTGCTTGGTCTGGCTCTTTCCACTCTCGAGATAGCTGACATTCTCTCCATCAGATGGAGAATTGTACCTGGAGTGTAATTTTAGCTTCAGAATCTTGAGCGTTTTTCCTAACACACTGTATCATTTTTAGTAAACAGTGAGGTGTTTTTTACCCCCCTAAATTTAGGATTTGAAATCCGAGTCAGATATGACAGGTAACTCCACCTTGAAGCAGGTATCTCTCCATCCTCTCTGCCAGCGGCCGCTCAGTAGGAAAACTTCATAAATATTCACCAGCTCTGCAACTCCTAAGTTTCTCACAGTAGCTGCTACAACAGAATTCACTCTTTAATTCTGCCAGTAAAGGTCAACATACTGTTCTGTTCTGTGGAGGCGATGAGCAATTTTGTTGGATTTCCTGTGGCAATAAATTGACCCGGTACTGCTATAATAAACTGTATTTCAGTCCTCCAAAATAAGCAGCTAGGTATGTCTCAACAGAGCATAAAAGTTCATTTTGAATTTAAAAATACTGTTCTTCTGCTTTGAGACTCAGTAAGTTACATGTCTTGGCACCTGTGTCGCATCCATGAATGATAAGAATCGTGATTTATTTTAGGAAGAAAACAGGTGAAGATTTTTTTTTTTTTTTGATGTACAGAAAGGTATTTTTGGGAAGGGGGGCATGATTTGCTAATCAATTAATTCTTTTTAAAGATATTGTTCCTTTTTTTATTGCAGTACAGTTGATTTACAGCATTGCCTCAGTTTCAGGTGTACGGCACAGTGATTCATATATACATACACATATATTCCTTTTTCAGATTCTTTTCATCTATAGGTTGTTACAAAGTATTGAGTATAGTTCCCTGTGCTATACAGTAGATGCTTATTGTTTGCCTATTTAGTACTATGTACATGTTAATTCCAGATTCCTAATTTATCCCTCCCCTTGCCCTCTTTTCCCTTTGCTAACTGTAACTTTACTTTCTATGTCTGTGGATCTATTTCTGGTTTGTAAATAAGGTCATTTGTATCTTTTTCTTAGATTCCACATATGAGCAACAGCATGTGATATTTGTCTTTCTCTGTCTGACTTACTTTTCACCTAATAAGATAAGCTCTGGGTCTATCCAGTTTGCTACAAATGGCAATATTTCATTCTTTTTTTAGAGTTGAGTAATAATCCATTCTTGATGCCCTTTTGAGTAGACATGTCACAGGCAGCAGCCCCTGGGCCTGCTCTCTAATTACTGTCAAAGAGCATGACTCCCTGGTCCCCCTTCCCAAGCAGGACATTTTGGGCAGACAGGCTCTAACATGTCCTTATACAATGGCCCAGCACAGCCATTTGACACAATATGCAAAGGCACCTTTTTCATCCCGTTTATTTGAGAGATTCACCAGGGGGTTGAAATGACCATTTGTCACCTGCTGCTGCTGCTGCTGCTAAGTCGCTTCAGTCGTGTCCCACTCTGTGCGACCCCATAGACGGCAGCCCACCAGGCTCCTCCGTCCCTCGGATTCTCCAGGCAAGAACACTGGAGTGGGTGGCCATTTCCTTCTCCAATGCATGAAAGTGAAAAGTGAAAGTGAAGTCGCGCAGTCGTGTCCGACTCTTCTCGACCCCATGGACTGCAGCCTACCAGGCTCCTCCATCCATGGGATTCTCCAGGCAAGAGTACTGGAGTGGGGTGCCATTGCCAAGTCAGTAATTGGACCAGAGAAGTTCTTCTGGCCCTTTCTATCATTCTAAAATTCACTCAAGAGAGAATGAAAAATACCTAGTATCAGTAGCAGAAAAGGTGTAATATTTTTCCAAAAATATTTTCAAAGAATCTTTGTTGCATGCAGTTCCATGTTCCTACTTGTAAGGTATCACTTGGGCCAGGAAGTAATTGTATTGGTATTTAGTTCAAAGTTAGGATTTATTCTCACTTGAATCCTAACCATTTTAGACTTATTTTTGGGCCATGTCTACATGATCTGGTAAAATAGATTGAGACTCATCAGCCTTGACTGATTTGAACTTGTTAGCATATTTCTTAGCAATGTGTTCTGTTGTGGATTGTGTGCCTGTGTGCGTACCTTCTGTTCGTTATTTTTATTTTCATTTTGATTGGATTCCCTAGGGTCATTAGTAGTCAGGTTTCCATAATGTCTGTCTATCCTTGGAACTGAACCATCTTCAGGAACAATAGTGGGACATCACTAAAGACTTGCCATATAGAATGCACTTCCTGTCATCATTCTGCCATCACGAGCATGCCTGTTGGACTATAGACTTTCAAGTGCAGTAGACAAACACTCATTTTACAGAGAAGTAAATGTGAGGATAAGCTGTTTCATTGAGCTTTTCCTGTCTTTCTTTTCTGTTAGTGTGAACTGAAGGGTTAAGTTTTCAGCTTATAACTTTTTTTTTTTTAAATAAGCGTGGTTTTGCACATAATTAAAGATACACTTGAGGCAAAAATAGGAAACTCACATTTCATGTAAATGAAACCTCAAAGCTGTTTGGAATGTGGAGACCAAGATAATTACAAAATCCATCATGCAGAAACACTGCAAATATAGACAATTCAATGTGTTACCCAGTTATCAGTTTCTCTTAATTTATCACTGAAAGAAAAACAAATTGAATATTTGATAGCTAACCTCATTTTTCCTGTACTAGTAATTGTTTAAAAATCAAGTTCAAAACACTTTGAGCATTAACACTGGGAAAATATAAAGTACCAAAATGTAAAATAATAATAAAATAAAATAATATGTTTTTTATGCTGGAACCTCACATACATGATGCCAAAAAGTATGAATGAAAAATTAAAAAAAAATTATTTGATAATCTTGATTTATGGGCAGAAGGTGAAACATTGTTTCTGCTGTGCCTTTGAGGGTGTTTCTGGAAGAGATTAGCATTTGAACAGTAAATTCAGTAAAGCAGATTGTCCTTACTGATGCAAATAGGCATCACTCAACTGTTTGATGGCCTGCAAAGAACAAAAAGGCAGAGGAAGGCACATGTGCTGTGCATTTGAGCCGGGATGTTCATCTGCTGCCTTCATGCATTGGAACTCCTGGATCCTGGGTCTTCAGGCTCAAACTAGGGTTTGCACCGTTTGCTCCCCTGGTTTTCAGGGCCTTTGGATTTGGATAAGAATTATACCATCAGCTTTCCTGGGCTTCGAGCTCTTGGATGGCAAATCCATGGAACTTTTCAGCCTCTATAATTATGGGAGCCAGTCCTTCATAATAAATCTCTTTCTGCATAATTATATATCTCTTGTTGGCTCTTTTTCTGGAGAATCCTGTCTAATATACTAGTTGAAAAGGCTGTAAATTTAAAATTTTAATATGTGTTGCCACATTGCCATCCTTAAAAGGTAGACTTTTTCATTCTCACTAAAAGAAAGGCTACCCATTTCCCCACAGCCTTGCTGATACTGAGTTTTATGAACTTACATCATTTTGCTTTTCTTGTAGATGACATTTTGTATGTCTTTGGTGTTTTGTATTTATTTAATTCTTAATGTAATTTAACATCTTTGGTGGGTTTGTTAGCCACTGGTGTATCTTTTTCTATAAATTCCTTTAGTGTATTCTTTGCTGATTTATTTTCTGTTTAGTTTACTCTTTTCTGTTGATTTTTAAGAATTCTTTGTCTAGTAAGATGTTTATTATTTTGTCATAACAAATATACCTTTTATTTTCTTTCTGTATTTCTAATTTTTTTGGTACTTTAGCTCTAAAGGTAGTTTTCATTTAGTAGTCACTTTTATGAGTTTTTCTTTATGACTTTTGGATTTTATGTCATCTTTTAAAGGTCTTCCCATTCCAAGAATATAAATATATTCATCTGTATTTTCTTCTGGTACTGTCATGATTGATTGCTTTCTACCTTTCAGTATTTGGTTTAGTCAGGATTATTGGAGAAGGCAGTGGCACCCCACTTCAGTACTCTTGCCTGGAAAATCCCATGGATGGAGGAGCTTGGTAGGCTGCAGTCCATGGGGTCGTGAAGAGTCGGACACTGCGTGACTTCATTTTCACTTTTCACTTTCATGCTTTGGAGAAGGAAATGGCAACCCACTCCAGTGTTCTTGCCTGGAGAATCCGAGGGATGGGGGAGCCTCGTGGGCTGCCATCTGTGGGGTCGCACAGAGTCAGACACGACTGAAGCGACTTAGCAGCAGCAGCAGGATTATTATTTTGTTGTTAGGAGTAGGGTGGACATCTATGTGATAGTATATTTGTAAAAGATTTCAAACATCACATACTATTAAGATTTTGTTTTTTATCCTTTGGCATATAATTGTTAGGTTAGTGGGGGTAGCACCTACATGTATCTTATGAAAATACATTTCTTTGAATATAGTTGGTTCTATTTGTTCTTTGCACCACAATCATTACATAATTGGAAGTAGTTTGTGTTCTAAGAGACAATAGGAAAACACGTCCTGTGAAAATAGCATCTCTTTGACCTAATTGGCTATCTTCCTAATAAAACTAAAGGGGATGAAACCATAGTGATTCTTCTATAGCGCAGGAAAGAAGGTGAGTAGTAGCCGCCAAGCAGGAGAGCTGTTCTGATATGACCCACCGCCCCTCCGAACCCCGCCCAGGGATTACCAGAAGAGCCTTCCTTTTACATTGTGTGATCCTCCAGAGAAACTAGCATTTTCAGTGTGGAAAGACAGCTTTTCTCCACTGATTCATCAAGTAGAAATAGTCATGATCAAGACATTTGGGGTGATGATGAAAACTCCATTTAAAGTCAAGAGGTGTTGTGGATAACATAGCTTGACGTGTGTGTGTGTGTGTGTGTATGTGTGTGTGTGTGTATGTACTTTATATCTACTTCAGTGTCATACTGGTTGCATTTTACTTTGCCAATGTTGGTGTTTAATGTCTACGCCTCCTACAGTGTATGCTAGATTTTTAAACTGTGGAAACCGCTATTGCTTTGTCTTCCAAGGGGCTAATAGCCTAGTGATACTGAACTCTGTATTTATAGGTGATAGCAATGGCACCCCACCCCAGTACTCTTGCCTGGAAAAGCCCATGGACGGAGGACCCTGGTGGGCCGCAGTCCATGGGGTCACTAAGAGTCGGACACGACTGAGCAACTTCACTTTGACTTTTCATTTTCATGCATTGGAGAAGGAAATGGCAACCCACTCCAGTGTTCTTGCCTGGAGAATCCAAGGGACGGGGAGCCTGGTGGGCTGCCGTCTACGGGGTTGTACAGAGTCGGACACGACTGAAGTGACTTAGCAGCAGCAGCAGCAACAAAAAGGGAAATGGTTACATCTTTTAAAGGGAGAAACAAAACTATATTAGCTGGTTGATTCGACAGTCCGTGTGAGGCTGTCTGGGGTGGCACAGTGGCAAAGAATGTGCCTGCCAATGCAGGAGAAGCAGGAGATCCGGGTTAGGTCCCTGAGTCAGGAAGATCTTCTGGAGGAGGAAATGGCAACCAACTCCGGGATTCTTGCCTGGAAAAATTCTATGGACAAAGGAGCCTGATGGAATACAATCCATAGCGTCCCAAAAGAGTCGGACACAGCTGAACACACATGCGCATGAGGCTGTTTGGCAAGATGCCTGGTATTTCTGTGATGCAGTTGGGTCATCTCTGAATACCCATTCATTTAGTTGTGGTTGAGTTGGCTTCATCAGTTACCAGATGAAAGGCTTTGGGCAAGTTAGTAAGTCTCCATTTCCATGTCAAAAAAAGGAGGAAATTTTAACACCTCATGGGGTTTTAGGAAAGCTAAAGGAACAATGTGTGAAGAACTCTTGTCACAGCACTTGGCACATAGTAACTGCCACCATCACTGTGTTCTTCTCTCTCTCTGTTGTGTCCGTTCTGATGGTGGTCTTGTCTTTATTACTAGTAATATATTAACATGCGGTGAAAAACCCTCATGGCTACCACCTCCAAATGTAATTCCCAGGTGCCTTTAGAAATGAACTGTATTTAAAAGATGAGCAGTAAACACTCTGAGTTTGTTTTATTTTTGCCACCCTGAAAAAAAAAAAGTTTGATTTTATACAAATTCAGAAAGCCTGTCTGCACATCATTTTTGAAGCAGAAAAATAATGTTGATATTTAGTAGTATGGATATTTAGCCGTGACTGTGATGCAGTGAAGTTAACAGTTTTGATAACGATGTTTGGCTTTTTTGTTTTGTTTAATGCCTGCAAAATTATCCTGCCTACGGCTCCCAGAGGCCCTTCCCATACAGCATGTTCTGTAATCGTATCACTGATCTAATAAACATCTATCTCTTACTGTAATAAACTCTCTTTGTGAACAGCCTCATTAATGTGCTGAAATAATGGACCCCAGGGTACTTCCAGCAATTTCCCTGTAGCTCCAAAGTGAGCTGGCCTGACGGCACTGTTGGTGGGAAGCATACCACTTCAGCTCCGATGAGTGAGTCTCCTGCAGTGTCACAGGTCACAGGCGTGCAAGGGGCAGAGCCTCCCAGCAAAGCTGCTTTAGGGGCAACAGAATCCTACAGCGTGATACTTCAGACCAACGGTCTCATTTTAATTCTGGATCAGTCTCTTTGAATAAATGAACCATTAGTTTGTGAAGCTGAGACTTTGCCGTGTGGAATTTATGCACATTGTCTGGATAATAAAGCCATAACTATGATTAACCAGTTTTATGCAGAGAATGTTCTTCTTCCAGTTGTAAAAATTGCCTGGTTTGGTAAGGTTTTACTGTTAGGAAGTGGTTTTTTAAATTTTATTAGCTTGGTAATTTTACTATAAAATATCCGTTCATTTATTGAAAATAAAATCCATTTTTGGAGATGAATGTATTATCGCCTATGTGTTTTCCTTTGGAGTATATTCTCTACCTCAAACCTCTACTATTTCAATACGAGCTTTGCAGAAAGGGATTATTTTAGCATAAAGAGGACTCCAGGTATTTTTCAATATCCTGGATTCAGCAAACAGTCATTTTTGCAGAATTCTAAACTATAATTCTATAATACATTTTTTAAAATTCAGGTCTCTTTCGGCATTATTTGATGGTCATAATAAATTATGACTGTCTGTTGCAGAAACTATTATATGCTACCTTAGTCCTTCTTACCTTCTCCAGCCATTGTCATTTGTTATAATGAGTCTTGTATTTGCCTTTTGTGAGTTAGTGAGGGTCATTACAGAGGGTACCCAGGAAATTGCCCCTCTTTAAAATTTTAGGGATATTTATCTTTCTCTTTCTGACTTCACTTTATATAAACAGTGTCTAGGTTCATCCATGTCTGTACAAATGACCAGTTCGTTCATTTTTATGGCTGAGTAATGTGTACCACATCTTCTTTATCCATTCCTTGGTTGATGGACATTTAGGTTGCTTCCATGTCTTGACTATTATAAACAGCGCTACTATGAACACTGAGGTGCTTGTATGTTTTTTGAAGTATGGTTTCTCTCAGTATATGATCAGGATTAATGCATATATGTGAAATCTAGAAAAATGCATAGATGATATTATTTGTAAAGCAGATATAGAGACACAGATGTAGAGAGCAGGTACGTGGATACTGAGAGGGAACGGGGCGGTGGATTGGCAGACTGGAGTTGACACATATGCACTATTGATACTATGTATAAAATAAAATCCTGAGAATATACTGTATTGCACAGGGAGCTCTGCAACAAGTGCCTTGTGTGTGTCCTAACACATCACTCTACTAATGCCCCAAATTAGATGTAATTATTTCATATTGTTAGGTTAATTATGTTCCTCTTATGGCTTGCAGTTGTAATTATCTTTTATTTCTTGTCTGGCTATTCATTGTGAAAACTAATAAACATCTTTTACTATTGTGATTATGTAACTGTTATTCATTTTAATACCATTGCATCATGATCGGTCAACCAGAATATAATAGAATTCTGTAACATGAAACTACAATTTAATAGAACCTGTAATCACTTTTTAAAATTCAAATGCATATTAGAATTATCTTGTAACATTTCTGAAAAATATAAAATGCCCAGGTATTGTTTTTTGTTTCCTCCAAATCTCCAGATGTGATTTAGTTTATGTTTTCCAACTTCTCTCTGTTTTCAGTTTTTCTTTCTCAAGCCTTTATCAAGTGTAGTAAGCAGAAAAGCTTTTGTGTACATATATATAAATAATATGTATAATATACTTATTTTAGAAAACTTAGAATTTTTGCTCAGCTAAAAAATTTATGACATTTTGGTTCCACTTGTTTAACTAAGTATGACTAGAATGCTAGATTTCTAATTTGTATTCACTCAAAATTTTGATATAATTCCGTTTATTCTGGCCTCTAGTGTTACTACTAAAGTCTAGAAGGCTTATTATTTTAGGGATTAAAAAAAAATTTCAACAAAGCTTGAAACTTCTAATCTAATTCTGAAAATACAAGAAATATGTTGTAAAACAACAACAACAACAAAATTAACATGTGATACAGTACTAACTGAAGTACAGATTTTTCTTCAAATTTAACAAAATTTTATGCTAGTGTCCATTATTTGTTTTCATACCTTATTTAAGATTCCACATTGTATTTGGTTACATTGAGCAACTTTCAGTTCAGTTCAGTCGCTCAGTCGTGTCCGACTCTTTGTGACCCCATGAATCGCAGCACACCAGGCCTCCCGGTCCATCACCAACTCCTGGAGTTCATTCAAACTCATGTCCATCGAGTCGGTGATGCCATCCAGCCATCTCATCCTCTGCCATCCCCTTCTCCTCCTGCCCCCAATCCCTCCCAGCATCAGAGTCTTTTCCAATGAGTCAACTCTTCACATGAGGTGGCCAAAGTACTGGAGTTTCAGCTTTAGCATCATTCCTTCCAAAGAACACCCAGGGCTGATCAGAATGGACTGGTTGGATCTCCTTGCAGTCCAGGGGGACTCTCAAGAGTCTTCTCCAACACCACAGTTCCAAAGCATCAATTCTTCAGCACTCAGCCTTCTTGACAGTCCAACTCTCGCATCCATACATGACCACTGGAAAAACCATAGCCTTGAGCAACTTTCAGTTCAGTTCAGTTCAGTCGCTCAGTCGTGTCTGACTCTTTGCGACCCCATGAATCGCAGCACACCAGGCCTCCCTGTCTATCACCAACTCCCGGAGTTCACCCAGACTCACGTCCATCGAGTTAGTGATGCCATCCAACCATCTCATCCTCTGTCATCCCCTTCTCCTCCTGCCCCCAATCCCTCCCAGCATCAGAGTCTTTTCCAGTGAGTCAACTCTTCGCATGAGGTGGCCAAAGTACCAGAGTTTCAGCTTTAGCATCATTCCTTCCAAAGAAATCCCAGGGCTGATCTCCTTCAGAATGGACTGGTTGGATCTCCTTGCAGTCCAAGGGACTCTCAAGAGTCTTCTCCAACACCACAGTTCAAAAGCATCAGTTCTTTGGTGCTCAGCCTTCTTCAGCATTCAACAAATTCTGATAAATTCTCTTTTCATTTTTATTCTGTTACACATTATTTTCTACTTTTCCTTGTTATGGTTTCTTAGATACTCCCATCATTTAAAAGTAGACATTTGATTTCCAAATACATGGGGTTAAGTATCTTTGATATTAATTGCTCATTTCAAAGCTTTCTTCTCTGTAGTTACCCTCTGTGTTTTTTCGGTTTTCTAACTTTATTGAGGCTTTTAATGGCTAAGTCAAGGATCTCTCTTGGTAAACGTCACGTTGCACTTGAAAATATGTGGGTTATTTTCAAATATTGTTTGATATTGATTTCTACATAATTCCACTGTGATAAGAGAGCAGACTGTATAATTTCAATACCTTTAGACTGTGAAATTTTTGCACCTTGTTTTATGTCCCTGGTTGTATTCCAGTGTCTCCTGGTTTATAATCTATGAGAGTTTGAATAAAATTTGTATCCTCCTGGGTGTGTAAACATTGCATGCTGTGCTGTGCTTAGTTGCTCAGCTGTGTCTGACTCTTTGCAACCCCATGGACTGTAACCTGCCAGGCTCCTCTGTCTGTAGGGATTCTCCAGGCAAGAATACTGGAGTGGGTTGCCATGCCCGCCTTCAGGGGATCTTCCCAACCCAGGGATCAAACCCAGGTCTCCAGCATTGCATGGGGATTCTTTACCATCTGAGCCACCTAAGCCATCTGAGCCACAGGCAAGCCTGTGAAAATTGTATGTCTTAATAATGTTGAATTGGTTCATTGCTCTTTAGGTCTACTGTGTCCTTCTACTTTTCTGTCCATTCTATTAAGTTTTGAGAGTTCGATACTGAAACTTCAAATAAAAATCTGAATTTATCTACTTAAAAAATAATTGTAATATATAGTGGAACTATGTGTAACTTTGTTCTATGTTTACCAAGTCTCCCACAAATGTGTTATAATAATCTTTCAATAATTTAAAAAATCAAAAAGAAATATAATTTAGAAAAACAAAAATTCAGTCAAGGGTCAAGGATTGTAAAAATGCTCTAGGAGACACTCAAAGAACAAAAGTTCAAAAGGAAAAACACCAATACAGTATAATAACGCATATATATGGAATTTAGAAAGATGGTAACAATAACCCTATGTACGAGACAGCAAAAGAGACACTGATGTATAGAACAGTCTTATGGACTCTATGGGAGAGGGAGAGGGTGGGAAGATTTGGGAGAATGGCATTGAAACATGTAAAATATCATGTATGAAACGAGATGCCAGTCCAGGTTCGATGCACGATACTGGATGCTTGGGGCTAGTGCACTGGGACGACCCAGAGGGATGGTATGGGGAGGGAGGAGGGTGGAGGGTTCAGGATGGGGAACACATGTATACCTGTGGTGGATTCATTCTGATATTTGGCAAAACTAATACAATTATGTAAAGTTTAAAAATAAAATAAAATTTAAAAAAAAATTAAAAATAAAAGAAAACCATAATTATAGAATATAAAAATCCAATAAAAAGACAAAATAGCATATTGAGCAAAGCTAAATGGATAATGAAGACGACAAAGTCAAGGAAACTTTTTTTTACAAAGGTCAAAGAGAAAAGGCAGATTGCCAATCAACATTCCAGTCATTCTGACAGGGGATCATTCAGGAGTATTAATAGAAACCAGAAGATGATGGAGTGCTTTATAAAAGGTCTGAGAAATAATGATGAACTTTGAAGTATCTGTTAAACTAAATAATCATATTCACACACACACACACACACGACATTGTTACCAATAGACCTGCAACTTAAAAAACAGTTACTGATAAAGTCAGTATACTGGATAAATCAGGATTTGGAGGAGAGTTAAGGGTATGCAGAGGAGCTTAAAACTGCATTTGTTGGATCATCAGTAATTATCTTGCAATACTCCATAGATCTTTATGTTTGACAGACTTCATCGCAATTTAAAAAGTGATTATAGTATGAGAAAATAGATAATAAAAACACCACAGTGTTATTAATGACAATTTAAGAATACTGTCTAAGAATTTAAAGGAAGAACAAAAGGAAAAGAAAAGTAGATCAGGGGACTTCCCTGGTGGTCCCGTGACTAAGACTCGGCACTCCCAATGCAGGGTGCCCTGGTTCCATCCCTGCTTAGGGAACTAGACCCCCATGCTGCAGCTGAGGAGTCTGCATGCTGCAACTAGAGTGAAAGTGTTAGTCGCTCAGCTGTGTCCAACTCTTTGTGAGTCCACGGACCCCTGCTAGGCTTCTCTGTCCGTGGCATTTCCCAGGCAAGCATACTGGAGTAGGTTGTCATTTCCTTATCCAGGGGATCGTCCCAACCCAGGGATCGAACCTGGGTCTCTTGCACTGAAGGCAGATTCTTTACCATCTGAGCCACCAGGGAAGCCCACAACTAAAATATCCCGAAACTAAAAAGATCCCACATGCCACAACTCAGGCCCAGCACAGCCAAAGTAATTAATTATTTTTTTGATAAAGAAGGGAAGACTAGAGCATTTACAAGGAAAGCGAGCTTGCACATCTTAAGTGGGGAAAGTGTTTCAGTGGTTGGAGAGTATTAAGAGCCATAAAGGGAAGACAAAACAAGAATGAAGAGAACGTTCCAACTGATATATATGTATATAATATAAAAACTTAGAATTAACTTATTGATTTCTGCCAAAACAAACAAACAGAAAACCCTATTGGGACTTCGACTGGGATTACGTTTAGTCTTAATTTGGAGAGAATGGAATTTTAACAAAATTGCCTTCCCACTCATGAATGTGGTGTATCCCTTCACTTATTTGGGTCCTCTTTAATTTATCTCAACAATATTTTGTATTTTTAAGTGTATAGGTCTTTCATCTTTTTCACACTTATCCCTGAATATTTCACTTTTTTGGATGTTATGGTACATAATATTATTTGTTTTTTTGTGAGTACCTATTATATTTATCAGACACGACTGAGCGACTGATCTGATCTGATTATATTTATTGATGGACATTTAGGTGGTTTATAGTTTTTTCAGTTACAGCAATTCAGTGAATAACTTTGTACATGCAAATATACTCACATCTGATTATTTCCCTTAAATTGTTTTAAATTTTTTATTGTAGTTGCTATGCAGTATTATATTGATCTCATAGTATAGGTATACAGTATAGTGATTCATAATTTTTAAAGGTTGTACTCCATTTATATTTATTATAAAATATTGGTTATATTCCCCACATTGTACAATATATCCTTGTAACTTATTTCATACAGAATACTTTGTACCTCTGAATTTCCCACTCATACATTGGCTCTCATCCCTACCCTTTCGCCACTGGTAAACACTAGTTTTTTCACTAGTTTTTCTCCATGTTTGTGAGTCTACTTCTTTTTTGTTGTATTGACTAGTCTGTTGTATTTTTAAGATTCCACATAAAAGTGATGTCATACTATGTTTCCTTTCTCTGACTTATTTCACTGAGCATAATGCCCTCCAAGTCCATCCAGGTTGCTGCAAATGGCAAATGTCATTCTTTGTGTGGCCAAGTAGTATTCCATTGGCATATGTATGTGTATATATCTGTGTGTGTGTGTCTATCTATATAGTGCATCTTCTTTATCCATTCATCTGTTGATGGACACGTAGGTTTCTTTTGTATCTTGGCAATAGCAAATATTGCTGCTATGAGCTTTGGGTTGCATTTATCTTTTCCATTTCATGTTTTTGCTTGTAACCTTTAAACTCATTTTTGGACTCTAGTGGGTTGTTTGTGAATTCCGCTGAATTTTCTACATCAAGAATCATGTCTTCTGCAAATAAGCAGTTAAGTCTTCTTTTCCAATCTGAGTTTCTTATATTTGTTTGTTTGTTTGTTTACTCATTTTGGCCCGGCTGCACTGGCCAGAACCTTCCCTGTTGATTGGAAGTGGTGAGAGCCGATGTTCCTCTCTGTCTTCCTGATCAGAGTGAGGCATTCAGTCTCTGACATGTTTTTATCACCTTCTACTCCTTGTTTGCCGAGTTTTTGTTAGAAACAGGTGTTGCATATTGAATACTTTTTCTATTGAGATGATTGTGGTTTTTATTTTTAAATTATTAATATGATATTATGGATTGACTGTATCCCTTAACAAAGATGTATTAAAACCCTCACCCCCCAGTACCTCAGAATATGACCTTAGTTGGAAGTAGGATCATGTACATAATTGGTTAAGATGAGGTCATCCTGGAATGGTGAGGGCTCCCTGACCCACTATTACTGGTGTCCTTGTAAGAAGACGGCCGTAAGAAGCCAGAGACACAAGGGAGAATACCGTGTGACGACGGAAGCAGAGACTGGATCTCCGCTGCCACAGGCGAGGCACATCTGGGGCTCTCAGAGGCTGGGGGAGGCAGGAAGGATTCAGAAGGGAAGCCTCCAGGCATGTCCCCTCCTTGATATGAGACTTCTAGTCTCCAGAACTACAAGAAGATCAGTTTTTGTTTTTTTAGCCTTCTCAGTTTGTGGTCCTTCATTATGATGGCAACCCTTGGAAATCAGTACATATGATATGTTACGTTGACTGATTTTTTTGAACGTTAAACTGACCTGTATTCCAGGGATACACCCCATTTTGTCAAGAGATATTATTTTATCATTATCTTTGTCATATTTTGTTGGCTTGGAGTTGCTATAATTTTATTTAGAATTTGTGCATCTGTCTTCATGAGGGATGTTGTTTTGTAGTTTACTTTTTTATATGATTTTTGTCTTGTTTTGGTATCGGGGTAATGTTGATCTTAGCAGTTGAATTGGGAAGTAAGTATTCCCTGCTCTTTGATATTCTTGAAGACTGTGCAGAGTTGTTACTGGTTTTTTGAAAAAGGTGTATCAAGAAATAACTCATAACTTAACCCCTCTAAAGTGTACAATTCACTGCTGGGTAGTGTATTTCAGAGTTGTGCATCATCACTGTTATCTGATCATAGAACACCTTTGTCATCCCAGCAAGGAATTTCATACTCATGAAAAGTCACTCCCCATACTCTCCCCTCCAAACCCTTGTCACTCACTGATATGCTTTCTGTTCTTGTATTCTGTTCTGGTTATTTCTTATACATGGAACTATATAATATGTGGCCTTTCTCTGAGTATGGTGTTTTTTGAGGTCCACTCATGTTTCTAGCTTGCAGTATAAGTACTTCTTTCTTTGTTGTGGTGAATAGTCTTCCACTGTATAGATATACAGTATTTGTCTATCCATTTATTGATGGACATTTGGGTTGTTTCCCTTTTTGGCAATTTTGAATTAAGGCTGCTTTTAGCAATTGTGTACAAGCTTTTGTGTAAATATATGCTTTCTTTCTCTTGAGTGTGTGTCTAGGAGTGGAAGTGCTCAGTCCTAAGGCCAGCCTATGTTTAACCTTTTGAGAAAATACAGTGCTTTCCAAAGCTGCCATTAGCACCAGCAGTGTATGAAGGTTCTAGTTTCCCCACACCCTCGCCGACACTTGTCATTATCTGTATTTTTAATTATAGCCATCATAGTGGGTGTGAAGTGGTATCTCAAGGTGGTTTTGATTTGCTTTTCCCTGATGGCTAATGATGTTGAATATCTTTTCCTGTGCTTATTGCCCATTTGTATACCTTTTGGGGAAAAACTGTCTTTTTTTCTTTGCCCTTTAAAAAATTAAGTTATTTGTCTTTTTATTACTGAGTTGTAAGATATTTTATATTTTGTGTGTATCAGTTCAGTTCAGTCACTCAGTCATGTCCGACTGTTTGTGATCCCATGAATCGCAGCATGCCAGGCCTCCCTGTCCATCACCAACTCCTGGAGTTCACTCAGACTCACGTCCATCGAGTCAGTGATGCCATCCAGCCATCTCATCCTCTGTCGTCCCCTTCTCCTCTTGCCCCCAATCCCTCCCAGCATCAGAGTCTTTTCCAATGAGTCAACTCTTCTCATGAGGTGGCCAAAGTACTGGAGTTTCAGCTTTAGCATCATTCCTTCCAAAGAAATCCCAGGGCTGATCTCCTTTAGAATGGACTGGTTGGATCTCCTTGCAGTCCAAGGGACTCTCAAGAGTCTTCTCCAACACCACAGTTCAAAAGCATCAATTCTTCGGCGCTCAGCTTTCTTCACAGTCCAATTCTCACATCCATACATGACCACAGGAAAAACCATAGCCTTGACTAGACAAACCTTTGTTGGCAAAGTAATGTCTCTGCTTTTGAATATGCTGTCTAGGTTGGTCATAACTTTCCTTCCAAGGAGTAAGCGTCTTTTAATTTCATACACGTCCCGTATTATGTGTTAGATTTACAGTAATTTTCCCTTGTTCTGTGGGTGATCTTTTCACTTTCCTCATATATGGAGATGAAGTCATTTATCAGTTTTGTTGTTCTTGTGCTTCTGGTGTCATATACAAGAAACATTGCCTAACCCAAAGTCACAAAGGTGTAATTACTCTTTGCAACCCCATGGACTGCAGCCCGCCAGGATTCCCTGTCCATCACCAACTCCCATAGCTTGCTCAAATTCATGTCCATCAAGTTGGTGATGCCATATGTTTGTAAGTTTAGCTCTTATATTTAGATATTTGATACATTTGGAGTCAGTTTTTGGATGAGGTGTGAGGTATGGGTCTAACTGCATTCTTCTGTGTGTGGAGACCTACTTGTCTCAACACAGTTTGTTTAAAAAGGCCATTTTCCCCCCATTTAATTGTCTTGGTATGTTTGTCAAAAATCAGTTTACCATAAATGTAAGTGTAGAATTTGGGACTCTAAATTCTATTCCACTAATCTTTTGTATATCCTTATGCCAGTACTACATTGACTGGATTATGGTAGCTTTGCAGCAGAATTTGAAATTGGGAAATGTGAGCCTTCCAAATTTATTCTTCTTTTTTAAGATCATTTTGGCTATTAGTCTCTTGCATTTCTAATGAATTTTAAGATCAGCTTATCAAATTTCTGCAAAAATAATCCAGCTGCAGCTCTGAATGCTTTTTATCGGCAGATCAGTGTGGGGCATATTGACATAATATGCCCCTAATAACATAATATGCAACCTAATAATATTAACTCTTCTGACCCTTGGACATGACATGTTTTGCTGTTTATCTACCTCCTTTAACGTTTCCTAGAATGTTTCAGCTTTCAAGTCATGTACTTCTTTTAACTTCGGTTTTAAATATTCTTTTTGATGCTATTGTAATGCAGTTGTTTTCTCTGTTGCCTTTTTACATTCTTCATTGCTAGTGTGCAGGCATACCATTGATTTTTGAATATTGATCTCGTATTCTGCCCCTTTGCTGAATTTGTTTATTTTTCATAGTTCTTTAGTGGATTCACTAGTATTTTCTGTGTGTAAGAGTATGTCATCTGCAAACAGAGTTTTCCTTTCTAGGTGATTTCTACTTCTTTCCTTGCTTAATTGCCATAACCAAAACTTCCAATAAAATGATGAATATAAATGGCAAGAATGTACATCTGTCTTGTTCTTAATCTTAAACCATGTAAGTATGGTGTCAGCTGTAAATTTTGCCCCAGATACCCTTTATCAATTTGAGAAAGTTCTCTTCTATTTTATAATTTGTTGAGTGTTTTTTTAATACTAAAAGGGTTTTTAATTTTGTCAAATGCTTATTCTGTGACCATTGAAAGGCTCATATAATTTTGTCCTTTATTCTATTTGTGTTGCACATAACATCGATTGATTTTTAGATGCTAAACTAGCCTTTCATTCCTATGATAAATTCCACTTGGTCATGATGTGTAATCCTTTAATATGTTGCTGAATTTGGTTTGTGAACACTTTGTTGAAGTTCTTGCATCTATATTCATAAGGGCTATTGGTCAGAAATTGTCTTTTCTTGGAATGTGTTTGTCTGAATTTGGCATCAGGGTAATACTGGCCACTAGACCATTCCAGTATGACCTAAATCAAATCCCTTACTATTATACAGTGGAAGTGACAAATAAATTCAGGGGATTAGATCTGATAGACAGAGTGCCTGAAGAACTATGGACAGAGGTTCGTGACATTGTACAAGAGGCAGTGGTCAAGATCATCCCCCAAAGAAAGAAATGCAAAAAGGCAAAATGGTTGCCTGAGGAGGCCTTACAGATAGTTGAGAAAAGAAAAGAAATGAAAGGCAAAGGAGAAAAGGAAAGATATAACCATTTGAATACAGAGTTCCAAAGAATAGCAAGGAGAGATAAGAAAGCCTTCCTCAGTTACCGGTGCAACATTTCATACAAAGATGAGCACAATAAAGGACAGAAATGGTATGGACCTAAAAGAAGATACTAAAAAGAGGTGGCAAGAATAATGATGGTGGTGTGATCACCCACCTAGAGCCAGACATCCTGGAGTGCAAAATCAAGTGGGCCTTAGGAAGCATCACACAAACAAAGCTAGTAGAGGTGATGGAATTACAGTTGAGCTATTTCAAATCCTAAAAGATGATGCTATGAAAATGCTGCACTCAATATGCCAGCAAATTTGGAAAACTCAGCAGTGGCCACAGGACTGGAAAGGGTCAGTTTTCATTCCAATCCAAAAGAAAGAAATGCCGAAAAATGTTCAAACTACCACACAATTGCACTCATCTCACACACTAGTAAAGTACTACTCAAAATTCTCCAAGCCAGGCTTCAACAGTATGTGAACCGTGAACTTCCATATGTTCAAGCTGGATTTAGAAAAGGCAGAGGAACCAGAAATCAAATTGCCAACATCCACTGGATAATCAAAAAAGAAGAGAGTTCCAGAAAAACATCTACTTCTGCTTTATTAACTATGCCAAAGCCTTTGATTGTGTGGATCAAAACAAACTGTGGAAAATTCATAAAGAGATAGGAATACCAGACTACCATACCTATCTCCTGAGAACTCTATATGCAGGTCAAGAAGCAACAGTTAGATCTGGACATGGAACAACAGACTGGTTCCAAATCAAGAAAGGAGTACATCAAGCCTTATATTGTCACCCTGCTTATTTAACTTATATGCAGGGTACATCATGTGAAACGCCGGGCTCAATGAAGCACAAGCTGGAAACAAAATTACCTAGAGAAATATCAGTAGTAACCTCAGATATGCATATGACACCACCATTATGGCTGAAAGAAAATAAGAACTAAAGAGCCTCTTGATGAAAGTGAAAGAGGAGAGTGAAAAAGTTGACTTAAAACTAAACATTCAAAAGACTAAGATCATGGCATCCAGTTCCATCACTTCATGGAAAATACATGGGGAAACAATGGGAACAGTGAGAGACTTTATTTTGGGTGACTCCAAAATCACTGCAGATGGTGACTGCAGCCATGAAATTAAAAGACACTTGCTTCCTTGGAAGAAAAGCTATGCCAACATAGATAGCATATTAAAAAAGCAGAGACATTTCTTTGCCGACAAAGGTCTATCTACTCAAAGCTATGATTTTTCCAGTGGTCATGTATGGATGTGAGAGTTGGGCTACAAAGAAAGCTGAAGAAATGTTGCTTTTGAAGTGTGGTGTTGGAGAAGACTCTTGAGAGTCCCTTGGACTGCAAGGAGATCCAACCAGTCCATCCTAAGGGAAGTCAGTCCTGAATATTCCATTGGAAGGACTGATGTTGAAGCTGAAACTCCAATACTTTGGCCACCTGATGTGAAGAAATGACTCCTTGGAAAAGACCCTGCTGCTGGGAAGGATTGAATGTGGGAGGAGAAAGGGATGACAGAGGATGAGATGGTTGGATGGTGTCACTGACTCGATGGATATGAGCCTGAGAAAGCTCCAGGAGTTGGTGAAGGACCCAGAAGCCTACCATGCTGCAGTCCATGGGGTTGCAAAGAGTAGGCCACGACTGAGCAACTGAACTGAAATACTGGCCACACAGAATGAGTTTGGAACTGTCCATTTTCTTTAGCTTTCTGAAAAAATGTGTATAGACTTGGTATTACATCTTCCTTGAATCTTTGGTAGAATTTGCCATCAATGCCATCTAAGCCTATAGTTGTCTTGGTAGAAAGGTTTTTAAGCAGAAATTCATTTTCTCTAATAGATAAAATACCTTCCAGGCTACCAGTTTCTTCAGTGTGAGCTTTCCCTTGCTCTCTTCTCTCTAGTACTTTGGCCTATGAACTCTAGCTTTGGTTTTCTGAGACTTTTCACTGTGTCTCCTCAGCTTAAAAAGTCTGCTTGTCCCACCTCAGTTGCTGTCTCTCTTAGGCCTCGAGACCTCATAAGCCTCTAACCTGGGAGAGGAGTGGAGCTCACCTCTGTTATTTGGCATCACTTTCCTACGTTGCCTCATGTCTGGTATCTTAAAAACCATTGTTTCATGTATTTTTCTACCAGTTTGTTTCTTCAGATAATTGGGTATATCCTTATTCTGTTATTCCAGGGAGATTTTATACCATCACCATCTTTTCTGTAGTGGTGGGGCAGGGCTCACACATATACAACACAAATGTCAAAACGTCAATTTTACAAGAATCCAACAAATAAGCCATCTTTGGAGTTACTACTTAGGATAAGCATCCTCCCATCATTTCAACAGTGAAGCTAAACTAACTCATAAATGAAGAGATGTTACAGTAGATTGAAGTAGAAGCGTAAATACCGGTCTCACTGGCTACCCAAAAGCTATGAAAATAGAGAAAGCCTCAAATATCTTATAATCATGGGAGAGCGGAAGAAGAAGCTGTTAATGGAAAAGAAATCTCATGCAGTTACTCAATGATAGAAAGCAGATGGAACTGAATCAAAATCTAGTGAAGAAACCTATTACCCAGAACATACAGAGGAGAAAACTCACCAGAAGGTGGGAACAGATGCTGTTGATCTGTAAACTTCAAGTGGAAAACTGCTGGAGGCCCTAGACTCCTACCAGGCTATTGGAAGACGAGCTTTTAGAACTGGCAGGCCAGTCAAGCCCCTTGCTTCAGTCACTGTGCTCAGCTTTCTTCCAGCTTAATATCTCAGGGTCTGCACTGTGAAGAGGATGAGCCAGCTATCTGATGTGATTTCTAAGATGGGGTCATTACTTACAAAAGAAGCATTTCAGAGTTTGAAGAAATCACAGAGAAGATTTGAAGAAGTCACAGGGAAAGCAGCATGAAGAAACAGATATACACAAATGCAAAGGAAGTTGGAGCCATCTGCCTGTACTAATCTGCCCACTCTTTCATTCATAAAATAGGATGCCAGGGACCACCAGACATTTGGGGAAGCCTGATAGCCTGAAGCAGAGAAACCAAGGTGAACAAACAGCTGAGCCCGAAAGAGACAAAGTTGATAGGCAGTGTAACAGGTTGAATTGTGTCCCCCCCAAAAAATGAGATGCCGAAGTCCTAACTCCCAGCACCTCAGAATATTAAACCTTATCTGAAAACACTTGACATTCCAGATGAGGCCAGACTCGAGTAAGAGTGCATCGTTACTCCAGTATGACTAGCGTTTTCATTAGAAGACAACCATGTGAAGACAAGAGACTCGGGAGAATCCCATGGGATGACGCGGGCAGAGATAGGAGTTATGCAGCCACAAGCTAAGCAATGCCTGGGTTTCCAGAAAATCATCAGATGCCAGAAAGAAGCAAGGGAATATTCTTCTTTGGGTTTCAGAGGCAGCAAGGTCCTGCTCTTTGATTTTTAAGCTTCTGGCTTCCAGAGCTGTGAGGTAATACATTTCTGTTGTTTATGCCACCCAGTTGGTGGTACTTTTTATGTCAGCCCTAAGGAACGAACACTGAGAGTAAAAGAGAATTTAATAATTCTTATCAAAAACAAAATGTTCAGATAACCCACAGGAAGGTTTAAAAAAAAAAGGGATCAGAAAAGTAAATGGGGAATAAATAGAAGACAAGCAATAAAATTGCATGTTAGACTTAAACCCTAGCATTTTTCTGTTATCTTAAAAATTAAATGATCTAAAGGCACCAATTAAAAGATAGAGATGACTAGAGGGGATAACAAAACACGATCCAACAGTATGTTGTCTACAAAAATCTCACTTCAAATATAATGATACAGGCAGGTTGAAAGTAAAAGGTTGCAAAGTATATATGGTAAAAATATTAATTTTTAAAAAGCAGGAGTGGCTGTCTTAATGTGCAGGTTAATTTCCTGGTTGTGATCTTGTACTATAGTTATGCAAGATGTTTCCATTGGGGGAGGTCAGATGAAGTGTGTATGGTCTCTCTCTGTATTATTTCTTTTTTTTTTTTTTTTATAGTCAGGAGGATGGCACGCACGTCCGAGAGCAAGCCCATGTTGCACTCCAGGGTCTCTCATTCCAGACGAGGAACCAAGGCCCTCCCCCAGCAGGAGAGATTCTTGACAGACCACAGCAGAAATCAACCTAATTTTACACTCTAGGGAGAGCAGGAGAAAAGAACCACAGGCTGGCTGCGGGGGTCAAGGGGAGGGAGAGAAAGGTCAGCGAGGCCCAGAGACCTCCTCCTAAGTAGTGACCCAGCGAATCCCCCAGAGAGGAGAGCGGGAGAGCAAGGGTATCTTTGTGTCCCCTTTTGTGGCACAAAAAGGCAGGAGTCCTTTATGCTTTGCCTCCAAAGGGTCTGGAAAACAACCAGGGTCTGGGGCTTAGGGTTCCCAGCATCTTTGGATCCTTCTGAAGCCTGTTATGACAGGATGAGTCGGGGACCACCAGGCCCAAGGGAATGCTCCTAAAGGCTGGAACGAGGTGTGAGAGAGCAGGGAGGTGGGTCAGGAGACCCTCAGGAGTGGGGTCTGGGGGTCACCACGTGTATTATTTCTTATAATGGCATATGAACCTGCCAGTGTCTCAAAATAAGATTCATTCACACGCAAAAGAATGAAGTCGGTTCTCTACTTATATGCAAAGATGAAAACGGAAAGACTTAAATGTAAAAGCTAAACTATAAAGTTCTTAGAAGGAAAAATGTAAGCGCTAACACAATAAAAATTCTTAGAAGTGTAAATCTCAGGACCTTGAAATAGGCAATGGTTTCTTAGGTTTGACACCAAAATCACAAGCAATAAAATGAATAGGTATTGGACTTTATCAAAATAAAAAATATTTTGTGCTTCAAAGGACACTGTCAAGAAAGTGAAAAGACAATCCACAGAATGGGAAAACAGTTTTGAAATGTGTATCTGCTGAGGGAATTATATCTAAAATATATAAAGGGAATTGTATTTAAAATATATAAAGAATACTTAAACTTAATTGTGATAAGACAAATGACCTAGTTTTAAAAATGAGAAAAGATCTGAGTAAACATTTCTCCAAAGAAGATTCGCAAATGACCAAAATGCACATGAAAAGATGCTCAGCATCACTAACCATCAGGGAAGTACAGATGAAAGACCGCATGGGTGGCCGCTCCACACACACTAGGGTGTCTGTGATTGAGAAGATAGGTAATGACGAGTGTTGGTGAGGATGTGGGCAACCTGAAACTCGCATGCTTGGCTGGTGCTAATGGCGGCTTTGAAAAACAGTCTGGCGATTCCTCAGAAAGTGAAACATAGAGTTACTTATTGTGTGACTCAGCAATTTCACTTCCAAGTATATACCTGAGAAACAAAACATGTGTGCACAAAAATGTATACACACATGTTCACAGCAGTACTACTCATACTGGTCAAAAGTGAAAACAACTCAAACGTCCATCAGCTGATGAATGGATAAACAAAATGTGGCAGATCCATTGCATGATAAAAAGAAATGAAATGCTGATACGTGCTACAGCATGGATGAATCCTGAAAACATGCTAAGAGAAAGAAGCCAGTCACAAAGGATCGTATTTTGTATGATTTCAAGTATCTGAAATGTCTTGAACAGGCAAATCCAAAGAAAGCAGGTTAGCACTGACTGGGTAGGGAGGAGGAGATGATACAGGGTTTCTTTTTCAGTTAAAATGAAAACATTCTAAAATTGGTTCTGGTGGTGTTTGCACAACTCTGAATATACTAAAAAATCATTGAATGATGTATACACATGAAATCACTAAGTTGTATGACCTAGGAATTGTATCTCAACAAAGGTATTAGAAATAAAACTTTAAAAATTAAAAGATCAAAATGCTATGGTATGATTATTATTTCATAATATACCTTGTAATATAGAAACAATACTTTCTCTCCCACCTGTTTAGTCAATAATGATTTGGAAACAGTTCAAACCATTTCTTAATATCTTCTAGGAAGTGGATTTTCCTAAACAAGCTATGTCAACAAGAATGTAAGAGTTGTGCCTCGGAAAAATCAGTGTTTCCACACCCATAGACACACACGCTCCTGTATGAACATATGCATGTGTAAATATGCATGTAATATATAATTGGTCCTTTGCTTGTCACAGGCCATTCATCACTATGGATTAAAGAAAAGACTGTAGAATTTCCTTCTGATTTTGTGCTGTTAGTCTTGTTTGAGTTACTCTTTACATTTTGAAAAAGATCCATTCACAAGAATATTCAATTAATTAAAGTTTGTACTCAGACTGACATTCTATCTTTTAATCTGTAGTTCTTGAGGAATACCAACATCATTGTCAGTGAAGCTGATGAAGTCCTATTTGTTAATTTTCAGCTTCCTAACGAGGATCCTGAAATTTTTGAAGTTTCATCCAAGTGTCTGTCTATACTGGTTCAGTTGTATGGAGGGGAAAACCCAGAGAGCCTGTCTCCTGAAAATGCAGAGACTTTCGCTGATTTACTGACATCCAAAGAGGACCCGAAGGACCAGAAGCTTCTGTTGAGGATTCTCAGAAGAATGGTGAGTCCACACAGAAACTGGGCAGGTAGCCTTAGTGGTAGCCAGAAGACGGGGAGTAGTCAGGTTTTTTGACCTCCTTTTAAGAACTCATGATTACCTTTCCCTGTAGTCACCTACTGTTAACATTTATCGTATTCCACATATCTATTTGTATGTACACAGAATTTTTGCTGAACTATGAGAGAGTTAGACATATTATTTGTGCTTATCCCTTAATATGTGAGTGTGTATTTCCTAATGAAATGAATGTTCTCTTAACTATGGGTTATCAAAGTCAGGAAATTTAACATTGATACAAATCTTTTACTAATCTGCCATCCATATTCCAACTTTGTCAACTGTCCCCGTAATGTCCTGTATAGCTTGTTTTCCAGTATAGATTCCAGTCTAGCATCATGCATTGTAGTAGACAGATGTGCTTAATTCGGGATAGTTCTGTAGCCATTCTTTGTCTTTCATGAGGTTTCTGAAGAATGGGCCAGGTATTTTGTAGCATTTCCCCTCCATTTAGGTCTCTCTGCTGTGTTCTGGACAACTCGATTCAGGTAAGTCCCAGAAGAAATCCATCAGATCCAGAAGCTCATGATGGTCTATTTGCCGTTTACTGGTGATGTTAGTTTCGATCATTTTGTTAAATCAATGTGTGGTTATTATTTTTTAAATTTTTTAGCAGCTGCAAAGTGGAGATTTTCAAACTCACAGTATTTCTAACTTCCAGTATTGTACTTTAGAGAAAAAATTCCCTTCTGTACCTTTTATGTTTTGTTTTTAAAAATGTGTACAGCTGATGTTTACCTGAAGGTCCTTTTGAAGACTTTTTACAACAAATCTTGTTCTGCCGGTTTTGAAGGCCACTGTTTACAGTGGCTGTTGGTGAAGTTAGCTGAGGAGTAGGCTCATTAGGTTGTGTCATGTTTTGGCTTGTCTGTGTGTGGTCACTTCTAGATCCAGTTGTTGTGAGGGAGCCTTTGGCAGCACAGGCTGTGGATGCTCCAGAGAGTTGTCCGCAAGACAGGTCTCGTGTTAATTTGATAAACAGCTGCAGTACAGGATGGAGCAGAATCTCCATGGCAGGTTATGGGTGACAGCACATGTATACCTGTGATGGATTCATTTTGATGTTTGGCAAAACTAATACAATTATGTAAAGTTTAAAAATAAAGTAAAATTAAAAAAAAAAAAAAAGAACTAAAGGAGAGAGAGAGTTACGCTTCTTGCTCCAACCTTTTACCTTTGTGTAATAGGCAAGACCTCCCAACCCCGGCAGTGCTTCCTGTCCAGTGGAGTGGCTCCCTGCATAACACAGTTTAGGTGAGATTCCCAGCATGTAGGATAAATATTTCTGGGCACAGTAGATCTTGGCGTGGTAATCCAGCCCAGCACTAGATGACACTGAATCACATAATAAGGCAGTTATTTCCTCTTGCATTTCATTTTGCTCTGTCTGATAATTTAAAGGTGAAACTCTCACTTTGGTATGACGGTGTCTTTAACACCTCTTGAATCTTCCTTTTTTAATAGAGAGTATGCCTCTCAGATGACCAGCTTTTTCAGTAGAGAGACTTCTTTTTTAAAATAGTTTTATTCAGTTAAAAAAGGCACGTCAATGTGAAATCAAGTACTAGAAAATGCAGTAACATGAGTGATCTGTAGATGTGGCAAAATCGTGTATTTAGTGTTGAATTACAAAAGCTTGGGGAATATTGACCTCCTGTCTGATACGATTAATTTTATAGAGATCCACCATCTCTTATTTGAAAACCTTAGGATGAGGTTTAGCTTAGAATTTATAATTTTCAGATCTTCTTGGCAGGGTTTCTTAGGCTATATATGACATGATCCTATAGGGGTCACCAGGGCAGCACTGTTGTCAAGCATGGTAATATTTCTGTCCCAAAATTTATGAACATTCCCACTAAGTGGGCAAATAAAAATTATATGTGACTCCATGGAAGTCAGGTTTTGCCACCAAATATGTTTTTAAATGAAACTTACCAAAAAAATTGATTTTCAGAGCTTTCTAGATTTGCAGACAAGAGATTATGGACTTGTCTCTGAAATAAATTACATCATTTTCTAAAACCAGATTAATTTAATCATGTAGAAAACGATTAGATACCGACTTAGTCAAAGTAATCAGATTACACCATCTTTTAGTTAATTTCACAGTCTGAAATGATTTCCTTATAGTTTCTGACCTGCCCCCTATAGGACCAGGTAGGTTTTGTTTGTGGGAGAAAAGTTGAATCCTAGTGACTTTATCTGTGTATGTGAAATTAAAAGTAGTTTTTAGTGCTGCTCATCCTTTTTTTAAAATTGTAGTAAACATAATATAAAGTTTGCCAGCCGTCTGTGATAAGTGCTTTATCATCTGAAAACTTTCTAAATTATCCCTGAATCAATCAGTGTTGGATTCAGGTGATGCAAAACACACAATCAGGGATTCTGGGTCTTGAGCTTGCCTATCCTGAGGCTCAATTCTGCTTAAACTTGGTACTGAGTTCAGTATGTTTGGAGAGAAACAGCAGCAGATGACGCAAAGAGGCGTATGGTGCCAGCGCCCACTCCCCAGCTGATGTGAGCCTTCCTGCCCTCTCTCTCTCACTGCTTCCTGTCTTATCTCCGTGGCTGCCATGGATCTGTACTGTCAACTGACTGTTTATTCTCACCTTCACACCTTACCCTTGTTCAGGGTAGTGATGCGGTCTTTTTCTTTTTTGTATCTTTAGCGTGTTGCAGTGGTCAGCCAATAATGTTTCTAACCATGATAAGAATTTTGGATGCATCACCCCATTTAATCTTCACAGCACTCTTAGAGACCAGCTCCAGTGATTGTTCCCATTTGTAGGTTAAAAACTAAGGCTCAGAGAACTTATATGACACTCCCTAGGCCACCAACTGGGAATCGGCAGGGCTGGCATCAACAGAGTTCAACTGAGCCTCACCTGTACCCTTGCCAAGTAGCTGACTGCTTTGCCACTGCCCTGCCCAGTACTGGTCTGGACTCTGAGGGCATTCAGTAAGCTGAGTCTGACTGAGTTTCTATCAGGAAGGCACCTAAGAGATTCATTCTTCATTGTGGGAAAATAAGAGTTACTACTCTGTGCCTGCACTACACTGGGGATACTAAGAGAGTAAAGAATGATCTTCCTGCTCCCTGTCCTCAAGGATCGCTAACTGGAGTGAGACAGAAACACGAGCTTCCTTATGAAGCAGGATCTGATTGGTGCTGTGTAGAGGAGCCAGCAGAGTCCCACAGAAACAGCCCCTTGGGGGAGGAAGTTGAGCAGGACATGGTGTTTGAGCTGAGTGTGGAGGATGTGTTGGTCATCCATGCATGGACCAGGAGCAAGCACATCCTGAATAATGGCCCCGAAACCCACAGGGCTAGACAGACAGACATGAGAAAGGACCAAGACGGGCCAGAGGGGACCAGACATTCGGAGTTTAGACAAGTTGTTAGAATTAGGAAGTTCTAGTCGCTGAAACCAAAGGACAGTGGTAGCACCTCAATTGAGTTCAAATTACATTTACTGTGAAATAAGTCTTTCTCATAGCACCTGGCCTGCGATTGGAATTTAATAAGCAGCCACTGAGCTGAGTAAGAAATGTCTATAAGATAATCTCTACTTTTGTTGTGGGCGAGTATTCATTTTTGCTCTTCATTGTATAGTGTCTGCTCGTTTGAGTGCTTTATAGATGCACAGGTGAGACTGAGCGGTACTTTGATAGGCATTCATTTGGTCCCCAGCCTGACACTTCAGTCCCCTCCACTCTATTGCCTCCAGGTTTCTGAGGAATGGATGAGACTGGATAGGCAGACGCATGGAAGATGGGAACCCGGGAGAAAGAAAGACTGTGACAGATTTCCTGTACTTAAATCCTTAAATCTTAAGGGGGCCGGCTTCTCAGACTCTCCTACTTGGACTGGAGGAACCAGATTTGATAGAGAGACAGGGATCAGTCAAGATTTGTTACCTGATTCAGTAACTGGATTAAGGAGGCCTGTTAATTGCAGCCTTCTGTTTGTAAGAAGTTCTGAGGGAGAGGGAGAGGGTGGGAAGATTTGGGAGAATAGCATTGAAACATGTAAAATATCATGTATGAAACGAGATGCCAGTCCAGGTTCGATGCACGATACTGGATGCTTGGGGCTAGTGCACTGGGACGACCCAGAGGGATGGTATGGGGAGGGAGGAGGGAGGAGGGTTCAGGATGGGGAACACATGTATACCTGTGGTGGATTCATTTTGATATTTGGCAAAACTAATACAATTATGTAAAGTTTAAAAATAAAATAAAATTATTCCAATTCCCCCCCCCAAAAAAAGGAAAAGAAAAGCTCCTTAAGGACCTACCTTAAAGGACATTAAATGCACATTCCTTCCAAGAGCACTTCTCTTTTTGTTTTTCTTAATTGAGGCAAAACTGACATATAACATTAGATTAGTTTTAGGTATGTAAGATAGTGATTTGATATTTGTATATATCACAAAAGGATCACCATAATAAGTAGAGTTAACATGTGTCACACACATAGTTACACATTTTTCTTGTGATTAGAACTTTTAATGTTTACTATCTTAGCAATTTTCAAATATACAGTATAATATCATGAACTATAGTCACTGTGCTATATATACATTACATCCCCATGACTGACTTATTTCCTAACTGGAAATTTGTACCTTTTAATCTCCTCACCAGTTTTGACCCACTCCCCAGCCCTCACCACTTATCTCTTCTCTGATTCTATGAGTTTGGCCTTTTCTTTCTTTTTTTCTTTTAAGATTCCACATATAAGTGAGAGTGTGTGGAATTGGTCTTTCTATGCTTGACTTATTTAGCATAATTCCCTCAAGGTCAGTCCATTCATGTGGTCACGAATGGCAAGATTTCATTCTTTTTTATGGCAATAATATTCCACTGTATATGTGTATGTATCACATCTTCTTCTATTCTTGGACATTTAGATTGTTTCCGTATCTTGGCTGTTGTAAAGAATGCTGCTGTGAACACTGGGGTGTATATATCTTTTTGAACTAATGTTTTTGTTTTCTTTGGATGAATACCCAGAGGTAGAATTTCTGGATCTTAAGGAAGTTGTGTTTTTAAATTTTTGAGGAACCTCCTCACTGTCTGCCAGGGTGGTTGCACCAAATTATATTCCCACCAACAGTGCACTAGTGTCCCATGTTTTCCATGTCTTTGCCAATACTTGTTGTTTTTCTTTTTGATAATACCCATTCTGACATGTGTGAGTTGATATCTCATTGTAGTTTTGATTTGCATTTCCCTGATTTTTAATAATGGTGAGTATATTTTCATGTACCTGTTGGTTATCTGTATGTCTTCTGTGGAAAACTGTCTATGCAGATCTTCTGCCCATTTTTTAATTGTTTAATTTTTAATTGGATTGGTAAGGTTTTTTATTATTCACTGGTATGAATTCTTTCTATATTTTGGATATTAATCCCTTGTCAGACATAGGATTTGCAGGTATTCTTTTCCCGTGAGGTAGGTTGCTCTTTCATTCTGTTGATGGTTCCCTTCCTCGTGCGGAAGCTTTTTGGTTTGTCTTAGTCTCACTTGTTTGTTTTTGCTTTTGTTGCCTTCACTTTCCATATCAGATCCGAAACATCATCTCTAAGACCAGAGTCAAGGAGCTTACTGCTTATGTTTTCTCCCAAGAGTTTGATGGTTTTAGCTCTTATGTTCAAGTCTTTAATCCGTTTTGAGTTAGTTTTTGTGTATGGTGTAAGATAGTGGTTCAGTTTCATTCTTTTTCATGTGTCCAGTTTTCCCAGCACCATTTATTGAAGAGACTGATCTTTCTCTGCCTTATATTCTTGGCTCCTATTTCAAAAACTGGTTCACCGTATAGGCATGGGTTTATTTCTGGGCTCTCTATTCTATTCCATTAATTTTTCTGTTAGTACCATACTGTCTTGATTGCTATATACTTGTAATACAGTTTGAAACCAGGGAGTGTGATGCCTCTAGCTTTGTTGCTCTTCTTCAAGATTTCTGTGGCTGCTTGGGGTCTTTTGTGGTTCCATACAAATTTTAAAGTTGTTTATATCTGTGAAAAATGCCATGGGAATTTTCATAGAGATTGCACTAAATCTGTAAAACACTTACAGAAAGTTCTACTCTGTGAGACCGTCTCCTTTTAAGCCCTGAGGAGTGCCCACTTTTCCCCAAGCCCAAGTGAGCCTGGAGGATTTCAGAAAGCGTGACTCCAAATACACTTGGCCCTGCCATTTCTAGGGCCCAGTAATGAGTGTGTCTCAGAGAACGCAATGGCAACCCACTCCAGTACTCTCGCCTGGGAAATCCCGTGGACCGAGAAGCCTCGTAGGCTACAGTCCATGGGGTTGTGAAGAGTCGGACACGACTGAGTGAATTCACTTTCACTTTTCACTTTCATGCATTGAAGAAGGAAATGGCAACCCACTCCAGTATTCTTGCCTGGAGAATCCCAGGCATGGCAGAGCCTGGTGGGCTGCCGTCTATGGGGTCACACAGAGTCAGACACGACTGACATGACTTAGCGGCAGCAGCAGCAATGAGTGTGTCTGTAACAGGTACAATGTGGTTACTAGAGAGCTGTCTTGGGAATATTATGGCAGTTTCTTCCCTATGAGTTACACAAAAGGCCCTTTCTTGAAATATCTGTTTAAACTCCCAGTCTTGTGACTAGTAACTTTGTAAAAGCAGAATTTTCACTAACAGATGAAAGAAATAAGATGTTTAATTTGTACTGATGGCATTGGGATATGTTTTGCCCCCAGGGTGCTCTTCCTTATTTAGTCTGTATTTAGAACATTGAAAAAAAGTTGAGGAAACCTAAGGATTTAATTATGTAACTGTCATTTACCAGGAAGTTTGGTGGTTTTATAATTATACTTTGCACTCCAGCTTTACTGTGATAGAAACCCTTCAGATCTCTTCCAAGTTTCAGTCAGTTCAGTTCAGTTCAGTTGCTCAGTTGTGTCTGACTCTTTGCGACCCCATGAATCGCAGCATGCCAGGCCTCCCTGTCCATCACCAACTCCCAAAGTTCACTCAAACTCATGTCCATCGAGTCAGTGATACCATCCAGCCATCTCATCCTCTGTTGTCCCCTTCTCCTTCCCCGAATCCCTCCCAGCATCAGAGTCTTTTCCAATGAGTCAACTCTTTGCATGAGGTGGCCAAAGTATTGGAGTTTCAGCTTCAGCATCAGTCCTTCCAATGAACACACAGGACTGATCTCCTTTAGAATGGACTGATTGGATCTCCTTGCAGTCCAAGGGACTCTCAAGAGTCTTCTCCAGCACCACAGTTCAAAAGCATCAATTTTTTGGCGCTCAGCTTTCTTCACAGTCCAACTCTCACATCCATACATGACCACTGGAAAAACCATGGCCTTGACTAGACGGACCTTTGTTGGCAAAGTAATGTCTCTGCTTTTCAATATGCTATCTAGGTTGGTCATAACTTTCCTTCCAAGGAGTAAGCGTCTTTTAATTTCATGGCTGCAAGTTTACCTGGCCACTAAACTTGATAATCAGTGGGAGTTTTTTTCAGTGTAATGATTGCAAATTAAATACCTGTCTCTTAATTAAAGCTAGCTTACTCTAATGCTCAAAATGTTGACTACATACAAACCACCACAAGCTTGTTCTATAAAACTGGCTTAAATGTGTGCTGTTGACTACTCTGTGAAAGAAGAGGATGGTCCACAACAGGGTGATGGTGACATGCTGGGGCCACATTCACCTGCCCACCCACCCGTCTGCCTGGTGCAGCAGAGATGGGACAAGTGGGACTTGGGATCACTCTCTGAAGATGATTAGTATTCAGTTCAGTTCAGTTGCTCAGTCGTGTCCAACTCTTTGTGACTCCATGGACTGCAGCATGCCAGGCCTCCCTGTCCATCACCATCTGCCGGCGTTTACTCAAACTCAAGTCCATTGAGTTGATGATGCCATCCAACCTTCTCATCCTCTGTCATCCCCTTCTCCTCCCACCTTCAATCTTTCCCAGCATCAGGGTCTTTTCAAATGAGTCAGCTCTTTGCATCAAGTGGCCAAAATATTGGAGTTTCAGCTTCAGCATCCGTCCTTCGAATGAATATTCAGGACTGATTTCCTTTAGGATGGACTGGTTGGATTTCCTTGCAGTCCCAGGGACTCTCAAGAGTCTTCTCCAACACCACAGTTCAAAAGCATCAATTCTTTGACACTCAGCCTTCTTTATGGTCCAGCTCTCACATCCGTACATGACTACTGGAAATGACTAATTCATTTGTTCTAATCCAGTCTTGTAGTCATGAATGGATTAGTATTAAAGATTATTACAAATATCCACTCCTTGGGGACCCTTTTCCCTGTGCCTTTCAGAAAATCTTGCTGTATGCTCACCATCATTTCTCTTCCAAATTCTCATGTGGGCCCCCTCGCCCTTTCATAAGAACAGAGATGTTGTGTTGCTAAAAATCGGTGTAACAGTAGTATCTTCAAGTACAGAGTTTTCAAAGCTCTGAGGATAGCAAATAAGAAAAGGAGGAATTCTGAAGCCGTTCGTTTTCTATTTCAGTAGCAGGATAAGTTGTAGATGTCGAATCAGAAGGGACCTAATTGCTATTAGAAAAGTGAAGAACTATTCCTTCAGGTGGAGCAAAAGGCAAAATGATACCTCTCTCTCTCTCGCCCTCGCCTAGCTAGTTTTTCTCATGGTAAATCCTTCTTTTCTTGGCTTATTTCCTAAAGGAGAAAAACGTGGGGAGATTGTTGTGAAAATTTTTAGAGAAACACTATGTACCCAAAGGCATAAAAAGCCACTGTAATCCATTCTTGTGAAATCTCAACCCTTAGAACATTTTCCTGAGACTCTGAGAGGATTCTCTCAGGAGTTTCCAAGAGGGATCTTTCCCTAAATCCATACACACCATTCATGGTTGAGCATCTCTGCCCATGATTGCCATAGGACTCACAAGTTATTGAGAACTCTTTAATTTAGCTGTGTCTTTCCAACAAAGAAACATCTTGCCTAAAAAGTTTTTCCTTAGTTTCCTGAGATTTTGAGCAACACAGAATCAGGAAGCTTACGGCCAGTGGAATAAGGTCACCATTTACTGCCAGTCATTCTTAGGACCGAAACTTCTGTGTTTCTGAGAGTGAAACCACATCCACCTCAAAGAGCCCAAGGAAGTGTGTGGATCTTTGCTGTAGGTTTCCTGAGGATGTACAAGTAGCAGAGAAGGCATCTGTGAAACCCACTTGGAGCAGGTCTCATTCTCCTCCTGATTCCTACGCTCATCTCGCCCCCCACCCACTGCCCCCTTCCACTTGGAGGCTTCTCATGACCAGGCTGGGGTCCTTCCTGTCTTCTTTCTCCATCTGATGTCTGTGGGCCCTGGGCAGCATCACTTCCTTTCTTTTTTGACTTTTTTTATATCAGAAGATTCAGCTCTCTACTCACCAGCTGAAATTCTTCTGTCAAAATTCTTTCTCCAAGGGCCCTCTCCTCTTTCAAGTTCCCATTGCCATGGATATTTTTACTCACCTTTCTGTTATAAAAACCACACCAAAGTTGGGCGAGTAATATGATGAACACCTGCATGATCAAGAATTATCAGAATTGTCATTTTACCATATTTTTCAAGTTTCTGTGTATACTTTATTCACACAAAGGGGTGTCATGCTGATATTTCTGTGTGTGCCTTCCTCTGACTTTAATAAATGAACTCTGTCCACTGGAAGAATGGTTAATGTCTGTGTTGGATTCATAGGAATACCTTCCTTTATTCTAAAGGGTTGTTTTCAAGTTGTTAAGCTGTACATAACAGCTTAACAGAATCAGAATTGGGTTTTGGGTTTTCAGTTTTTATTTATTTATTTTTAATTTTATTTTATTTTTAAACTTTACATAATTGTATTAGTTTTGCCAAATATCAAAATGAATCCGCCACAGGTATACATGTGTTCCCCATTCTGAACCCTCCTCCCTCCTCCCTCCCCATACCATCCCTCTGGGTCGTCCCAGTGCACTAGCCCCAAGCATCCAGTATCGTGCATCGAACCTAGACTGGCAACTCGTTTCTTACATAATATTTTACATGTTTCAATGCCATTCTCCCAAATCTTCCCACCCTCTCCCTCTCCCACAGAGTCCATAAGACTGTTCTATACATCAGTGTCTCTTTTGCTGTCTCGTATACCGGGTTATTGTTACCATCTTTCTAACTTCCATATATATGCGTTAGTATACTGTATTGGTGTTTTTCCTTCTGGCTTACTTCACTCTGTATAATAGGCTCCAGTTTCATCCACCTCATTAGAACTGATTCAAATGTATTCTTTTTAATGGCTGAGTAATACTCCATTGTGTATATGTACCATAGCTTTCTTATCCATTCATCTGCTGATGGACATCTAGGTTGCTTCCATGTCCTGGCTATTATAAACAGTGCTGCGTATCTCAATAGATGCAGAGAAAGCCTTTGACAAAATTCAACATCTGTTTATGATAAAAACTCTCCAGAAAGCAGGAATAGAAGGAACATACCTCAACATAATAAAAGCTATATATGACAAACCCACAGCAAACATTATCCTCAATGGTGAAAAATTGAAAGCATTTCCTCTAAAGTCAGGAACAAGACAAGGGTGCCCACTTTCACCATTACTATTCAACATAGTTTTGGAAGTTTTGGCCACAGCAATCAGAGCAGAAAAAGAAATAAAAGGAATCCAAATTGGAAAAGAAGAAGTAAAACTCTCACTATTTGCAGATGACATGATCCTCTACATAGAAAACCCTAAAGACTCTACCAGAAAATTACTAGAAATAATCAATGACTATAGTAAAGTTGCAGGATATAAAATCAACACACAGAAATCCCTTGCATTCCTATACACTAATAATGAGAAAACAGAAAGAGAAATTAAGGAAACAATTCCATTCACCATTGCAATGGAAAGAATAAAATACTTAGGAATATATCTACCGAAAGAAACTAAAGACCTATATATAGAGAACTATAAAACACTGGTGAAAGAAATCAAAGAGGACACTAATAAATGGAGAAGTATACCATGTTCATGGATTGGAAGAATCAACATAGTGAAAATGAGTATACTACCCAAAGCAATTTATAGATTCAATGCAATCCCTATCAAGCTACCAACAGTATTCTTCACAGAGCTAGAACAAATAATTTCACAATTTGTATGGAAATACAAAAAACCTCGAATAGCCAAAGCGATCTTGAGAAAGAAGAATGGAACTGGAGGAATCAACCTACCTGACTTCAGGCTCTACTACAAAGCTACAGTCATCAAGACAGTATGGTACTGGCACAAAGACAGAAATATAGATCAATGGAACAAAATAGAAAGCCCAGAGATAAATCCACACACATATGGACACCTTATCTTTGACAAAGGAGGCAAGAATATACAATGGATTAAAGACAATCTCTTTAACAAGTGGTGCTGGGAAATCTGGGCAACCACTTGTAAAAGAATGAAACTAGAACACATTCTAACACCATACACAAAAATAAACTCAAAATGGATTAAAGATCTCAACGTAAGAGCAGAACCTATAAAACTCCTAGAGGAGAACATAGGCAAAACACTCTCTGACATACATCACAGCAGGATCTTCTATGACCCACCTCCCAGAATATTGGAAATAAAAGCAAAAATAAACAAATGGGACCTAATTAACCTTAAAAGCTTCTGCACATCAAAGGAAACTCTAAGCAAGGTGAAAAGACAGCCTTCAGAATGGCAGAAAATAATAGCAAATGAAGCAACTGACAAACAACTAATCTCAAAAATATACAAGCAACTCCTACAGCTCAACTCCAGAAAAATAAATGACCCAATCAAAAAATGGCCCAAAGATCTAAATAGACATTACTCCAAAGAAGACATACAGAGGGCTAACAAACACATGAAAAGATGCTCAACATCACTCATTATCAGAGAAATGCAAATCAAAACCACTATGAGGTACCATTTCACACCAGTCAGAATGGCTGCGATCCAAAAGTCTACAACTAATAAATGCTGGAGAGGGTGTGGAGAAAAGGGAACCCTCTTACACTGTTGGTGGGAATGCAAACTAGTACAGCCACTATGGAGAACAGTGTGGAGATTCCTTAAAAAAATGGAAATAGAACTGCCTTATGATCCAGCAATCCCACTGCTGGGCATACACACTGAGGAAACCAGAAGGGAAAGAGACACATGTACCCCAATGTTCATCGGGTTTTCAGTTTTTAAATAATTATAGAAAAAACTGAAGATAAATTAATTTCAGTTGCTATTTAAAATATTTGTCTGAGAGAGCATCGTATTTTTTTAAACTTCTTATTTTGTGTTGGGGTACAACTGATTAGCAATGTTGTGATAGTTTCAGGTGGACGGCAAAGGAACTCAGCCATACACATCCATGTATCCATTCTCCCCCGAACTCCCCTCCCATCCAGACTGCCACATAACACTGAGCAGAGTTCCCTGTGCTGTTGGTTATCCATTTGAAATACAGCAGTGTGTACATGTCCATTTCCCTAACTACCCCTTCCGCCTGGCAACCATAAGTTCATTTTATAAGCCTGTGAGTCTCTATTTTGTAAATAAGTCCATTTTTGTATTGTTTCTTTGTGGATTCCTCATATAAGGGATGCCATGCGATATTTCTCCTTCCCTGACTTATATCACTCAGTATGACACTCTCTAGGTCCATCCATGTTGCTGCAAATGACATTATTTCATTCTTTTTAATGGCTGAGTAATATTCCATTGTATATATGTACCCCGTCTTCGTTATCCATTTCTCTGCTGATGGACATTTAGGTTGCTTCTGTGTCTTGGCTATTGTAAACAATGCTGCAGTGAACACTGGGGTGCATGCATCCTTTCAGGTCATGTTTTTCTTCAGATATATGCCCCAGGAGTGGGATTACAGGGTCATACAGTAGTTCTGTTTTTATTTTTTTAAGGAACCTCTGTACTGTTCTTCATAGCGGCTGTACCAATTTACATTCCCAACAGTAGTGTAGGAGGGTTCCTTTGAGAGAGTATTTTAAATTCAGGCTGTTAGAAAGAAGTTGAATTTAAAGGTGAGTTATGAACTCTTATTGTTGTTTTGTATAAGCAGGTGTTTTTAAATTGATCACCAGAAATATTTGACCATGTTTAAGATAAATGATTTGCAACACAGGAGTTCCCTTTTGTTCTGGAGTAAGTAATTCTGGAAAACTAACCACTTCATGTAGCTTCATTTAAACTAGCCACCTGACAACTTTGGTAAATAATGACAAAGTGTTTGGGGCTTGATCTCAATAAATGAAACTGAAATTTATTTAAGTTAATTGATTTTGTCTTTTAACTACATTTTGAGGGCATTCTTATAAGGAGTTACATAGCCTTTTGTAATACTATACAGGAAGAGTCTTCACTAAGAGTGACCACTGAGTCAGCAACAAGTTATGAAGTGCCTGCTCAGTCCTGGGGATAGAACTGTGACCAGCACAGACTAGGAACACTGCCCTGCTGGAGCCTACTGGGGAGTGTGAGAGGATAACTGCAATCGCAAAATAAACTATTCATACTTTAGATAATAAAAGCACTAAGGAGAAGATCATTGAAGGAAAGGAAGAAAGTGCAGTGGGACACCTGCTACTCTAGTCGGTGTGACCAGGGAAGGTCTCAGTGAGATGACACCGCAGTAATGACCTAAAGGAAGTCAGGGGGCTAGTGGAGCAGGACACACTAGACAGGGGCCAGCATTTACTAAGTTTGCAGGACAAGTGCCTCCCCAGTGTGTGCTGGGAGCCCCAAAGTGGGCTGTGTGTCCAAAGCAAAATGAGCAAGGAATAGATTTATCAGGCAGGAGGGAGATGATGGGAAGGGCTTTAGTGGAGGGGGGAAGTTATCCTTGCAAAGATCATGACATATGCCCAGGAGTGGGATTACAGGGTCATACGGTAGATGTGTTCTCACTCAGGACTTTATCCTGAGTAGGCAGGGACCTGCGGAGCGTTTGGGGCTGAGGGGGGCCACACCCGAGAGTAGTCATTGAAGCAAGTGAGGGGTGAGAGATGCTAGCGGGTTAGTGGCACCCAGGGAGTCCTGGTCAGGGCCGGGGCAGTTAGATTTTGGATAAAACTTGAAAGTAGAACCAATAGAATTTGCAGAAGATTGGATATGAGCTGTGAGGCAAAGAGAAAAATCAAAGGTGATTTCAGTTTTAGCTTTAACTTAAAACCTCAATGGGCAAAACCCAAGAGGAGCTTATCTGGGGGATGGAGGGAAGTCGAGAGCAGAGTTTGGGACATGTTATGGTTGAGAACCCTACCAGACATCCAAGTGGGAACGTCCAGTTGGCTGTGGGGGCTCCAGGACTGGAATTCCAAGTGAGAGATGTTCGGACTGGGGGGGAAAATGGTGAAAGGTGGTGATCAGAGCGCGAGCTGCTTGTGTGTGGATTCTGGAGGGCTGCCAGGTAACTGCAAAGGTCAGGTCTCAGGTAAAACCACACGAGCAAGTGTCTGAGACGTGAAGGAAACAAGGTCATGAGAGGGAAAGCCAGAGACCTGAGTGGTACTAGAAGAACCCTCTTTACAAACAAAATGTTGCCAAGCACTGTGACACGCGTGGTGCTGGGGACAAGGACAGAGAGCTGGGGACAGAGTGATCCCCAGAGAGCTGCAACAGGGGAGAGTAGCAGGTGCCATGCTCTGGTGACATTAGATTTAAAGCTGGGGAATTCTGAAAGGAGGGTGGAAAATGGTCAGGAAGCAGCAGGGAGGACCACGGAGCCACCTCCAGGCTGGGGGTCAAGAGATGCCTGCAAGGGAGGTACTGTCTTGGGGAAGAAGCTTGGTGTTTTCATTAGAGCCAGCAAGTGAAGGGAACATCCTGGAAGAGGTTGAGATGGTGCTGTTGACTGTCCAGAGGGCACGGTGGACAGAGGTCAAGAGGAGGGGTGAGCAGGGAGCCGGAGCAGGGGCTGCAGAGAGCCTTGTGAGTGTGCGTCCAGGGCAAGAGGGGTGACCAAGGCTCTGCTTAGTGGTCAGCGTAAACTAGGACGAAATGTGGGTGGTGAGATGGTGTGGACAGAGTGGGTGAGACTGAGCAAGAGGCAGGGACCTTGCTGGCACCTTCAGAGTTCTGGGTCTTCTCCAGAACTGGTCTTCTGACTCCAGCCGGGACACAGAGGGGACCCCTCAACCCCCTGCCCATGGGAGTCAGCAGAGGGTTGGTCTTTTTCTGAGTGTTCAGCTACCCACCAGAATCTGTAGCTGGACGCTTTCACTCCATCACATTGAGCTGTACCAGCATTTCTAGGCATTTTCGTGTGTCATCTCACATTATTGACATTGCATGATGGTATAACAGCCTTCATATTTTTAACCTTCTCAGCATCATCATAAAATGGTGTCTTTTTTTAATATATATACAGCTGGTTAAGGTCTTCATTTATTTTCCATTGCTACTCAAATTAGTATTTCCCTTTGAAGCTCCTGCCCTTTTTTCTCTTCTTTGGCTGGTGACCATCCAGTCTTGTTGATCTGTCAGACCTTCCCTCGTCCAAGGCTTTAGATGTGGTTCTTCCACCATTGCCAGCAATGATTTAATGAAGTCCCATATATTTTTGCAAGATTTGAATTTTCACTTTGCAGTTGACTTGTATATCACAGATATGCTAATAAAAAATTGTGCCTAAGCCTGGATGAAGCATGTGTGTGTGTATACACACACATGAGAGAGAACCACCAATCCAGTCTATCAGTAAAGATACCCGTGCTCCAAGATCCTGGGGGCTGGGTTTTGAAAATGAAAATTTGGGTCATAAGAACCCTAAGCCACTCTGTAACCGCCAGTTTAACTTAGCAAATCTGATGATTTCACGTGCTGGTATAGTTTCTGCTTGAGAATTTGCCTTTAAAATCAACCATCACAATAAATGACCCTTCTGATCTATGTCAGTACTTTGATCTTCCTGTGTTTTGATTTGTGGGATGGATAAGACTGACCAAACCACACAATCCCTTTCCACTATATATTTTTACTTAGAACTTAAGGAGATGGATGAGGAGGCCCCGCACGTGGGGTACAGAGACCAATTCTCATGAGCATCTTAGCGAGCTGAGCCGCAAATCCTAGACCAGCATCCCAGTGACCACACGTGGGACTGAGACCTGTCACAACTTTTCCTGTTTCAGGGATTGGCTTTTTCCGACACCATTGCTGAAGGAAATGTATGAAAAGTGTTCCTGAGAATTATTTCCTGTAGCATCTTACATTCCTATTTCAGTTGCAAACATGCCACTGTCATGACCCTGCTTGAAGCAGATAATGATTGGGACTCTCATTTCCTATTAACCTTGCCTCCCTTCCTGATTTATACCCAGAACATATTTATCCATTCTTCAAAGAAAGTCGCTAAGTTCTACACAGTACGATGTTTTCAGGATATGAACTACTTCATTCATTCTAAACTGATAGTACTTTATTTCTGTGAACCCCCAAGAAACAATGTAGGTTTCATTAATTGGGCCTCCAAAATATTTGGTTTTTAAGTCCCAGAAAAGTTTGATGCCATTTGCATTTTTTTATTTCTTCATTATTATGTTAAGAAACTAAGTCTGTTTATAAACTCCACATGGACTTTCTGCATAATGGTTATGAGATTTTAATGAAATTTGAGAGTGTCTCTAGAGATCACAGATACTGGGGCCTTTAACATCGCAGTGTTGCCTAGCAACCTGGATGTCATTACATTTCCAGGCTCTGTAATAACATGATATACTTTTCTTTGCCAGTCCCTGATGAAAATGTAATGGAAATAATCCCTTTCTAAAGGTTGCACTCCACGAGTGGGCGGCAAAATAGATTTTTTTCCCCTCTTTTTTCACGGTTTGGGTAGGTTTTAATTCAGCACACAAATATTGTTTTCTGGATCTTGTACATGACAGAATGAAATATATTCTAAGATGATATTCTTAAAAGGAAGACCTACTTTTCTGATCTCATGAAGTACCATAGAAGTTGTTAACTTCTATGCTAACAACTATGGTAAGAGATACCATAGAAGTTGTTCGCATACATCAGTGTACTCTTACCATGTTGAAATGAAGGTTAAATGTATTAGTTGACTACCAGTTAATGCAAGAATGTATGCTTACTTATAGAAAATTTATTAAACCTAAGTATTTGCAGGTATTAGAAAGGTTTTAAATGTATGTGTGCAGGCTAAGTCACTTCAGTAGTCTCCAGCTCTCTGTGACCCTACGGACTGTAGCCTGCCAGTCTCTTCTGTCCAAGGGATTCTCTATAGTAAAATCAAATACTTTTGAGTAATAGGAGCAAAGCCAGTCTACATTAGTAAAAGGTTTGACTTACTGACTATTTTTGAAACGATACTTTGTAATTTTTCTAAAGTAGTATTTTTTAAATTATAAAAGTAATACACAGTTTGCACATGAAGTTCATAGCAGCATTGTTTGTAGTAGCCAAAAAGTGGAAACAATCTATCAGCTGATGAATGGATAAATAAATGTGATATAGCCATGCAATGAAATATTACTCACCGGTGAAAAGGAAATACTGATACACACGACCACAGAGATGAACCTGGAAAACATTTTGCCAAGTAAGAGACGTTAGGTGAAAAATGCCACACACTGTATGATTTCCATTTTTGAGAAATACTAGAATAGACTAATCTAAAGAGACAGAAATGTTGGTGTTTGCCGGGGGCAGGAGAGAACAGGGAATGGAGAGTGACTGCTAACGGATATGGGTTTTGAAGGGAATGATGAAGGTGTTCTAAAATCAGTCAGGGTGGTGGTGGTGATACTCCTTTGTGACTGTACTAGAAACCACCGAGTAGTAGACTTTAAAATGGTGACTTTTATGATATGTGAAATTGTTATAAAAAATTACAGTATCAAAGAAAGGGACTATGACTTGGGAAATATATAACAGTAAAAAGAAGAAAATAAGGGCGTCCTTAAACTTATCCATACATTACTGTAGTTGATGTTAAACGTATATGTGTCTATGTGTATACACATAGACACATAAACATACATGTATATTGACATACATTTTCTAAACAAGCTGAGATTTTAAATTACAACAGTGAGAAAATTCATGTGTTTACCTCGATTGCCTCTGCAAATCATTGAAATGATCAAAATAAGTATAAAATTAAGTGAAAACACAATCAATCTCACTGGAAACAAGGTAAGGTCTCAGTAATAGATGCCTAATTTGGTAAGTTTCTAGAAGACACAGTTAATTAACAGAAAAAGTTTTCAGAATTTAGGAGACCAAAGCCCACCATGGGGAAAGAAGCGGGAATACTGAGATGCTCTGGAAGAATTCCAGGCTCAGAGGAAGGGCAGGGCCCAGACCCAACCCACACCTTGGAGCTGCTCATCACAGGATCTTCCCCAGGCTGCCTGTGTGGTGTGCGCACCAGTAACGGACTTCCAGGCCGGACTGCCCTGGTCTCTCTCTTTGGCTGCCCTCCACCAGAGTGGATGCTCCTCTCAAGTTAGGTCTTCATTCCTGTCTCTCTCACCCACCCCAGGGCAAGGCTGCCCACAGCTTTCCACAGCATCCTTCAGGAGCAGATCTCCCAAGGAACTCAAAGTGAGCTCCTAAAAATTCCTGAGGGCCCAGTACTCACTCATGAGGTCTTCATTTATGAAGACAGACAGACAAAGAAGAATCGCTGGACATTTGAGGGGAGTCTTTGGCCCAAGAATGGCCCCAGGTGAACCTGATGAGCCGGTGGCCACAGGGGGGAAAATATATATAAGAAAGAAGACTTAAAAAAAAAATTCTAATTGGTATTCTCACAAAGACTTCAAAGACTATTGCATCCATAAAACAAAAACATGACTTTCAAATTTTAAAACCCAGTAGAGGGATTGAATAACAGAATAAACTCTAACAAAAAGCCAAGTGAATTATTTATGAAACCAACTTGAAGAATTCTTTGTGCACACAGAGTGAGGGAAATGTTCAGAATTGTGGACAGGTCCAGGAAGCCCCACAGCTCTTCATGGGAGTGGTGTTTAGTAGGTCTGAGGATCCACCCACCTCAGTACCCTCCTGGCACAGAGGACAGGATGGGACGCTCAGCTGTAGTGTGGGGATGGGTTCCCCACACCCTTCAAGGACAGCAGTTTGCTTCTAGGGCCTCTGCATAAGTGTAAATTTATTTCCTTCTTTTCTCTCTTAAATGAGGCAAGTGTTACTGTTTGCTGTGAAGTGAAGATGTGTTCACTCGTGACAGGCCCTGATATAGGACAAACAGATTTTCCAGAACAGACACTGAGATGACTCAGCAGAGGGCACTTTAAAAAAAAATTTTTTTTTTCACTTTTTAAAAATTGAAGTGTAGTTGGTAAACAGTGTTATGTAAGTATTGTACAGGTGTACAGTATAGTGATTCATCATTTTAAAGGTTATGCTCCATTTACAGTTATTTTAAAGTATTGGCTTTATTCCCTGTAGTTGTACAGTACATCCCTGTAGCTTGTTTTATACATCATGGGATGTAGCCCTTACTCCCCTGCTCCTCCCCTCTTCCCACTGGCAATGGCTACTTCTTTCTCTATATCTGTGAGTCTGTTTCTTTTTTGCTTCATTCACTAGGTTGTTGTATTTTTTAGATTCCACATATAAGTGGTATCATACAGTATTTGATTTATTTCACATAGTGTAGTACCCTACATATCCATCCATGTTGTTGCAAATGGCAAAATTTCATTCTTTTTTTTACGGCTGAGTGATACTCCATTGTGTGTGTGTATGTGTGTGTATCACATCTTCTTTATCCATTTTTCTGTTGATGGACACTTAGATTGCTTCCATACCTTGGCAAGTGTAAATAATGCTGCTATGAACATTGGGGTGCATGTGTCTTTCCCAATTAGTGTCTTGGATTTTTTTTAATATATACCCCAGAGTGGAATTGCTGGATCCTGTGGTAGTTCTACTTTTAGTTCTTTTTTCCACAGTGTTTTCCACAGTGACTGCACCAATTTACATTCTCACCAACAGTGTATGAGGGTTTCCTTTTCTCTGCATCCTCAGCAACATTTGTTATTTGTGGGCTTTTTGATCTCCTTTTTTTGGTTTGCATTTCCCTGATAATTGGAGGTTTTGAGCTGCTTTTCATGTGCCTCTTAGCCATCTGCATGTCCTCTTTGGAAAAATGTCTATTCAGGTCTTCTGCCCATTTTTAAAACCAGGTTGCTTGTGTTTCAGATGTTGAGATGTATGAACTGTTTATGTATTTTTGAGAATTAACACCTTATTGGTCATGCGTGTGGATGTGTTCACTAGCCGAGTCATGTCTGACTCTTTGTGACCTCATGGACTGCGGCACGCCAGGCCTGCCTGCCCCTCACTATCTCCCGGAATCTGCCCGTGTTTGTATACATTGAATCAGTGATGCCATCCAACAACCATCTCATCCTCTGTTGCCTTCCTCCTTCTGCCCTCAATCTTTCCCAACATCAGGTTCTTTTCCAGTGAGTTCGCTGTTCAAATCAGGTGGCCAAAGTATTGAAGCTTCAGTGTCAGTCCTTTTAATGAGTTGATTTCCTTTAGGATTGACTGGTTTGATCTCCTTGCTGTTCAAGGGACTCTCAAGAGTCTTCTCCAGCACCACAGTTCAAAAACATCCGTTATTCTAGGCTCTCTGCCTTCTTTATGGTCATGTCATCTGCAGGTATTTTCTCCTGTACAGTAGATTATCTTTTCATTTCGTCAGTGGTTTTCTTTGCTGTGCAAAAAGCTTTTAAGTTTAATTGGGTCCCATTTGTTTATTTTGAAAAAGCACTTTAGGAATCAGAATTGTGTCTAGTGAAAACACTCAAGAAGTGCTGTCTTGGGGATAGCTTGCTGGTGTGTGGTGTTGACAGGACCTCCAGCCCATTGCTACTCAGAACATGATCCCAGACCTTCAGCAGTTTCATTACCTGGAAGTTTATTTGAAATGCAGAATCTCAGACCCCAGCCTGTGCCTGTTAAATTCAAGTTTGCACTTTGACGTGGTCCCCAGGGAGTTTTAGAGGTGGTACTTACATGGTCTAGACGTGACTTCTAAAAATCCAGAATGGGTAGTTACCAGAACACAATTTGAGTCTGAGAGACTCCCTTTTCAGAACCTAGCCTGTCTTTGCCAATTCCAGACTTTGGGTTATGCTTGCTGAGAAGGGGATTGGAACTCTCAATTCCTGTCTGTCTCTTTGTTTCTGGAAGACCTGCTGACAGATCTTTTTTAATTTTTCTTATATTTGAAGGTGATAATGACATTCAAAACTGACTCAACTGTTTAGGGTTTCTGTCTCTAAACGCTGTTTTATCTAGTAAAGAATTCACAAGAGAAGAGACTCTGAGCAGCACTAGAAGGGAAATATCAGGAAGAGAATACTGGTTAAAGAACACTATGAAACAGGCTAGTAGAAAGTAGGATAGTTGTTTTATTTGCTAACATGGTCATATCTGCCTGCTCACGCATTAGTAATGCAGTACAAGGACGGAGGGCCCAGCTTGGGGTTTGGCGGAGGTCAGGGGCTCAGCAGGCTTGCTGCGCCATCAGTTCAGGCGCAGAGGCTGGCCTGTGGGGATGGGAGAGTGTCGAGTGAGCCCTTTTAGACAGTCACAGCCCAGTGGCTGGCCTAAGGGAAGACACTGGAGCGTAGCTAGCAGCTTCAGACCTTCCTCTGTCACTTACCTGCTGTGTGTCCTTGGACAAGTCATGTAACACCTCAAAGCCGAGTGCTGACTTACCTGTTACGGTCCTTAAATGAGGATTACCGGGGATAGTTTTGCATGAGGTTTATCGTAGTGCACTGCATCCCTTGTCACAGCCCAGAGAAAGCCGTGGATAAAAGACATACCTACAGGCGCGCACACACACGGATATATATTTTGGAAACAGCAAGTGTCTATGTAAATATCCAGCACCCAGACGTACGTGCCTACCATATTCTACACTTACATCCTTCTTCTTTGCTCAGTCAAGGCTGTGTCTATCTGAGAACACACATCCTTCTAGTCAGGGACCCACACCTTCTGCCGAGGTCTCCAGCGGCAGCCAAATCCGAACATACTCTGCAGGATGCCCTTGTTTTTATTGCCTGCCTCTGCAAGAGCCTGGGGCTCTGAAGTCAGTGTTCCTGCAGCCACAGTCAGATACTAGGAGGCAGCCCAGGCCCCAGCAGACTCCCAGCCCTGGGTGGGGTGGGGGGAGTCTGTGCTGCCTGCTTCCCCACATCAGGGCCCGGCCTCTCTGTGTCTACCCCAGAGTGCATGGAGCAGTCAGCGGGGCCGCTCATGACTTATGCATGAAGCTGTTCCCATCTGGCCTCCCTCAAGGTCTTGACCCTTCCTGGGCCCCTCCCTGCCGCTGACGCATAATCCCCGGCCCCTGGGGAAGCCGAGGCCCACGGCCAATTACTGTGAGCACCTCCGTGTGCCCCCCGAGGAGCTCCTTGTGCCTTGTTAGGCTTAATTGCCAGGCCACTGAGAGCTGGAGCCTCTGGTATCATCTCATCGGTGGCCCCAGGGCATCCTGAGGCCCAATCCTGAGGATGGGCAACGAGGCTCCCAGAGTCCACTGCGAGGTGGCGCGCAGGCTGGCCGCCTCCGTCACCGTGACAAGGCCTGAGGGTGGCGACTAGTGTCAGGGCCACAGCTGCAGCACCCTACACAGGAGACCCATCACCGCCCAGAAACTTCCCAGGGACAGTGCAGCCAGAGTCAGGCTTCGTTTTCCTGAGCTCCTGAGCCCTAGTGAAGCTGGAGTGCTCACTGCTGCTAAGTGTGGGGCCTTCTGGTGACTCCAAAGACTAGGAGACAGTTTTCTTCAAAGTTATTGTCTTGAAAACAGTGAAAGTGAAAGCCACTCAGTCGTGCCCAACTCTTTGCAACCCCATGGACCTGCCAGGCTCCTCTGTCCATGGAATTCTCCAGGCAAGAATATGGGAGTAGGTAACCATTCCCTTCTCCAGGGGATCTTCTCGACCCAGGGATTGAACCCAGGTCTCCTGCATCACAGGCAGATTCTTTACCATCTGAGCCACCAGGGAAGTTCTTGTTACTGTCTTGACCACCCTCTGAATAATGACACAGAAGCCAACAGTGTATTGGGTGTTTTCTCAGCTGACCACTAAGCTGAGTCGTTGACCTGGCCAAAGTTAGAGCCACCCTTGGAGGGGAGGTAGGAATACTGTATTTTCCCCAGGTGAGAAAACAGAGGCACAGGAAGCCAGGTGAGTACATGGGACATCCAGGATTTGAATCCAGATTTAACTTAACATCTTAACCGTTGTGAGTAGTGTCTATGGTATCACACTTATTCCAAATAAGGAAGACATTGTACACCTTAAATGATTAAGGTGGTAAATTGTGACTTATGTGTATTTTAATCACCATTTTTAAAAAGTAAAAAGGAAGATTTGGCAAAATCCTCCAGGGACCTGTTTTATAAATCTGTTGCTGATGTGAGTGTCTAACTGATCTCGCTGTTTTATCAGTAGCCTGAATATGTCAGTCTCTAATTCAATCACAAATTCTAACTCTATCTTTTCTCTTAAAATTGCCTTTTCTCAAAACAAACAAAAAATGCCCATCTCAGAGGAAAACCCCAGCCTTTCCCTTACCTGCGAGGCCCCCAAAATTTGGTCTGCTCCACTCCTGGCACATCTCAGCGATTCCTGCCACTTTTCTTCTTGCTCGTTCCAATCCCGACGCACCTGCTAGTCCTCAAACACAACTCAATCCCACATGGCCTTCTGCCTCCTTTAGGTCTTGACTAAGGAATCACCTGGTCAGAGGGGCCTCCCCTGGGTAGCCTCAGTGAACAAGATGCCCCTGTGCCCTCTGACGCCTGACCCAGCTCGCTTTCTCACCATTACACTCATCGTCTTCGTGTGCCTTGTCTATATGCTTGTTTATTTTCTATTGAGTATCTCCCCCACTAACATATATGAACTATAAGGTCTGCTTTTCACACCTTTTCTGTGTCCCTAGGTGCATTAGGTGTGTGCATGATCAGTCGTGTCTGACTGTTTTTGACCCCGTGGACTGTGGCCCACCAGGCTCTGCTGTCCATGGGACTCTCCAGGCAAGAATACTGGGTTACCATTTTCTACCCCAGGGGATCTTCCCAACCCAGGGATGGAACCCACATCTCTCGTATCTCCTGCATTGGCAGGCGGATTCTTCACTACTGCGCCACCTGGTAAGCCCGTAGCACCCAGAATTACACTGGACCTGTGGTTTGTCTGGGTAAATGAATGGTTTTTGTAAACTTTGCACCTGTTCCTCCCTGGACGGACTCAAGCCACAAGCTGTCCTGCAGAGCCCACTCCTTCGTGGTAGATTTGGCCCTGTGGCTAGAGATTGTGTAAGAGGCAGTGTGATGTAATGACAAGCATCATGGGCTGCAGAGCCAAAATAGCTCATTGGCAAACTGGCTCCACTTACTAACCCTGTGACCTCAGGTGGCTTAACCAGCAGTGTCCTGGTGCCTTCATCTGTGATATGGGGGTCTAATAATGCTCTCTCCTTGTGTAGAGTTACTGTGAAGATCAGGTGAGTTACTGCTGCAAAAGCAGTCAGAACAGTGCCCAGCACGTGGGAGGTACTCGCTACCTGTCAGCTCTATGGTTTTTATTGATATTTATCTTTGGATCTGCCGTGACACCTGCTACAGCAGCCTCAACTAAGTCGGCATTAATTAGATTGACATATCCCCTGTTGGGGGGACAGCCTAAGTGAGAGTGGATAGAACATTGGATTGGCAGGCAGCAGACTGATTCCCAAGCCACCCCTATTTCCTGACCACATTCAGCAAACGTGCTGAGCCCTGCTTTGTGCCACTGTCTATGCTGGGCATTGGGCAAAGCCATTAGGAAGCATTCTACCTTGTACCCTACTTCCCAGCCTGCCCCCTTCTTTTTAGCTTCTGCTCCCCCTGGCTTGTCCCTTACTTAGGACTTGTACTAGCCACTTGAAGCTGCTCCCAAGCTCTTGGTTCTCATGGGTTTTGCCTGGTTTCACCTTCTACCCTGACCCTGTCTTCCTTGTGGACCACCTAGACCAGAGGAACATTCTTTTTTCATAGCTAGCAAAATTAAATCTTTATTTTCCAGTTGTACAAATAACATCTGACCTTTAGTCATAATCATTCAAACATTGCAAAAATGCCTATGAAAGTTAAAAATCCCAGAAAGGGGAGTCCAGCTAAACATACTATCCTATAACTGCCCTTTTGCATTGCTGGTGTGGCATGGAGGTTTCAATCTGGTTCATCTACAATTAATAAATAAGAAGCATATGGTTTCCACTGCTGTCATCTGGAATACCACTGCATTCTCGGACTTCTGTTGAGTGATTGTATCAGAAAAGAAAGGCCAGAATCACTAAGAATTCAAAAGAGAGTATCAAGATAATAGGGCAAACCTGACAATAACAGGTCAGATGCATTCCTGCCAGACAGCTTCAGGTCTGGTCTGTATGTCAAACACACCCCAGTGCCTGTCACAGCCTCATCTCCCGTTAACAAGGCCTGATATGTTTAGAGTGATCCTCTTTCCTTTAGCATAGAAATTGTGTAAAGTCACAGTAGAACTCATAAACAGTTCAGCACAGAGAACACCAGGGGACAGGACCCCTCCATGGTGGCCTTCAGTAAGGACACAAATCTAATTCTGAGAGCCAGGTTAAGAGTGATTTTAAAATATTACCTGTATGGAAAAATGACTAGATAGTTAAATGCAGTATCCAGGTGTTTATCTAAAAGAGGCTGTGAGAGCTCCTCCAGGCTTGAAATCTGCCTTACCGAGACTATTTTGTTCATCATAAGTTTTCTGTTTTGAATTTGATGACATTTTTGTTTTTAAGCTAGCAGTTTCATTTTAGCATACCCGGTAATGAAATAAACAAAGTGTGAAATGTGAGACACTGCTAGTTAAACATTTATACCAGCCCTATCCTGTCATTTCTGGAAACTATTAAAATGTAATGTTTTTATATGAAATCATTATAAATTTATAACAAGTCTAATCTGTGGCAACGCACTGTTCCATGGTCTGTGAGTTACTGCTCTAAATTTTGGGTGGCAGATGCTTTCCCTAAGAGAGACAGGGCTGGGATGACTAGGTCCTCTGATGTAGTGTAAGAATATGTATTCTAATTTGCATAAAACATGAGTGCTGATTATGCAGTTTGATTTGAGACCTTCTAAAATATTTTTCCCAAACAACAGTCTTGACAATCAGCTCTCTTACAACAAGGAAGTGCTGATTGATTGTGGCTATTTCCCTGAAGACTTTCTACCCCCAGTATCTCTATTAAGGATGTATCTGTAGAGATGATAACACACACACACAAATCACTGAATCTTCAAGATGGGTACAATAATTGGGCTGTTCGCAGATGTCAGGTTCTGCAGGACTTTTACTAAGCCCGAGGGCATTCTTGGGTTTGAAGATGGGGATTCAACTCAGGACTGGACTGCATCTGTCTTCCAGGGGTAGTGTAGATGTGGGTGGTCCAAAAGCTACCGTGTTTGGGGGTGTTTGAAGCATATTGAGAATGCCTTTTCACCTCACAATATCTCTGCCCTTCAGGGCCTCCCTGAAACTCATCATCATTTCCTAAAATTCCACTATGGGTTTCACTAGAGGTTTCTTTGGGAAATGAGCTCTCATTAATAGGCATGCAGTCTTGGAAAAGTGATATCTTTACCCTTATCACAGTTAGTTCCTTGGGAAAATAGTTTTCTAGCGTCTTTCCAAGATGACAGGGAGCTGAGAGCAACTCCTTGAAGAATGTGGAATGTAATAGGAGCATGGCAGAGCCTTGGTGCCATGGGGGTAAGGAATGATGGTGACCCAGATCACCAGGGGTGAAGGATTCACAAGGGAGGGGTGGGGTCAGTGAGCTACTGTGGATTTATTTCTGCAATATAATGGACAGCAAGTGTTTACCTGTACAAGAGAGCACAGTAGTCCTCGCCTGCAATTCCATATATCTGTGATTAATACGTGATACTGTAGTAAACACAGTTTCTTTGGTGAGCTGGCCTGAACCTGGCAGAGCTTTACTTCTCTGTCTCAAAGTGAGGCCCTTGTTTCCTGAGCTTCTAGGGCCTTTTTACAGGTTGGCCTCTGTTATGCTCCTTTCTGGTTCCTTCCTTTTAAAAGCAGATAAAGTTACAATAAAAGAGCATTCTATTGTGTCTTGACCTCAAAGAGCTCCCAGTCAGGAGGCCTATTACCACACATTGTTTGTAATTAGAAAGTAAAATTAAGAAGAAACTTGAACAGAAATGAGAATTACAGACAAACATGACCCATAAATGGGAGAGCTGGTTGAAAACCATTTTCCATGCACATGCCTCAAATGGCCAGAGAGGCTGGTTTGTGATGGAGGCAGTCTATGAAGATGGCTGACGGTAAAGCTTGAGAAAGGAGAAGCCCTGCCAAGTCCCTCAGGCCTTCAGTGAAAGGGGATTGGTCCTCATGGTCTCAGAAGGCCTCTGCCCATGAGATCGTGACCCCAGCACAGGCTGTGCTCACTCACAGTGGACTGATGGGAGGAGGAGGGTTATGGGGGTGCCTGTGAGGCGCTGACCACAGACCTCCTCTCACGTGCCTCATGGCTGGACTACATATCCCAGTGTGCCTTGCGCTCAGGTTCTAGCCAGTGGGGTGTAGGTAGCACATGTTTGTGGTCTGTGAGTTGGGGCTGCTTAGGAGACAGAGGCGTCTTTTCCACGCCCTCTTTGTTAGTTGGATACACAGGGCTGTGAGGCAGTTGAGCCACAAGATGGAAGGCGCATGTGCCTTGGAGGCATCAGGCCACCTTTGAAGCTGGCACTGAGCTGTCGGTTACAGAAGATGATTATAAACTTCCAGGGTGCTAAGCTCCCGAGATTTAGGTGGAGCCATGGTGGGACTATCTGATAGTTCGTCTGGCATTATTTTCATTCATGTAATAGGTGTTACTCTATAGAAGTAAGATGGAAAGTTGTTTTACTCTAGTTATGATTGGCTTCATATTAACACTCTCTTACACCAGATTGTTAACCAAATACATCAGGACAGACGCGTGCCTATTTCATTGGCTCTCTGAGAGCCTTATCTGGTTTGTACTCAGTGAAGCAGGTTAGTGCTTAGTGAAGACAGACCCTGCTTGTTCTAGCCAGTGGGAACCAGATGTCCAAAGAGGCTTCTGAGGTGGGGCGGTCCAGGAGCAACGGGTGCCACACTTAGAACTTCCCAGAGTAAGCGGGAGACAGGAGGCTTGGGGGAGGTTGAAGTCAGATGGTGTCTGAGATTCTTTAAGCCCAGAGAAGGCTGCTGGATACTATTAGCTTGGAAGGCAAGTCGGTTGAAGAAACGCATTGGAAGGAAAGAGCAGAAGGCAGATTTCGAGGCCCATGGGCACCATTCTGACTCATTGGGTGGAAGATGCTACAGATCTGTTTTGCTTGAGATTTGAAAACCGTATGCCCGCTCTCTCTGGTTCCCTCCGTTAAAAGCAGATAAAGTACAATAAAAGACCACTTTATTGCATCTTGACCTCAAAGAGCTCCCAGTCTAACAGGCAGGCCTTGTTAAGTGAGTGGGCCTTGTCTGACCTCAGGAGCTTTCTCATTCCCTGTCAAGTCACCTGCCTTCCTCCATGCCACACAGCTTCCTGTTTGGCTTTGGGGCTCTGCAGAGGCTGGGAACCTAGTCTAAAGGAGGAAGTTAAGCAAAGAGGAGCCAAGTTGCTCTGCTGGGCACATCAAAAGTGTGCTTTTCTGGGAGGGGAGGTTACCATGGTGTTAAGTGCTTGTGGCTTCCTCTTTGTGTCTGAAGAGTCCTGAGCCTGGAATCAGAGCCTGGGGAGAGCGAACTGCTACCTAAAAGAGGTCAGCAGGTGGTGGGGGTGGGGGTGGTGGTTGGGGCTTGTCCCAGCAATGTGACGGGGGATGGGAAAGCGCTAGTTAGCAGGGACCAGCTAAAAGCCCTAGAGGGCCACCAGAACTTGATACAGACTTCTGAGTTGTCTTTTTTGAATGGCCAATCCCTTCTCATACTCTGAGTAAATACTGTTATAAATATTATTCAAGAAAGCATGAAGGGAGTGGGACCAGTGTGTGCCCTCACAGGGGCGGCGTAGGTGTGGCCTCACCATCCTCTGTGGCTACACTGACAATTGGAACACTCAACGGGATGGGTGTCAGTGGGCTCCGAGTCCAGGTGGTAGCCCAGAGCCGGGCTGGAGGATGCCTGTAGCTGAGTAAGAGTACAGGGCCACAGCTAGATATGGGAGCAGTCTGGAGACATCTCAGCACTCTCAAATACACTGCAGCAGTGTTTGTCCTTTTATTCTTATTTTGTACCCAAGGAAATGTAAGATGTTTTTCCTAGTTGCTTCTCCATATAAAATTTAAATGCCATAGATAATATATATATATATATATATATATATATATATATATGTAATTGTGTATATTATAAGGGCTTCCCTGGTGGCTCAGATGGTAAAGAATCTGCCTGCAATGCAGAAGACCCAGGCTTGCTCCCTGGGCTGGGAGGATCCCCTGGAGAAGGGAATGGCTACCACTCCAGTATTCTTGCCTGGGAAATCCCATGGACAGAGGATCTGGCGGGCTATATAGTCCATGGGGTCACGAAGAGTCACACACGACTGAGCAATACAATAATGTACATATGTCTGACTGTGTCCTTTATCAGTATATATGTAGCAGTCCTTGGGGGTGGACGGCAGACAGGAGATATCTACACCTTGTAACTGGAATAAGAAGAGAAAGAATGAAGCAGTGACTTGCCAAACACCTGAAATTTCAAATTATTTCAGAATACCTCTTTGCGAAATTGGCGGTTATCCCATTTTTCATCAGTTGCAACCGGGTGAAATCCCTGGTGTATTTCTGGAAGACCAGTCCATGGCTTTTGTCCATCAGAGGTGTGTGGTTTCCACCAGAGAGCCCCTCGTTTGACTGCTTTTGTGCAGCAGGAAGGACCCTTGGTCTCTGCCTCCATGTCCTCTGGTTCCCAGCCTTCTGCCAGCAGTCCCACCGAAGTACTTCCCACAAGGCTAAGTTGTCACTTCGGAGAGCAGAGGCCTTGACTTACGAGCTTCTAAAGGGGGTGTCAGGTGGTGATGCAGGCTGTGAAGTTCCTCTCCAACTCAGAGGCTTGCTGGCTGTCCAGAAAATGACTCTCGGGAGGCTTAGCCAAAAGGGGTGGCCACTCTGAGAGCCAGCTGGGAGGGAAAAGTTTATCATGTGATGTCCTTAGAGGTTTTGTTTTTATTTTTGCCGGATGAATGAGGGAAATTTTTCATTATGAGATCCTACACTTGCCATGGAGTCACAAAGAGTGGTACGTGACTGAGCACATGAGTGTGCGCACGTGCGCACACACACGCGCACACACACACACACACACACACACACGCCGCCACTGATGCTCCTGAGAAACCCTGAGTCCTCATGACTGGGCTTTCATCCTGGAAGAGCATGATGGAGGCAAATATCTAGTGAACCTCCCTGCTCTGGAGGAAGAGGCCCTGCAGCTCAGTCTCCATGAGGACAAAGTCTCATTAACTTCTCTGCAGAAAGAAATCACACACAGCTGGCAACAGTACCCAACACCTTTGAGACTTGGAAATTCAAACTTCTGGATCTTTTCTGTGATGACAGAGGCACCTCCATTGATGCAGACCTTGCCAAACACAAAGATACTTCTTGAAAGCCATAGTAAAGAGTGAGCCATGAATTTGTTGAAAAAGAATACTCCACAGTTCTGGAGTTGCTTGATGCAGGCTTAACTTTCATTACTGTTAAAACCTAAGTACACACACACACACACACACAAGCTATTTATAACAGTAAACCTTCAAACTGGAATTTATTCTGAAACAGGATTACTTTTTGGTTTATATGCACAGTAAACATGTAAAAAATAAAGTGGGTTGACCAAAAAGTTTGTTTTTATTTTTTCTAAAGTGTCTGTCTACAATGTGGGAGAACTGGGTTCGATCCCTGGGTTGGGAAGTTTCCTGGAGAAGGAAATGGCAACCCACTCCAGTATTCTTGCCTAGAGAATCCCATGGACGGAGGAGCCTGGTGTCCATGGGGTCGAAAAGAGTCGGACATGACTGAGCAACTTCACTTACTTACTTACTTACCATATTACAGAAAAACCCAAATGACTATCTTGGCCAACCTAATATATAATTCTTTATACCAATTATTTCTACATTATATTCATCTTAAAGAAACAAAATTGCAGTGAAGTATCACTAGTTACATGAAAACTCTGGTGTTTTTCTGGAGGATGGATCCATAACTTTTAGTCTTAAAAAGGCCCATGACTTGAAAAAGAAAAGAAAAAACAGAAGGTCAGGGACAGGCTGCCCCTCTGTAGGGGGAGAGAAATAGCTATGTTAGAATTTTATAAAATGAATCCTTCAGCTTACACTTTCATTATCTTTTTAGATTAAATATGAGGGCACTAAATATGATGAATAGTAAGTTTGCATAAAATATGGACAAGATCTGTGTTTGTGAAGGAATGACTCTTACCAATCACATTTATCATGATGTAATATGAAATTATAAAATATATATCATGTGCCTGGAAATATACCCATGAAATAGCATAGAGAATTTATGTCCATATTAATAATGGCATGATGGTCAAAATAATCGAGGACTTATTTTTCAGAAGGGTATCGTGACCTTGACAGGGGCGCCATGGTGATACTTCCTTTATTTCATGGAGGAAAACCTACATAAAGAAAAATTATTCTGTGTCATTGACAGTAGGAATAAGGTACCCTGGGCTCTACATTCCATAGAAGGCCCCATCTGAGGGAAAACTTACGTGCCCAGCGCTCCAAGGGGAAATTGGCTTTATGTTTGTATTTGATAAATGGGGTGAGGGTAGAAAAGGCCCCATTCCTGTTTGCCTGTTCTGAAGCCTGCTTTTGCCTTTCCTAGGCTTCAGTTCTACCTGAGGGACAGGACTTTGAAGCTGATTCTTATTATTACAGCTACTAGTAATACTACTACAGTACTATTATAGGTCCCTCTCAGCTGTCTGCTCAAGAAATGTTGGTTGTTGGCCAATGGGGAAGTTCCATGCTGACCTCTGAAGAAGACTCAGAGTTTGGCTTAGATCATCCCAAGCTGAATGGACTTAGAGGCTGGCTCCCAGGAACCAACCTGCATAGCCAAGGCTTCTTTGAGGATGACCCCAGAGACCTGCAGTTTCTGAGCATGCATTGTCTTCTGCCCCGGTCAAGTCACAAGAGCCTGTGACTGCCTTCCAGGAGCTGTATTAGGTATGGACAGAGAGACGGAAGGATGTTGTGGTGAGAAGACGAGGCTCTATAAATGATACAGTTGGGTGGGGGGCGGTATATGTGGTCCATTCAGGAGGAGTTCAGCCTTCCATCTTCTGTTGCCCTTGGCATGGCCTGACCCCCAGGGATCCTCTGGTCTCCCAGATATGCCCCATCTTTTTCTTCTTTTCACCTCCTTTTGATCCATTTAGTTAATTGAATCAGCAAATCTGCCTGTTCATAACTTTCCAATACCGTACTGCTCATGTAGGGAACAGATTCTAATGCCTGTTATAAATCAAGCTCTACACTAGGGATTACCTTGTATTTATGTTGCCCTCAGTGAGCCCAGAGTAGATGGCAGGAGCAGGGCAACATGTATGCACTGGGATGATTCCTTTGGAAGAAGGGCCTCCTTTTTTTCCTGGACATACTAGGACTGCTTAGAGAACGTGGTATCAGAGATGAGTCTGATATATACGTGTATGGTATAGACATGCAGATATGGAAGGAGGAGCCCTCCAGAGACAGGAAGAGCATGAGCAAGAATGTGGAGGCAGAGAAGGGAGATCCATGTATACGGAAGAGAAGGAAGTTTTAGATGGAGGTTTTCTTAATGTTTTTATTGAAGTATAGTTGATTTAGTGTTTCAAGTGTATAGCAAAGTGACTCAATTATATACACACACACACACACACACACTTTTTCAGATTCTTTTCCATTATATGTTATCACAAGATACTGCATAAGGTTCCCTATGCTATACAGTAGGCCCTTGTTTATCTGTTTATATATATAAGTATTAGTATGTATCTGTTAATCCCAAATCCCTAGTTTATCCCCCCTGCTCTCCCAGTCCCCTTTGGTAACCATAAGTTTGTTTTCTATGTCTGGGAGTCTATTTCTGTTTTGCAAATAAGTTCAAATCATAGCATTTGTATAAGTTCGTTTGTATCACTTGCACATGGTGTTGTTAGATTCTGTGTATAAGTGATATCTTATGCTATTTGTCTTTCCATCTGAATTACTGCGCTTGGCATGATGGTCTCTGGGTCCATCCGTGTTGCTGCAGATGGCATTAGTTCATTGTTTTTTTCTGTTGTGTGTGTGTGTGTATACATGTCCAGGTGTGGGACTGCAGGATCATGTGGCTTTTAAGGAACCTCCATACTGTTGGGCATAGTAGCTGCACCAATTTACATTTCCACCAACCGTGTAGGAGGGTTTCCCTTTCTAGATGAGTGTTGAATGCATGAAAGAGAAGAGGAAGAATGAAGTTGGCCAGATGAATCAGAGCCTCAGTTGGCAGCGGCTTGGCTGCCTCTTGACGTTTTGAGAGCCAGGGAAACTATCTGTGTTGTTTCCTGCAACGTTGTAGGCTGTCAAAGGATGTACGTTAGTCACTCAGTCATGTCCAACTCTTTGTGGCCCCATGGACTGTAGCCCGCCAAGCCTGCTAGGCTCCTCCATCCATGGGATTTTCCAGGCAAGAATACTGGAGCGGGTTGCCGTTTCCTTCTGTAGGGGATCTTCCCTACAGATCTTCTCCTGCATTACAGGCAGACTTTTTACCATCTGAGCCACCAGGGAAGCCAATGTAGGCTGTTAGGGTCTCCCTTTTTCTTAGACCATGAACTCTAAACTAGAAATATGCACAGTTAGAAATATTTTTATTTTATGATTTGTCCAAAACTGAAGAAGCATTTAGTATGCTAAGGACTTGAAAGCAACAGACACGCAGCAAGTCTAGTTAGAACAAGTGTAACTTTGCGTCCATTCCTGGGATAAACTTTAAAGCTGGTACAGTGTGCCTTTGAACTCAGCTAGAGCTGCAGGGACTGGGACTTTTATTTAGCGCCTGTTCTATTAAAAAAAGAGAAAAGTATAAATCTTGACTTGTGAATCCTATGATTTTTTATTTTTTTGCCTAGATACTTGTTCCTATGTCTAAAAAGGGGGAGATTCCAGTGACTAAATTCTGTAATTGGAATTCTTTGAAGATAATCCCGAGTAATGACTCATGTATTATAGGTTATTTTTAAGCCATGAGAATAGTTGGAAGCTCATCAGAAAAGGCGATGAGTATACGTGACAGAGCCCCCAGTTCACACAACTGACTCACGCTCTTGTCATGTTCACTGCTGTGTACTCCAAAATCCTGGGGAAATGGCTTTTAAAGTGAATGATTTTAGAAGAGGAGAACTCAGGGATATAGCATCGCTGCTTGCTGTATTTTACCTCAGATTTACTTGCCACAGCATACATGAAAATGTTCTTATTCCTTATTCATTTTGCAGTTACTATGAAAAGTCATCCACGATGAAAATGAACATCAGCTTGAAAATACTAATCTAAGCTGGAAATCATTCAGTGGCAAGATTCAGGCTTAGTTTAATCCCATTTCAGACACCCTTGCTCCCTCCCCACGTCTGGTATAGAGGCGCCTCCTGCCCCGATGCTGGGAAAGATTGAGGGCAGGAGGAGAAGGGGACGATAGAGGAGGAGATGGTTGGATAGCATCACCGACTCAATAGACATGGGTTTGAGCAAACCCCGGGAGATGGTGAAGGTGGGAAGCCTGGCGTGCTGCAGTCGATGGGGTCACAAAGAGTTGGACACAACTGAGCGACTGAGGAACGGCTTGTTCTCCCCAGCCCCGTGTTCTGAGCACTCGTAGAAGCGCTGAGTGGGTGCTTGCAGAGTTCACCTCTTGGAGAGTAGGAGGACCAAGGACTTCAGTAGCCAGAAAGGATGGGATTAATGCTGTGAAACAGGAAATGTAGTGTTAATTGTGTGACAAGTACAAGAAAGAGACAATAGGAACTTTGAAGAGGCCGGTAAAATTAAATCCTGATGTCATAATGCGTTCAGACTTGAGTGGCGTGTCATGTTGAAGGTGACAAGGACCATCCCAGTGAAAGCATGTCCTTGGTGAATCAGATGACCCACTTGGTAAGCACTGGTTGATCATCTCATGAGAACACCTTCCTCCCCTGCTGAAAGCCCATAAGCAGGTCCCCAGTGTGCTCAGGATAAACTCTGGAGTCTTGAGCTTGGCTTGAGAAGTCCCTCTGAGTTCTGCCCTAACCCTCCTCGTACTCTCACTGAGGCTCTTCTGGACACAGATAGAGTGGCCAGACTCCTCACTGGCCAGACTCTTGCTCACCCTTGAGGCATTCCTATCCCTGGAGCTGTGTCCCCTCCCAGCCCCTGCTCCCATGCTCACCTTTTTCCCCTGGCAAATCTCTCCTGTCTCTGCAGGCTCAGTTTGCAGTCTTTTCTAACCAAGATCAGGAAACATCTTGGTCTTCCCCAGTGTAACATTTCATGACATGATTGTGCTTTGTTTTGGCACATAGACTGGATGGTCTTTGATGAACTGTGCTGTTCGCATCCACCAGCAGTTATCAGAGTGCGTGGACTGTACATAGCAGACACTCAGAGATCGAGAGGGAGGGAGGGCGGAAGCATGGAGGAAAGAATGAAGTGGGGAGGGAGGAGAATTGAAAGTCTGCAAGAGAGTGAGCCAGGTACTAGGAATAAAACATCAGTTAAAAAAAAAAAAAAATCCCCTCACCCCCAAGGAGCTCACAGCCTGGTGGGGAAGAGAGCTTTGAACTGAGTTACGAAAACTACAGCATGAGAAAACATGACAGCGGTGCAAGTCACATGCAACCAAGTGTGCGAAACCCGCTCAGGGCAGCTCCTGAGCACAGACCCCAGGGTCAGCGGGGAGCAGGGGCCTCCAGCAGGTGGGTCCAGGCGGTGGAGTGAGGAGGCTGCCCTGGGTCACACGCGCCCTGGCTGAAGGGTTACCGTCTGCAGACACAGGTGCCCACTGGACCCTCCTTGCTTCCTCTCGAGATGGTTGGGTCAGGCCTGTGCTTTGTGTAGGGACACTGAGGGTCTCTGGGCTTCCCCAAATCACCGGAAAGCCCCAGGGCTGCCCTCCTGCGATTCCTGCAGGTTCTTCCCCCACCCCCACTCCCATCTCTCTCTTGCATGAACAGGAAGAGGGATACTTTCAGCGTTAATATTGTTCTGATGAGCTGCTTGAAGTCAGGTTTACCCTCTACCCGAGCTTGCCCAACAACCTCAACAGTTGCTGCAGTGCTGTTATAATAAAGAATACACTTGGCAAAGTATATAGAAGCTTATCAGACTTGGACATTAACCAATATTATCTTGTTTGAAGTGTAAAATATATATATATATATGTTTACATTCATATACATATATAAGCTAACCTAAAGATGCCCAAAGTGCAGTCTGAGTCACTGCTGCTGCTGCTGCTGCTGCTAAGTCGCTTCAGTCGTGTCCGACTCTGTGCGACCCTATGCACTGCAGCCTACCAGGCTTCTCCGTCCATGGGATTCTCCAGGCAAGAACACTGGAGTGGGTTGCCATTTCCTTCTCCAATGTCTGAGTCACTGTTTATCCCGTAAACTGTGTAAAAGTGAAGAGAAGGGCGTGTGAGCCCTGCTGCGGCTCCTTGCTTCCCTTTTCAGTCCCATCAGTAATCTTCTCCTGGGGTTCCCAGTGGGAAAGAAAAAGATAATTAGCTCCTGGCTGTGGGAGAGGCTGCAAGGTGGCAGAAGCACATTCATTGTTATAGATGACTACAGTGCAACCGAAACTCGTAGGATGCAAATTGAAACAAGACCACAGCTTGTCGGTGGTTTGCTTTTTGTTCCTCTGCCTCTTTATTAGGCTGCTTGCGTATTTCTTATATGGCTTTAGCTCTAATCACAGTAGCAACATTCTGATTATCAGGGGCCTCTGAATCAGCTTTGATGGCAGCACAGACAAGGAAGGTCTGTTAGAAGCCTCAGCTCGGCAGCAAGTCGAAATGGAAGCTTTAGATTGCCGTGCAGGCATGCCAGTGTCCCAGGCGACCTTCTCCTCTCCACGCCCATCCCTTGCCCCTGGATAGGAGTGCCCTGTGGCTGTTTCTGATACGACTGGGTGCACTGGCCTGTCCCCATGCACGAAAGTGCACATGGAAACTTGACTGTGAACTTTCACCTCGTTAACATCCACTCCTCCTACGGTCCTGTACTCAGCAGTGACCAAGAACCTAAATGGAGGCAGAGAAACATATTAAACCATTCTGGTAGTTTCTTCTATTTCATCCACCATTTTAAAAAACAGGTTTGCATTTTTCCTCCAAAAATTACTTGATTTAACACATCTGCTCAATTTTTGTGCTTTCTTGGCTCTTAACTTGTTTCTGAATGGCTTAGGGAATGTTCTTCTTTCAGATGATCTTATAGGTGCTTTAGGTCTTGGCCTTTTCCCGTTAGCCTCCACCTGAAGATGTAGCCCACTTCCTCCCATGACCCTCAGGAAGAGTAGCCTTGAGTCCAAGGGCAGAGATGAGAGGGGTGCCTGCCCCACTGGGAGCGGATCATGGAATGCAGGGCCAGCGAGGAGGGTGACTCGTGTCTGCCACTCATGCATTTCTTTGCACTTGTGATGCAATCCCTAGAATGTCTGATGGTAACATTGGTACAAGAGAAAAGAGGAAATGGGGATTTGAGGGATGAGGTTGTCTTCGAACTTTCCCGCACCCTCTCAGGTATAAAGAATCCACGGTAGAGGCACGGAGTGTGCTCACTGAGGATGACCTAGGCACTTGTGTTTGTGCAAATCGTGAAATCAGAGTCATGATACAGCACTGTGATGGTTCCAGCATCAGGGTTTCTCTCTGTAGAGTGCTGTTCTGAGTTGGGCAGGTTTCCATGGTGGAGGTAAACTTGTGGTTATCCACATTTCCCCCCTCTGTTTTCATCAGGGGTGCCGCTAGGCCAGCTTCTCCAAAGATTGCAGTTTGGAAACAAAGTCACAGTACTTTCTCTGTAGTACTTTTTCTGAACCAGGCCTAGCCCTCTGGTCACCATCTGTAATGGCCACCTATTAAGACAGTAACGCACAAGGCAATAATGCAACAAACCACTGCAGAACTCTGTAGCATTGCATCAAATAAGCATTTGTTTCTTGACCACGTGATTGCAAGTCATCTGGGTTTCTCTGATCTAGTTGAGACTCAGCTAGGTCTGGCCCAGCCCACAGTTTGGATCAGCCCCGCTCCATTCCTCACGGCCAGTGGACCAGTCTGAACAAGGCCTCCTCCTGGCAGTGGCAGAATCACGAAAGACCAAACACAACCATCTGAGTACATTCCCAGCCTCTGCCTCTGTCGTGTTCACCAACATCCCATCGGCCAAGTCAAGTCACGTGGCCAAGGCCCAGTGAACAGTTGTTGAACATAATGTAAACTGTCACACCATCTCAGGGCCTGGCCACAGAAGACAATCACATATCAGTCTCCTCGTTCCTCTTTTGCTGCTTATTCTGAAACACAGCTGCCGATGCTGAAGGATCCTAACATCTTCATGGTATAACCATGGCACTCATGGCAGAATTAAGGGCTCACATGCTGGAGAACAGATAGGCTCTTAATCCAAAGGGATGGCCACTCGTGACACTAGTCTGGGATGTTCCCACGTAGGATGACTCAACAGCCAGACTTCCATCTGGAAATTTGAGGAGACTGGTCCTGTCCTCAGCTTAGGAACCACCCTCTTACCCCCATTTGCCGGGTACTGTTTGTGCCCGTGTGTGTCTCCTCTCCTGGCTCTGATGTCCTTCAAGACGGGAAGCTTGTCCCTCTGTCTCCTATTTCCCCCTCAACCCACCCAGTTCTATAAAAGACTCCAGTGAACACCGAGAAAACAGCAGAAGCTCCAGTCTTACATCACAAATGGTTATCACTATGAACTTGGGCTTATTTTCCCATCATTTTAATCAGAGAACATTTGAGATAAAAAGACATTGGTCTTGTAGTTCAGCAGCATCAAGTAGAATAACCGGCAATTGGAAAAGCTCTATATTATACTGCCCAATTGGAGAAGGAAATGGCAACCCACTCCAGTACCCTTGCCTGGAAAATCCCCTGGACGGAGGAGTTGGGTAAACTGCAGTCCATGGGGCCACAGAGTCGGACACGACTGAGCGACTTCACTTCACATACTACCCAATATAGTAGCCACTAGTCACGTGTAGCTCTGAGCACCTCAAGTGTGTCTAGTGGAACTGAGTTTTAGGTGTTATTTAATTTACTTAATTTAGATTTATACTTAAATAGCCACATGTGGCTAGTCACTACTGTATTACAGTGTAGATCTAGTCAAACACATCAGTAGATTTTTTTTTTAATTTTTATTTTTGGCTGTGATGGGTGTTCGTTGCTGTGCACAGGCTTCCTCTAGTCGCAGTAAGCAGGGTTGCTCTGTAGTTGCGGTGGTCAGGCTTCTTGTGGTGGCTTCTCTTGTCTCAGAGCACGGGCTCCAGGGCACACAGACTTCAGCAGTTGCTGTGCTCAGACTTAGGTTGTCCCATGGCATGTGGGATCTTCCTGGACCAGGGATTGAACCAGTGTCCCCTGTGTTGCAAGGTGGATTCTCAACCACTAGACCACCAGGGAAGTCCCCCGTAGATATTTCTTGAATGGATGCATGAATGAATGAGAAAGAGAGAAATGACTCCTACTCCAAGGTCACACAGCTGACACATGGCAAAACTGAAATAAGAGCCTGGGGAGTGGGCAGGCGGACCCAGGCACCGCCCCCACCCCCAACACACACACACTATCACCTTGAGGCCTGTTTGCCTTACTTTGGCCTTACTTCCGTACTTGCAAGCTTCTAGCAGTATCTGAATACCTCATGGTCAAATAGGTTAGGGAAAGAAAAAAGAACAGAAGAACAAAACTATTTTTCTGCCTTTAGTAATTTGAAGAGTGAGCATTAAAAACTCACCCAAACATCAAATAATTTTTACACAGTAGAAATAATATATACTTTCCATCCAAATTAAAACACATGCTCCCAGCAATTTAATTATGCAAATATGATACAAGCAGCAGTGAAACAGTGTTAAAGGGGAGGAATGAAGATTGATAAGCTGAAATTTCTGGTGACATTTTCTTTTTTAATTTCCTCTTTTGGTTAATATTATGCTGATTTTCATGCACTGCTTAGGTGGAGACTTTGTGATAAGTGCCTCTACAAATTTATGCAAATAATATTAATCACCTTTGAGACAACAGCAGCCATTCCCAGCCCCATTGCCCACAAGAGTTAAGCAACCGCACTAGATGGATCTTGAGCTCTGAATGTGATTAAATTCGCTGGTAAGCAAAGCTGCTGTGTCGACAAAGCTGTTTTCCTTTAGCTGCTTGGAGAATTCTAAATTCAAAATATAATTCCCACCTTTATTCTAAAGGCGCTAGAGGTAAAGGACCTGCCTGCCAATCCGGGAGATGTAAGAGATGTGGGTTGGATCCCTGGGTTGGGAAGATCCCCTGCAGGAGGGGATGGCAACCCACTCCAGTATTCTTGCCTGGAGAAGAGGAGCCTGGCAGGCTACCGTCCATGGGGTCACAAAGAGTCAGACATGACTGAGCAGCTGAGCACGTTTGCTCTCAGGGGCAACTGAACTGGCGCCCAATCAGAAACTGAAGAGTGGGATTGGTTGTGTTGCCCTGTTCCACTAGTCCTTTGCAGTCAGGAACTCTGTCTTAGGGTGGGTCCTTCACAAGCTAGCTTTGAGGTGGGGATGCTGGTACAAGTTCATTGAAAGTGCTCCCTGGAGAAACCTGTAAGGGGTTGGGAGGCCCGGGATGGGGAAGGGGAGAAAGGTGGACAACAGTGGGATCTCAGGCAGAGCTCTGATGGTAGGTAGGGTGGTCCATCCTCATTTCACAGGGACACCGAATGTTATTTATGCACCTGAATTTGTCCCCATCCGAGACTGGGGCACTGGGCTCTCATCCGTGGCCCTCCAGTCAGTCACTGGCAAGAGCCATCCTGTGGGACATGACTCCTAGGCACTCACCACCCTCTGGGAGTGCAGGCTGGGAGGGGCTCTGCAGAGCTGGGAAAAGAGCCCCCGGGGATTGGGTAGAGCACTGGCAGTGTCCCTTGGAGATACGCCAGCTGACTGCAGGCACCCCCAGCTTCTCCAGAGCACATGGTCTCTCTGCCCTGGAGTCCCCCTGGGCACTGCAGGGCTTCCTAATGTCCAGGCAACCGGGATTTCATTCATAATGGCTATTTATTATTCCATCAGGTCGCATTGGTATTTTAACAGCAGTCTTCAAGTTTTAAACAGAGAGGTGAGCTGTAGAGGGAATATGTAGCCAAGCTCATGAGGAACGTGTTCAGATCAAGACAGCTAGCCCTTCATGGGCAAGGCCAATCCTGAGGAGCCCATGTAATCCAGGAATTAAGATCTGGTGTTTTTTTGTTTTTTGTTTTTTTTTCAATGTATTTATTTTTAATTGAAGGATAATTGCTCTGCAGTATTGTGTTGGTTCTGCCAGACAAGATCTGGTGTTTTTATTCAAGCATCTGGGAATTTCCATATACATCCTGGAGGTGCTATAATGGTTCTTTCCCCATCATGGCTAGAATGTTCAAAGCTCGATATCTGAGCAGCAGAATGTGTTCTGGTGCCCTCCTGCCACTTCTGCAGCCCTGGATGTAGTCAGGGGCAAGACACTGAAATTCCAGGGGCAGATACCCCTGATTCAAGGCACTCAGATTCTATTGGAGCAAAACCGGGGCCCCAGACACTGTCTCTCTTTTTGTTTACTTCCTCCCTTTCAAAGAAGGTGCTCCTCTGATGGGCTGTTTCTGGAGAAGCAGAAATGCTCTTTCGAAGGTGAACATAAAAGCTCTCTTGGCAAAGAAATTTCTTTGTTCCATTTGAGAAACCTCTCTGCCTCTGAGAGGAGGGAGGGTGGGGGACCGTGAATCCTCATCAGCTTTCCCCCAGGTTTTCAGAGATTCCCCTGTTCTCCCTTTGGCTCTCCATAACCCCTAGTAATCAGGCTCTCAGAGCTGCTAGAGATCCTAGGGTTTCTTTTAGGATGGCAAACTCAGGGGGCTGGGCCCGGAGCCCAGACAGCAGGAGAGGAACCAGATTTGGGTTGGCTCTCTGGGTTGAGACAGACTAGTGGCTTCGATAATTCCACCTTTATGAAATGAGGACATCATGTGAAGGGGGACTTGTCAACTATAAAGTGCGGTGCAGTTTTCGCTGTCGGTGCTGATAATGGTGGTGAATTCTGGGTCTCAAGACCTCACAGTTGCATGCGTGTACACGATGTGCTTGCATCTGTGCACGTGTATGTGTGTGTATTTTTTCCTGTCCTGGAAAGGGTGGTTGGTGTTGCTCTGCCCTCAGATATCAGCCCTTCTCCCATCCCCACCCCCTGGAACAGGGAAAGTGAGGAGCCCCCTTCTTCACCCAGGCCCTACCAGCAGCAGAGCGGGGTGAACGCCACGCTTATTCCTGATCCCCTCCCCCGCCTCCAGCCTCTACAGAGAGTCTGTCAAAACAATGTCAGTTTTATTTTTTATTATGGACATAACATGCCTGAAAACCAGAAATTTAGAGATGAGGAAAAAAATCACAATACAACAGAGGATGAGATGGTTGGATGGCATCATCCACGCAATGAACATGGGTTTGAGCAAACTCCAGGAAATGGTGAAGGATAGGGAAGCCTGGCATGATTCAGTCCATGGGGTTGCAAAGAGTCAGACACGACCTAGTGACTGAACAGCAGCAGCAATTCGGTTTGAAGGCTCCTTTAGCAAGGGTCATTATTCTCCAACCAACATGTTTCCTCCTCGTTTCAAATTCTGTAATGTTGATAATAATGTGAGAGACTGTATCCAGCCATCATTGTTTGGTACATATCAGGGTATAATTAATGCAGGACAACTTTTCATATGTAATAAAATCAGTTAAGATCTTTAGAAAAAGCCCTCTAGTGGTCTGCCTGGAGACCCCACCCTGCCTGGCCCCACCCATCGCCAGGCTCTGTAAGTGCAAACGCTAGAAACCTACCTGGGGGAGTTAGCAGCCTGGCCAAAGAAGGGGGAGACCACAGGCATCTGTAGAGTGGCTTTGGGGTGCAACAGTTTCGCCTCCAGCCCTACACCTGACTGTACCAGCAAGCTGACTTCTGAAACCTTCAGTGCATTGACTCCTTCTTGAGAGCTGGTAGAAGTAGCTTCTTGCTTGTTCAGAAGCAACAGGGGACCCACATCCATAGGACACTCCCCTGACAGCTCCATCAGCTGAACCCTAGGAACAGTGGAGAATGTTCCAGAGAGTTGAAGTTCTCTCACCTTCATTTTCTGGTATGTTTTCTTACCAGCTTTAAACTTCAGGAGGACCCCTTACTGCATGTTATTTTCCCAGAGCTCTTTTTCTTTTGGACAGAAAGTATCTTCCTCCAGAGGCAGTTTCCTTATTGTGGGGGTTTTCCTGGTACTGGGGTCCTGCTGGGAGTGCCTGAGGCTGGTACTCTGCGGGTTGCCGGGGAGGGAGCTGAGCCCTGATTCTCCCACTCGCCTTCCCTGCCTGGCCTCCCTGGAGAGCTGAGGGAGTCTGGGTGGAGGACAGGCTCACCTTTTTTGTGGCAAATGCTCTGCAGTCAGCTGGCAGAAGTGGTTCCCTCTTGTCTCCTTATAGCATCTCTTTCTCTCCTCAGCCTCCCTACCTCTCTCTCTCGCTTCCTCTCTCTCTCTCTGCCTTCCTGTCTCTTTCTCTTTCTCTGTCTGCCTTGTTCTAGAACAGGCTTACAGGGTGTTCCCCCCCCCCTATTTTCTGGTGAAATATTTCTTTACAAGAATTAGACCATTTTTTATATGGGTCCCTTTTTTCCCCCATATTGCTTGAGAAGCTTTGAATGGACATTTAAAAAATATCTAAAATAAATAATTTCAGACAAGAAAGTTGTGTGCTATTCAAAGACCAAATCATCCTTTCTGTCCTTACATGTACGCCGTGCAGTTCTGCAGCTCAGCTGGTAAAGAATCCACCTGCAGTGCAGGAGACCCCAGTTTGATTCCTGGATTGGGAAGTTCCACTGGAGAAGGGATAGGCTACCCACTCCAGTACTCTTAGACTTCCGTGGTGACTCACACGGTAAAGAATCTTCCTACAATGTGGGAGACTTGGGTTTGATCCCTGGGTTGGGAAGATCCCGTGGAGAAGGGAATGGCTACCCATTCCAGTATTCTGGCCTGGAAAATTCCATGGAGTGACTTTCACTTCCCTTCTGTCCTCACATGTGTGACATACAGCAGTCTTAGATCCCTTGCGCCTCCAGGACACGCCTAACTTCTGTGGTGTAGGTCAGCATTATGCACAGTACTCCTTAACAAAACAGTCCTTTGCTTATATACCTTACAGGCTGTAATTTTCTTACATTTTGTGTCATTAGTGGTTGTAACTTCTTTGCAGAAGGGAAAAAGTATTTCAGTTTACGATACTGTTTCTTGTATTTTTTAGTCTGTCCCCGAGAAACATCAGCTAACACTAAGAAATATTTTTGTAATTTCCAATCCCATTAAACTTAGTGATAATATGAAGATGAAGGTATTCTCATCTAACTACTTATTTATATAATAAATAAAAGAAATTTATTAACTTTCTTAAATAATTTATTTATTAAATAAAATAGAGATTGATAAGTATTCAGAGTCACTGAAGGCATCAGTCCTACTGTGTCCCTGGTCATGAAATGTGACTCTTTACACTCAGATCATTTTACTGTGAAGGCAACCAGCATTATATGCCCCAAGCCTTGGTTCCTAACTTAAATTCAGCTAATTTAGAACTCCCTCGTACTTTATTTTCTTTGCTGTCTTTTAAAAAATTATTTTTTTTACAAAGACATACATAATAATTGACCATATTCCCCTCATTGTACATATCATACCCCTGACTCGTTTATCTTGCAACCGAAAGTTTGTACCTCTTAATTCCTAACCACCCTCCCCGCTAAGCCCCCCTCCCCTCTGGAAACTAACTCTTTATTCTCTGTACCTATAAGTCTGTTTCTATTTTGTTAAGTCATTTTTTCCTTAGATTTTACATACAGGTGAAATCATAGAGTATTTTCCTTTCTCTGCCTGACTTACTTCGGTTGGAATGATACCTTCTCAGTTCATACGTATTGTCACAAATGGCAGGATTTCATTCTTCTTACAGCTGAGTAATATCCCACTGTATGTCTGTGTGTGAGCACATGTGGGTGTGTGTATACGTATCACATCTTCTTTATTCATTTATCAGTGGGCATTTAGGGAGCCTGTGTATCTTGACTATTGTAAATAATGCTGTGGTGAACATAGGGATGCATATGTCTTTTGAAATTAGTGTTTTGGTTTTCTCTGGATAAAGACCCAGTAGTGAAATTGCTGGATTATATTGTATTTCTGTTTTTAGTTTTATTGAGGAATCTCCATTATGTTTTTCATAGTGGATGCACCAATTTACATTCCCACCAACAATGCATGAGGGTTCTCTTTTCTCCACATGCTTGCCAACACTTGTTATTGCCTCTTTTTGATAATAACCATTCTGACAGGTGTGAGATAGTATCCCATAGTTTTTATTTTCATTTCCCTGATGATGTTGATCTTTTCATGTACCTGCTGGCCATCTGTACATCTTTTTTGGAAAAATGTCTATTCAGATCTAAAATTCAGATCTACCCATTTTTTATTGGAAGTTTTTTGGAGTGTTGAATTGTATGAGTTCTTTCTTTATTTTGGATATTAGCTCCTTATCAGATATATTCTTCACAAATATCTTCCTCCATTCAGTAGGCTGCCTTTTCACTTGTTGATAGTTTCCTTTGCTCTGCAAAAGCTTTTTAGTTTGACGTAATCCTATTTATCTATTTTTGCTTTTGTTTCCTTTGCCCAAGGAGACATTTCTAAAAAATATTGCTAAGACCAATGTCAGAGAGCATACTGCCTGTGTTTTTTTCTAAAAGTTTTATGGTTTCAGGTCTTATGTTTAAGTTTTTAATCCATTTTGAGTTTATTTTTGTATATAGTAAAGAAAAAATAGTCGAATTTGCTTCTTTTCATGTAGCTGTCCAGTTTTCTCAGCACTGTTTATTGAAGAGATTATGTTTTCCCCATTGTATATTCTTGCCTCCTTTGTTGTAGGCTAATTGCCCGTGTAAGTGCAGGTTTATTTCTGAGCTATTATATTCCAATCATCTGTATATCTGTTTTTGTGCCAGTGTCACACTGATTTGATGACTGTAGCTTTGTAGTGTAGTTTGAAATCAGGGAGCATGATGCCTCCAGCTTTATTCTTTCTCAAGATTGTTTTGGCTCTTCTGAGTCTTTTGTGTTTCCATATGTATTTCAGAATTATGTGTTCTAGTCCCGTGAAAAATGTCATTGGTATTTTGATGGGGATTCCACTGAATCTGTAAGTTACCTTGTGTAGTACTAGCATTTCAACAATATTCTTCCAGTCAGTGATTGCGGCATACCTTTTCTTCTGTTTGTCTTTTTCAATCTCTTTCAGTAATGTCTGTCTGTTTTCAGAGTATAGGTCTTTAACCTCTTTAGTTAGATTTATTCATGGGTATTTTATTCTATTTGATGTGATTGTAAATGGGATTTTTTTGTTAATTTGTCTTTCTGATAGCTCCTCCTTAATGTAGAAATGCCACAGATTTATGTGTATTAATTTTGTACCCTGAAACTTTGCTGAATTCACTGATGACTTCTAGTATTTTTCTGGTAGGATCTTTAGGATCGTCTATATATACCCTCATATCATCTACAAGTAGGGACAGTTATACTTCTTCTTTTCTAATTTGGATTCTTTTTACTTGTCTGATTCTTAAGGCTTCCAGTTCTGTGTTGAATAAAAGTGACAAGAGTGGGAATCCTTGTCTTGTTCCTGATCTTAGAGGAAATGCTTTCAGTTTTTCACAGTTGAGTATGATGTTAGCTGTGGGCTTATCATTCATAGCCTTTATTAATTTGACATATGTTTCTTCTATACCCACTTTATAGAGAGTCTTTATCATAAATGGATATTGAGTTTTGTCAAATGCTTTTTCTGCATCTGTTGAGATGACCATATGGTTTTTATTCTTTGATTTGTTAATGTGTATTCACATTGATCAGTTTGCAGATTTTGAACTAGTATTGCATCCCTGGAATAAATCCTACTTGGTTGTGGTGTGTTATCCTTTTAATGTATTGTTGAGTTTGTTTTTCTCAAATTTGTTTGAGAATTTTTGCATCTGTGTTCATCAGTGATTTTGGCCTGTAATTTTATTTTTTGTGATATCTTTGTCTGGTTTTGGTGTCTGGGTGATGATGGCCTCATAGGGTGAGCTCAGAAGCATTCCTTCTTCCCAAATATTACTCAGTAGTTTGAGGAGGAGACATGTTAACTCTTCTCTAAATGTTGTTAGAATGCACCTGTGAAGCCATCTGGTCCTGAACTTCTGTTAGCTGGGAGTAAAACTCCACTCTTAATAAGTATACTAACTACTATTTTTTTGTAACTTACTTGTACCACTTGCCTTGCAAAGAACACAATTATAAAGAATCTTGTGCCATTGTTAAAAGCATCTTTAAAGAAATCAGTTTAGAATTTATCAAAGTTTTGTTTTGCTCACGTGTATAACCATCAGTTTCATGTAAATAACAATTTACCTTGGTAGACCTTTCTCTGCTTCACTATCAACTTTATAAATTTTTGTCCTGCTTTAAAATCTCTGTCCTTAGGAAATGAGCTGTTGTTTTGACTCTCCCTTTCACCTACAGCTGTGACATTCCAGAGCCCCATTCAGTTTTTTCTTCCCCCTTTATTCAAATCTTCTTTCCTCATTCAAAGGGTGAATCAAAACATAAGTTAAGCATGAAACTTTAAAGAAACTATTTGTGGTTATTTCTTTTCCACAAAATTCAAATCCATTCTGATACTAATATATCCATCTCACATATCTTTCTTCAAAGACCCAGGACTCTTCCTTTGTTTAAATGGCATGTAGCCACACAAGGGGACTCCCTGCCACCTATTTGGAGAGCGTGTGGAAGTTGAGCGAAAGAGTAGCAGAGAAGCACTCTCAGAGCCCGCATTAGTGTTGCTCTCCGTAGCTCACGCTTACATGCATTTATAGACAAGCATGAAGCCTCCAAAGAGGCTTAAAGCAGGTGTACCAGGTAAAAAAGAATGTTTGTCTTTATTTATTTGTGCTTATATAAATATACAGTCCAAACAGAAAAACAGCCCATTAAAAAAAAAACCAAAACCCAGTCACCTTGGATGTCCAAGAATTTAGAACTGAAGGAAGCTAGGATATCAAATAGGACACCGTTTCCTTGTAGCCAAGGCTTTGGGCCCCTCCACTGTGCTGGGGGGAATAAAACACAGTGGCTAATAGAGTGTTTAGTGGCTTGATAGACCTCCAAATGAGAGGAGAGCCTCTCAACCCAGTTCAGAGGGATCATTTCAACAAAGGTTTCTGTAGGTTAAGCCCTCTCCAATTTGCAACCCCTTTCACAAACCTCTAGTTCTGCCCTCTTCCCATCACCATGGCAACACTTCTAATAACGACTAGAGGGGAAGAAGCAATTTTGCAAATGTGACCATGTCCTACTCTCAGTTTTGCCACTTTGTGGTTATTTTCTTCAGTTAGCCTGTCCTGTGGACTTCTGCTCTCCTCTCAGGGTCTTATTATGTTATAATGAATGGCACCTGGCCATTAAAATGGAAAGCCAGGCCTGAAAGCTTTGATAACTTGGCACTAAAGTATTTCACTTGGATCAGTGGTTCCCAAGGGCCAGCCCATGGCCCAGCAGCTTTAGAGTCAAGAGACCCCAGTCCAGACCAGGCGAATCCCAAGCTCTAGTCATGGTGCCCAGCAGCCTGCATTCTTAGTGCTCTCCACTGAGGTGCCACCAGATGTGCCGCTTACGATCAAAGAAAGGGTGTCCTGTCTGATATCCTTGGTTCCTTCAGCTCTAAATTATTATACCTCCGTAATGACTTTGGGGGATTTTTTATGGGCTGTTTTTCTCTTTGGACCATATATTTATATAAGCACAAATAAATATAGACAAACACATATTTTTTACTTGGTACACCTGTCCTGAATAACCAGCATCCTGACTCTGTCTATATATCCTATATAGCAAATAGATGAAGAATAGATGCAGTTCAGTTCAGACTGCAAGGATGATAAAAGGAAACTATAGGATCTGTTTTAGACCAAAAAAAGAAAAGGAAAATTTAATCACAAGATGGCCCCACCCTTAGTTATCATTAGGTAAGATATGAAAGATTTCAGAATTTCAATCCCACTCCTAGGCATACCCGAAGAAAAACATAATTCAAAAATGCACATGCACCCCAATGTTCTCTGCAGCACTGTTTACAATAGTCAGGATATGGAAGCCACCTAAATGTCCATCAACAGGTAAGTGGATAAAGAAGATGTAATGTATATATATACAGTGGAATACTCAGCCATAAGAAGGAACAAAATTGGGTCATTTGTAGAGACATGGCTGGACCTAGAGACTGTCACACACAGTGAAGTAAGTCAGAAAGAGAAAAACAAATATCGTATATTAATGTACATATGTGGAATCTGAAAAAATCGGCATAGATCATCTTATTTACCAAGCAGCAGTAGAGACACAGCCATAGAGAAGGGACGCATAGATACCAAGGGGGAACAGAGGGGTGAATTTGAGAGACTGAGATTTTTATACTATGTGTAAAATGCTAATGAGATCTTACTAGAAAGCACAGGGAACTCTACTCGAAGCTCTGTGGTGACCTAAATGGGAAGGAAACCCAAAAGCTGGGGTGGGGGGAGTATGTGTGTATATATAGCTGATTGACTTTGCCGTACAATAGAAGTTAACACAACATTATAAGGCAACTATAATTTTTTTAAAAAGTCAGAATTTTAAAAATACTAGAACGAAAAGAAAGTGAAGTTGCTCAGTCGTGTCTGACTCTTTGCGACCCCATGGACTGTAGTTTACCAGCTTCTCTGTCCATGGGATTTTCCAGGCAAGAATACTGGAGTGGGTTGCTGTTTCCTTCCCAGCCCAGGGATCGAACCCAGGTCTCCCACATTGCGGGCAGATGCTTTACCATCTGAGCCACCAGGGAAGCCCTAAAAAGAGAGTAATGCAGGCCAAGGTGGGTATGAAACATCTGCCGTTTTCAACTCTCTTTCCCTAGAGGCCCAGTATAGACCCCCCAGTGCTGATTGGCTGTCCAGCTTCTCAGCACTAATTTTTCCGTGACTTATACCGCGTCTCCACTGAAAAGGACGTAAGAGCTGTCACAGTCACAAATGGAAATGAGTGGTGACTGTGTATCACCAGTTCCCATCTCTGAACGCAGGCCTGTTGCTGTGCCGTGTGCACCATCGGGTTTTACTCTTGTAACAGTAATTTCCATAGATGCCACTGGCAGCCAGTCTGCAGTTTGAAATTTTCCGGGTCACGCTTGTCTGCTTGTTTGTTTAGTGACTTGATCCGAAACGTTTCCAGGTGATATCCCCACCATTTATTCTGACTCTGATACAGTCTGCAATGGGACTTTCAGGAAAGATTCTCTGTCGTGTTGTCTAGATTCATCACAGTCATGTGAAACTCATCCAGAAGTGTGTTATTTGCCTGCCCTCTGGGTTTCAGTGCTTCAGTGCTTTGCTGAAGAAGAAGAAAAAAAAAAGATTTGTTTCAGAAATTTCAGCTGAGATGACTAGCAAATGGTTTTGAAGATTGATTAAAGTTGGTTTAAAGGTTGGTACCAACCTCCTTAAAGAAAGGATCTTAAACTGTTCTTATCTTGCTTGCTACACCATCTGGCCTTCTAAGCAGCACAGTGTAGGCTTGGTCTGTTGAGCAGCCGAGAGTTCTGGCTTCTGACCAGTACTGACATTGAAAAGGCACGAAGTTCTTCATACAGTCCTTTTATATCAGTGTCATTAATCATGATGAAATCAAATGGATTCTTGCTGGGACTTGACTATTTTCCAGAATTTTTCCTAAAATCACTTGAATATTTGATTGGAATAATTCATAAACGTTGATGTGGCCCCCCCCTCACCATCGTCTTTGTCATTGGTGCTTCTGGAGATGATCAACTTTGAAATGGAAACGTTGGCTTGCTGGTTTGCATTTTATTTTTTCCCTCTTTGCCGGAAAAACTCTGCTTCCTAGAGGAATTGTCCCCATCCTCCAGGCCATACAGTGGTCCAGCTCAGATTTCCAGTAGGTGAGAAAGAAAGCCTCATGAGCTTTTAAGATCCAGCATCTCAAGATCTAAACCTGGACAGCATATTAAAAAGAGGAAGCTTCACTTTGCTGACAAAGGTCCATATAGTCAAAGCTCTGGTTTTTCTAGTAGTCAGTGTACGGATGTGAGAGTTTGACTGTACAGAAGGCCGAAGAATTGATGCTTTCAAACCGTGGTGCTGGAAAAGACTCTTGAGAGGACAGCAGGGAGATCAAACTAGTCAATCCTAAAGGAAATCAACCTTGAATATTCATTGGAAGGGCTGATGCTGAAGCTGAAGCTCCAATACTTTGGCCACCTGATGCAAAAAGCTGCCTCATTGGGAAAGATGCTGATGCTGGGAAAGATTGAGGGCAAGAGGAGAAGGGGCAACAGAGGTTGAGATGGTTGGATGGTATCACTGACTCGATGGACATGGGTTTTGAACAAATTCTGGGAGACAGGGAAGGCCAGGGAAGCCTGGCATGCTTCAGTCCATGAAGTCACAGAGTCAGACAAGACTGAGCGACTAAACAACAACAAAAATGATCTTGTATTGCTGCAGCATATATATTTTTACATTTCATTTTATCTTTAAAAGCTATTTTAGCTTATAGAAAACTTGGAAAGATGCTTAAGAGGAAAGAGAAATTATAGCATAGTCCCAGATAAATTGTTGGTTATAACTATGATGTGTTTCCTTCTAATCATATATCTACCCATTCCATATTAACAAATCCTTACCCATCACTTGCTCTTCATAAGGTACTAAAGAAGGCTCTGAAGTTATTGACAGTTAACCAGAGACCAGTTACATTATTAGGGAACTCTCATTAAATCCAAGGGGATAAAACAAAATGCTAAGAAATTTGTCTCAAATAACTTTAGAGATCCTCTGGTTTTGGCAAAGGTATTAATGATAAGGGAAGTGGCTTGCAGAGAAAAGGGTCATTTTCACCTTGATTCTATAAACTACATAAAGCGCGTAAGTTAATATAGAAAAAGGAGGAACAGAGGTACCCTAAATGATGTAGTGACACTTTTGTTAACCTTGGGTTAGAAATACGGAGAGCAAAGAAAAGCATGGGAATAACCTCAGGTAGACATTCTTTCTCAAGTTTTTACCTTCTCCTCTGGATCTAAAGGCAAGGAACTAATATTAAACAGTCGAGTTTTATTCTATAATGGCACCCATTATTATTCCAAGAACACTCCATTTTCTTCGGGTAATTGGAGTAGGTTAGCTGTCAGGAACCCTGGAGTAGATGCCCAGTTTGAATTGACTCACCCAAATGTTTCTGCTCCCTTGGTGAGTCCCTTACATGCATCACTGCTGTGCCATTTTCTCAACTATTGGCCCAGAGGAGCTCCCTGCCACCCTGGCACACAGTGTGGCCTAACACAGTCCAGACTGGCTAGATCTCTTACCCTAATGAATGGTTGCAGGCTGGACCTGCAGAACTAACAGCTACTTAAGTCAGACTGGCGGCAACTCCCTTCTTTCACACAAATGGCTGCTGTGCCTGAAAGAGTTCATTAGCGAGTTTAGTAATAGCCCGTGTGTGTGTGTGTGTGTGTGTGTATGACAGAGAAAATGAGCAGACTCCTTAGGCTTTAGGTAACTGCAGTGTGTGTGTGAGAGAGAGACGGAGACGGGCCACTCCTTCTGGCCTCCTCACCTCATCTCTCTATGACCTTTGTGAGCATAACAGCGTGGCTTAATAAAAGCCCAGGAGCCCAGACTACTTCCATGGCTGTGGCTGAACTGCTTTCATAGGCTTAGCTCTACTGAGACTATAGAGACTATAATGCCTTGAGATTGTAATGGAGCCCAAGTGAAGCTGTGGGCATGAAAGTCCTTTGAAGCCACACAGTGCTGGGGGTGGAGGGTTCTTGGGGGTTTTTAGATGACTTGAGGGTGAATTGGATCTCCCAGCCTGTGACTTGGCTCTGAGCCTCTAACTCTCCAGTCACCCCTCACCTTGATGATCCACTATTTGTAGGACCAAGTAGGCAAATAGTTAGACCTCACCTTACTGGTTGTGCCTATAAAAACTGCCTAGGTAAGCCTTCCCTGGGTAAGTGGGGTCCTGTGTGAGCAGTGGCTAGCCTTGGGAAAGGTCCAGATGTGTTCAATTGTCCGATAATTCATAAAACTCATTTTTAAAAAGTCAGTATAGGATCGATTTCCTTGGGAAGGCAAAATTAGTCCCAGGAGGCATGTGGGGAGAAGACAGAAGTTGACTGAATGGAACAAGGAGGAAATAGGCACGCAGGCCTTCAAGAGATGCTGAGCATCCTTGGGCTGGCAAAGTCTAACCTCTGGCATCGACTCTAATGCACCGAGTCCAGAAAGCTCAGTGACAGCAGGATTGTAAAATCGGTGGCAGGAAGCAGCTCTTAGCTTCAGGGGAGAAGCGCATTTAACTGTCTAAAGAGGAACCTCTGGGTCTGTGGCGAGGAGGCCAATTAAGGTGATATTAATCTGAAACATCTTCGTGCTCATACAAGTAGAGAACTTTAATTCTGGTGCTTATGTTTTAATAATCTCCTGTTTCTGTATTTTATTCCTTAATGAAATGCCATTTTTCAAATCTAATGTGTTCTTCCAGTAAATACCCTTATGAAGAGCTTTATTTTTTCATTCAAACAGTTTTAAATCCTAAGATATATAAACAAAGGTGTTTATTGTTACATTGCATTAGTGAAAACTTCAAAATAATCTAATGTTCATCAATAGGGCATCTATTATGTAAATGGTTGGCCCATCTGTATAATAGAATACCATGCAGTACATAAAAATAATGAGATGGAACTACTTATAGTTAGGAAAAGATGTTTGTGGTATTGAATTATACAACTGTATTTTTAGTAAGATCCCATTTTTATAAATATCGAATATATATGACCAAATAAACTTAGAAATGCTCTATAAAGAATAGTCATCAAACTGTTAATGGTGTGTTCCTCTAAAGGCGTAAGTTGTAGAGGAAAAATTTCATTTCCTTATCCATGTATATATGTACTGATCTGTAGCATATGGGTTTTTTACAGTTTTTTATTTTTCTAGAATTCAGTTTCCTTTAAAATTGAACACCAGCAGAAAGAAAAAAAGATTTCAGAAAGAAAAGATCACTAGAGGCACCAGGTACTATAATTTTCTTAAACCGGATTCACTGCATCCCAGATTAAGGCAAGAAATTTGAAAAACCTGAAAAAAGCAGAAATTTCAAAGTAGGCAAAATAGGCAATGGATGTTCCCCAACATCGTCTGCTTAAGAATTTGAACTGGAGATATACAGAGCCTCTCACTTGGATGCAACTCAGAGGCGTTGTCCTGAGTGAGAGAAGCCAATGTGTCTAAAGGTTCCGTAGAGTAGGACTCCGTTTATCTGACACTGTCAATATGGCAAAACTATGGGGAAGCGATCAGTGGTTACCAGGGTTTGGGAAAAGGGATGGCAAAAGGAAATTGCCTTTGGTGAGGGCTTCGCTCTGTATCTTGATTGTGGTGATGGTAAACATGCCACTTACACGCCAGAATTCATAGAACTAGTCACAGGAAAGTGCGTTTTACTCTATGCTAATTTTTAAACAGTAAAGCAATCAAATAAAGAACAGGGAACCAAGGAAGACTGCGTCTGACCCGCACACAGAAGCATGGCTGTGGTCTTCCAGTTGTTCAGCACCACCTAGCCATCCACTCTGCAGGCCTCACTCTCCTTGACTGAACCCCAGAGGCAGCCTTACCCTCACCTCTGCCCACAATCAGTTCCTCCACCCACAAACCATAAGGGATTGTTCAGTTTCCGTCTGAGTAAATCCCGTGTTCGGAAGCCTAGCATCTTTCAAGACTTTATGTTGGATTTGCATATATACCTTCTATGCAACTTCCTCTCTGTAACTTCCACCAGTGGAATCTTATCTGACTGGTAAGAAGATAAACTACGTCCAGCCTCTTAAAACAGCAGACACTTCTGTATACTGCAGTAACATCTCCGCTCTCTCAGCATCTCACGTCTCCTCTGAGCTGCCTCTTTGCTCATCCGGCCGCATGCTGGTTTCCAGACGCTCCACCACTCCGGGCTCTTGTCTGCCACCTCATTTACCAGCATCCCTCTGGAAACACAGGGGCTAGAGTGAATGTGCCTCTCTGTCTGTCTATGGTCTGACAGTAGAGCTGGCCCGGCTCTGTTGCTGATGCTAATGGTTTGTCATTTGCTGACACTGATAGTCGCTTTTCCATCTCCAGAAACCATATCACTCTGTGGACCTGAAGTGTGCATACACTTCCTCTTTACACATGCTGCTGTGAAACCTCAACTCTCATCTCGTTCTGCAGGAACAGGAGCTTTGTCTTTTACTGCAGAATGCCATGTGTATCCTGTTCAGTGGTGTCTTCCTGGAGTGACCATCCCAAACTATCCAGACCACTGTGCCTCCTGCAGGGTTCTGGCGTCTGGCATATCTACCTTTCCCTCCAGCCTCAGGCTCAGACATGCCACGTCTTCATCTCTGCCGTCTTTGTCTCCTAAAAGACTGAAAGAAGCGAGAGGTCTGAATTTTATATCTGCCCCATCACTGCTGACTCACCAGGGGAGCCTTCTCCCCAGGAAAAGAAATGCCAGCCTGTCCCCGAGCTTTCCTCTGCCTGTGTTCCTTTCTGAAAAGATGGCTCTTGTGTTCTGAATGTTGTCACTCTTCATAGGTGACTGTTAATTGTACATAATTGAACACTGGTTTGGGTGGCTGGGGCAGAATGGCGCCGCCTAAATGCAAGTTATCACACTAATTAGCATCACTGCATACTCAAGCAGGTTGGAACCCTCCTGGCCTCCTCCAGTATGCCATAGGTGCCCAGTTACTATGAAATTACCACACATCTGCGTGATTATTTCCATAATTGCTGCACTTGAAAGGTGACTGCCGGTCTCTTCCACAATGAAAAGGTGTTAATTATGTTAATGATCAGGAACTCTGAAGCAGCTTCTCTTAGTGGGTCCTGGAGGGGAGATGTGCTGGAGTAGACAGAGAAGGCAGGTGGCTGGGGACCTGGTGCCAACATGAGGGCAAATGGGCATGAAAGAAAGTAGAGTTTTTACAGAGAAAAGTGAGAAAAGTATCTAAAGGAAGAGCAAATTAGACACGGTCATTGAAGCAGTTTGTTGGTGTGATTAGAAAGTGCCCTTGCTATAATGAGGTAAAGAGGCCAGAGATTTGGTGCAGTTTGTTTCTGAACAATGTCCCCTATGGTCATCATCTTTTAGCAGGTTGCTCAGGATGTAAGGATAAAGATGGAAGGTGCTAGCTTGCCCTTTTTCTTCCTTTTCTAGAAACCAGGCATTTAATTCTAAAGTTCTTTTTTTAATTTTCATTTCACCAAATATAAATAAACTCTCCCAAAAGCAGAACTTCTGTGCTGGTCCACCTTATCAAACGCTTGAAAACACCAAGAGAGCCTAATATATAAATGCAATGTTAACAAACACTGAGCTGTTTTGTATAGTTATTCCTAAATCAGTTGATCAAGAGCCTGCATTCATTTCAGAGCCCTTACCTAAAACATCGGGCTTTCATGATGGCTCAGCAGGTAAAGAGTCTGCCTGCCAATGCAGGAGACACAGGAGATGCAGGTTCGATCCCTGGGCTGGGAAGATCCCCTAGCATAGGAAATGGCAACCCACTTCAGTATTCTTGCCTGGAGAATCCCACAGACAGAGGAGCCTGGTGGGCTACAGTCCATGGGCTTGCAGAGGAACAAACAGGACTAAGTGACTAGACAACAATAGCAACAACAGTCCAGTATATAAAGGACTCATACAACTCCTCAGCAAACAGAAACAACCCTGTTAACAAATGAGTAAAGCGTCAAAAGATTCAATTAGATATTTTCCCAAGGAAGATGTGCAGATGGCCAAAGATAGTAGAAAGATGCTCAGCATCACTAATCATCAGGGAGAGACAAATCAAAACCACAGCATCACCTCATGCGTGTTAGGAGAGCTGTTATCCAGATGACATCAAATGCTGGCAAGGATGTGGACTAAGGGAGCCCTTGTGCATGTTTCTGGGAGTGTAGATTGGTGCTGCCATCCTGGGACATGTGCCCTGGGCTCTAAAGGCCTGGCTCTTGATGGGTGAGCAGGGCGGGGTGGGGACCTGGCCTCTGGGTTGGTGGTCCCTCTGGGTACTAGTCCGGCTCACAGTTCCCCTGTCCGTGGCCTTCCCTGTGTCCCTCCCAAAGCATCAGGCGCTGTCACCGTGTCTAGTGACCTTGAAATAAAGCCTACCAGTCAGGGTGAAGCGACTTAGGGAGAAAGGAAAGAAGAGATGTCATTAAAAACAGCCTAAAACTTCTGTCAAATGGATTTTGCACGTGACCACCAAAACGCAGATTGCCGGTGAGCTTTTCTTTTATTCCAGAGTCCCCAAACTCGTACCCTGTTGACTGTGAGCTTCTTTTGCCTGAAGAAGCCTAATATGTTTCTTTTTACCTTTGTTTCCAACAGAGGAGGAAGGATATAGTAATCTACTATATGCGTGTTCTTGTGTATATACAAGCACACAAATGGAACTTCCTTTAACTTAAGGTTAATACATTTTCTAACAAATGCAGGGTAATCTAGTAGAAGAGGAGAATTGGGAATTGTAGCCGGCAGGCGTTTCAATCACAGATTCTAAATTGCACTTCAGTTAATAATGAAATTCTTGCAGGAATTAGCTTCAAACTTGTATTCAAGGATCGAATTTGAGGAGTTGTCCATATTAATTTGTGAGGTGTAATGGTACCTCCCGTGATCCGAATGCTGTGAATTTGCTGCCTGCAGAGAGAAGGAGAGCACAAATCAGAGCAGTCTGTTACTGGGGAGCCCCAGCTGTGCTAAAGCAAACAGCCCCAACTAGTAAGGGGGATCCGGGAGCCTAGTCATTGTGTACAGTGATTTTTATTGCAGCATGAGAAAGACTCAGCTTTATTTTATTACACACATAAAAGCATTATTTTATATGTCTATATAAGCTTGTGCGTGCATGCCAAAGTTGCTTCAGTGGTATCTGATTCTTTGCAACCTATGGACTGTAGCCCTCCAGGCTCCTCTGTCCATGAGATTCTCCAGACAAGAATACAGGATTGGGTTGCCGTGCCCTCCTCCACGGTAATCTTCCCAACCCAGGGGTAGAGCCCACATCTCTTATGTCTCCTGCACTGGCAGGTTCTTTATCACTGGCACCACCTGGAAAGCCCCTATGTAAAGATGTTGGACGTGAATTTGAGCAAACTTCAGGAGATGGTGAAGGACAGGAAAACCTGGCGTGCTGCAGCCCATGGGGTCAGAGTTGGACACAAGTGGGCGACTGAACAACAAATATAAACATATACATTTATCTGTATAGATACGTACTGACGTATATGCATGTATACAAGGCAATTATATGTATACACTCTGTGTAAAATAAAATGTATCATTTCATTAAAAACACCTCCTTCAGTGCCAGGAACCACTCCTCACATGCAGTTTGTGTCTCTCAAAATCATTTGTAACCAAGACTGTGACATAAATTCTAGAATTTGCTGAATGGATGAGTATTTGTATTGAAGTGTCTGCTTTACATAACATAACATAAAATCTGATTTGTTTTTTATATTTAATTGGAGTTTAACTCTTAACCTTTCTTTTAAGAAACCAATGAATAATTTATATTTAAGTGTAAATATTTTTTGAAAAGTTTCTGCCTCTAACCCACATATAGTCCATCTTAATTCTTGCAACTTCCCGGGACATCCTGACCTCCTGAGCTTCTTCTAGATGTTCTCATTTTTCTGAGTGAACAAATTGACACTCACTTTTTGGAAAGAGGGTTCTACCTTGGGCATTCTTGGGAAAATCCTGCCATGATGCACATCTTACAGTCACCAGGGTCCAGCGGAGTACAGTGTCAAACTGTATTTTAATGAAAAACATATCATTTAAACCATCAGAAGATTGTAGTTCATGCTGTAAAGAAAGGAGGGACATTCTTGCAACTGTAACAAACCCTTCTGGTCGTTCCCTTTCTTCCTGCTAGTTAGGTGATCTCATTTGGCTGATTACCCCCTTTGGAAGGATGATGGTTTGTTTTTATTCTCGTGGTGCTAATGTTTTCCCAATCTATAGTTTTAGTACAAGGTTTCCTTCACACAAAAGGGAAACACGCAGTTTAACATGAGATGCTGGTTGGAAAACAGGAAACCCAAAGGTGACTCCTCTAAGATCATGGTGCACGGGGTAAAGGAGGAAGAGGCCCTTATATTACTTTTGAGAAAGTGAAGAGAAAAATGCTACCCAGAGAGGGAGGGTACCTTTCACTTCATGCCTTTGCTTATATATATTTCCTTATTTTTATTTATTTGGCTGCACTGAGTCCTGGTTGCAGTATACAGGACCTTCAGTCTTCCTTGTAGCACGTGGCATGTGGGAGTCTAGTTCCCTGACTAGTGATCAAACCCAGGCCCCTTGCTTTGGGAACACAGAGTTTTAGCCACTGGACCACCAGGGAAGTCCCTCACACCTTTGCTTTTGCTCACACTGTTCCCTCATTGTTCTTTTCACTGGCCCGGTCTCATCCATCCTTCACGACCCATGGCCCTTTCTGCTCTCTCACGAACCATCAGCAGCCCTCTGCTGTCTTCACACTGCGTGGTTGGTCCCCTAAATGACACTTAACCCTCTGTACCTGATGGTAGTTCTCTGTGCCCTGTTGCCTCCCGCTATTGAGTTCCTATTAAACCTTTCGTATCCACCCTCCTACATCTCATGCCTTTGCGTAACTCTGTGTGTGTGAAGTGGGCTTTCCTGGTGGCTCAGTGGTAGAGAATCTGCCTGCAGTGCAGGAGACCCAGGTTTGATCCCTGGGTTGGGAAGATCCCCTGGAGGAGGAAATGGCAACCCACACCAGTATTCTTGTCTAGAGAATTCCATGGACAGAGGAGCCTGGCGGGATACAGTCCATGGGGTCACGAAGTGCATGGAGTAGATACTCCATAAATGCACTAAATTTGGTGAAGGATCTCATAAGATGTTCTGTGGCGCCCCTGTTGCTCAGCTTAGCTTTCTGATCTGCAGAGAATTGATGAGTGTTGAGTAATAATAGTTACAGTGGCGCTAACTAGATGCCGCCTCCCCAGCAGCCATGCCCCCATCTCTTTGTGTCCCCTTGCGTCTCGAGCACAGGCCACAGCGCCAGAGGTTCTCAGAACCCGCTCACTGAATTGAAAGAAAGAAAAAGGGCTGCCTTCCCGATGCTGTGGCCCCGGATGAAATAGCTGCAGTCTCAGAACCCAGGTCTCTGGTTGACCTGGCTTCCTGTGGGGCCAAACCCGCATGGATAGCTATCGTTCCTGGAAGCAAAAGACCCGAAATGCTGCCGGATCGTGGAACAGCTTGAGAGAAGCAGGCGCAGGCTTTGCTGTATTCCCCTCCTCAGGGACCCAGGAAGCAACTAACCTGCACCACCCACCAGAAAGGGGAAACCTTTCAAATCTTCTTTTTTGTCCCCCTATTTTTCTGTGTTTTAAATTCTGAAGTCTGTCCATTTTCTCTTGAAATTGCAGTTATTTTCCTTGTGACTTTTTTGGTGACTGAGTAAAAATAATCCTAACACAAAGCCCCTACATCATCATACCTGCCTTCTACAACATCTTTGAGTGCTCATGGGAGTGAAATTGGGGAAGGGGTATCGGGATTCTTAGCACACCCGCACCCAGCCCTGCCTGGTGGGTGGTGAGGAGGCAGGGCCACGGGCTGCAGGATTCCAGCCAGCATCAGCCCCCCGCCAGGTGATGAAGGATTAACTTCCTGTAGTTCAGGAGTGCTGAGCCCACAAGAGTATTTAGTCAGTACTGTAAATCCTGATTAACAGCAATGTTCATTTTTGTCTTGGAGCTGAATTTAAAGTTTCTCTCTTTATTTTTTTTTTAAATTTAAATTTATTTATTTCAGTTGGAAGCTAATTACTTTACAATGTTGTATTGGTTTTGCCATACATCAGCATGAATCGCCACGGGTGTACACGTGTTCCGCATCCTGAACCCCCCTCCCACCTCCCTCTCCGTACCATCCCTCTGGGTCGTCCCAGTGCACCAGCCCCGAGCATCCTGTATCTTGGATCGAACCTGGACTGGCGCTTTAAATAGACTTACCTGGCCCATGTTTTGTTGTAGTTTGTTGTTATTCAGCCAGAAGTCAGGATTTAGTTTTTTCTTCTCCAATTTCCACTCACGTACAGAGAGCTCTTTTGGGTATATTTTTAACTTACACAGATGACACTGTACTGTTGATAGTACTCTTTTTCTTATGCTTTTTTCCCCAACATTATAAAATGTTATTCATGTTACTATATGTCCATGTAGTTCTTTGCCTCTGGAATATATTAACAGATCTCAGATGGACTTGCAGGACCACACTTAGGGCACAGGCAGGCTGTCTTTCAAGACGTTCTGAAAGACAGCTTGACTTGATTTGACAGACTGGCTGCACCAGGTTCAACTCCCTCCAACAGTGTATTTTAGGACCCTTGGCTTCTGCACATCCTTGCAGGATTTGGTTTTACCCAACTTTCTGTTTGCCAGGCATTTATATCCATTTTAATGGGTGTCAAGTAATGACTTGTAAATGTAATGTGTGTTTCTCTGAAAATAAGTGCTTTTGTGAAATTTCTATTCCTGTCCTTTGCTCACTGTTCTGTTGGCACACTTGGCCTTTTCTGGTTGATTTGCAGGGACCACTTATGTGTTCTAGATATTTAGATCTAAAGATGGCAAATATGATCTCTATACCCGTCATGTTTGTCAACTCTTCCTATGATGCACTGCATTAACCAGAAAAGTATCTGTTGTTTGTTTTTGGTGTGTACCTTTGGAACCTTGCTTAAGAATTCTTCCCCTTATCCCAGTATATAGATAGCCATCTACCATGTGTCCTTCCCACCTTAATTTTCAAAATGTCATCCTGTAAGTCTTTGGTATACATTGATTTCTGTTTCTTTTTGAGTGAAGTAAAAAATCTCCACTCTGGTTTTCATATGGTTGCGATGTAGTCCAGCAGGTATGCTGAGCCCTGGGTAATATGGCCAGAAGGAAGCATCTGCCATGTCTTTCCCTGGTGGTTCCCAGACTTCAGTGTTTGTGGGGATCACCCGGGAGCCTTGAAGAAATGCACATTCTTGATCCCTACCAGAGATTCTGGCTTATTAGGTCTGTGATCAGGCTCTGCTTTTTATCCAATTCAGAGCGGTTCTGATGCAGGTGGTCTGTAGCCAGTGCCTTGAGAGACACTGCCTTACAGTAGTAGCAGGTACCTCACTTTAAGAAACACTGTCCACAAAGATTCAAACAAGGGACTTAGAGCAAAGGGAATGCCATGGAAAACTTACCTGCAACACCCCCAACCCAGCTTTTAAAGTGGCGGGGGGGCGGGTCTCACTGGCTGTGAGGGAGCCAGGCTTCTGTATGCAAGAGTTGTTAAATGTTTTATACCCAGCTCTCTGTACACGGATGCTGAATTTGTAAAAGATACAGGAGACTAGAAAAGGGTTTTTCAGTGGCTATTGTTGGTTTAGTCGCTAAGTCATGTCCGACTCTTGCAACCCCCATGGACTGTAACCCGTCAGGCTCCTCCGTCTGTGGGATTTTCCAGGCAAGAATACTGGAGTGGGTTGCCATTTCCTTCTCCAGAAGGCTGTTACCACCCTGTTAATACCTCTGTTATTACCTGTTGCTTAATACCTGTAGCAGTAATACTGCTGTTAATACCTCTCATCTTATTGTATAGGAACCCCCTGAAGTAGTCATGGAAATATGAAATCTTGGGAGGAAGAACCTTCTCAGGGTCCAAATTTGCTGTATTTTAAAGGGAAGAAGTGAGACCTGGCAGTTAAAGTTCATGGACTATTTCCAGACTTAAAAAAAATGGCAGTAAGATATAATTGCAGATATAAATTACTGAATCTCCAAATGTGTTTTGCCTCGATGCCTTATTTGAACGACAGGCTTCTTAGGACCAATTCAGTAGCCTGTTCAAAACTGAGAAGCATTTTGGTCCAGGACCATGGCAGGTGACAGCTATTTGTAGTGCCTGGGTTGTGAGGCTGGGCAAGGTTAGTGGGGATCCCTTTGGTTCTACAGATGCAGAGGAATTTATGCTAGATGCATGAGGCTCCTGGGGACCCAACCACTCCTTGTTACTGAAAAATAAAAATGCGCTGTGATTCCAAAAGTTGATGTGTATTATCACATTCATCGTCATCATCAGGGTAATAATAGTGATACCCTCTGGATTCATACAGCATGGTTTACATAGGACTTTGCACTAGATTATCTCATAGTCATTATGGCTACCTTTTGTTGAGTATCCACAATGAGATGGAGGTTTTATGTTTATTGCCCTTAAACCTCCCAAGAAATCTGTACTTTTATAGCTGGGGAAACAGAGGCTCAAAACCACTAGTAGAATCTCCTTTAAGTCTCATAACCAGTAAGCTGCAGAGCAGGAATCAGAATTCAAACAGCAGATTTTCTAATCACTTATGGCCCATTCTACAATATAAAGGAAATTCAAGTTTATTTTTGTTTAAACTCTGAAACATTTGAAATTTAACATATTTATATCACTACTGAATTTAATTAACAGTAAGTTATGAGAAAGTTTTGTGAGAACTGGACTGTAAAGAATGCAGAACGCCTTCAAACTGTGGTGCTAGAGAAGACTCCTGAAAGTCCCTTGGACAGCAAGGAGATCGAACCAGTCAATCTCAAGAGGAAGATCAACCCTGAATATTCACTGGAAGGGCTGAAGCTGAAGCTCTAGTATTCTGGTCATCTGATGTGAACAGATGACTCATTGGAAAAGTCCCTCATGCTGGGAAAGATTGCAGGCAGAAGGAGAAGAGAGTATCAGAGGATGAGATGGCCAGACAGTATCACTGATGCAATGAACATGAACTTAGACAAACTCTGGGAGATGCTGAGGGACAGGGAGGCCTGGCATGCTGCAGTCCATGGAGTTGAAAAGAATTGGACATGACTGCATGACTGAACAGCAATATGAGAAAGTTTTGTATCTATATACATGAAGAAACCATTATGGAATCCACAGGTAAAAGCTTGAGATCTCCATTTATTCAGTGACTTAGGCTCCACCTCTTATCAATTCAGTGATTTAAGGAAACTTATTTGACCTCTCTGACCTCAGTTTCCAGATCTGTTACTTGGTTAATAGCAGTACCTATTTCATATAGCTCTTAGGAGGTTTGCATGACCTAATACATAGAAAGTATTTAGAAAAGCATCAGGTACCTGCTAGACAATAGATGTTTGAAAAATGAATTTGGTGATATGTTGGCATTTGTCTTGGCAGGTAGATGTATGTGCTTTGACCACATATCAGAATATATTTAGTCCAGTAAAAGGATGTATCATGGGTTTCTTCTTGTTTAACAGAACCTGGATTTTGAGACAGCCACAGACCAGCAGCTTCTCCCTTTTGATCTGTGCTCTCCCCAGGTTGATAGCATTTAAACACCTAACTTGACTTAGCAACTGAACAACAGCAACAAAACACCTACCTCATTCCTGCTAAGTTACGATATGACCACGCATATATGCCGTGAAAAGCACTTTTAAATCCTTTGAGCCATTGAGACCTCAGCAGAAACAAGATGTCCTATAGCTCTTATGATGGAAATCGTCTGGTTTACAGTACAAATTGCAATCATGAGCACCCCCTTGTACTAGTCCACAGAGCCCCCCCCTCCCCCCGCCAAAGAGATGCCTGTGACACCTGAGAAAGAAACATAATGTGCAGCTCCATTCCAAAGGCTGCCTCAGTCTCCAGATGGCCACTTAAACGTCTCTGGGGCCATCCTGAACTAGTTTTAACATCGTGTTCAAGTTAAAAAGGGACCTATTTCTAGAAATCACACAATGAATATCTAAACTCATTTTCATAGAACTGTTTCAGCTACACATACCTTTTCAGATACAATCCTTTATTCCTCAGAATCCATCTTAATAGATCCAGTGGTACTGACCCCTCTATCGTTCTTTTTAGAACAAAATTAATGCACTTGGAATTAAGTTTTCTAAATGAATCAGTCATCTGCCAGTTATGGGGACATCACTGATTAAGGCCTCTTCATTCCAAATGCTGCCTGTTTTTTTTGAAAGCTGTAATTGGACACAGTGTCAATCAACAATGTCCAAGTTGTTTTTCTAGATTTCTTCTGACCTCACAGACCACACTGCCAATTGCCTTCCGCCATCTCTCCGAGATGGCTCAGATGGCTGGCTGACCCTGTTCATCAAGATTTCCCTCAGGGCCTATCACAAACCCTCCCCAACTTTTCTTTCTACCAACATCGAGCACAATATCCTAACTAGTGTTAGGCAGCTACAAACAAATCTTCATTTGTGGCATTTCTCCCAGTACTATTTATAATATAAAGTTTTGAACTAAAAGCTAGATAAAACTATGCATACTTACTGCATACAAAACCAAACCCAAGTATTCATTTTTATGAAAATGTGCAAACAACCATTAAAAAAAAATAACCTAACAATCCAGTTCAAACAGATGTGGACTTCTTAAATTATAGCATCAAACTTACACTACAAACTGAAATTATGTTTTGAGACCCACATTTTAAAAATACCCTCTCAAGTCTCTGCTCCAGGAAAGCAAAACCCCGTCTACTACCACTTAGCATTTACCCACTCATGGAATGGAAGAACAGAGAACAGGAGGTTGTTTTTTCCTGTCTTATTTTTTTCCACCTGTATTTTCCTTCATTAGAATTTTCTCAAGAGAGAAGATAAAGAGTTGTGAGCCATTTTTGCCTTAAAACACATTAATAATTTACCTCCGTCCCTGGGACATCAGCACAGGATATAGCCATTAGTTAAAGGGTCAATAAAGCTGCATCCACAGGAGAAGGGAGGGCCAGTGACTCATTCCCTGCAGCATGTGTGAGCTAACAGGAAACAGGTATCAGAGGAAAGGAGTTGGCAGCAACTTTCACAACCGCAGGACCAGAAAGTAAGTCCTTCTTGTCCGTCATCACGGGAAGTTATTCTAGTTGGGTGGCAGAGCCGCAGTCTCTGGTTTAGATGGCAGTGGGTGATAAATCAGAACAGCCTCTGGAGTATTTTGGTACATTTCTTCATCAGAATTCCAGTCCAGTTGAGCGTCAGCCATTTATCCTGAGGTTCCTACTATGATAAAATCAGTAATTTTTTGTTTAGAAGAATGTGTGTTTGACCAGGGAAAAAAATGGTGGTGGTGTCTTTGTCAGTGGCGAGGTGGGGGGACATTGGGCTGGAACTGGGCTGTGTCACCTTCTCTTCTGTCACAGAAGTTTAACAAGCCCTTGTGTGAGATTATTTACCTGTATAAATAACTAACTGGGCTTCCCTGGTGGCTCAGCTGGTAAAGAATCCGCCTGCAATGTGGGAGGCCTGGGTTCAATCCCTGGGTTGGGAAGATCCCCTGGAGAAGGAAGAGGCTACCCACTGCAGTACCCTGCCCTGGAGAATTCCATGGACTGTATAGTCCATGGGGTTGTAAAAAGTTGGACATAGCTGAGCAACTTTCACTAGCTCTAGGGCGACGGCTAAAAAGTGAAATGATAGTGTTTCAAAATCAGAAGTGAGTTTGGATTGCTGAGAGAGTAGATGTAATTGCCTACTTTACATTATAATATTCAGCCATATAAACATGTAAATGTTTAAAGGGAGTATTAATTTTTTAGAAAATGTTTTTTAAATTTCATAGAAAAATATATGGGCCAAAGAGCAAAAGAAAAGAGAAATATCGCAAGACGTTAACTTACTCACTTAACAAAGATTTGAGTTGCCTGTTTATGTACAAGATTCTGTTGTAAATGCTGGCATCTGGTGATGAACCAAAAAAAGAAAGGTTCCTGCCTTCATGGAGCTTGTACATCCGTTGTGGGGAAAAGGAACACAATTCTAGTTTTGTTTTGTTTTATTGAAGTGTAGCTGGTTTACAATATTATGTTAGTTTTAGGTGTAGAAGTTTATGTTATTAGAAGGTAGTGACTGTCATTTGCGGAGCTGTTCAGTATGTGCTTCTTGTTCATCTATTTTATATATAGTTTGTATCTCATCCCTACATTCATAATTTGTCCCTCCCATTTCCCTCTCCCTTTTGGTAACCACGAGTTTGTTTTCTGTATCTGTGAGTCTGATTCTGGGTTTTTTTTCTTAATTGAAGTGTAGTTGATATACGATATTATGTTTCAGGGGCACAACATAGTGATTCACAATTGTTAAAGGTTACGCTCCGTTTATAGTTATTGTGAAAATATTGGCTGTATTCCTTGTGCTGTCCTGTATATCCCGTAGCATATTGCTTTTATACATAGTAGTTTATATCTCTTGATCCCCTCCCACCTGTTTTGCCCCTCACCCCTTCCCTGTCTCCAGTGATACCCACTAGTTTGTTCGCTGTATCTGAGTCTCTTTCTTTTTTGTCATATTCGCTAGTTTGTTTTATTGTTTAGATCCCACATGTAAGTGATACCATATAGTATTTGTCTTTGTCTAACTTATTTCGCTTAGCTTAATACCCTCCAAGTTCATCCACGTTGCTGCATTGCTGCAAATGACAAGATTTAGTTATTTTTTGTGGCTGAGTAGTATTCCAGTGTGTGTGTGTGTACCACATTTTCTTTATTCATTTATCTGTTGGTAGATACTTAGGTTTCTTGATTTTTGTAAATAATGGATATCGGGATGCATATAGCCTTTCAAATCAGTGTTCACGTTCTTTGGATATATAGCCAGGAGTAGAATTGCTGGGTCATATGGTAGTTCTACTTTTAATGTTTCAGAAACCTCCATACTGTTTATACAGTGGCTACACTAATTTACATTCCCACCAGCAGTGTGTAAGGGTTCCCTTATCTCCTCATCCTTACCAGTATTTGTGTTATTTGTGGTCTTTTTGATGGTAGTCGTTCATCATAGTGGTTTTGATTTGCATTTCTCTGATGATTAGTGATGTTGAGCATCTTCTCATATGCCTGTGGGCCATCTGGATGTCTTCTTTGGAAAAATGTCTTTTCAAATTTTCTGCCCATTTTTAATTGGGTTGGTTTTTTTATATTAACTTGTATGAGCTGTTTATATATTTTAGATATTAATCTCTTATAGGTCTTCAGTTCAGTTCAGTTCAGTTCAGTTGCTCACTAGTGTCCGACTCTGCGACCCCATGAATTGCAGCATGCCAGGCCTCCCTGTCCATCACCAACTCCTGGAGTTCACTCAGACTCACATCCATCGAGTCAGTAATGCCATCCAGCCATCTCATCCTCTGTCGTCCCCTTCTCCTCCTGCCCCCAATCCCTCCCAGCATCAGAGTCTTTTCCAATGAGTCAGCTCTTCACATGAGGTGGCCAAAGTACTGGAGTTTCAGCTTCAGCATCATTCCCTCCAAAGAAATCCCAGGGCTGATCTCCTTCAGAATGGACTGGTTGGATCTCCTTGCACCAAGGGACTCTCAAGAATCTTCTCCAACATCACAGTTCAAAAGCATCAATTCTTCAGCGCTCAGCCTTCACAGTCCGACTCTCACATCCATACATGACCACAGGAAAAACCATAGCCTTGACTAGACAGACCTTTCTTGGCAAACTAATGTCTCTGCTTTTGAATATGCTATTTAGGTTGGTCATAACTTTCCTTCCAAGGAGTAAGCGTCTTTTAATTTCATGGCTGCAATCACCATCTGCAGTGATTTTGGAGCCCAGAAAAATAAAGTCTGACACTGTTTCCACTGTTTCCCCATCTATTTCCCATGAAGTGATGGGACCAGATGCCATGATCTTTGTTTTCTGAATGTTGAGCTTTAAGCCCACTTTTTCACTCTCCACTTTCACTTTCATCAAGAGGCTTTTGAGTTCCTCTTCACTTTCTGCTATAAGGGTGGTGTCATCTGCATATCTGAGGTTATTGATATTTCTCCTGGCAATCTTGATTCCAGCTTGTGTTTCTTCCAGTCCAGCGTTTCTCATGATGTACTCTGCATAGAAGTTAAATAAGCAGGGTGACAATATACAGCCTTGACGTACTCCTTTTCCTATTTGGAACCAGTCTGTTGTTCCATGTCCAGTTCTAACTGTTGCTTCCTGACCTGCATACAGATTTCTCAAGAGGCAGGTCAGGTGGTCTGGTATTCCCATCTGTTTCAGAATTTTCCAGTTTATTGTGATCCACACAGTCAAAGGCTTTGGCATAGTCAATAAAGCAGAAATAGATGTTTTTTCTGGAACTCTCTTGCTTTTTCCATGATCCAGCAGATGTTGGCAATTTGATCTCTGGTTCCTCTGCCTTTTCTAAAACCAGCTTGAACATCAGGAAGTTCACGGTTCACGTATTGCTGAAGCCTGGCTTGGAGAATTTTGAGCATTACTTTACTAGCATGTGAGATGAGTGCCATTTGCACATATTTTCTCCCATGTATTAGGTTGTCTTTTCCCTTTGCTCATGGTATCCTGTGCTGTGCAAAATCTTTTAAGTTTAATTAGGTCCCAGTTATTTATTTTTGCTTGTTTCCTTTGCCTTAGGAGACAGATTAAAAAAAAAATGTTGCTATGATTTGTGTCAGTGTTCTGCCTATGTTTTCTTCTAGGAGTTTTATGGGTTTGGGACTTATATTTAGGTGTTTAATCCATTTTGAGTTTATTTTTGTGTTGGTATTAGAAAATACTATAATTTCATTTTTATATATGGCTGTCTAGTTTTCCCAGTGCCACTTATTGAAGACACTGTCTTTTTTCCATTGTGTATTCTTGCCTCCTTTGCCATAGAGTAATTATAAGTATATGGATTTATTTCTGAGCTCCCTGTTCTGTTTCATTGATCTACGTGTCTATTTTTGTGCCCATACTGTACCGTTTTGATTACTCTAGCTTTGTAGTATAATCTGAAGTCAGGGGGTGGGAAACCTCCAGCTCTGTTATTTCTCAAGCTCATTTCAGCTATTCAGGGTCATTTGAGTTTTCATAGAAATTTTAACGGTATTTGTTCTAATTTTGTGGGTAATGTTCTGTGGAGCTGGGTTCGAGTCTCTGGCTGCAGGGCTCTGGGGGTCCTGGGTCCAGTGCCTTGACTGGTTTGTGGGGTCCAGTCCTGGACCCTCTCATTGGGCTGGCTACGGGCTTAGGGTGTCTCCAGGCAGGCTGCCTCCTGATGAGCTGGGGCCCTGTCTCCACCCAGTTAGTTGTTTGGTCTGAGAGATACTAGTTCTGGTGCCTGCGTACTGGGTGGAAGTAGCGCTGGGTCCTGCAGCTACTAAGCTAAAGGGAGGATTCCAAAATGCCTCTTGTCAGCACCAGTGCCCGTGTGGTAGCATGAGCTCGCTAAGTGGCTGCCACCAGTGTCTGTGTCCCAGGACGAGCTCCAGTTGCCCCTTGCTTCTCCAGGAGACACTCCAAGACCAGCAGGTAGTTCTAACACAATCTCCTTTCATATGGCTGCTTCTGCCGTGTGAGATTGTGTGTGCTTTCTTTAATAGTGGTGTCTTTATTTCTCACAATCCTCTGAGTCTCCTCAAAGTAAGTCCTGCTGGCCTTCAGAGCCAAACATTCTGGGGGCTTGCCCTCCTGAGGCAGGACCCCCGGGCTGGGGAGCCTGCTGTGGGGCTCAGGCCCTTTCCCTCCTTGGGGAGAAGTTCTGCAGTGGTCATTGTTCTCCCATTTGTGGATCGCCCAGCCAGGGTTATGGGTCTTGACTGTACTACGTCAGTTCCCTTCCTGCCCATCTTGTTGCGATTCCTTCTTTATATCTTTGGTTGCGGAAGAGCTTTTCTAATAGATTCCAGTCTTTTTTTGTTGTTGACAGTTGTTCTGTAATTCTTCTGTTTTGTCATTTCAGTGTGCCCATGAGAGGAGGTAAACTCAGGCTGTTTCTACTCTGCCATCGTACAATCAAGTCCGCTTCGTGTTTCTTCACTCTGTTGTTTTGACTGTAGAATCTCTACTGATATAACTTCAGGTTTACAGAGTCTTTTTTCTGCCCTTTGAAATCTACTGCTGAGGGTCTCTAGTGGACTTTCTGTGTCACTCTTGTACTTCTCAACACCAGAATTAATTTTTAAAAAAATTTCTCTGTATTGATATTCTCTATTTGATGAGACATTGTCATCATATTTTGCTTTACTTCTTTAATCATGATTTCGATAACATCTTTGAGCATATTTATAATGCTGCTTTGAAGTTTATGTCTGTTAAATCTAATAGCCGAGTCCGGTCATGGTTTCTGTTGTCTGCTTTTTGTTCCTGTTTGGGTCATATTTATTTTTCTGTTTGCATATGCATAATTTCTTGTTGGTAACTGGTATTTAAGATAAGTGAAAGTGTTAGTTGCTCAGTCGTGTTCTACTCTTTGCTACCCCACAGACTGTAGCCTGCCAGGCTCCTCTATCCATGGAATTCTCCAGGCAAGAATACTGTAGTGGGTAGCCATTCTCTTCTCCAGAGGATCTTCCCAACCCATGGATCAAACTGGGTCTCCTGCATTTCAGGTGGATTCTTTACTGTCTAAACCACCAGGGAAGCCCCATTTAGAATAACGTATTGTAGCAACTCTGGTTACTGGTCCCCCTTCCCTCGGAGCTTGTCATTGTCACTCACTTGCTTATTTGTTCAGTGATTGGCAAGTTATGGTAGTGGAGTCTGTTTCTCGTAACTCCACAGTATGAAGCCATTCTTGAAGCTTTCTCAGGAGTGCAGCCTTGGATATATTTCACAGTCACCCTGGGGTGATCATGATTTTAGCAGGCTCTCTTTTCCTGCACTTTCCAGTAAGCTGTCTCCATTTTTGGTACAATATCTAGCCATGATCCTTTATTAATAACTGATTACTGTCTCTGTTTTCAAGGTGCTCTGGGAGAAAAAAAATTGCTCCACAGAACAATCCAAATAAATCTGGGCCCCTTCACAGGGGAGTTTTTTTAGTCTTGAGATTTGTTCTGACCCTAGGAGGGCTTCTCTGAGCCACCTGTTTCCTGGATTCTCTCTGGCAAAGAAGCTGGCCTGCAGTTCAGCTTGTTGCTGCAATGCAGCTACTTGCCTCCCCTTGCTTGCCTACTGCCAAAGGCTCATTTGTTTTTGAGGGCATCCTTAGCCTTGTATTTTCTCAGTTCCGAATAAAGTCAGTTCATCTGGGAAGAGCTTTGTCATGCTTTGTTCTCATATCCTGCCTCTTCTCTTAGGCAAACTCTCTTAAGTTACAGATCTGAACCTGGGAGAGGGGACGGTGACCAGTTGCTCTTAGAATGGCATCCTTGTTTTATGGCTAGTGTTGGGTGGGAGACTACAGCCCCTGGCCTCCTCAGCTTACATATTCTGGAATGGAACCTCTTATGAACAAACTGGGGCGAGGGCCATCGGGGCACCAGTTGTCCTGGCGACCTGACATAAATCATCTGCTCTCTGAGTGGGAGCCAGGTGGAGAAAGGGCACCTCCAGCCTCTCAGCTCTGATCTGTCAGGAATTTAGCCTCTGCAGCACATATCTGGGTAAAATAAAAACACAGGCGGCTTGCCCCTGTTGGGGTGTATCATAGCCCTTAAGTGAAAAAGAGCCCTGTATTCTTGACGTACTAGCCTGGAGCAGAGTCTCCATGATACTGAGCTGAAAGGGTGAGGGATGGAGTGGTTGAAATGCCACATGGTTGAAATGCCACAGACTTTCACTGTTCTTGCTCAATGTTAGTAGGTTTTCTTGAATAACAGTTTCTTCATTTGCTGTAATCCCTTAAGACAATTTTAGACACTTTAAAATAATAATTTCTTCCAATTATGCTTGTTTTGCTGGGAATGGCTGATGGAGCTCCTCACACAGCCATTCCAGAAGTTGAAAACACCATTTTTACTCAGAAGAGCAACTACTGACAAATTGATTAGACTTGAGCATTTGGCAGTCATTTTCTCACAAAATGAATGAAGTCTGTCACTTCTTTTTTCTTCATATTTTTAAAAATTTTACTTATTTATTAGGTTGGTACAAAAGTAATTGTGGTTTTTGGATTGTGAATTTTAAATCATCATCCTAGGCTCAAACACATCTTTATTAATCAAAATAGGAATCATTACAATCAACACACTTTTGCCAATGAGAAATAAGTTTATTCTTGAAGTGTAAAAATCCATGCTTCAGGATTTGACAAACTCTTGGAAAGCACTTTCTGCCTCCTGGTTGTGGAAGTGTTTTCCCTGCAAAAAGTTGTCGAGATGCTTGAGGAAGTGGCAATTGGTTGGCGAGAGGTCAGGTGGATATGGCGGATGAGGCAAAACTTTGTGGCCCGGTTCATTCTGCTTTCAAATCGTTGCTTGTGCGACGCGCCGTTGGGCACTGTTGTGGAGGAGAGTCGGGCCCTCTCTCTTGACCGATGATGGCCGCAGGCCTTGCGGTTTTCAGTGCACCTCACTGATTTACTGAGCATACGTCTCAGATGTAACGGTTTCATTGGATTCAGAGAGCTGTAGTGGATCAGACAGGCAGCCGACCACCAAACAGTGACTGTGACCTTTCTTGGTGCAAGTTTGGCTTTGGGAAGGCCTTTGGAGTTTCTTCTCAGTCCGTCTACTGAGCTGGTCATCTTTGGTTGTCACATACAATCCACTTTTTGTCACACATCACAATCCGATCAAGAAATGATTTATTGTTGTTATGTAGAATAAGATAAGATGACACCTCAGAATGACAATTTTTAACATTTTTGGTCAGCTCATGAGGCACCCACTTATCAAGCTTTTTCACCTTTCCAATTTGCTTCAAATGCCAAACAACTGTAGAATGGTCGACATTGAGTTCTTCAGCAACTTCTTGTGTAGTTGTAGGAAGATCAGCTTCGATGATGGCTCTCAATTGTTGTTGTCAACTTCCAATGGCAGACACTTCTCATCTTCAAGGCTCTTGTCTCCTTTGCAAAGTTTCTTGAACCACCACCACACTGTACATTCTTTAGCAGTTCCTGGTCCAAATGTGTTGTTGATGTTGCGAGTTGTTGCCTCTGCTTTATGACCCATTTTGAACTCAAATAAGAAAATCACTCAAATATGCTTTTTGTCTAACATCATTTCCAAAAGTCTACAAATAATAAATGCTGGAGAGGGTGTGGAGAAAAGGGAACCCTCTTACACTGTTGGTGGGAATGCAAACTAGTACAGCCACTATGGAGAACAGTGTGGAGATTCCTTAAAAAACTGGAAATAGAACTGCCTTATGATCCAGCAATCCCACTGCTAGGCATACACACTGAGGAAACCAGAAAGGAAAGAGACACGTGTACCCCAATGTTCATCGCAGCACTGTTTATAATAGCCAGGACATGGAAGCAACCTAGATGTCCATCAGCAGATGAATGGATAAAGAAAGCTGTGGTACATATACACAATGGAGTATTACTCAGCCATTAAAAAGAATACATTTGAATCAGTTCTAATGAGGTGGATGAAACTGGAGCCTATTATACAGAGTGAAGTAAGCCAGAAGGAAAAACATCAATACAGTATACTAACGCATATATATGGAATTTAGAAAGATGGTAACAATAACCCTGTATACGAGACAGCAAAAGAGACACTGATGTATAGAACAGTCTTATGGACTCTGTTGGAGAGGGAGAGGGTGGGAAGATTTGGGAGAATGGCATTGAAACATGTAAAATATCATGTAAGAAACGAGTTGCCAGTCCAGGTTCGATGCACGATACTGGATGCTTGGGGCTAGTGCACTGGGATGACCCAGAGGGATGGTATGGGGAGGGAGGAGGGAGGAGGGTTCAGGATGGGGAACACATGTATACCTGTGGTGGATTCATTTTGATATTTGGCAAAACTAATACAATTATGTAAAGTTTAAAAATAAAATTAAAAAAATATAAAATACACAGAAAATAATGTCATTAGCAAAAAAAAAACATAAAGTGAGAAATGCATATTAAAATAATGTATAACATAACCACATTTATTTAAGAATGTATTCCAGTATTAGATGGCAGATTTCAACAGTGCAAAACCACAGTACTTTTGTACCAATCAGAAAAACATCCATTTCTGTTTTATTGACTATGCCAAAGCCTTTGACAGTATGGATCACAATAAACTGTGGAAAATTCTGAAAAAGATGGAAATACCAGACCACCTGACCTGCCTCTTGAGAAATCTGTACACAGGTCAGGAAGCAACAGTTAGAACTGGACAACTGGAGCAACAGGGAAAGAAGTACATTCCAAATCAGGAAAGAAGTATGTCGAGACTCTATATTGTCACCCTGCTTATTTAACTCGTCTGCAGAGTACATCATGAGAAACACTGGGCTGAATGAAGCACAAGCTGAAATCAAGATTGCTGGAAGAAATATCAATAATCTCATATATACAGATAACATCACCCTTATGGCAGAAAGTGAAGAAGAACTAAAGAGCCTCTTGATGAAAGTGAAAGAGGAGAGTGAAAAAGTTGGCTTAAAACTCAACATTCAGAAAACGAAGATCATGACATCCAGTCCCATCACTTCATGCAAATATATGTGGAAACAGTGGCTGACTTTATTTTTTTGGGCTCCAAAATCAGTGCAGATGGTGATTGCAGCCATGAAATTAAAAGATGCTTACTCCTTGGAAGAAAAGTTATGACCAACCTAGATAGCATATTCAAAAGCAGAGATATTACTTTGCCAACAGAGGTCCATCTAGTCAAGGGTATGGTTTTTCCATTAGTCATGTATGGATGTGAGAGTTGGACTATAAAGAAAGCTGAGCACTGAAGAACTGATGCCTTTGACCTGTGGTGTTGGAGAAGACTCTTGAGAGTCCCTTGGAATGCAAGGAGATCCAACCAGTCCATCCTAAAGGAGATCAGTTCTGGGTGTTCATTGGAAGGACTGATGCTGAGACTCAAACTCCAGTACTTTGGCCACCTCATGCGAAGAGCTGACTTATTGGAAAAGACCCTGATGCTGGGAAAGATTGAGGGCAGGAGGAGAAGAGGACAACAGAGGATGAGATGGTTGGATGGCATCACCGACTCAGTGGACATGAGTTTGTGTAAACTCCAGGAGTTAGTGATGGGCCGGGAGGCCTGGCGTGCTGCAGTCCATGGGGTCGCAAAGAGTTGGACACGACTGAGCGACTGAACTGAACTGCGTATTTATGTACTTTTGGCTGTACTGGGTCTTCGGTGTTGCGTACAGACTTTCTCTAGTTGTGGTGTGCATGCTTCTCACTTCAGTGGCTTCTCTTATTGTGGAGCATGGAGTCTAGGGTGCATGGGCTTAGTTGCTCCATGGCATGCGGGATCTTCCTGGACCAGGGATTGTACCCATGTCCCCCGTTCTCTGCTTTGGCAGGTGGATTCTTAACCACTGAACCATCAGGGAAGTCCCATGTCTGTCACTTCTGAAAAGATCATTGACATATTTATTGTCACAGAGTGAGTTTTCAAGAAAAATTAGAATTTTAGAAATGAGTCATCACCATTGAAGAGTTTGATAGCTTCTCAATATTTGAAGACTTTTTTGATGAGATCAGTTGTGGTATTCATGGATAAGACTTTTTCTTGGTATTAAATGATGAAATGTGTCAACACTTGTATACATCTTTTCAACTCAGTAGAACAATGTCTTCAAGATGACGAACACATGTTATTACAAAACTTTATGTAGTAAAAGACATATTTAAAGTATGTGGTAAGCCAAACAGTTTCAATGTAATAGAATATGAAAAGTTTACTGATATGATTTCCACTTCTTGTCACGGTTATCCTTAAGAAACTACCACCTGTTGTCTTTTGGTATGGTGTTAAAAAAGAATATTGACAGTTCCTTGGAAAGACAACTATGATACTTCTCCATTTTCCAGTTTTGTATCTGTGTGAGGCTAAATTTTCTTCATGTTCTTCGACCAAAATAATATACCCAGCAGATTGAATGCAGAAGCAGATATCAAAGTCCAACTGTCTTTTTATACACCAGACATTAAAGCATTTTCAAAAGTGCAGAACAGTGCCACTCTTGTTGCTAAACTTTCTTGTTTTGAAAAATGCGTTTTTTAAAAGTAAAACGTTTGCTAATATGCATGGTTTTATCATGATAATTTTTAATGAATTTACAAATGTTTTAAATGTCTCAGCTTTAATTTACAGTATCATAAATATTAACAAATATTTTTTATTACAAAACATGGTCCACTGGAGAAGGGAATGGCAGACCACTTCAATATTCTTGCCTTGAGAAGCCCTTAAACAGTATGAAAAGGCAAAAAAGATACGACACCAGAAGATGAGCCCCCCATGTCGGTAGTAATATGTTGCTGGGGAAGAAAGGAGAAATACCTGCTCCAGAAAGAATGAAGAGGCTGGACCAAAGCAGAAATGGCACCCAGCTGCGAATGGGTCCAGTGGTGAAAGTAAAGTCTGATGCTGTAAAGAACAGTATTTCCTAGGCACCTGAAATATTAGGTTCATGAATCAAGGTAAATTGGATGTGATCAAGCAGGAGGTGGCAAGTGGGAACACGGACATTTTAGAAGTCAGTGAACTAAAATGGCCAAGAATGGGCAAATTTAATTCAGATGACTATTATATCTACTACTGTGGGGAAAGATCCCTGACAAGAAATGGAGTTGCCCTCATAGTCAACAAGAGTCCAAAATGGCAGTACTTGGGTGCAGGCTCAAAAGTAACAGCATGATCTTGGTTTGTTTCCAAGGCAAACCATTCCACATCACAGTAATCCAAGTCTATGCCCCAGCCACTGATGCCAAAGAAACAGATGTTGAACAGTTCTCTGAAGATCTCCAAGACCTTCTAGAACTAACACCAAAAAAAGATGTCCTTTCATCATAGGGGATTGGAATGCAAAAGTAGAAAGTTAAGAGATACTTGGAGTAACAGGCAAATTTGGGAGTATAAAATGAAGCAGGGCAAAGGCTAACAGAGTTTTGTCAAGAGAACACACTGATCATTAATAAATATACCCCACATAAACAAAGTCTCCATTTTTAAAAATATTGTAAGGGGTCATGAGAACAAAAAGTTTGAAAACCACTTATCTAATGTTGACTTATATATAATTTCCATTAAATCTGTGTTTTCATATATATGTGTGTGTGTATTTGTACATATGTGTGTGATATATACATACATATTCATAATATATATGCACAAATACATATATTTATGAAAGCTTGCACTGACCAAAGATGTATTCTTTACAAGGACACATGGAACAATTAGGCTTACAGATTATTACAAAATTTCTTAACAAATTTAAATTATATACTCAGACCACATTTCTAACCACAGTCAAAGTAAATTAGAAATGAATAATAAAGTAAACCATCCTGTCACCACCGCCACCACCCCCATGCTTTGTTTGGAAACTATGGAATACATATTCTTAAATAATTCATGGCTGTAAAATAATTTCATAATGTTAAAATTTTATTTTATTTTATTTTTTTCTTTCTTTTTTTTTTTTTTTAAATTTTACATAATGTTAAAATTTTAAATGGAACAGTTCTGGTTGCCTGTTGCCACAAAACAAACCACCCTGAAACTTGGTGGCCTAAAAATATAACATTTATTTTGTTGACCGGTCTATAGTTTGGCTTGGACTCTGTAGAGTCAACGTGTCTCTGCCCCGTGTCCACGGGTCATCAGCTGGCATGTCTCCCAGGCTGGGATTGGAATCATCTGAAGGCCTGCTCTTGTGTCTGGCACTGGATAGTCACTGTCAGCAGCTGGAACACTGGGGCACAGCCTCTTCACATAGCTTGGGCTTCCCCAGTAGATGGCGGCTGATTCTAACAATGGTCGTCTCAGTAGAGCTTTGCAGTAACTGCACACCTGTTATGACCTAGCTTTAGGAGTCACTCACCATAACTTCTTTCCACATAAGTTCAGTCAGTGAGGCTAAAGGAAGCAGGAAATTAGACACCACCTTTTGATAGGAGGATCATCAGAGAACTCCTGGGCTTGTTTTAAAACCACTATAGAACTGAAGTAATAAAATTATATAGCTTAACCTAAGCAGCACTTTGGTACCTTAACTAGAAGCACATTTTTAGCATTAAGAACAAATTTTGAAAGCAAAAAGCACTGGAAACAAATGTGTTAAATGTTCAGTTAAAGAAGTTTGTAAAAATAACAGATTAAGCCTGAAGAAAGCAGAAGGAGGGAAATGCTAGATATAAGAGTATAAGTTAATGAAATAGGAAATAGTGCAGTTAAATAAGATCTACAGAATCAAAAGATGTTCCTAGAAAATACTAAGAAAATAGTCCAACTGGCTAAGGGAAAATAACAAATAAGTGCCCCCAGTGGGAGCAACAGCTAACACGTGGGGAGCACTGGATGTGCTAGTTAATATCACATTTGTTGCCAAGGACTGAGCTAAGCGTTTTACATATGGTAACCAGTTTAATTTTCACAACAATCATGTGCGATTGGTACTTTAGATAAGGCTAATTTACAGATGATGAAACCAAAGCATTGTAGAGGTTGAATAATTTGCCCATGGGACACACAGCCACTGAGCGCCTTACTGCTTTTCATCTTTGCTGTGTCTGTAATTACGGACCTCTTTTGATTCCTAATGGTGTTTTTTGTCTTCTCTCATTTTCTCCTGAGGTTTGTCTACTCAGTTGGTCTTTAAGAACTGTCTCTTGACTTTGTGGATATGTGTGTTTTTTCCCACACATCTTTGCTCCTACAGTTCTATTTTCTTTAGATTTATTATTTTTATTATTTATGTATTTGACTGTGTCAGGTCTTAGTTGCGGTGTGCACCGTCTTTAGCAGCGGCATGGGAACCCTTAGCTGCCGCTTGTGGGATCTAGTTCCCTAACCAGGAATCGAACTTGGGCCCCCTGCATTGGAAGTGCTGAGTCTTAGCCATGGACCACCAAAATTTCAATCGATTTCTCTATTACTTTACTGGGAGGTCTTTTCCCACATTTTCCCTGCAGCCTTTCCATATCCATGTTTGAGAAATGTCTCTTATAAAGAGCATGAAGCTGGATTTTGTTTGCTATTATTTGTGTAACTGTTGCACTTTTAACTCAAATGTTTTCTTAGTTTAGCTCCTTTATTGTAAAATATCTTTTATACAGAAGGGAATATGAATAACTGCATGGTTTAAAGAGTAATAATACAAAACAGATGGGTAACTGTGATGCAGTGTAGGAAACCAACATTGTCAATCCCTCGTATAGCCTTCCCAATACATTCTGCTCTCTTCCTAAATGTAACCTCTCTCCTCACTTAAAAAAAAAATTATTTGGCTTCACCAGGTCTTAGTTGTGACATACAGGTTCTTCGTCGCACCATACGGCATCTTTCGTTGTGGGGTATGGACTCTCTAGTTGTGCTGGGTGTGCAGGCTCAGCAGTTGTGGCGTGTGGGTTTCAGAACACACGGGCTTCAGTAGTTGCAGAATGTGGGCTTAGCTGCTCCATGGTATGTGCAGTCCTAGTTCCCTGACCAGGGATCAAACCCGTGTACCCTGTACTGCAAGCGGGATCCTTAACCACTGGGAAAGTCCCACTCTCCTCACCTTTGTGATAATCTTCCCCTTGCTTTTCTTTATGATTTCATCTCTCACATTAATTTAAAATTTTATTTTCTAATAAAAGCACTGTGCTGGTTTAGTCTCTAAGTCATGTCCCACTCCTGCGACCCTGTGGACTGTAGCCTCCTAGGCGCCTCTGTCCATGGGATTCTCCAGGCAAGAATACTGGAGTGAGTTGCCATTTCCTTCTCCAGGGGATCTTCCCAACCCAGGAATCTAACCCAGGTCTCCTGCATTGCAGGCAGATTCCTTACCAACTGAGCTACCAGGGAAGCCAATAACAGCACTAAAAACTTTAAACTATCCTTTCAGTAGTCTTTAGTTAAAAACTGTGAATTCCAAATGTTGTCTTTCTATCCTTTTTTGAATCTAAATATGTTCTGTGTTCCATTAAATACACTCTGTGTTCTCTGTGGTCACCCTTGTGGCATTTAGCAGTATGTTTTCAATATTCCAAATTTATGCATTTTAAAAGTATCTTTAAATTTTTTTTCTATTTTAATTGTTTCATAGGTCAGAAAATACCATGTAGCTGATAATAGTCATTAGCTATTCATTGAGACTATTTTTGTAGCCAGTATGTGGTCCATTTTTTTAAGTTTTTTTCCACATGTTTGAAAACCAACTGTACATTTTTACCTATAGGGTACAGAATTTTATGGGCTTCCCTTGTGATTCAGCTGGTAAAGAATCCGCCCACAATGAGAGAGACCTGGGTTTGATCCCTGGGTTGGGACGCTTCCCTGGAGAAGGGAAAGGTTACCCACTCCAGTATCCTGGCCTAGAGAATTCCATGGACTGTATAGTCCATGGGGTCGCAAAGAGTCAGACACGACTGAGCGACTTTCACTTTCACTTTTTACAGAATTTTATAGAAATCTGTATGTAGGTCAAGAAGCAACAGTTAGAACTGGACATGGAACAACAGACTGGTTCCAAACTGGGAAAGGAGTCCGTCAAGGCTGTATATTGTCACCCTGCTTATTTAACTTATATGCAGAGTACATCATGAGAAACGCTGGACTGGATGAAGCACAAGCTGGAATCAAGATTGCCAGGATAAATATAAATAACCTCAGATACACAGATGACACCACCCTTATGGCAGAAAGCGAAGAGGAACTGAAGAGCCTCTTGATGAAAGTGAAAGAGGAGAGTAAAATACCTGGCTTAGAACTCAACATTCAAGAAACAAAGATCATGGCATCTGGTCCCATCACTTCATGGCAAATAGATGGGGAAACAAGGGAAACAGTGACAAACTTTATTTTGGGGGCTCCAAAATCACTGCAGATGGTGACTGCAGCCATGAAATTAAAAGACACTTGTTCCTTGAAAGAAAAGCTATGACCAACCTAGATAGCATATTAAAAAGCAGAGACATAACTTTGCCAACAAAAGTCCCTCTAGTCAAAGCTATGGTTTTTCCAGTAGTCTTGTATGGATGTGAGAGTTGGGCTATATAGAAAGCTGAGCGCTGAAGAATTGATGCTTTTGAACTGTGGTGTTGGAGAAGACTCTTGAGAGTTCCTTGGACTGCAAGGAGATCCAACCAGTCCATCCTAAAGGAAATCAGTTCTGAATATTCATTGGAAGGACTGAGGTTGAAACTCCAATACTTTGGCCACCTGATGTGAAGAACTGACTCACTGGAAAAGACCCTGATGCTGGAAAAGATTGAAGGTGGGAAAAGAAGGGGACAACAAAGGATGATGGATGGCATCACCAACTCAATGGACATGAGTTTGAGCAAGCTCTGGGAGTTGGTGATGGACAGGGAAGCCTGGTGTGCTGCAGTCCATGGAGTCACAAATTGTCGGACACGACTGAGCGACTGTTTATCTTGTTCATCCTGTTACTTTCCTGTCTTTATCATCTTACAATGTTTTTGGGTTCCCAGTAGGCATTTCTCACTGTGATTATAGATTTCAGTATCTTCTTACAGCTTAATCATTTCTACTTTGTATATTTAAGGTTGTAGTGTTCATGAGTATGCATATCCCAGTTGTTAAGTTCCTGGCAGATTTCCTAGAGAACTGGTCTTTTATCAGTATGTTCAGGCCTTCCTCATCTTCATGGCTTTTTTAAAAAAAGTTGTAGTTGCTATACAATACTACCCTGGTGACTCAGATGGTAAAGAGTCCACCTGCAATGCGGGAGACCTGGGTTTCATCCCTGGGTTGGGAAAATCCCCTGGAGGAGGGCTGGCAACCCACTCTAGTATTCTTGCCTGGAGAATCCCCATGGACAGAGGAGCCTAGTGGGCTACAGTCCATAGGGTCGTAAAGAGCTGGACACTGAGCGACTAAGCACAGCACCCACAGCATTGGTGTATAATATAGTGATTCACAATTTTAAAGGTTATAATCAATTTATAGTTATTATAAATTATCAGCTAGATTCCCCATGTTGTACAATGTAGCCTCATAGCTTACTTTATACCTAATAGTTGTCCCTCTACTCCCCTACCCTTATGTTGACCTTATGCTTTTTACCTTGAGGTCTGTTTTACCCTTCTTTTGCTCATTGTATTCGTCAGGGTTCTCCAGAGATATAGAACCAACAGTATGTGTATAGAGAGAGGTTTATTTTAAGTAATTGGCTTATGCAGTTTTGGAGATGTGGTGAGCCCCATATGCAAGGAGGCTGGAGACCCAGGGAAGTTGCGTTTTGAGTCCAGAGGCAGTCTGCTGGCAGAATCCTCTCTTCTTCTGGGGAATTCAGCCTTTTTCTTCTAAGGACTTCAGCTGGGGAGATGTGTCCTTCCCTCCTTCTGGAAGGTAATCTGCTTTACCCACAGTCTACTAATTTAAATATTAACCTCATCTAAAGAATGCCGTCACAGAAACATTGTGAGTAGTGTTTGACAAAATATCTGGGTTTCTGTGGCCTAGCCCGGTGGAAACATAATGTTGGCCATCCCACTTGTCATTCCATTTTTCCCTTTACTCTCAGCCTTATTCCGCTTTCTCTGCTCTTAGGTGAGTTTCATGTAAATAATTTAAAGTTAGATTTTGTTGTTATTTTTATCTGATCTGACAATATCTGTCTTATCCATTTATTCTATTTGCATTTATTGCAATCATGTTTAGAGTTAATTTTTTCTACCATTTTATTGAGTTGGCCAAAAAGTTCATTCAGGTATTTCATATATGATCTTACAGTAATACTTGAATGAACTTTTGGCCAACCCAGTGTTTTTCTGATTTTGTGTTTTTCTGATTCTCCCCCACCCCTTTTTTCCTAGCTTCTAATAAATTGAAAAGTAAGTGTGAGTGACACAAACACCTTTTTCTTCTGCTAGTTTGAAAGATAAATACATTCCGTTTGTTTTATTTAGTAATTATCTTTAAAAAGTTGGCAGGTATAATTGATTTAATGAAATCTAAATGCAGTGCTCCTCAAAGCATGAACTACAGATTGGTGCCAATCCAAGAACTTTTTTGTACAGTGAGATTTAGTTCACGATGAGGTTAATACAAGGTTGGGTTTCCTCAGCACATGAGGACAGAAAGTGGGACCTTGGCCTAGAATGACAAGGGAAGTGGAAACTCAAGCCTTTGGGTATCAAGATGAGCATGTCTGAAGCAGCTGCCACAGCTTCAGGTTCTAATTCCTTCTTTGTGTTTTCCCACTGGGAATTTCCCTAACTTCTTTGCTAGTTCTGCTATTCAGTTAAGAAAATGTGGATTATATTACCAGCACATCTAGGCTGTTACAGTGTGAGAATTTTCAGCGTAGGCTTTCACATTAGAAATGGAAGTCTCTCCCAAGGCACCTTTATCATCAGGAAAAAATAATATATTTAAAAGAAACAAAGGAACCCGCCTTTACAGAGGGCTGGCATTTCCCTCCCAAGGTGGAAATCTTCCCTCTCTGGGCCCAGCCCTGTGGTTTTGCTGTCCCAGCCTGTGTACCGCTCTCCATATTAGAGAATGTTGGACTTCCCGGGTGGCTCTAGTGGTAAAGAATCCACCTGCCAATGCCGGAGATGTAAGAGACACAGGTTCAGTCCCTGGGTCGGGAAGATCCCCTGGAGGAGGGCATGGCAACCCACTCCAGTATTCTTGCCTGGACAGTGCCATGGACAGAGGAGCCTGGCAGGCTGCAGTCCATGGGGTCACAGATTGAAACACAACTGAGCATGCACACCTCACCTTGTAACTCTTGGCAGGAAGCTGCCAAGACTGCCCGAGTGGTGATAGGTTATTCTTCTGTTCTGGTGTCCCTTGCAACTGGGCTGCAGGCAGGGGTTTCAGCTCTACGTCTCAGATTCCCTCATGGCACAGTGACATGGGGGCTAGTGACATGAGAAGCAAGGGTGGCGAGTGTGCTCTCAGTGGAGAAGTGACGGCTCCCTGTTGGTGGGGCTGACTCCCTGGCTCTGCCGAACAGAAGCAGGGCTGCTGCCAGTCATGGCTGTGGGCTAGCGACCTTCCCAGTCAGCGGTGGCCCTGGTGCAGGCTGGGGTCCCTTGTAGCAGTGGTGGTAATTGTATGGACTTTGTCCCTGAAAGCTTAGCCTCACAGCTTTCAACTCCCTGCAAAACTGTGAGTTCCTAGTATCTTTCTCTGCTCACGTCAGTCAGGGTTGATCTTGGCGGCTTGCTGCTAAACACTAAGAATCCAAGTGTCGCGTTTATCCATGTTAAAAGTTCCTGTTTCTACTGAGCAAGCAAGTCCGTGTTCTCTCTCTCTTTTTAAGATATTTATTTATGTGTTTGGCTACACCTGATCTTAGCTGCGACATGTGGAATCTTCAGTCTTCATTGTGGGGTCTTTAATTGCAGCATGCGAACTCAGTTAAGGCATGTAGGACCTAGTTCCCGGACCAGGGATTGAACCTGGGCCCCCTGCATTGGGAGCGCAGTGTCTTAGCCTCTGGAGAAGTCCAGAGGACCACCAGAGAAGTCCCCAAGTCAGTGTTCTTTTGAAGAGGAAAACCCCGGGCAGATTGTTTACGATTTTATACATCATACTGGGTAACCCTACTCACATGTTCCAGGCCTTCAAAGGTGTCCCTCTCTTCAGTGACAAATACGAGCAGTGCATCCACTGGACATGCCTGCAGGATGTCCATCCCCCTTCCCAGTTCAGGGCCAAGGTGGGTTCTTGGGGATTTTGAACACCTCTCAGCCGCAACCTCTCACTGTATCCTCTGCCATCCACTGTATCCTCTACCAGATTCAGTCCCAGGTACTTCAGTAGGCTGCCTCCTCCCCAGCTTGACATATCTGGGAGCACAGGTGTAGCCACAGAGTTTGCTATTCAAGGTGACCCCGAGTTACAGACTTGAGCACATCAAAGAAACTGTACTGCAGGAAAGACGCTCTGGCAGCCGTGGTCATGAAGGCCATCGCTGCTCCCTGCCCAGAGAGCCCCGCATCTCCCAGGAATTCTGTTCGTGAATTGTTGGAAGTTGGTTGTCTGGATTTTACTGTGAAGAAATAAGTTAGGGAGAAATGAAGCTTGACACCTCCCTAACTTCACTGCCTCGCATTTGCATGTTACTCCAAATGTGCTCTAATATAAAGTGGGGTGGCATAATTCTGCCATCACAGGATCTTAATTTGAATGACTACCACTTCTCTCGTTCTCTTTGGGAAGTGGAATTAACACTCCAGCATGAACTAGAAATGCTAAATTTTTAATAGCCTCCCTAGAGTTTTACTTCTTGGTATGCCATCTTCAATGATTTAATCTTGATTTAGGCAGAATGAAATATCACAGTTGTAGGCTCCTGAAGTGGAAGTTCTTTAAATGTTTTTCAAGAATAGGAAAATCTTTTCTCTCAAACCCCGAAGAGAAGACAGTGTCAAAACCAGTTATGAGCCAAACAATGATTATCAGAGCCAATGCTATCATTTTTAAAGATTATGACTTAAGAACAATAATAATACTTGCTCGTTTGTATTTGAATGTTTGCTGTTTTTGCAGATTATGAGCATGATATTGATTTTGGTCTTCTGACATAAATGCTTAATTCTGTCTTCTAATCTTTTGCTATAGACTGTTCTAGTATATTTCATTTCAAGAAAATGAATTCTTTAATATGAAATTCTCATGTCTATATAAAACCAGGTATAAATGATTTACATTTTTAATATTTAAATAAACGTGCTTATCTAAAATTTGACATAGAGAGAGCCAAAGATAGCTGCTTTGTTAACAAAAATCACTGGAATGTTTCAGATTATCCACACTCCCCAACAGACATTCATCATGAATTTTTTTATTCGGAGTCATAGCTTTTTATTATTTGTCTTCATTTTAAATTTCTCTGTTCAGTTTAAATAAGGACTTTATTTTGGCAATTTGGAATCTGAACTTTTAGGAGAATAATTAGGAAGAAAATAACTCTATGTTAACAGCAAAGCAATATTCTAAGTATTTCAAGTACTTTAGAAATAGTTAAAGTAAGTGGCTTATCACAACATGGTAAGTTTTCATAAAACAACCTCTTTCAACCACAGGCTTGGTTATCAGAGAACAGCCTCACTGCATCATCCCCGCCAGCCCTCTGTCCTTTCATATTTGTTGTTTAGAGGCCCACCAGACATTTATAAACCACAATGGCAGCATGGCCTCCACCGGCCTCCCTGTTCGCTCTCTTATTATGGATTCGAGACACATGAAAAGCCCTGTCTACTAGCTTGCTGAAACAACTGAGCCCTGATTCAAATACCATTTTGTTTCCACTCAACCATGAACTGGAGAAAACTCTGTTTATCTCTGAGACAAAAGCTAAACATATTTTAAACTGATAGTCAAACTCTTAAAATACATCTGTTCACTTCTCCACTAGCCAAGCATTCTTCATAACACTTCTGTTCATAAAAGTAGCTTCTTGTGAGAACACGTGAAATGCCTCCTTTCTTCATCCAAGTATTCGAATGATTATAAATTTCTCCTGTTCTTGCTGTGACTCTGACATCCTCTGCTCGACCATTCATTATGGTTAAGCCTGGGCTTCAGTGTGGATCTTAAATAGAAAATGTTAATGTGTTAATATTATAAAACTACTTGTTAATCAAGAAGCCAAGATTGTTTTCGATTATTAAACTGAGATTCCCTGGAGGTAGTCAGCATCAAGTAGCTCTTAGAAATAGAGTGCCCCTAGTCAGGTGGTGTTCCATTCATCGTGAATTCAAGCTTAGTTTTCACAGACATGCTTTGTACTTATACATATTTTGATTGTGAGATCACTCAGTGATAACATACCTGACAGTGTCTACTAAGTGGCAGCCCATCTCTTGATTTTATGTTTTTTCACATTTCTTCATTTGTGTTATTAGATAGGTAAAGATGCGTTTACCCAGATGCATTCCTTTGCAAGTACTCTGAACAGAGGACCCCTGTTTCTGCAGATCATGATCAACTGTTCTAGCCAGAGCTTGAGCTGTTGTCTGGCTAAAATGTAAATAAGTTAGGGTTGGTGTCAAGTCTTTTCAGCTGTCTCTGTGCCATTAATCAGTTAGTGATCACATGTTACACCAGTTCCTGATGGATAACTCAGAGCTAATTAGGAGGTATCTTGGGTTTGGAGGAAAGATGCACTCCACTCTGTTCTGTCGTTATGTTGAAATGCACATCTCCCCTCATCTTAAGAGACTGAATAGCGTTTCACTTGAGAATGAAATAAAATGCCAGTCAGTTAAGAGAGAGAAAAAAAATCTACTTAATATAACATTCTGCACATCAGCGGCACCATCCCTGTGGGTACTGATTTCTCCCCATTTCACTCAACTCAGTCTCAACTATCAAAGGTAGCCAGCAGTGCAGATGATCCCTGATCAATCAGTGATTCCGAAATCACGCCTTTTCCTTTTGGAGTGAAATACAGCCGCCTTCTTGGACCCTTCCTGGGTCCTGTTCCATCCATATGGTGGTGTGATCTTAGACAAGTCCCTGAGTCCATCACACCAAACACTTCTATGGCCCTCCTTTTCAGTCTGGATTCAGTTACTTCCTCATTGTGACTTCAGATCCCTGCCATCCTAGGTCAGACAGAAGCCCCCAAAAATCCGGGAAATGGTCAAAATTTGATTACATTCAGTCCAGGAAGTGTTCAGTCGGTCTTGTGAGATCTGAACGCCAGAACCTTGCTGGGACTGATGTTCAGTTAGAGCATTCTGGTGCTTCCAGCTTTTCTGTTGTCCAGCCAAGGGCAGGAACACCGCTCCACACCCAGCCCTGGGTTGTGGTGCTGTTAACACCACCTTTAATTGCTTTGCAGCTGCAAATCGACATGACCTTTTTTGAAGTTGAGGGTTTCATAATTCCTCTCTTTCTTAGCCCTGATCCCAGGGTTTAAAATTAAAGGGTAGAAAAATAAGTCAATTCAACAAATACTTTTATCTACTATGTATTTGACTTTGTTCCAAGACCTGGAAATGCATCGGTGAAACAGAACGGACATAAATTCCCACTCTTGTAGACTTTACATTGTAGCAGAGGGAAGCTGACAGTCAGCAGCAAGTCCAGGGCATGGTATTCTACAGTGTACTGTGAATTCTGCAGTGTGGCAGAAACTACTCCGTGCTTGGGGAAAGTAAGAAAGAGGGATGGGAGTATAAGGTACAAAGCGGGTTGGCTGCAGTTGGAAAGGTGACATTTGTGTAAAGAATTGAAGGAGGTGGGGGAGTGATCCGTGTTGGTGTCTGGGAGAAGAACTCTGGGCAGAGGAAATGGCAGGTGCAGAGACCCTGAGATGAGAGTGTACTGGACTCACTCAAAAACCAGGAGGTTCAAGGAACAGCAGGGCCAGCGTGGGCAAAGGAGAGATGATGAGAAGAACCCTGGAGGTGAGGTCAGGTCACTTATTACAGTCTTGAGGACAGACACCTGTGGCGTGGCCCAGGGTGCTGACAACGGGGCGGTGCCGTGTGGTCAGATTTTCAGTATGTTTTGGAGACAGAAATGGATTTCCTAACAGATTGGACTTGGGGTGTGAGAAAAAGAAAGGAGTCAAAAATGAATGCAAGTAGAGTAGATTTGGAGGGCAACATGAGGTGTTCACTTGCTCAATATGTTAAAGCTGAGACGTCTATTAGATACACAAGTAGGTGTCCACCTGCATATTTTTAAATTTTATTTTTAATTAGAGGATAATTATCTTACACTATTGTGATGGTTTTTGCCATATGTCAGCATGAATCTCACACCCTTCCCCATCCCGCCCCTCTAGGTTGTCACACAGCACCGGCTTTGGGTTCCGAGTCATACAGCAAAGCCCCGCTAGCTATCTGCTTTCCATAAGGAAATGTGTATGTTTCAATGCTGTTCTCCCAAATCATCCCACCCTCTCCTTCCCCCACTGAGTCCAAAAGTCTGTTCTTTATGTCGGTGTCTCCTTTGCTGCCCTGCACAGAGGATCATCAGTACCATCTTTTGAGATTCCATATATGTGTGTTAATATATGATATTTGTCTTTCTCTTTCTGACTTACTTCACTCTATATAATAGCCTTTAGGTTCATGCACCTCATTAGAACTGACTCGGATGTGTTCCTTCTTACAGCTGAGTATTATTCTGGTGTGTACATGTACCAACACTTCCTTATGCATTCATCTGTCAGTGGGCATCTAGGTTGCTTCCATGTCCTCGCTATTGTAACCACCTCTGTATTTGACTTTTTCTTCCAGTCTTGATTTAGACTTGGTCTTGGTGTGGCTTGTACACAGGCTCAGAATCTTCTGGGATTTCCTTGTTCTTGTGTGGATGTGATCAGCTGAAAGTTACACTGAGTTCCTGGAGCATTAGCTATAACCCACCCCTTAATTTGCCACGCACAGGAGCCTGCCAGCATGCAAGAAAGTGAACACAATGTTTCTTGGTGGTAACCTTGGATCTCAAATTTGTTTTCTAAGAAGAGAAGATTAATTCTTTTTATAAATGTCAGTGTTTTACGTACTGTTAGCCACGAATCACTTGTATCATGCCTGGGAAGATGTCACTGTAGCATTCTCCTAGCTGAGACCTACATGCGGCTTTCATGTCCCCCTCTGCGTGCGCTGTGGAAGTGATGTGGCCTCACCATGCTGTCTGGTGGCTGCATGTGGACATGCTTAGTTTAAGACAAAGCTTCTCCCAGCTGTGCTCCTGTTATCTGGGGAGTGTTCTGCAATCACTAGTTAACTTTAATACAGAAATCAGTGAAAATTTATTGTAGATTCTATATGATTATGTTAAGTAATGCCCATTGAAAACATACACTGACACATACATAGAGAGTGACACATACTTCATCTGTGATGAAGATTGCTCCTCTAAAAATTCATTTAGAAAAGCCAGTACCCACCAGTTTTCACAATTTAGAGCTGCTGTAAATGTCCGAGAAATAAATATCTTGAGTAACATTTACCTCTTCCTTAATTCTCTGCATTTTCAAAGTTTTATGCCAACCTTGTTTATCCAATGATATATAAATCAGACAGCTCCATGGTTGCCCCAGGCTTTCATCCAGTCAAGGAAATATAATCAAAGCTCCCATTTTTTCAGTTTTTCTTCTACTAAATTTGCACCTCCTAAAAATAAATCCAGTGGTGGCAAGTGTGTGATGACACTGGTACTCAAACCCTGCTGCTGTCACTGAAAATTGGTTCAGTCCGCATGGAAAGTACCTGATGGCATGTTTCAAGGGCCACATTATTGTTAATAACCTTGACTTGGTAATTCTATTCCTAAGAATCTACCCTAAAGAAATCATTTGGAACATGGGAAATGTTCTATGTATAAAATCATTTCTAATTATCAGAAATTATAAGCAATCTCAAAGCCTATCAACATGGGCACAATTAGGTAAGTGATATACTCCTTCAGTGGAATATTTTATAGTCAGAAATTATTATAATAAATACAGATTAGCAGTGTGGGGAAAGTTGCAGGCTATGATGGTTGGAAGTAAAGCAGCACAAAAATAATACATTCACTGTGATTATAAACCATTCTTCCTGAGCAAAGAATCACAGAAGGTAGGAGCCTCCCCAACTAGGAGACCCTCCCAGTTGCATCAGTTAAATATGGCTGCATTAACCAGTCACCCCAAAACCTGACTTAAAGCAAGAGCCACAGCCATAGCTCATAATTCTGCAAGTCAGCCCTTTAGGCTGGGAGGTGCGGGTGATTTCTTCGCTGGCCTTGCTTGGGTGTCTCGTGCACCCCTGCTCTGCTGCCCGTCAAGATGGTGGCACTGCAGGACCGCTGAATGGACTCATACATCTGGGGCCTTGGCTGGGACAGCGGGGCCTGTTCTGCCCTGTGCAGCCTCTTCTCCAGGAGGCTCACCTGGGCTTATTCTCTCAGAGGGCCAAGGGATGTGTGCAAAACCCCTCCAAGCCATCGCTTGGAACTGGTACAATATGGGTTCCTTCACATCCCGTTGGCCAAAGCGAGTCACAGGGCCAGTCTGGAGTCACGAATGGAAAACAGACTCCACCTCTTGAGAGGAGCCGCAGCGCCACATAATCGGGGTGTAGATACAGAAGGGAGAACCATGGTAGCCACTTTTGTAAATGTTGGACCCCACCCACTCATCGAATTGTTGAGGTTCCTTGTACCCCACAGTGATTCTCTGAAGAGCTGGACTGATCCAAACCTGATGTTTCACCCCAGGCTGAGATCAAACCCAAACACCCAGACAAGCACCACTTGGCAGGTGCCATGGTGTGCATTCTGGCTCCCATGCCATGCCAGTTCTGAGATAGTTTGAATTTTTTTTCCATCAGACCCTCTCTGATTAGAGGAGTCCCATATGCCTGAAAATTTCCCTCCTCTAATGTACAGTTTGGAGAAGAAGAATCTGGTTGGTAAATGATTGAATCTTCAGTGACAGAGGGTGTAACTATGGAAGATGGGACCTTTATTTCTTATGTCTAGACCAAAATCTTATTTTTTTTAATTTAAGGGGAGAAAATGAGAATAGGAAGATCCAAATATTTCTAAACAGCACTAATTCTGGAGAATTTATTTATGTTAAAGACAAGAAAATATGAGTGGACCAGGCATAACATTTAAGTTATCTCTCACTTCTGGAGACTGATCAATGTGGGCATGTATTGTTGTTCAGTTGCCAAGTTGTGTCTGACTCGCAGCCTCTTGGAGCGCAGCACACCAGGCTTCCCTATCCTTCACTATCTCCCAGAATTTGCTCAAGCTCGTGTCCATTAAGTCAGTGATGCCATCTAACCATCTCATCCTCTGTCTCCCTCTTCTCCTCCTGCCCAGTCTTTCCAAGCATCAGGGTCTTTTTCAGTGAGTCAGCTCTTTGCATCAGGTGGCCCAAGTATTGGAGATTCAGCTTCAGAATCAGTCTTCCAATAAATATTCAGAGTTGATTTCCTTTAGGATCGACTGGTTTGATCTCCCTGCAGTCCAAGGGACTCTCAAGCGTCTTCTCCAGCATCACAGTTCAAAAGCATCAGTTCTTCAGCACGCAGCCTTCTTTATGGTCCAACTCTCACATTCGTACCTGACTACTGGAAAAACCATAGCTTTGACTATCCGGACCTTTGTCGGCAAAGTGACAGCTTTTTAATACACTGTCTAGGTTTGTCATAGGTTTCTTCCAAGGAGCAAGCTTGTTTTAATTTTCTGGCTGCAGCAAAAACTACTACTTTTGTCCTTTGGGTCCCATTGTTCTCGCCCCTTACTGACAGAAAAACTGAAATAGTTCATCCATCAGAAACCCAAAAGCTAAATTTTGAAAGTATCCCAGTAGCTTTCTGGTTTGAGTTTATATATTAGCCTTCTAAACCAAATATTATTTTTAATCTCTTGCATTTTAAGCTGATTGTCAGCTGCTGTGTAAAGTCTGTGATACTCTTTGGGTGTCTGTTAGCAGAATCCAGTGTTAGATGTGATATCCTAAGTAGAGATGGGCAGATTTTTGCCTGCTGTAAACCCAGAAGGCAAAGTGCTGCCGAGTCAGTTGTTGACTGAGAGCCTATTGATTTGTCTTAGACCCTTGGCCCATGTCTGCTATAGGCGTGGGCATTACATTGCCGGGAGAGCATCTTTCTTGTCCTTCACATCTGGGATAATGAGCTGAAGTTCATGCTCTTTTTCAGTATGATCATGCACTATGCCATCCAAAAACTTCTCATGGCCTGTCTGTCCTCAGCCTCTTGCAGTGAGAGGCCGTGCTTGGCAGGGCAGTTTGCTTTGGAAAGCAGCAGTGAATGGTCCATCAGAAAGCACCTCAGATGTTGGAGAAAGCACATCAGTTCCTAGTACGGGTTCATGCTTCAGCATCAGTCCTTCCAGTGAGTATTCATTGTTGATTTCTTCTAGGATTGACTGGTTTGAGCTCCTTGCAGTCCAAGGGACTCTCAAGAGTCTTCTCCAACACCACAATTCAAAAGCATCAATTCTTCAGCACTCAGCCTTCTTTATGGTCCAGCTCTCACATCCATACATGACTCCTGGAAAAACCATAGTTTAACTATATGGACCTTTGTCAGTGAAGTAATGTCTTTGCTTTTTAATACGCAGTCTTACTTGTGTACTGCCCCGCATTTCAGTGCATTTTCACACTGCCATCGCTGCTGCTGATCCTATTAACCTGAAGTCACTTCCTTTCCCGTAATTCTCGTGATTCTCTGCTGCTCACAAAGTCAGGTGCACACTCCTTTGCATGGTGCACGAGGTCTGTCAGAGCTGGCCCCACGCAGTCTCCCCCTCGGCCTCTCAGCACCCCCTCTGTAGACCCCACCATCCATACCCCAACCTGTGCTGGGTCCTGGACTCACCACACCGTTCATGCCACCATGCCTTGGTTCTGCTGTCCTCTCTATAGGGAGCCACTTTGCTTCCTCTCCAGCTCACAGAGTCCATCTCACCCTTCAAGCTACAGTCAGGCATCACCTCCACCATGAAGCCTTCTCCACCCACCTCACACCTGCCAAATGCTAATCCCCAGGCATTTGCCTGAGCTGTTCGCAGTGTATCACAGCTTCTTTCTGCCTGACTGATCTTACCAGCAAGATCGAATGCACCACCAGCTGGAAAGGGAGTCTGGGAATTGTAGTTCCTGGGTTCCTGCTGACAAGCAAGAGCTTAGAAGGGTATTGATAGTCCAGAGTATGAAGAAATAGCTTGAGTGTGCCACAGCCCTTCCCCACAGGAGCCGTGACCTCGAGGAGGTCGGATAGTCCTGGGCGGCACCCGGTTTGTATCATGTTGCCTCCCGGGCGCTCGGCACCTCAGCCGTAGCACGTGGTCCAATTACTGGGGCCGCCCCCAGCCCTTCCCAGCGCAAGCCCATCCGTCACTGATACCACTGCCACGAATACCACCAGAAGGGCTTGTTGAGTGAGAGCCAGGGGAAGACGCGGAGCCTAGGAGAGAGGCAGTGTCACCGGAAACCACGCTGTGAGGGCACGCCCCAGGGCCTCCACTTCCCAGCAGGGCGGAAGTACTGGACTTCTGCCTCGGTTTCCCCGTCTGCTACATGGAGGTGATAATCACGCCCTGCTTAGGCTGTGGCCTGATGCAGTGAGTACGCACGTACAACGCGCCTGGTACAGAGTACATGTGCAGTGAGCACGGCAGTCACTGTGGTGACCACCACCGCCATCTTCATCGCCGCCGTCATCCCTGTGTTAACACGCAGCAGGCACTGTTCCAGGGCTGGGGCCGCAGGGAGGTTGCGCTAATGGAGAAGGCGAGGGTCAGGGACCCGTCCCGAGCGTTAGACCCACCCGCTCCCCTCCTCGGGCTTCTGCCTGCCCTGAGCTCTGTTTCCTCTGTACAAGGGGGAGAGGTGGTTAAACATGCCCCCAGATTCCTCCTCTGTCGACTGTGGGGCCCGCCACCCCCTCAGCCTGAGGCTCAGAGAGGCTGCAGAGGTCCCACTCAGGCTCTCGTGCTTGCGATGTTAACCCCAGCCTTGGCCTCTTGTCAGTGTTGAGTCACCACGTCGAATTAAAGTCACTTTGTACTTTGTAGACATTTTCAATAAGCTAAATTTCTCAGGGAATTCTGTGGCAGTATTTATGATTATTGCTATGGGTGTTGGGTACAGATGATTATAAAAGCTAATTAAGAATTCCCTGGGGATTTAATCATTGATTCCAGTCATTTCACTGTGTCTTCCCCTCACATACCTGAAACAGTATATTCAGTAAGCAGTAGCCATGATTTTTCAGTGGTCCTTGCACTCAGGTAACGGGTGTTATTACAAAATTAAGACCAGTTTAAGTATGTGGTTTATAATCGCCGTAACACCAGCAGTAAGGAAGGAAAGCAATTTAAATAGGTTAACTAAAAGCGTGTGTAAATGCGTGGGTGATCACCTAGAACAGCACAAGGTCAGAAGCCTCACAAGTGGCCCGGCTGCTGATGCCCCTGCCCTCGCAGCAGTGCTCCCTGACGCGGAGTCCCCTCCACGCCCAGGGTGCTTGGTGCTGTGGGTCCCTGGCAGTCAGATGGGGGCCCAGCTTGGGAGACCCTGCTCTCCCATGAACCAGAACGAAGGGGGACCCAAAGGTTCGTCAGGTCTGACCATCACATTTCAAGACTAGGTTGGCAGTGGTGGCCATTCAGACAATTACTCTGACGAGGCTTCTTAACCGGGTAAACACAGCCACAAGCAGTTCAAGGAGCAGGGCTAGCACTTCTCTGGCTGCAGTTACACGGGGGCATGACAAGTTGAGGTCCTCAAAGCATGCTCAGCGTCATATGCTAGGCACTAGTAGCTATGTTACCAGCAAATCACAAAAACCAGGAGCACACTGTGTAAGCGGGGAGGGAGGGTGCTGAGCCTCCTGGAAGGGAGCTCAGAGGTGCACAGGGTCCTGAGGCTCTGCGTGCTGCTTGGGCAGCTGCCCTCCTTCTGTGAGCTGCTTTCTTGGGCTGTAGACAGTGTGTTAAAAAGCAAAGACATCACTTTGCCAATTAACGTTCAGATAGTCAAAGTTATGATATTTCCGGTAGTCATGTACAGATGTGGGAATTAGACCATAAAGAAGGCAGGGCTCAGAATTGATGCTTTCAAACTCTGGTGCTGGAGAAGGCTCTTGAGAGTCCCTTGGACTGCAAGGAAATCAAACCAGGCAATCCTAAAGGAAATCTAACCTGAATATTCACTGGAAGGACCGATGCTGAAGCTCCAATACTCTGGTCACCTGACGTGAAGAGCCGACACGTTGGCAAAGACCCTGATGCTGGGAAAGATTGAGGGCAGGAAGAGAAGGGGACGACAGAGGATGAGATGGTTGGATGGCATCACCAAGGCAAAGAACATGAGTTTGAGATGGTGAGGGAGAGGGAGGCCTGACGTGTTGCAGTCCATGAGGTCTCGAAGAGTCAGACACAGCTTAGCGACTGAACAACAACAACGAATCAGGGCATTCGCTGCAGTGCCGACCCTCCACGGTGTCTCCAAGTCCTGCCCAGGGACCTTTCCAAGAAGCTCCCAGCAGACGCACCCTGAAGTCTCAGTGAGCAGACTCAAGCCATTGGCTCAGACATGCGGAAACCACCTCCTGTTCTCCAAGGGCTCAGTTAGGAAGGAAGAAAAAACAAAAGATGGGCTGTTTATGATCACACACGCTGCGTTTCATTTTTTTTTTTTTTCCTTTCCTTTCATGAAATCACTTGAAGTTGAGTTTTCCCACAAAACTAGGTGCAAAGAATAACCAGACGGGTTCAGGATGGGGAACACATGTATACTTGTGGCAGATTCATTTTGATATATGGCAAAACCAATACAATATTGTAAAGTTAAATAAAATAAAATTAAAAAAAAAAAAGAATAACCAGACTCAGACTGGATTTTAGTATGATTCTTATCTTTGTCGAGGAATTCGCTGTGTTCTTATGGGTCTTTCCACACCCACTTCAGACTCAAGCACCCTGAAGGCAAAGGACCCTCAACTCAGTCACCTTATGTTACACAGGCTTATAGGACCAAGAACCAAAAGAAGGTTCAGTTCAGTTTAAGAAAACAAGGCTCGCACTCTCTGCCCTCAAGTGCTCCCATGTGTAGCCCTAATAAATATAAGATTCACTGGACCAAACTTTATGAGCAGACATGACTTTGGCTCCAGTGCAGGACTTGCTGATGACTCTCCTTGTTCCTATGTTAGGACTCCAGCAAATGTCAGTATCATCCTACGAAGGTTTGAGGCTCTTCCTGGGATGATTTGGTTAAGAGAAAAACTCTGATTTCATGAGACCCAGATCTCTAGCCAGAAGACCAGCTCTCTATCTGGAGATGCTCAGACCCCCAGAGAGCTCTGGCATCTGAGGGGTGAACCGAGACTCTAAAATGTGCCCCCGTCAGTCACAGCTCTGTGCCCTGTTCTCTGCAGAGTGAAACTGCACAAGCAGCTGTCACCCCCAAGCGACCCCAGCTGATCTTATTTTGTTTCTGAATTTTGGACGGAGAAAAATCAGTAGGAAGATAAGCATCATATACACAGCCAGTCACACCGCAGGGCAGAGCAATGGAGGAGGCCGTGTCGTCTTTTCTCTTCACATCGTTTTGATTCTTGAGCCAGCAGGAAGTCATAGCCCTCTCCTCACCATTTAGTCCCTCTTTCCTTCCTTCCATCAAGTGAAACAGGAACCATTGCTTCCTACTTGATGGTCCCTAACCCCTTTCCTTAGCCTTTCTCAGCCCCTGGCCTTGCCTGGGCAGTGACCCTCCCCAGCCCCCCTCCCTGCTCCCCTCCCCGCGCTCCTCCCCACTCCCCTCCCTGCCCCCCTCTTAAGCTCCCCTCTTCACTCCCCTCCAGTGCAGCCCCCACCCTAACCTTTTGGTATCCCCTGGAGATTTTGACGAGGCTCCACTGTGAGCTCCTCGGATGTGCAGGGAGCGCCTGGCACCTCAGCCTCTGCCAGCTTCTGTGGGTGGTTGGCACCAACAGTGAATAGGGGCATTACAGGACGGAATCGCGGCACCCTTCCCCCAAGACATACAGTCCAGGCCTTGCTGTCTTGGGCCCTAGAGAGACGCAGCTGGATAAAGATGCTGAACATCCCCGGGGAGCAGTGTGAACTGTGCCTCCCGGAAACCTGACCCTCCTAGAGTAAAGGTCTTCAGAGGGGCTGAAGGCACGAGGCAGGGAGAGCTGGGGTGGAGAGAGACAGTGGCCCCAAAGGTGAGAGAGCCTCAGTGTGGAGTAGAAGGAAGATGCCCTGCGGTTTGGGTGGGAAGCCGTGCCCCACACCTGTGTTCCTGCCCTGCTGTGAGTGGGCACTCAGGACCTGGCCCCAGCCGCCCTGCCTCCTTAACCATGGCTGAGGCCACAGCCTCAGGTGCTGCCGAGGCCCTGCCCCCTCTGCTGAAGGTCTGGACAGGCCTTGGAGCTGCACGCGAGTGGGGCCCTCCACTGCTCATCACAGCTCAACCTGCCAGCCGCCCCTGCTCACTGTCCCGTCCGCTTCCCCCACAACTTAGGGCAGGCTCACATGTAGAAATGCAACTTCCCCGAGGCTCGCACGTGAATTTCCAGCCACATCCAGGCTCGGGAACTTCGCTCTCTGAGCTGCACTCACTGCCTCCAAAAAGCCAAGATGAAAACAGTGCCCACCTCAGAGGGTTATTCAAGGATTCAGGAAGATAGCGTATGAAAGACTTTCACAAATGCACCGATCTGTTGTCTCTCTAAAGGAAATTGTTCCACACCAACCTCTGAAGACAATCTCTGGTTCAGTGTGGCATGTCAGTCCATCCGTCAAAACAAGGTCCCAGAAAAGCCCTTCTTTCCCTAGTCATTGGCAAAACGAGTTCAGCCTTGAGGCCATTTCAGGTTCAAATTTCAGTTGATGAAAAGAATATGGAGTGAACATTCTCTTCCAGTCCTGGTTTCCAGTCTCCAAATTCTCCACTCTGGAGGCAGCCAGCGCAGTCACTGTTCTGGCCATCCCTGCAGAGATGCTCTGGAGGGATGTGTTGGCTGTCCACCTTCTCCACTTACTCCGCACACCCGGCCTTTCTTGTCTGCTCCCCCTCGGTTGTTTCATCTTTGCCAGAGGGGGTGGAAACGATATTTTGCCATAGTTTTCATTTGTATTCTGCTTCCTGTAAGTGAGACTAAGCACAGCTTCCTGTCTAGAAGCCATGTAAGTTTGCTTTCTTATGACCTGTGTTTTCATATGCTTTGCCCGTTGTTTAGAAGTTGACCCTATTACTGATTTCTTGGAGCTCTTTATTAGGGAAGGGAGCCCTTTGTGAAAGGTGTCGCAACTATTCTCCCAGTTTATCGGTTTTTACCTTTTGATTCTGTTCATATCAGTGGCTTCCGTGCAGAATTTGATTTTATGTAGTCAAGTTTGTGTCAAGATTGGATAAAAAAGGAGGACAAAGTGCTCTTCAGCTCTGACCTTCCAGGGAGTTTGTCTCGAGCCTTTATTCTTTCTCTGCCCCCTGATCTCCCCTGTCAGCCAAGGGAAGGTGCAGGGATGGGGCTTTGACCTGGGCTGGCCCACAGAAGCAAGGGAAGAGTCCAAAGCTTCGAGCCTTGCCTCAGTCCAGGTGGATAGTGCGGATGAGAACCTGAAGTGAAGGGCTGGCTCGCGGTCAGGTCCTTGGAACATAGGGATTCCCTGGGGTTGTAGGAAGGGCTTCTTGGGTTCTCTTGGGGTTGGTTAAGCATTCCAAGCCTGCTCCACGTTTATCATCACCAGACATCTGTAGGAATATGAGAGGATGCAGCTAGTCAGTGAGCTGGAATCCACACAGTGTGGTCAGCCACTGGGGGAGGGTCTGCTGTTCACAGATAGCTTTTCTGTCTCACTTTCTCCCCCAGATGCTAAGCCAGGCCCTTGTTACATGTTCTGTCATTGTGGAATCCTGGACTCGGGGGCTGGGAAAGGGGCTGGTTCTAAGTCCTTTCTGCATTGGTGTTGCTTCCTGAATACAGCCATGGCAAAGCCCGTGGCCAACAAGGACAGCTCACTACCCACTTGCTCTGCTCGTAGGCTGGTGACAGAGCGACTGGGTCAATCTTGGTCCGAGGACACCGCAGAGCCTCTTGTTTCCTGGGCAGATGGCGTCTCCACGGACCCCACCAGTGTTACGAACAGTTCTGAGCAGGTCTGCCAGCACTGGGCTCTCTCTGGAGCTTTCCAGCATCTGCTGGATGCGCCAACTTGTCCAAACTAGCAGCCGGAAGCTTTGCTTTCAGTGCCATTCTTGCTTCTTCCCCACCCTTCCTCTCTCCACCCCTTGGCCTTCCCCTTAAAGCCAGTTTCTAATCTTTCTTTGAAAAGAGTATTTCTCCAAAGAAACATCTTTTCCCTCCACTAGACACTCCTGCAGCAAGAGACAATGAACAGGAGGCTTTGATCTTGTAGGCATTCTTTTTAAGTTTGATCTTTTGATCTCATGTTTTGTTTCTGTGTACTTAATGGTTTGCTTCAAAATCGCCTAAATATCAGGTCAAAGAAGACAAATGCTTTTCAAAGGCAGAAACCATGCCCGTGCTTTACTGTCACCCCAGACAAAGTGCTATTAAATTGTCCTTTGCAACCGGTACATTGTCTCTGCCCTGGCAGGAGGTGAAGGGAGGAGAGTCACCAACCTCGTGACTCTAAAGGCCAGATAGCAGATACAGGGCAGGCGGTCTTCTCTGTCACACACTGTCCTAGCAGCCTTCATAGGAAGCAGTAGATGAGTTCTCTTGCAGGCGTTCACCGAGCACCGCATGCTGTGCCGTGGGCCCGTGTCTTTCTCGTGAGGGTCATGGGATGACCTACTTCACCCTACTTAGGCCCATTGGATGTGGGTATGGCCTCCAAGCCAGTTTAGTGGGCAGCGCAGGGCACAGATGTCTCAGGCAGTTCCACACAGAACTATTAGGAGCTTCCCATAAAGAATCTGCCTGCCAATGCAAGTTCGATCCCTAGATTGGGAAGATCCCCTGGAGGAGAGCACGGCAACCCACTCCAGTATTCTTGCCTGGAGAATCCCATGGACAGAGGAGCTGGCAGGCTACAGTCCGTGGGGTCACAAAGAATCAGTCACGACTGGGCAACTAACACTTTCACATACATATGTACAGTTTAGCAAATTGTACAACTTCTGTCTGTGTAGTTTATCATGTCAATCAAGCCTCAGTAAAGCTGTTAAAATTTAATATGTACAGACAGAATGAAAGTGATAAAGATACAGAAAAAGGATGTAGAAAAGGACTTTAAAAAACAGTTGTAAAAGTCCTATATCAACTAGGTAAAAGTTGCATGTGATAAGATGGTTAAAAAATTAGAAAGATGGTTATTCTACAAACTAAGAATTATTACAATAATTTTTGCAGTTGTCTTAATAATATAAAATGAGTAAATAGGAGACAAAAATGCACTCTCTTCTCAAAGTTTTGTCATTTTTATGGACTTGAATTTCAGTTCTCTAATGTTTTTAATGACTTCCTCAGAAATATAAACTTTATGTGCCATCTCTTGGTGTATTAAATGGGAACTTGAATAGCCTTTCATTCATAGGATGAGCGAATTTGTTTCTAAGCTCTGAGAACAGCAGGACTGGGCACGGAGTAAATGCACAGTATGTGTTCGCTCCTGCCATGACCAGCTTCAGAGCATTGATTCCTCCACCTCTGTATACTCAGAGACAACAAAAGCTAGAAAAGAGATGATGGAGGGAAGGGAAAGGGTTCAAGATCTGTATTTGCACTTCCTGACTCCCAGGACTCAAGAGCTGACACAAGTGTGGAGCGATTCTTTGGGTTCAGTGGGAAGAGGAGTGGACAGCTTGGGTTGTGGAGCCCTCATGGGCTTGCTCCAAGGTCATGGGCCCTCGGCTGGGTGCAATATGATGAGGACAGTGAGTACCTCACCTGAATGTCCAGCCCCGGCCCTCAAACCCTCTCCTGGTTGGGCTTTGTATCCTCCCCCATCGGACTGCCTCATCCTCACCTCTTTCTCTGACCGCTGCCCCCCGCCCCCCCCCCCACACACACACTCACATCTTTGCAGAGGTAGTTTTTTGTGTATTACAGATCAGTTTTTCTCTGAATGACCTTCTGGCCTCTGCGTTTGCTAAGAACCTGGTCTCTGATTATCCTTGGCTGCTTACAGTGATGCACGTATGTGTGTTTATTCTAATGTTTATTATATTCCCACGAGTTCAGAAAAGTCTATAGTTTTCACACACAACATTTCAAACTAGAGGTAGTGTCATCAGGTTAGAAAAACGATGGGCCCCTGAAGAGTCAAGGGATTTCTCTGACACCCTTTCAACTAGAGTTATGTTGAAGAACTTGACTCCACACTTTTATTTATTAAGTCATTTAATGTTACAGGAAACCGTAACAGCTAATGCTTCCCATCTGAATAACTTTAAGAGGCATGGAGATTGTACTATTTAAAGGAATCCTATGAAGATCCAATAGATAGGTATTCTGTGAAAGAATTTGTCAGAAACTTGCATTTCCTTAAAACAGTCCCAGAATCCCCATCATCTTAACTCATGTTTCATGATCATGAACCAGAGCATCTCATCAAGGTAACAGTGGATCATGCTGCCATTTTTGTCATGGAGTGAAACGGACTGTGGCTTCATAATGGCCTTAAAGTAAGGGAGCTTACATCCTCCTAAAGCTGTCTCATCCAGATATTAGAAGACCGCATTTGCAGAGGACCATCAGTTCCTAGGATTTTCTGCAGAAGGACATGTTGAGTGACATGTAAATTTCCTACAGCCCATGGTCTTTATTCATGAATTTGCATTGAAATTATTAGTTAAGTTAATGGAGGAGGATGGACTTATCCATTTCTAAGTGACACCTTGGAATGATGATCAAGTGATGATACTCTAAATACAGAATAAGAACATCATGCCCATCATAGATTTTTTTTCCGGAATCTCAAACTTTTCCAAAAATCATACAAAACGAATTTCAGAGGAATGTGATCAAGTTTGCTTAACTTAAATTCTCACTCATGTTGGTCTTATGGGTAAAAAAGAACTACCTATGACAGTTGAGGGCCAGCCTGGTCTGATATAAAACCTCTCCCCTGGCTGGATGAGTCAGTGTAACTGGTGAGCAATTTGGTCCAGAGAGCTGCTGAGGGGCTGGCCTCTGTGAGCTGCATATGAGGTCTTGCTCCTAGGCTGGCAGCAGCTACAGGGAAACGCTTTACTTCCTGGAGCCACATTCAGGGATGGTGGCATGTGGGGCATCGAGGATGCTCCCCCGGGGCTGCCTTGCATTAGGAAGCCTTGCAGGGAGGGGCCTGCAGTACAAGTGCATCCTGGGTGGGATGCATCCCAGTGATGTCCACAGACCCAGGTACCACAGAAGGAAGTGCATCATGTACTGTGACAAAGGCCCGTCCAGGACTCAGTTTTGTATGTTTTTTTAAAAAGTGCAGTAACCTCCTGAATTTCCTCAAGCATCCTAGTATAGCATGAGAAGGCAGCATGATCTACCTCAGCCAGGATCCAGAAGCTGGGGTTTCTCAGCCCCGGTGCCGTTGACATTTGAGTCAGATGATTCTTTATGGCAGGGCAGTCCTGTGCACTGCATTCTGGCCTCTACCCATCAGATGTCCTGCAGCCCCCCACCCCCATGGGTAACAACAAAAATGTCTCCCAGCGTTGCCAGATGTCCTCTGGGGGACAGATCACCCCCCACGTAGACACACTGATGTGAAGGAAGGGACGGCGCCAGGGAGCCGGTGAGCCAGTCGCAGCAGCAGCTGTGGGACTCCTGCTGTCCAGCCTTTGGTGATCTTGTAGACAACTCGGCTCACAGCCCCGACCTGGCCCCTTCTTTCTCCCGCAGCGTCTCTTGATGATTGAGGTCAGGGGCTCTGAGTCAGGTAGACAGAGGCTAGCCACGTGGCCTCTTGGATGGGCAGTTTCCTCCTCTGTGGAATGAGAGGCGCCAAAGGACCCCTGTTGCTCTGAGTCCGTCATGGCCGTGCAGGTAAAGGACTTCTCACACCGACTGCTGTCAAGACCTAAAAGTCAGGCGGAAGCGGCTGTGTGAAGTACGCGGACTCTCTGCCATTTTGCCACCTGTCGTGTTCACCATTTCAGGATAAGGGACTCTAAGATTAATTTGTTTGGTTTTGTCTTTTTTAAAAAAGCCTTTTATTATAGTTTTAATTTGTATTGGAGCATGGTTGCTTTATGACATTCTGTTGTTTTCTGCTGTATAGCAGAGTGAATCAGCATACATATATCCCCTCTTTTGGGGGTTTCGAGTTCCCTGTGGTATACAGTAGGTTCTCACTAGTGAAGATTCGTTTTTAAAACCTTAGCTGCCCCGCCCCCCACACACACATGAGCACACGCATTCACTCAACACGCCTGGCACACCCTCTTCTCAGAAGGTGCCGAGGCAGCGCCACCCTGCCGCGGGCATCACCATGGCTCTGGGAGAGCGGGCTCTGGAGAGAGTGGTGCAGGGGACCGGGGCACGGGGGCACGTCTGGGGACAGGTGGGGCAGCACTTCATTTACGGGGCAGGAGCACCTCGCCTCCTCTCCACGGCAAGTTTCCCCTTTCCCCACGTCAGTTTATTTTCCTGCCTCTGCCCAGTGAAAACCTCCTTAGGATACTTCTCCCTCTGAACCAGGGTCCATGAAGCACTTTAAGTCATGAATACCCCTCATCTGAGAGCTCCAAAAGGGTTCCTCTTGGGTGATGCTCTTCGGCTCCCAAGAGGCGTGACCTTGTCCTCGGTGCCCTTAAGCAAAATGGGGACAAACGGGTCCAGCCTGTGTCCAGCTGCCTGCTCCTGAGAACTGCCCCGTGGTCGCTCGCCTGGGTTGGGGGTGGAGTGGTCTCTCGGTCTCAGAGCTCGGGGACCCGACTCCACAAGGCCCTTTCTGTGTCCCCCGTCTGCTCTGCAGAGAAGCGTGGGAGAGTCGGAGGCTTTTCTTGTCCCCCTCCCCCGACTGGAGACTCACGGGGGCACAGGCTCTGACTCCCTGTGAAAGTGCCCAGGGCAGCCCAGAAGGAGGCCACGTGATGAGTGGTCACCCCTCCCTTGAGTCCAGGACCCTAACCCTGTCCTGTCACCAGCCCCAGCTCCCCCACCTCCACCGGGGGCCCACGAGGATGAGGGCGGCGCCGGCCAGAGGTCATCCTGCCAAAGCCTTTTGTAGCAGAACATCCCGGCTCTTTGATGTTGGCCCAGAAGCCTCTGAGACCCGGCTTCAGTTAATTTTATCGCAAGGCAAGTTGGACGCTTGTCCTGGAAGTTGTTCCTGCACGTACCACCTCCGCCTGGCTCTGTGTGGTCCCTCGGGGTTGCCCAGAGTCGGGAGTGTTTGGGTCAGTGGACTTGTCCTGGGAGCTTTCCAAGCTTTCCCCTCCCACCACGCACACGCACACGCGCACTCCGTCTCACACACGCACACACACACCCTCCCTTCCTATCACCACTCTGCTGTGTAGAATGGATGCTTTGGGCTCAGCCGACAGCTGGCCTCTCTCTCTAAGGTGGAAATCTAGGAACTTCACCAGTTCTCCCTGCCACCCCCCACTTTGTGGGGCCAGCCTTGCTCAGAAGGCCTCACAGAGAACCACGGTGGTCTGGCCTGCCGGAGGGGAGGGCGAGATCTCAGCGGAGCGGTCATTAGTGGAATGCGTCCAGAGGGACTGTTTGATCACAGCCGTCCACGAACGTAACAGCCACAGGGGAGTTTTCAGCCGTCCCCCAGTCAGTGTCTGGCCTAAATTTGGACTAATTGGTGCCTGATGGTTTTAATCATATCAGCCAAATGTGCTTTAATTTTCCTTCCCGTTTCATTTTCCTCCCAGTTTTCTCCACCTGAGGAAGTTTCAGGTGCCCCTAATGTGTCCTTAGAGAGTCCCAGAGCAGAAGGGAACATTTGGAGGGCAAGGACACAGGAGAGGAAGTGAAGTGGACTCTTGCTTTGCTCAGGTGTCTCCACAGCTCAGCCTGACTGCATCTGCCTTGTTCTGACGCCTGTCGAGGATGCTGCCGGGGTGACGGAGTCCCCCACAAAGCAGGGTGCTCCCTGAGGCCACACTCTTGCTGACTGCAGCTGCTGCTCTGCCCCCAGCCCGAGCGCCGCCCCCCACCTGCCTTCCTGGCTGCCTTGCCCCTCGAGCCCTGAGGCCGTCTGTCCACCTCCACACAAACCCCAACTTGATGCCTCTGGAACTGTTACTCATGGCTGTCCCCAGAGCCTGGGGGGACAAGGTACTCGGCCCAACCCCATGACACTCCCAAGTCTCCTTTTATCCTTGTGAATGCGGTGGGTTCACGGGAGCCAAGGGGTTCCTGCTCAGCACAGCCTGTAACTGTGAGCAGAGCTTACAGCCAGCGTGACCACTGGCCCTCCCCCGTTTGTGACGTGTGTTTTAGGAAAAGGTCAAAGACGTCACGCATTTAGGTGACAGTTTCATCCTGTGTTTAAAAAGTGCTCACTTACCAAAAAAATAAAACGCTCATCTACTAAGTCTGTTCACAAGCTGGCTAGTGATAGTAGTTTACTGATAAACTCAGCGCTCTGAGAATTACTGTGTAGTAATCCATGTTCCCCGTTTTCAGATCTAGCTCTCCAGGCCTGCCCTGTCCTCCTCCTCTTGGAAAAGTCTCTGAATTGCTTTCTTTTTTAAAAAAAGTTTATTCTTTATTTTTACTACTTTTTGGCTGCACTGGGTCTTTGTTGTGACACGTGGGCTTTCTCTAGCTGCAGCGAGCAGCGGGGGTTACCCTCTAGTTGCATTGCGTGAGCTTCTCATCGCGACGGCTTCTCGTGGAGCGTGGGCTCTGGGGCACGTGGGCTTGGCTGCCTCAGTGCACATGTGATCTTCCTGGACCAGGAACTGAACCCACGTCCTCTGCATTGGCAAGTGCATTCTTAACCACTGGACCACCAGGGAAGTCCCAAGAATGAATTCTTTTTTCTAAATATTTATTTATGACCATAGCCTGCCAGGTTCCTCTGGCCATGGGATTCCCTAGGCAAGAATACTGGAGTGGGGTGCCATTTCTTTCTCCAGGGGATCTTCCCAACCCAGGGATTGAACCCAAGTCTCCCACATTGCAGGCAGATTCTTTACCATCTGAACCACCAGGGAAGCCATGAATTGCATTATTTCTGATAGAAATCTCAAGGGCTCTGTTTCTATAGCTTGAAGTCCAAGGTACAGCCTTCCCTCTCATTTCCCTCAAAAAGGTCCGTGGGTCGCTGGTCCCCACCGCCTTCACCTGGACCGTTGTTGCAGCCCCTGCTCAGTAGCTCCCTGCTTCCTGAGGGTCCCTGTTTCTAGCAGGTCCTTATTTCTTCTGCCTCCAGGTCTCCACCAGGGTCCTTCCCACCCCGGGACCCGTGTGACTGGTCTTCATACCCCTTGGCAGAATACGAGCCCCCAGATTCTTGTGTCTGGTTCTTTCTTATTGCTGCGTCCTCAGGCGTTATCTCCTGTATCCTGCCCACCCCGCCACCCCCTGCCTCACTTTCTCCTTTCCCCTTTCCCCTTCTTGATTCTCCTTAACACCCACCACTGTCTCAGAGTATCCTGTCTGCTTTTTTCATTGAAGTGTATTTGATTTACAGTGTTTCAGGTGTACAGCAAAGTGATTCAGTTATATATGTATGTATGTGTGTATGTGTATATACACACTGATATGCGAAAAGTCAAAGTGTTGGTCGCTTGGTCGTGTCCAACTCTTTGCGACCCTATGGACTGGAGCCCACCAGGCTTCTCTGTCCCTGGATTCTCCAGGCAAGAATACTTCTCCAGGGGATCTTTCTGACCCAGGAATCGAACCTGGATCTTCCACACTGCAGGCAGATTTTTTTTTTTTATCATCCAAGCCAGCAGCAAAGCCCATGTATATACATACATATGTATTCTTTTCCAGTCTTTTCCGTCACTGGTCGTCACATAGCAGTGAACATAGTTCCCTGTGCTGTGCAGGCCCTTGCTGTTTGTCCGTTACGTGCAACAGTGTGACTCTCTGTTAAATTCCCCATTAACCCCTTCCTGCTCTTTCCCCTTTGGGAAGCATGCGTTTGTATTCTGTGTTTGTGAATCTATTTCTGTTTTATGAGTAAGTTCGTTTGTATCACTTTTTTAGATTCCACACAAGTGATACCATATGATATTTGCTTACTTCACTCAGTGTGATCAACGAGAGGTCCATCCGTGTTGCGGCAGACAGCGTTGTCTCCTTCCTTTTTACGACGAATGTTCCACTACGTGCACCACAGCTTCTTTGCCCATTCGTCTGCTGATGGACATTGAGGTTGCTTCCGTGTCTTGGCTGCTGTGAATAGGGCTGCTGCGAACACTGGGGTGGATATAGGCCCGGGGTGGGATCGCAGGATCAAATGGTAACTCAGTCTTTAGTTTCTGAAGGATTTTCTGTTTAGTCTTTCACTGTGTCTCTCACAGTGGCAGCTCTGCCTTGACGCACACCCAGCTGCATCCCCAGAATCTCACCAGGGCTTTGGCACATGGCAGGCGTTCAGGACACTGTCTGCCGAGCACAGTCACGCTCATGCTCATTGGACCTGTCACTGCTGCGGGGGCTCCCTGTGTCCTCAGCTCAGGTCGGACTGTGCTTTCTGTTCTGCCCACCTCTCAGCAGACTTGAGGACCTTGGGAGTCAGGTTTATAACACTGGAGGCTTCATGCTTACTGTGGCCCCGTGCTCATTTTGTAGAATCGCAGTCACATTCCACTGTTTTTTATATTTTCTGCTTTTTACCCAACATTCCAGGGTGCACGTTTTCCTGACTCTTCTTATTTATGATGGCTGGATCACAACAGAGCAGTTTAGGGGCTGACTGGGTCCTCACGTGGTGGAGTGAGGATTGGGGGAAGAAGCAAATTGGGGGGCCTATTAAGTCTTATTGATTTGCTATCATTCACTTTGCAACCCGCCCCCGCCTCCCATCTTCCCTGCCATCCTATAGGAAATTCAGAGAAAGGGCTGGAAACAGGCCCTCATTAAGTCACTCTGCCTACTCCTTCCCCACCTTAAAGCCCTGCCGTTAGCACACACACACACACACACCACCCCACACTGTACACTCAGGGATTGCATCGTCAAAAGGACTCCCTCAGTGTGACCCCATGGAACATTCCTAACGATCAGCTGCGATTCATTTGGGTCAAGTACAAACAGTGTCCACTCAAACGGTCACTCGCTTCTTACGACCCTCATTCTCACTCCTCGTAACCCAGTCACGGCACGGTTCCTACCTGGTGAGTTTTCTCTCGTGAGGAACTGACTCCCGCCACGTCCCGTGACATCCCAGCGCCCCTGCCTCTGATACCTGTTCTCCCGGGGTCGTGTGGGCAAAATGGTGTGTCCCGATCCTGTGTCTCACCAGAACTTTCTTTGGGCCAGTCTGTTAATGCCTTTACCCACGAGAAGCCCACAGTCCGGCCTATTTGCCAATTAAACCTGGCTTTTCCTCACTTATTTTGGACCTAGGCTGTTGTAGTTAGTTGAATCGGGTCTAAAAGTTTTCCCAAACCAGCTATATTGCATTCAGCATTTTAAACTTACTGGATTTAATGGCCAGAAACTGATGTAATTATGACCAGTTTCCCAGCAATAAGGGCATTTTTACTGCCCTGGAGAGAGCTGAGAGAATTGGCTGGCCCACAACAAAGGGGGGTAGGTATGGATAATTTTCTTCGAGAAAACAGCCATGTCTTAAGGGGTGAAAAAGAAAAACATTCACGTCCTCAGCCTACCATCCTCACGGACTCGGGGCTTAGCAGGAGCCCACAGGTCCAGAGAGGAGCCTGGAGGGGAGAATGGAGGTGTCGGGCCAGGTTGGGGAGCCTACGGATCCCAGAGGAGGGTGCCCTCGACTTCCCTGAGATCATCCCGATGACTAAGCGCCATTCAGAAGGAGCCTCGCTTGCTTGTGTTGAGGAACATGACGTCACATTTCTGAGCAAACTCCAGAAAAGACACAGAGGCCACGAGGCAGCCGGAGGCCGCGTGTGAGAATCACTCCCTTGCGCTCCAGGTGCCCTCAGCGTCTCATGGAAGACACGGGGCACACAGGGGCCCGGGAACGGAGCAGCGAGTGTTCCCGTAGTCTCGCTTTAAACGTGGATGTGCAGGGCAGGTCAAGAAACTTCTGGAGCGATCCAGAATGAGCGTGCAACAGCAGGTGGAAAGCGGGGAGGGACTGCCAGACCGCACCACACTGACCAGGGGCTCCTCGCAGATTCCGTCCCAGCGTCTGAAGGCCAGCGGGTAGCATGTCTCGATGTGCAAGGGGTGGACAGACATAGCTTTAAAGTAACTTAAAAACCTTCGCACTCCAAGAGGAGACAAAGTGTATGTTAAAAGTGCAAAATAAAGGGGCCGATGAAGAGGTTTATGTTTGAAACGGAAGCCCTCTGAAGTAGAGTTGTCAGTTTCCTACTTGTTTGGGCCCGTGCCTGTGAGATCTGAAGGCCGCGGAATTAGAATAACCCTCCCGTGTGTGCAGAGCACCTGGGCCGCGCGCGCTCCTCGGCGCCGTCTGCTGGGTTTTTTCTGGTCTGTCTGGGTTGCCTGGGCCTGTCTAGAGGAACTCACAAATAAGAAAATAAGGTTAACTTGGCTTCCCTTTGCCACACACATTCAGTCCCAGTGGAGAGACAGACATGCATTATTTCCCACTGGTAACAGAGGCCCACGGCCTGCCCGTACCTGCGTCCTGGCGGCCACGGAGCTGCACACCTGAAACCACATCCAGGCAGGGAAGCCGCGCCCGAGCTTTTATGAGCTGCACGAGGGCGATGCTGTGAGTCAGGTCCACGAGCGTCAGTTCACACTGTATCACCAGGATGCAGCATGAAGTATGTTCTGACTTCCACGTTTTAAGGAAGGTTGTCAGCAGGCCGGGCTTTGTCACCTGGTGACCACTTGGCCCGGATGAGCCACTGTCCCCTCAGCTCCCCCCGCACACTGAGGAGGTTACCACTTCAGGCTCCTGCTGTTACCCAGGGCCAGAGATGGCTTCTTGTGTTGGTTTGCATTTGGGAAGCTGAAATCCAGAAAGGAAGCCAACACAAACTCTGTCCTGGAGGGTGAGTGTGCTAAGAAAAGAAGGGAAAAAAAAGCCCCTACCTTACAATTTGTGAGCCTGGTGGGGAACATGAGGGATGATTCTGTGGGATACAAGCCTCTCCTTTTGGTGTTTTGGTTACACCAAGTGATTCCTGAATGCTCTCTGACACAACTCATGTTCCAGGGACTGTAGCAGCAGGTTGAATAAAGTAGGGTGTTTACGCAGAGTCCATCATCTGCTTGTTTATATACTCTCAATTAAACTGATGTGGGGAATTGTCTTTCCAAGTTGATCTTCATTCTAAACTCAGATTCACAACTTTTTTATGATCTTTCCCTTTAAGACCCTATGTTTTGAATGGATGCCTGTCTGCCAGGTGAACTGCACATATTTAGTACATTCATGTCTCCACTTTGATGGATTTTAGTCATCCAGCTACCAGTCAGACATCTTAGCAGCAGGAGAAATGTGAGGCAGGCATCCTTTGTTTGCAGGAAATGACCACCAGCCATTTGATGTTTCCAAATAAAATCTACTCTCTGCCATAGACAATTATTGCAAAATAAAATTGTTTCCTTGTCTTGGCTAATGGGCATTAACCGACTTCTAATGAAAATACTAACTGCAGGAGGAAGGCACTGTGTTGACATTCTTTGCAGTGTCTTCTTGCGTTACTCATTTCTTAGAGTCACTGCGTTGCTCGCTCCTGACTGCAATGATCAGACCCACGAGAAGTTGTCTAGCAGCTGCTCAGCCATGAATTCAGCATCTCTGTGGACAAGTATCACTTTCCCACCTGCCTTACTGAGTATGGGTCTCAGTGTGCCCAGAACGTCCCCTGCTAAGGTGGCTCGGAAGAGAACGAGGTGGGATGACCTCTAAGCAGACTCACAATTCACTTTTAACAAAGTTTAAGTACTGAGAACATACAAGGTTAAAGGCCACACTGCCTGATAAAGGCAGTGGAATGTTTTAAAAGAAGGTTGGTGCCCATCGTAATGGGCCTTCCCTGATAGGTCATCATAATTTATAACCTGTGGTGGCCAAAGAGAAAACCAAGCTCTTGGAGAAAGGAATCACTCATTTCTAGGCCACTTAAAATCCTAATATTTATTACAAATTAATTTAGCAAGGCAAATTAAAATTATCTTTTCAAAAAGTATCCAGACTTATCTTTAATATCATCTCATTCTAAGAATCCAATCAGACCTGGTACCTAGTAAGGCATGAAGGCTTGCCTAGTTGTTTTTCCATTTTTCTATTGAAGGTCATCTTGGTTCCTTTTTCTTTTTAGTGATTTTGAATAAAGCTGCCACAGACTTTGCACACGGGTTTTCCTGTGGACACACGTTTTCATTGCTCTTGAGTGAATACCTAAGAGTGCAGCTGCTGGATTGTATGGTAAAACTATGTTCAGTTTAATACACATCACCAAACTCTCTTCCATGACGGTTGTACCGTTTTGCAATCCTGCAGCAATGAATGAGAGTTTTTGTTACTCTACATCCTGGCTAGCATTGATTATTGTCAGCTTTTATGAATCTAGGTGTGTAGTGGTATACACTGCGGTTTGAATGTGCATTTCCCTAGTGACAACTGATGCCGAGTATCCCTTCACATGTTCATTTGTCATCTATAATACCTTCTGTGATGGAGTGTCTATTCAGACTTTCTGCCCATTTAAAAGTTCTCTTGTTGAACTTTAAGAATTCCTTTTACATGCTCTGGATAAAAGTCCTTTATCAGATATGTAATTTGCAAATATTTTCTCCTAGTCTTATGGCTTCCCTGGTGGCTCAGAGGGTAAAGCGTCTGCCTGCAATGCAGGAGACCTGGATTCGATCCCTGGGTTGGGAAGATCCCCAGAGAAGGAAATGGCAGCCCACTCCGGTAATACTCTTGCCTGGAGAATCCCATGGACGGAGGAGCCTGGTGGGCTACAGTCCATGGGGTCGCAAAGAGTCGGACACGACTGAGCGACTTCACTTTCACTTTGCTTTCTTTGCTTTGTCTTAGGGGCTTCCCAAGCATCCGCCAGCAGCGCCGGAGACACAGGAGCCATGGGTTCAGTCCCTGAGTTGGGAAGATCCCCTGGAGGAGGGCACGGCATCCCACTCCAGTATTCTTGCCTGGAGAATCCCATGGACAGAGGAGCCTGGAGGGCTACAGTCCATGGGGTCGCAAAGAGTCAGACACGACTGAAGCAATTGAGCAAAACACAGCACGTGTACTCTCTCATCAATCTTCTGCAAAGAGCAAAGGCTTTAAAAAAAATTTTTTTTTAATTGAAGTTGATTTACCATATTGTGTTGGTTTCAGATATATAGCAAAGTGACTCAGTTATACGTGCATAAATCTGTATTTATTCTTTTCCATTATAGTGTATTTCAAGGTACTGAGTATATAGTTCCCTGTGCTATATAGTAGGACCTAGTTGGTTATCCATTCTCTATATACCAATTTGTATCTGCAAATCCCAGACTCCTAATTTATCCCACCGCACCCCTCCCATCCCCTTTGCTAACCATGTAAGTTTGTTTTCTTTCATTTGTATCTTTTAGATTCTACATAGAAGCAACATCATACGATAGTCTTTCTCTGTCTGGCTCACTTCACTTAGTATGACCATCTCTAGGTCCATTCATTTTGTTGCAAATGGCAGTATTTCATTCTTTTTATGGCTAAATAAAATTCCATTGTAAATATATAAAGGGCAAAGTTGTAAACACTGATAAAGTCCAATTTGTCAGTGTTTTTCTTTCTGGGACTGTGATTTTGTGTTGTGAAAACTCATCAGCAAACCTAAGGTCATATATTTGTTTGTTTTACATTTTACATTCAGATCCATGATCCATTTGGAATCATTTCTGTTTTGGGCCATGCCACACAGCTTATGGAATTGTAGCTCCGACCAGAGATTGAACCCAGCCCTCAGCAGTGAGAGTTTGGAGTCCTAACCACTGGACCACCAGGGAAGTCCCTTGAATGACGTTTTATTTGAGGTGTAAGATAAATGCTTAGGGGCAGGTTTTTACATAGAGGTGTCCGTTTGTTCCAGCATTGTTTGTTAAAAATGTTCCCCCATTCAGGTTACCTTTGCACGCTTGTCAAAACTTTGATATTATTTGTGTGGGTCTGTAAAAATCCTGTTGGGATTATGATAGGAATTGCATTAAACCTGTATTTTGGGGAAATCAATATATGTACTATATTGTCTTCTAATTCATGAACATAGTAAATATATCCATTTATTTCATTTAAAAAATTTTTATCAGCATTTTGTAGGTTTTAACGTACAGATCCTGACATTTTGCTAGTTATACCTTTGAAATTTGTCAGAACTTGCTTTATGACAGTGAATATATTTTGAAGACTTTACATGTACATTTGAAAAGAACATACATTCTGCAGTTGTTAAATGAATTTTTCTTTATAGGTCTATAAGGTCAGGTTTGTTAATCTCGTTGTGTAAAACACCCACATCCCTTCTGATTTTCACGTACATGTTGGGAGAGATTGAGAATGTGCCACCGTAATTATGGATTTGCCTCATTCTCACTTTGGTTCTGTCCTTTATTTAAACATATTCTGAGGCTGTTATAGGTACATTTAGAATTTAGACTTGGTATATCTTCCTGATCAGTTGATCTTTTTATAAATATATGTCTCTCTTTATCCTTAGTTATAATTATTGGCTTAAAGCTGACTTCGATATTATTGTAACTACACCAGCTTTCTTTGGTTACAATTTGTGTGACGTATCTTTTTTCATTCTTAAGACTTCAGTTGTTCTTTACCTTGTATTTAAGGTATGTTGGTACGCATCACATGGTCGCGTTTTATTTTGGTTATATCCAGTCTAAAAATGTTAGTCTTTTATTTGTAGCACTTCGTAAATTACACTTAATATAGATGTTGATATATTTGGGCCTACATTTACGACATTACTCTTGATTTCTGCTCTTTTTTTCCTTCCGTCTTTGGGTTTGTTTGCTCTTTTTCTAGCTTCTTAACATGAATGCCTGGATTATTGACTTGGACCTTTCTCTTTTATGTTAAGTATTTAGTACCATAAAGTTCTCTCTAAGCACTGCTTTAGCTGCACCCACCCCCCCCCCCGACTTTGATATATTGTATAGACATCTTTCAGCTCAGAATACTTTCTAATTTTCCTTGGGATGTCTTCTTTGATCCTTGGATTATTTAAGGGTGTGTTGTTTAATTTCCAAGTGACTGGAAATACTTTAGTTATCTTTGTTATTTACCCTAACTCTAACCCCTAACCCTCTGTCACCCTAACCCTAATAAACTCATGTCCATTGAGTCGATGATGCCATCCAACCCTCTCATCCTCTGTCACCCCCTTCTCCTCCTACCCTGAATCTTTCCCAGCATCAGGGTCTTTTCCAACAAGTCGGCTCTTGCATCAGGTGGCCAAAGTATTGGCGCTTCAGCTTTCTCAAGCTCTTCTTTGTCACCTCCCTAATACTTTCTGGTTCCCCGGGTCTCTCATTTTCTGTCTGGCCACTGACTACACATGTCCACACTTGTCATGTCTGGGCCAAACACTGGGAGAACAGAGGGGAGTTTTGGCTGATGGCTCCTGTTGCTGCCCCCACGGAACTGCCCGCTGCCTGGGGCGGAGGAGAACCAAGGGAAAGGAAAGGGGCTTTCATCTGCACTCTTGCAGCTTTTGGACGCTTCCTTTCCCCTTCCTGAAGCCTGGCTTCTCCCGGAGCCCTCCCGTCTGCCCCTCAGTGCTCAGTCCGGGGTTTGGGTGTGCTGAGGTCGTGCTGAGGTCAGGGTGGGCTGCACCAGAGGGAAAGCAGCAGTGGTGCTCTGGCCTCCGTCCCCACTGCTGGTGCTGCTAACTTTTCTGTAATCTCAAAGAGCTGCTCTGTGTATTCTGTTCCGGTTTTAAATGGATAAGAAGAGTGGCATGTGTTTTCTCTGTCTTTCCCAGAATTAGAACCTCTGACTGATATTATTTAAAATTTTATTTTCTAATTAACTCATCTTTATAGGTGGGATAAGAGTTGATGTGCTAGTAAGAGTTTAGGCAGCCAGATTGCATAGCTTTCAATTCTTTCGGCTTTATTTATGCTTGGCCTTTATGTCAGCTGCACATGATGCTATTTTGGCCTCTTCCTTTGATCATGTAATTTCCACCGTAGGTTTCTATTTGCACTTTCCAAGTAGCCTCATGAGTAAACGTACCCATGCTATTTCTTTGCGAGTGGGGCTCAGCCTCTTACACATGACGCGTGGCAGGGTTAGTAGAGTAGCGGGTTTGGATATAGCTCACCTGAACCGTATGAGGCACAGTTTTGAGAAAAATTAGATGGGAATCCTTGCTGAAGATCCTTTCCGGCTAAGTTTGTGCTTGCTTCAGACCTACTGAACCACAGCAGCCTTCTGAACTCATCAAGCTGGGTGTAATTTCAGAACAGATTCGCACGCAGCTCTTTTAAGATGCGAATCTTTGCAGAAATTACACCTGATGCAGTTGAGCTGGCAGCTGGTGTCTACACACTCAGGAAGTGGGATAGGATCTCCATGGAGGCTCAGATTCATTCACATGCAACTCAGAGTCCACGTAAAGGTCTAATTACCCCCGTGACCTTCCTGTCCGCATCTGTGATTGGTTAAGAAATGGAGAGATGATACTCCAGCCCTGGTTGCTATGATCAGGTAGGAAGACAAAAGAACAGTGGGAGCAGCCAGGGTCAGCCTGGTTCCAGCCTCAGGTGGGATTAGGGGCCAGCTCCCTGTGTGCTGCCATCATGGCCCCTCGTCTCACTAAGCCTCTGTTACCTCATCTATAAAGCACAGTACGCGCTTACCTTGTGAGGTCAGGCTACTGAGAGGGAGGCATAAGAAAATGTACAGGAAACTGCAGTCTGCTGAATGTGAAGTGCCACCGAAGTGTTTATTAGAAAATATTTGAAGAATAACAGATAAAAATGGGACATGGATGATGAATCAAGAGAAACAACTCTAATACTAGAGCCAGGGTTCATTCCTAAAGCCTTCTCTTCTCTGTCCGTAGGGCATGGACTCCAGGGTCTGGATCAGGAAGTCTCTGGGAGCAGGGCTGGGGCGGCCCCTCTCTGAGTCCCTTCCAGCCCTGAGGGTTTAGGATTCTGCCCGTGGTGCTGCAGGCTCAAGGGTGCCTGAGTGTGTCTCCTCTTTCTCCCAGGAAGTTGGCAAGGGCACATCTCCCAGAGTACCTGGGCAGGGGTGTTGCCCCGGTTCAGCTGTTAGTGCCTCTTCCTTCTCCCAGCAACCCCACCCCCACCCCCGCCCCGAGATCACTGGGAACCCAAAATCACACTTCTGGCTGTAGGAAAGAGGCTGTGTTGGGCTTGGGACACAAGGGCCAGCACGGTCGTGGAACTGAGAGCTGGCAAGTTTGTTCACCCATGATTTGCTTTCCCTGAAGTGTTCAGGCTCCCAGAACACAGCCTCCTGAGGGGCCAACAGGAAGCACCCCATCCTGACCTGGCACTTGTCCAACTGCAGTGGACTCCCTCCTGCTCACCCCCAAGGGTGGCTCTGTGATCAGCAGCACCCCAGGGCTCACTGCCCAGTAACATGGGCAGCCAGAGACTCAGGATACCCAGCGAACAGTCGTGGGTCAGGATGGAGCCGCTGACTGCTCTTCTCTCCTCCCTTGCAGATCACCTCCAACGAGAAGCACCTGGAGAGTCTCAAGAGCGCAGGGAACCTTCTGCGGGCTCTGGAGGGGCTGGCCCCAGCCGGGGGGTGAGTAGGCTTGGCAAACACTCTCCCATTTCTTTTTCCTCTCCTCCTCGTTTCCCCTACACACCAGGGACCATCACCCTCCCACCTGACACTGCCCACTGTGCGCCCTCCCTCCTGGTGGATGGGCCACCCAGGCCCCACCTGCTAAGGGGTGCCCAGCCTTTGCTGGTAGCTTTTCTTGAGAATCACGAGGTTGTTATGGAACCTGCTTCCTGGTGTTTTGAGTATTGCATTCATTGGAGAACACGTGGTTGAGGTACTGGGGAGATGGTGATTCTATGGAGGAGGCTCGGCTCCAACCAGCACTGCTGCATTAATCCTGGGTGGGGCAGCACCTCCTGGCCTCCCCTGCCTTTCTTGTGCTTTCTGTGAGCTGAGGGGAGGGACAGACTGACCTTGATGGGAGTGGCCCTTCTTGCCTGGCGGCCCCTGTGGTGTAAGGTGTGGACAGTGGCTCCTGGGCCAGGTGGGTCCATCCCCAGGGACGGCAGCGTCCTCAGCCCTGATGGGGTCCTGACGGTGGGTGCGTCTCCCTTGCTGGTCACTGGCACTCAGTGCCGCTCTGGTGGGTGGGATGGGCTCATGGCTCCACTGGAGTAGCCTGGCCTGAGCCAAGAGCAGTTCAAGTGCATTCCTTCCTTTCAGAGAGACCCCTGATGTGCAGAGCAGGAATACGTGGCCCCATTCCCCTGCACCCCACCTCTTCTTTGCAGCCCCCAGTGCCACTGCTAGGCAGCAGCTCGCCTACCATGTAGTCAGGAGTGTGCCACCAGCTAATTTTACACTTCTGGGGGCACTGCCAAGCGCCATTCTCTGCTTTGGTGACAGTTGTTAAGGCACAAGTGTGTGTGTCAGACAATCTGCTCCAGTAACAAAGATTCCATGTTAAGGTCTTAATTGCACATCCACACCTATGAGAATGAGAAATCCAGAGTTGCTGGCTGATTGGCCAGGAAGGAGCACCGTGGAGCGTCTGGGATCTCTGCTGGTTGGCACAAGTCAGCTGCAGGCTGGCGCCAGGCAGGCTCTTTGTGGGCTCTGGGCTGACAGGCTCTGGCTGCCGTCTGCCTGACTCGCTCTCGCAGCTCGGCATCGGTGCAATCTGTCCAAAGCAGCTCAACGCCAAGTGGTGGCAGGGCCAGGAGCTCAGGCATAGCTTAGGGGGCTTGCTATGGTGGGACTGGGGGCTTTGGGGTTCTCACCTCCCACCCCTAGAGCCTGGGGATCCTGGGAAGCAGCTGGTTCATGAGGTACTCAGGTGAAAAGGCCAACCCCTTTGGAAGATGGGGGCATTTAACCTTGGAAATGCCTAAATGTTTACTTCTGTTTTTCTCACAGGTCATCAGCCAACAGCTCAGTGGCGTCCTTGGCCCTGGAGATCCTCCAAGCTGCTGGACACTAGGCAAGAAGGCACTCGGCACAGTACTCTGCGGCTGCCACCCCCGGCTACACACACTCCACAGGTCACCCACAGGTCTGTGTGGATCCAATAAAGTCAGCTGAATCCAGAACCTCTGGCTGACATGCTCTGACTCCAGCCCTAGAAAACCCACTCAGAACGAGCCCTCTCGGTGCCTGTTGGCTGCATCTGGGAACCCAGGTTTGCTCGACGTTCTCACAATGCTCTTCCCGTGTGTGGGCCACGTAGGCCTCTGCTCAAGCCGGCGCTACCTGCACTCATCAAAGTGGAGGGAAGCTGCGGGCATCTCCCAGCCTGTCTCCTCCAGAGATTTACCAGGCGGGATGAGACAGGAATGCTCTTCCAGCTGCAGATCTAGAGCAAGCCTTTGGAAGCTTGTTTTATTTTACCTGCCTGGCTTTTCATTTCAGGGATGAACTGATTCTGAGAATCCTGGGGAGAAATGGGCAAGACTCCACTCACAGGAGCAGGTAGTTGACACTTTGCCTAAAGGAATGCAGCATGCTCAAGGAATGCTGGCTTCCTTGCAGGTCTGTCTGCTCACCTAAGTGGGATGAAGGCATCAAGGTTGACTCCTTCCCCCCACCTTCTACCAGTGACCACCACCTCCCAGCCTCAACACCTTTCCAGCTTCTTCCTCACACATACACCCTTAAGGCCCCTGGTACTGCGGAGGGGTGCTAGGACCGTGGCCCTGGGGGGCGGGGGTCCTGGGTGGCTGGAACCAGGTGAGCAAGTTGAGAACATTCCTTGGCCTCCTCTCTGGGATCTGTTTCCTCAAACTGCAGAATGAAAGGGCTAGACTGGATCAGCAGCGGCAGTGCTCCAGACTTCTCAGACAGAGGAGCCCCGTCCCCTGACGGGCTTCTGTCCCCAGCCACAGCCCCTACGCAGGCAGGATGGGCGGGAGAGGCAGGGGTAGGAGCTACACGGGCATGGGATTCTCCAGGCAAGAATACTGGAGTGGGTAGCCATTCCCCTCTCCAAGGGATCTTGGTGACCCAGGTCTCCTGCATTGCAGGAGTCTTAACCATCAGAGCCACCAGGGAGGCCCCATCTACTGTGTCACGGGCAGCTGGCCACACTGTCACCACCAGCCTCATCTGCCACTGTGATACGGGCAGTGTGCCAGCTTCCATGTGGCTTTGCAGTGAACAGCTGCTCTGCGCCCCCCTCCACAAAGGCATGGATGTAACTCACCGTATTTAAACCCCACCACCTGCCAAGCACACCACCTTATCTCCATCTCATAGCAGAGGAAACCGAAGCTCAGAGCCAGTCCACCTGCCCAAGGCCCCGCTGTCAGGTTGAACTTAGGACTCTGACTCCAGAGCCTGTTTGTCCAGCAGTGGGATATCCAGAGCCGAGCTGTGAGTAGCTGGGGTGTAAGGGGGACCTGCACCCCGGAGCAGGCAGTTTCTTTTGCTCCAGCCTCCCTAGTGCCCACATGAGGAGGCCCCACAGGAAGTCTTGCTGGGCAGCATGCCCATCACCCGGCTGTGCACCCCAGGGGCCCTGGCCTGCCTGGATGTGCCTGTGCTCCAAGGGTGAGGGAGTCGATGGAGGCCTGGCCTTCAGCTCCTGTTGCTTTGCCCCTCTGCTGCAGGGAACAGGCACAGTTCTGTTTGCCCAGGCAATCTGTTCTCTCATTTCACTCAGGTCTTGAGGGAACCACCCTGGAGTTCTGGGCCGAGTCCTCCCAGAAGGTATTTCAGAGCAATGGAATCTTCTTAACGCTTCTGCGTTGAGCAGGGACTCTCTGCTGCTTAAGGTGAAACAGGAGAGCTTTAACATTCCAAAACCATGCTAAGTGGACCATGCGTGGCTGCAAGTCCCCAGCCTTGCTTCTCTGAGGAAAGGCATATCAGAAAGGCACAGGGGGAGAAGACAGTCCCTAGCAGGGCTTCTGTCCACCAAGAGTTAGAGGATCCTTTATGTCCCTTCTCACAAGGGCACTTATGCAAACCAGAGCCCCGATACTGCTGAGCTGAGGTAGGGGACATGAACTGTCTGGGTGGGCAAGGATGTCGAGGGCGGTAACCCTTCCTGCCCCGCATGGGAGGCCCACACCCCTTTGTGGCTTCCCAGGCTCTGAGAACTGGCTGCTGGCCACCCATCAGGGCCCTTAGGATTCTGGCAACATCCCAGGTGCCTCTGGTCCTCCCCTTCCTATCCCCTCCGAGCTTCAGCTATTTGCTAATTGACTACAGTCCACTGGCTGAGCGCCCCAGGGAGGAAAGGCATGACAGAGCTAACTGCAAAGGCATCAGCAGCATGCCGTGCGTGGAGCGGACTTGCGAGGCCACAGGCTGCCTTCTCTCCGCTCACGGCAGGCCCGAGCTTTGAGACCTCGCCTCAGCTTACAGCCTGAGCACACACCCAAGGAGCTGGCCCTCTGGGAACATCTGGGGTGACTTTGGCCTGGGAGGTCTCCTGGGCAGAATCTGGCAGCTAAGCAGCAGCAGTAGGATTTACTTCTTATGGTTCTTGGTACTTGTCTAGCTGTTCATGTCTCCCGTATTACTGTGAGGTCACCATGTCACCTCATGAGGTTCTCAAGTCAGTTCTGGGATTGTAGGGCAGGTGTCAGCCCTGTGGCACAGGTCAGAAAGTGGGGGCTCTGCTGGCCAAGGCTCTTGTCAAAGGTCTGGGTCTCTTCTGCCCCCACTTGAAGCAAAATGCCGTTTTCTCCTTACTCAAACCACAGAAAACTATGTAGCAGTCAGTGTCTCTGATACGGGGACTTAGGCTGAGTGAGGTAGGAGCCTCAGGAAGGAAATGGAGGGAGGGGGAGGCTTGGTCCCTGGGGAGAGCTCTGGAGCTGGGGGACAAGACTCACCAAACGTGAGGAGGCTTTGGCCCCAACAGCCTCAAGCTTGGATAAGCAGAGGGAGGGAAGTGGCAACCACAGCAGCCTCGGCCCAGAATCAGGACATGGGCAGGGTGAGGGTCTTGATGTGACCTGGAAGAAGGCTGGCCTTTTTCACCCGACCTCCACCTCTCAGAGGCATGATGTTGAGGTGGCAGAGGAGGCCTGTCACCCCTCCCTCTAGCTTCCTCACCAGATGGGGCGGTGGCATGGACACCACATCTGACGCTAAGAAAAAGGACACACTACCTTTAGTGCCCTGCACCCCCGCCGCCATTGTTTTCTAACCGCATTTGCCAGGTGTTCACTCAAGCAAGGCAGTAGGTTCTCACCTACCAGGACAGAACACCTGCAGTGCGCGACTCCGCTTTCTGTTGGCTTATGAACTATACAGCACGGGGCAGATCTTCTGCTTTTACTGCACTAATCAAGACAAAAATGCAAGAGCATATTTACCTCAAGATCTTTCACTATCAAGGATTCAGATAACCAGATCAAAGCCTCAGGTCTCAAACACCTCCTCCAACATGGAAAAAGCTTTATTTTTCAGCTCAGTGGCGGTCACTACAATGGGATCAAACGTCCCATGCACCTCCATCTCCAGGTAATAAACCACTATTCTGATTTTTTTGGTAATTATTTTTTTGCTTTTTCATTTTACCATCTGTGGATGGTTTGCTTAAGATAGTTGACCCTTTTTTGTACCTATACGCTTCTACAGCAAGCCTTGGTGACCTGCTTTTGCTTAGTATCAATCTGAGATATACCCATACTGTTAATGTTGTATTTTACTGCATTGTGGCTGTTCTCTTGCAATTACCAGACACATGGGCATCTGGTGTGGGCTTTTATACTTTGTTGATTATGGATTTTCTTCCTGCATTAACTTCAATTTTATCCAAATGGCTGCATACCTGTTCCACACTTTACTGAAAAGTCCCTTTTTCACATGACCTCCAGTGCTACCTTTCAAGTGTCTATTGTCTTCATCTTATTCTGCTCCCTTAGTGTACACTTCTATTCATGTGCCAAAAACAGTAGTAACTCATTACTGACCACGTGATTTTTTTTCAGAAACTCAAAACCACTCATGGCTGGCAATTTTTCTTTTGACTGGCTAAAAATTCTGTTGTTGCACTAACATTTTGTAGGTTATTACATTCAGTAGTTACACCTGACACATCTTTAGTCTTCTGATTTTTGTGAAATGTTGTCTTCAAACCATTTTTCTGCAGAAGCAAAGAAGCATTCTCCAGAATCTGGACTTTTCTTTTTTCTTTCTGTATTAGAATCACTAAGGTTTTTTGTTGGTATGATATTTACATTGTCTGAATCAGAACTATATTCTGAAGAACTCTCATCTTCTGAGACACTAGTATATATGTTGCTCAAAATTTTGAAAATTTTACATTTATAATACACACAGAGTTGGAACAAAAAGTGAACAGAACAAAATGTGAATAATGACAATCTTAAGTTGTATGCTCTAACAGTTTCTGACAGTGATGTTAATTCTATCCGTCTCTAAAAATGTGTTGATACATCTCCAGTCAATGTTAACTACCTCTAGCTTTACCTCAAGTTTTACAGTCATGCCTCAACAGCTTATAGAACACGTCCTCTTATCTCCTTTTTCACAAGTGTCCTGGCTGTTCTCGTCCCTTTGTCCTTTTCAGTACACTGCAGAGCTACTTTGCTGAATCAGATTAACCTTCATATTAAGTTTCTACATGGAACTTCAAAACTATGATGATTTTAGGCAGAGCTCTGAAATATTTTCTGGTTTTAAAAAGTTCTTTAAATAAAACACCCTGCTGTGGTTCTTGATGTTAGAGGCTGAGCTCACTACGGAGATCTTCACTCTGACCTGCAAACAGCTCGTGCGGTGCTGCCTTTGTTCTCTGTGTCACGCACTGGAAGCAGAACTGCCCCGTCACCAAATACACACACGTTTTCCCTCTCATCCCAATTAGACCACAGGGAAGAATTTATAAAGCTTTTATACAGGGTCCTCATCCAACAATAAGGAACTAAGTACATGTTTAAATACATAGTCAATTAGAAACGGCTCTCTTGGTACAAACACTTTCACTCTTTTTAAAGCCCCAAAACACAAGTTCTAACAGGTATACTGACTCTGCCCTCAGGGATGAACTAAAAACTTGTCAGACCTACCACCAGGATGACAGGCTCACCTGGCAGAGAGCAATGGAAGAAGGCCCATTCTAGTTCGCTCTGATTATGTTCAGATAAACATCGACAGGTAAAGCATCTTAATTATCAGTTCAAAGTGGAGTTGAAGGAATTCCCCGCTCCAAATGAGTCACACTTCTGTGAAGGTGCTTGAAGTCCAAATCCATGTGGGTAATTCTTCATTATTACCTTAAAGGAATGAGACCACGTGATGGAGTTTGGGGTTGGGGGTGGGAAGCTTATTTGGAGTTCAGAACCCCATGGACAGAGGAGCCTGGTGGGCTACAGTCCACAGGGTTGCAGAGAGTCAGACACAACTGACTAACACACTTTGTTCTATGTCGCGAAGAATGAGATGCCTTTGAACCGTGAGGCCTCTAGTCACTCGGACAGAATTATATACATACCTGCAGCCAGGCTGAAGGAGTCTTGGCCATAGGCTGTAAGCCCAGAGTCCTTCAGTTAGAGATGGTGGACACTCTCCTCCTACACAGCTAAATGTGCAAAGCTAAAACATTTTGGTGCACTTTAAAAACCCAGGACCAGTGTAAAGAAATTTGACAGAACAATTCCATCTATTAGCAGTAAGGTTCTTCCACCATTACAACTTAAATTATGTCACTATCTGTTTACTCAGTTCAACTTCATCCTGAGGAAAACTTATTACCCTCACAGACCGCTTAATGACAAGGAAAAAAAGGTGACACAATCGAATGAATTAAAAGTTTAATTCTGAACCATTTTTATAACCGCATTTTCTCTTGAAGCATTGTATCACAGCAGGTTACAACAACTTTGGGATAAAAGGCAACTGGTAAACTGTCCAAAACAAGGTTCCAAATAACACCTCTTACTGACTTACCTACCCATACATATCCCAAATAAAGTTTTTGATCAAAAACGTGAAATAGATCCACCTGCTTATTTTAAGCATATTAAAAAGGAAACTAATTGGACCATTTCTATTTGTCTATTTTATACAAAAAGGCTACACAATGTTACACTTTATCAGATTACAATTAGAGTGATTATGAATTAGTGTTTCTACACCATTACTCGATTCTTAAAAATTAGAAATTGCTGTAGCAGTATTCACTATAACTTAACACTACGAGAGACTTAAAAAACTAACAGTTACTGCAAAAAAAAAAAAAAAAAAAAGCTACTTCAAAGCAAGCAAAGTCAGTACCATTACAGATATTAAAAAAAAAAAATTTTAACAAGCAAGGCTAGAGTTTGATAAATTCCATCTTGTGATCCATTCTTGTGCATTCTTCACTTCTTGAGTCACTCCCAAAATCCATTTGTATTGTAACTCCTCGACCAAAAAGGACCAGAACAAAAAGTTTACTTCAATTGTTCCCATAGGAAACTCAGCTTGGTTAGTGTGTCAGGCACTTTCTGAGATACCAGCCCACCCCTCGAGCCCTCTCAGCAACTCTACAGGCCAATCACAATGCAAGTTCAGACAATACAGCTGTATAAAGAGAGAAAGGCTGCTATTAATGTTTAAAACAGCAAATGTTACTCATCTGAGTATTAAGTTGCAAAAGCTGTGGCAAAAAACATTAAAGTTAATAACTTCCACACATGACCACCTAACAACCAGAAATCTGAGAACATTCAAATGTTCCAAGACATCTTTCAAAGTACGTATCTTTTTTTGTGGCAGATTTACAAACAGGCCTAAACCACTCCCACCCTACCAACCAAGTCTTTCTGAAGTTCTGTAGGCAGAGTAAAAGTATTTTACCCAAACTGGCTTGTTTAACTTCTTACCTAAAGGATGATTTACAGGTCAGTATCAAACCAGGCCAGCTGATTGCTGTCGCCCGGGGGCAGCCCATCCATGAGGTCCTGGGCATGCCCCAGATCTGGCAGCCCGTCAACTGGATAGTCAGCACCAGGGTGGTGGCCGCCCATCTCATGTTCCATCATGGGGTCCATCCCCAAGGCATCCTGGCCGTACCCACCAGAGTGAAAAGAACGATAGCTGGGATCTGGGAGTTGGGGCAGTGACATGGTGGGTGAGGGGGGAGAGAGAGAGAGAAGACATGACGTGAGCACAGAGTTAGGGGGATCCCAGGATAGCAAATGTGTCAGAAAGCATTCCTTCTAGCCTCTCCACCTTCTTGCTTTCTTAAGCTGAGTAACTACCCAGTGTCGGGCCACACAGGGAGGCACACGGTCTGTTTCCACCAAAGGCAGATCAGCAGGTTCCAGTCCTGGACGTCTGGCCTTTTCCTGGGCAGAGACCGGTTGCTGAGCAGTGGCAACAGCTATGTATTTGTTACATAAAGTCTAGGTGATACCCACAGAAGTACTAAGAAAGCGTGCCACTTTCCTATGAAACCTTTGTATGTTTTTATCCAAAGGCTTAATATTTATATACCTGTCAAGGTAAGAAGCTTATGAGCTTTAAGTGTATTAACTAGGGAAAAACAGGTAAGATTGTAAGATAAACAGTATATACCCAAATTTGAATTACTTAGATTTTCAGAGTTTTCTGAAAAGCTATGTAAATACACATCCCAGATCTAAGTCTAGAATTATAGACACAGGTATTATATAAGGGTTCTCTGAACGAAAAATTGAATAGAAAGCCAGGCAACGTGTAACACACGTACTGCAGAGGTCTGGCAGCAGTGACACACATTTACTGGTATGATCCAGTGCTTGCTTGGTGTGTGGCTGAGAATTCCCTGTGCACAAATAAAGAAATTACTGCTGACTCTAGAATTTAAGAACTGCCTTTAATTGCTACCACTACTTTCCTGCCAACAGGTCCTCCCAAGACAAGCAAAACAGCTCTTCTGACAAAGCTCTGGACCTTTAGCTTGATCTGGAGATAATCAAGAAATATGAGATACATACCATCCTGGCGATATCCAAGAGGTTCTCCCTGGGCACCAATATCAAGTCCAAGATCAGCAGTCTAGATGAACAGGTACAGGCAAGGAAGCAAAATGGAAATTCTCAACTCAAAGGATACTCTGATATTTTGAAAACATACTTATTCTCAGATTACAAAAGGAATAAAGAACTCAAAACACTGTAGAACTACTTACAAAGTGCAGAATTACTTCAAAATACAGATGTACACAATCACAGAAATACTTTGTAATTTATTCTTTCTGCAAATATATTACCAAGTACTTATTAAGTGCTAGAAATATAACAGGAAACAAAATAGGTGTTTTGTTTCTACCCTCAATAGGAGTTGCTGACAGGATGTGTAATGAAAAGATCCCTAGAGCCTGCACAGCTAGAAGAACTAAGTTGCCATTAACTGTGTGGAACAGGTCTGGAGAAAGGGCTGGGTGAGGATGTTCAGAGCTCAAGTTGGAATGGTTGAGATTATCTATTCAACAGCCAATTAATATATTACTATTACTGTTTAGCAGTTTGCTTCTCTTTTCCTAACAGTATATAGCCTCTCTCTTTATAATCCACCTTATGATTATGTACAATGACTGTATCAACTTTCAGGGTGGTTTGACTATTTCAATTTGTATCAAGGACAAATACTGAACAAATTAATAGAAATTCAAGTAGAAAAGTAGGTGAAAAACAGTATTTTTTAAAAGTACTGATAAACTGACCTCCAACTAACAACGTTTAATCGACTGCCCCTTTCCTAACAACTTTCAAAAGTGTTTTTTAATCTGTTAACTTTTTCATCTATCTCCCTTACAAATTCTAACTTGTTTGTTCTAAACAGGCTGTATAAAGCTGTAGTTTTTCCTTACAGCAGTTGCTAAGCTAGTGTAAAGAATGAATATTCAAGCCAAGGACATAGTCAATGCAAATGAATGTGCACCGAGTCGTTCGAGAGGAAACCATAAACTGCCTTGGTGCTCTAGCGAACCATCAAATAAACGTGCTCACACTGCCTACCTCATTCCAAGCCATTGGCTCCGTTCTGAAGAGAGAACTGGTCAGCTCAACCGAAAGCCGTTTCTTATAATCCTGTGGCTTGTCCTCAGACATTCGGAACAAAACAGCAGCTGCATATGTTGCTGGGAGAGGAAGGAAAAACGGTCTTTGAGGAAAAGCTGAGGCTTCAGTGTACACAAGCTAAAGGCTCTGATTCCTTTCCTACTTACCCACACCTTCATTCCTAGAATGAAGTAATTCTGTCAGAGGAGCTGTGGCTCCCTCGGCTTCAATAGCTTCTGCAGCTTCCTTGTCCTGAGCAAGTTCACAGAGGACCCCTGCAGCTACTCTTTGGATATTTTCAATAGGAGAATAAAGCAGCTGAGGAGAAAACACACATGAAACCTAATCAAATCCAAAGGTAAAACATGGCGAGCACCCCACTGTGGTATCTGCACCACTTGTATTAAATAGGAAGCCTGCATTAAATCATACACTCTTGAGTTTATGTTCGTGAGTGTTTGATGCTTGGCAGCAATGGTTTTCTGGGGCATTTTTAGCTCAAGCCTCTTCTCCTGAGTATTATTCAAATTAAGATTTGGAAAACCCAGAGGTGACGAGGGGTTTGTGCTGCGGTAGCCCAGGCAGCTTCCATCCCTTCTAACCGAGCACACCTGAAAGCAGAGTGGAACCCTCCTCCTCCTGAGGCTCTAGTCCCAGTGCTTCTCCCTCTCTACTTCCCAAGAAAAATGAAGGGTGTTTTCATAAATGGATTCAACTAAAAGGACATGACACACTTTCTATTTTTTGTACTTGAAAAATAGCATGAGCAGCACAGCCATTTTATAAACGGTGATAGTAGATGAAATAATATCTACTATTTTGGCCCCTAATTTCCTTATACTTTGCTTATCTTTAAAATCCTGAAATTTTACTGACATACAGATTCTAGAACACCTCACTTAAAACAAACATACCTGCACAAACAATGGAATGGTATTTAGTCCTCTGATAACGATTCGGTTGTGAACATCCCGAGCTAGGATGTGAAGGGCTCCAGTACAACCTTCAACTATTTCTTCCATGCGGACTCCCTCCTACCAAAAGAAACATCGTTAATAGGGGATTGTGCTCTCTAAAGTTTATATGCTTGAAAGGCTTTCCTGTTCTGAGTAGTAATCACTAGTTATTCACCAGAATTTGCAAGTAAGTTCAGGAATGAAGATGGATCCACTAATTGAGGGTCACTTTGTGAAAGTGGCCTCTTGTCAGCACTAATTCCAAGCAGCACCTCCAAAACTGTGCACGGCAAAGCACAGCTTCAATGTACCTCTGACTCCCAAAGATCACTCTCTTCCCAACAAGGCACCCAGCACTCTGGGTAAAGGGAAGAAAGCAGACACCAAGATGGGAAAGTGATGTGCACACACTGTCAGTGTTTTCCTTCAGGTACTCCCTAGATCTTTGTATACCTATGTGTATTTGGTGAAAATTTAGCAAAGTTTTACCACCTACTGCTAAAAGTCTACCGAGTTGGCAGGAGAAAATCCACTCACCTCCTCCAAGACTACTCAACTGATAGCCTATAATATGGGATAAGGAAGTTAGCTTTTGCAAAACATAGCTACACTCTGCTTTCCCTCTTTCTGAGTTTTAAGAAAGGTTATAACTTTGCTACAGCTTTTATATCCAACTTTACTTTTATTATAACACAAAAGCTCCTTTCTTCCCAGAGAAGAGATTAAAAGGTACCCTTTGCATTCTGTTAAGCCACCTCATGGAGACTGGCCGATATCCAAAGTACTGAGTGGAGAAAGCCCAAGCGCCCTATGAGTGCATCCTAATCGTAACTAGCGACGTCTCAGGATCTATTGTGTAAAGTCTTGTTCTCTAACCTGATTAAGTAAGAGACTCTGAGTCTTAAAACACATGCTGGGGAATCATAAGTATCTTTACTTAATAATGAAGCTACTTTTAAGACTGAAAACTTGACATCAAAGTTTCAGACTATTAAAAATTTCAGGCTAAGATTACAAGTAAAGATCCCAGAAATACTACCACGTATTCTTGTTGATATTCTTGTAAGTCCATGGAAACAGTTTAAACCACTCTTGGAAGAGACAGTAAAAGATGTGTTAAATATTTATAGGTATCTACAAACAATAAATGCTGGAGAGGATATGGAGAAAAGGGAATCTTCCTGCACGGTTTGTGGAAACATAAATTGATACAACCATTGTGGAAAAGAGTATGGAGATTCATTTTATTTATTTATTTAATTTTTTTTGGAGATTCATTTTAAAAATATGAATATTACTACCGTATGACCCAGCAATCCCACTACTGGGCATATACCCTGAAAAAACCATAATTCAAAAGGACACTTGTATCCCAATGTTCATAGAAGCACTATTTACAACAGCCAGGACATGCAAGCAACCTAGATGTCCATCAATAGATGAATGGATAAAACAGCTGTGGTAGACATATACGGTGAAATATTAGCCTTAAAAGGAATGAAACTGAATCAGTTGTAGTGAGGTGGATGAACCTAGAGTCTGTCATACAGAGTGAAAGAAGTCAGAAAGAGAAAAACATCGTATATTAATGCATATATAGAATCTAGAAAAGTGGTACTGATGAATGTATCTGCAGGGCAAGAACAGAGGTAGAGAAGAACTGGTGGACCTAACGGGAAGGAGCAGGTGGGATGAACTGAGAAAGTAGCACTGACGTATATACGCTACCACATGTAAAACAGCTAACTAGTGGGAAGATGCCTGAATACCATAGGGAGCTCAGCCTGAGGGCTGGGGATGAGGGGGCTCAAGAGGGAGGGGATGTGGGTATACTCATAGCTGATCCATGCTACTGGACAACAGAAATCACCACAACATTGTATAGAAATTATACTCCCATTAAAAATAAATTTTTAACAATGTATGTTTATAGGTAGAACTGCAGTGGGGGATAACAGGCTCTGAAATCAGACAGACTTGGATTCAAATTAATGCCTCTGCTACTTCAGACAGGTGAACCTTTTGTATGGACAAGATGAGACCCCATAGCAGTAAATCACACCCTACACTCCCTTTGTAAGATTGAGGAGGCAGCGATGTGAAGGATATGTCAAGAGAGGTATCACCAGGGGCCATGTTACTCCTTTCATTCTCCGCAGCCACAGAGACATGGTGGTTCTTTAAGCCAGTAGCAAGCAGCCCTTCAGGAAGCTAGAGAATGGAGGAAGCCAATGACCGAAGTAGTTCAGGAGCCTATGGATTTATGCATTCCTTTTAAAAGGCCAGGGGTCACTACTAAGATTTACCTACCACAAACTGCTGCTGTGTTCCACCCATAGATGTACGACGCTGGGTATCCTGATGTGCACGAACCAGCAACTGAACTAGTCGTGGAATGGCACCCTGCTCACGCAAAGGTGCATGATTTGCTGGACAAAGGGCAAGATTTCGAATCAATCCAACAGTAGCCTGCAGATAAGAAGAAAGAATAAAGAACTGGCATACAACAAAATCATGTTCTTAGTCTAAAATGCCTACCACACTGCATCTGTCACCATCACCTGGAAGTAAACTGACGACACAACACTTCACCCCCAACCCTCATCCCACCCATACTTCCTATTTACAGCTCCTTGTCAGCCAGTCCCCAGTGCAGAGACGGGCTGCTAGTCATAGTCGGAAGTAGTCTGTTTTCAATTCTGCAACCTTCAACGTTTGACAGTTTACCTTGATCAGAGGCCAGTGGGATGGTGGATGTAGGAGTTTAACCACCACAGGTAGCCCGTAGTGAAGGCGAACAGCGTTCTGGGCCATCTCAGCCTCCTGGTGCCGGCTGGTCAGATGACGAAGGGCACAGATGGCAGGCTCAGTGATGTCTTCCCTGTCCCCAGCACGGAGGACCGTGCGCACAAGGGCCTCTATGCCACCCACTTGGCACACCATCATCTTGTTCTTATAATTATTGCAAGTGAGATTAGAAAGAATTCCAGCTGCACAGGTGACCACATTGATATCATCTGAGCCCAGAAGCTGAACAAGAGTCCCAAGAAGACCTTCCATCCCTTCCTGTGGAGATGAAAACAGACACTCAGTACATATTCAGCTTGACACTTAGCAGTAAGGCACCAATTTACTCTGAATGTACCTGTTTAGTTGCAGCATCTGAAAGATTCCTTAGAGTCCAAAGGCAGTTCTGAACAAGGCGCTGACTTGGATCTGTCAGGTGAAGTCCTAAAGCTTGCATTCCACCTAAAAAGATTAAAAAGCATCTAAGGTGATGGCCATTAGCTCACAATTTCTATCAGTGCTAAGTGTCTTCTTTAGTCTCAGAGGGTATCCTTCTTTGTTGCCAAAGCTTATCCCCTCCATCTAAGTCCTTTATTTTCTTTCATTTTCTAGAATGCTGCTCAGTTTCCCTCTTTTCTAGTTCACCTCAGCTAGTGACAACTTGTGTTATGTATCTATTGTTTCTTCCCTGTGTGGAAAAGCCATCATTATCTCCACAGTCTCCCTGTAAGTAATAGTCCTATGACTTATTTCCTTTCATCCAGTCATCTCAAGATTATTTAATACCAGGCCCTGTTTTGCACTGGAGCTGTATCAGTGAGGCAAACAGTCTAAAAATCATACTTTCATAGAGCTTGTGGTCTAGTTGCAAGCACAGAATAAACAAATATACTATTAGAAAGCTAAAACTATATGTCAAATGGTGTTAGTGTACAAACAACAAAGACAAAAGAGGGGGCTACAATTTAAAGTAGGGTAACCAGGACACCTGACTGTGAAGGTGCCATCCGAGCAAATCCCTGAAGGAGCTAATGTAAACTCACAGGGTGGAAACAGTCTAAAAAGGCAGCACCAGAATGCTTACTCTGGGGACTGTATTAAAGGCAAAAGATGCTCTTCAAAGATTCACAACCTCCTATTGTTTAGGACCCTAATGAAGGACGTTTACACTGTAGAGGAGTCTAAATGGAAGCTCGATTCCCCACACACTGGCTAGCTTAACTTCACCATCTCTCTCCCATTGAAATCACTTCTAAATGCAGTGGGATATGCTTTCCCTTGTCTCCTTGTTTATCTTTTCAGATCTGTTTTATTTCCTCAATTAGGTTAGGTCAGCCATGCAATGCTATGCATGCTAAGTCACTTGAGTTGTGTCCAACTCTTTGCAACTCTATGAACTGTAGCCCACCAGGCTCCTCCATCCATGGAATTCCCCAGGCAAGAATACTGGAGTAGGCTGCCATTTCCTTCTTCAGAGGATCTTCCCCACTCAGGAATCGAACCTGTGTCTCATGTCTCCTGCACTGGCAGGCAGGTTCTTTACCCAAATGCAGTGGGATGTAGTTCCCTTGTCTCCTTGTTTATCTTTTCAGGTCTGTTTTATTTCCTCAATTAGACTGGGTCAACTTGCTGCTATTCTCACACACTTTGTACTTTTCCTTCACAGCATTTTCCACAGCTATAATGGAGCCCACCACTCAGACCAGACCCTCCCTATCTGGTGCCTTCCTCATAGTAGCTCCAGCTGCTAACAGAGTGCACAAGGCTGATGCTCAGTAGTTTCAAAACGACTTGGTTCCTGTCTCCCTTCTCTCCCTCTACTAGAACCATCAACTCTAAGAGAGTGGATCTTAATTCCAGATGCCTCTCAGAACTGCCTGCAGAGACTTAAACACACACATATTCTGATTGAGCATGCCCAGGGTGAAGATGGCTTTGAGGCAGCCCCCTGACTTCCCTACAGCCCTTACCCGCATCCACTAAGAAAGGAACTTCCTAATCTCTGTCCCCACCCAGTCTTCCCTAGCATTCCAGAAGCAAACATTTCCAGCTACCTACTGACCTTTTAGTCACTTCACAGATATCAACTCCCTAAATAACATTCATCCTTTGCTACATATTTTTAATATCAAATGATTTCATTCCTAAAAGTGTGTAACACATCCCAGAAGCCTGGTCTGCTTGCCTTTGGTCAAACTGTCACATGATGCTAATATTAATATTCCAAACACCTCACTGTGATGCTGTAGCCAACAACAGCTTCTCATTATAGGATAAAGACTGAATTCTTTAGCATAACCTTCAGGAACCCTTTAGGATTTGCACTTCATCTCAAATGGACCTAAGCATTCAACACCTGTGTTTCCAAAGCTGCAATAAAGCATGAATAAACATCATCCAGGGACCTAGAAAGTCTGGCACAACACAGGCCTGCCTGGCTCTGGCCCATCACCGTCATCCTGAGCTATTCATCCCACTACTCACTAGGTTCTAGTTACACAGACTTCCTCTTCAGCACCTAGAACGCAGTGATTTCTTTCCTACCTTTAGGACCATCTGGATTGCACTTACTCCTTACTTCTCATACACATGAAGCCTTCTCATTCTGTGATTTCATTTAACATCCGCCTCTTACAGAAGGACATTCCTGCCCCATTAACTCTGTATCACTATTTGCTGTTCATTTCTCTCGTAACACATTCCAGTTTGTAATCACCCCATCTTTTTGCATATTTCTGTCTCCTTCACCAGCCTGATTTTATTATACAAGAATAAATACGGGGACCATACCTATTTTGTTGCCCACTGCATACCAGCTTGAAACACAGGGGCTGAATATTTTCAGAATAAATGAGCATCAGAATAACCTGGGAAATTTTTTTTAATTTAATTTGAGGCTAATTAACTTTACAATATTATAGTGGTTTTCACCATATACTGACATGAATCAGCCATGGGTGCACATGTGTTCCCCATCCTGAAACCCCTCCCACCTCCCTCCCCAATGGGAAACTTCTTATAATCGAGATTCCTAGGCCTCCAGTCCCATGCATTTCCAGCTATTATTGACTCTCTTGTCACTTCAATACTCCAGGAATTCTGATTAAGTAAGCCTAAAAATCTGTATTTTTTTTTAAACAAATACATTTCAGGTATTTCTGGAATAGCTGTTATCAAGCCTATTATCAGCCATTGTTTTTGGTAATATGATCTCTGCCTGAACTAGGCTTGAACAGCGCCAAAGACGGTGTCAAGCAGAACATGTCCTTTGTCTGAATGCAACTTTGGCTTCAAGCTGAATACAACCATTACTTTCAGCCTGTGAAGGTCAGTTTGATCACCCTTTTCCTAAGAAAGGCAATCTAATGAGAACTACATATGCTGCACGCATGAGAACTCAGAATAGCCAAGTACACTTACCAGCTTCTACAATAGCCGGCTTGTTACTGGAGCAGACAGACAGCACCTTCAGCACTCTGCTTGTGGTCCACAGTAGCTTCTCATAAGTGTAGGTCCTCATTATATTCACTAGAGCTTGAGGTCCACCACTAGCCAGGATGATGAGCTAGAAAGATGTGTATATATTGTTAATCATGGAATCTTGATCAAATGCCCGAGAAAAGCCTTTATTACCAACTGATTTTATTATACAAGAATCTCAGCAGCGTAGTGACATAAATGTACACCTGGTCGTCATTAACTAGACCCCCAGACTGGGGTCATATTTAAGCCCTGCTGCTACAAAATTTCACTCACATTCGTGTACCTCAGTTCTCCCAAAAATATATAAACTGGCCCAGTATTATTCTTCCCACACTGATCATAGTAAAAGGAAAAAAAAACAAAATCCATGTTGTTGTGAACAGTAATGCCCAGATATGAAAGTTATGTCACGGCTGATTTGTTGCATGGAAATCTGAACCAGAATGGGCACTTATTAATAAACACTCCTAATATATGCTTTGTCTCTTTGCCTTTCCTCATCATATCTACCTCAAAAAGAGACAGCATTAAATATTTATCCCCACCTTTCCTTCCCTGCATACCCCACCTCCTGACTCTACCCCGATTTCCAAAGACAAATCTTTTCACTGTGTGCTTCTACTAAGAACTGTTTCCCATTATTCTTTTAACATGTTCCACTAAGCCCTGCAGGATCTGCCCTATCTCAACAGTCTTATCTCACACCCCTTCTCTTCCTTACTCTCTGTATTTCCTGAATTTCCACACCTCACCTGGTCCTCCCTCCCTCAGGAGAACTGTCACAGATGCCATTTCCTCTCCCTAACCTTCATTCACCTTAGTCAATCCCTTTTCATCCATAAGAGCTGAACTCATCCATCACTTTCTCCAAGAAATCTGCATAAACCCTCAAAAAAGGGTCTGGTTCATTTACATGCTCTCATATAGCCCTTCTACTTCCTCCTAAAACTTGAACTAAATAAAGCAGCTTATTATTTCAATGTCTCTCTTCCACCCGACAATGAAAGCTTTAAGAACAGCCTGCATGCTATGTCCCTATCACCTAGTACAGTGTACACACCAACTCAAACAGTAAAACAGAGATGTCCAACTTCTCTGAGATACATACAGAGTATAAGGCATACAATAAATCTGCAAAAATCTGTAGAAGGACATGACACTGGGGGTCTCCAAGGCTCCGTGACAACCACATTCAGAATAATTCTTTTACCTTGCTTTCTTGATTGCCGTAAGCTAGAATCTGAAGACAATCTGTTGTAATAGCCAAGAATTTAACATTCGTTTTGTTGAGCAAGGCAACCATTTTCTGCAGCCCGCCAGCTAAACGCACGGCCATTTTAGCTCCTTCCTGATGCAATAAAAGGTTGTGGAGAGTTGTAATGGCATAAAACAATACAGAATCCACTGGTGAACTGGGAAGAAGGAAAAAAGTCTCATCAGAAATGGTGTGATTGCACTCTCCTCCTCCTGAGCTTGGAGCATTCTGACCATGTTTTCTTACCCGAGCATCTTCACCAGGGCAGGAATGCCCCCAGATTTAAAGATGGCCAGCAAGCCCTCACGATGGTGGGAAAGATTGTGCAAGGTCCCAGCAGTGCAGCGAGCTGTCTCCACGTCATTTGTGTTCTGCATGGTGCGTACGATAGCAGACACCATCTGAGGAGAACGCATGATGGCGTGTCTCGAAGCTTCCTTTTTAGAAAGCTGATGGACCATAACTGCAGCCTTATTAACCACCACCTATAATATACAAGAATTAAGAAACATTAGTTTTCAGTTTTCAAATACTGAAGTAAGGTAGACATTTTAAGACTATTTCCTTGGGAGTTTCCTTCAAAGCAGATTAAAAAGTTGGCCATGTCTCTACTTACCTGGTCCTCATCATTCAGCAGTTTTGTCAATTCAGGGATTGCACGTGTGGCAAGTTCTGCATCATCTTGATAGTTAATTAAGTTTACAACTGCATGTTTCAGCATCTGTGATGGTTCAGCCAGACGCTGGACGTTAGTGGGATGAGCGGCATCAAACTGTGTAGATGGGATCTGCATGCCCTCATCTAGCGTCTCAGGGAACATAGCAGCTCTCACCCTCTGAGCTCGAGTCATTGCATACTGTCCATCAATATCTGGAAAAGGTGAATTCAACAGTCAGATCTCCATAGCTCAGCATTAACCCCAACAGTCAAGCTGATGCTGCAATCACTCCCTTTTCTTTATCACGCTGTTTTATTTAAGCTGTTGCATGCTAACTTTTATAAGAGTAACTATGCAGTTCTCAAAACTGCACTCTAACTTTGAGTAAGGTAATAATATTCTTACCAGCTACTTGTTCTTGAGTGAAGGACTGAGAGAACCCCTGTTCCCACTCATACAGGACTTGGGTGGTATCCACATCCTCTTCCTCAGGATTGCCTTTACCGCTCAGAGAAGGAGCTGTGGTGGTGGCACCAGAATGGATTCCAGAGTCCAGGTAAGACTGCTGCTGCCAGTGACTGACGGCTGCTTTTCTGTCTGGCTCCATGGCCATGTCCAGCTCCATCAAATCAGCTATAAAAAAAAAAAAAAAATCAAACAGCATCAATATTACTACCAGGAAAATATTATCTCAATTTGAAAATAAAAATCTGTGATATGACCCACTGAAATCTTTTCAGAAATAAAGTCTGAAAGACAGCGAAGGATAACAGAATGATGGCCATCAGATCAGCTCAGGGATGAAAAATCTATACTCTTAGGAGACCACCTAACAGTTACTCACTGAATCAGTGAAGAATGGTACTGCATCCAGGCTCCAGAAGCAGTCATCCAGACTAGATTCCTGCTGGTGGCTTGTTTGCTATTTCACCAAGCCATTAGGAGAAGTGGGCAGAAAATGGAGCAAAAGGTAGCCTGACAAGTAAGCAGGGAGAGAGGAAAGCAGGGGAATCTGAGCCAGACTGGGTTAATGGCAATGAAGCAGAGCCCCAGTTTCAGTAACTGAAGACTACAATACAAACCTTGGGTAGCCATTGTCCACGCAAGATTTTCAAAAAGGTAGTATGGTGTACTTCAGAGACCCTAAAAGAGTTAATCAAAGTCATTAGTATTTAAAATTGTTTATTTTAATACTTATAAGTCACTAGGATAGTCTGTCAAACATCACGGACTACATCCACAAAAAGCCCCAAATCCTCTTTTACCATGTGATATAGTGAAACACAGACATTATGATCTCCTCTACATACTTCAACCACAGCTCTATCACTGCCAAACTTTTAAGTTTTCACTTAAACTGTAATAAGCACCTCTTTTTCAGTATAAATACAAAGAAAGTATAAGCACTCTAGTAATGAAAGCCAGGGGGAAAAGGCTATTCAAAATCAACCCTTCCTTGGGTTTCAAAAGTCCTCTCCTCTCCCTTTTTAACTTCTTTCACAAAAAAAAAAAATCATAGGTCATCTTTGGACAACAGAGGTCCAATGGGATTTTTAAAACACCAAATTTCACTGAACAAGTCAACTGTTACTGTCTCCTGATATAATACAATGTCATCTAAAATAGCATCATAAAGCAGACTGTGGTGACTGGATCAGAACAGATTTCAGATGGTTTACTAAGAAGTAACATTACTTTTCAAATTAGTCTGTAACACAAAATTAGAAGCACCATTTTCTAAACTTTTCTAAGTTCAAATTTATAGCAACAATTTATTATAAACACAAGTATTACTGTCTGGAATACTTTCATCAATATAAAAATCATTCACATATATATTAAAAATCTTAGCATCTAATTTTATGTTTGCATTTTGGCTTTTTTGTGTAATATTCAGGAAAATGCTGAATTACGCAGCTATTTGCAAATGAGACCAGTTTAAGAGCTCATGGTCTCCAGATATTCCTAACAAAATTTCCTTCATTACAAAGTCTGTCCCTTAACAAGTTCACTTTGTACTAAAAATTAAATATTAGATGTAAATTACCAATGTGGACTAGATATTTAAATGTGAACTGTGTTTTTTATCAATGTACAAAAAGTTTAAATGTGTTTAATGCAGTTGGAAACTTACTTTAAAGTCCTATTTTCTGTCTTAGGTAAAGGAAGTATGTGCTGATTATCCTGGAATTGCTCTTCCAAAACTGGATTTTTATAACCACAAAGATCACTTGACACCTAAAGGTGACAAGAGCTGTGGATACAATTGTTTTTATCATCCACAGTAGAAACAATCGACAGTTTACTTAGAAGGCAAAATGAAGGTCAGAAATTAACAAAGTTATTCCTGTCAATAAGAAACCTATATTTTAAAATCAAGTACTAAGCAGGATTATGTGTTCCATGTTTCCATTCAATAGGATGGGACTGGGGTGTAGAAACTTGCATTTTTATTGAACATTCTAGTATGCAGAAAGCAATCTGTAAACCACATGGTAAGAAATACAATGATGGAAGAAACCTAGGTTCTTTGTCCACTTCTGGCTGTATTTTAGCTCCTTATCTTTTGCCTATCTGAGACTGGTTATTTAACCATTTCTTTCCCACCCCTTGGAAAAAATGGGTTCCCCATTCTAGCTCCCAATATATTACTAGGGAAGGGGACTTATATGTTCCACACTGAGCTCCTCCTCTGGCCAATGCCACAGGGCTCAGAAACCAACTACTCAAATCTACAGTTGCCACAGTTTAAGAAGTGCTTTGATATATCTGGCATTAAGAAAAAACATTTTATAGTGTTTTTTTTCTTGATACAAAAGCAAAACATATTCGCCGTGTTACTGGGTAAAATGTATGTGGGCTGACCTAGTAACCTGACCATGATTTCCAATGTCATTATGGAAAAGACATTTTCATGTCTTTGTTCCAAACTTACAATATATGAGTTTGTATGTTGGGGACTTCTTAGTACAATTTTATTCTAGCACTTTCAAACTTACACAGTATGCAACACACATAAACATTATTTTTACTCTTTATGGCAGCCCTCTGAAGTATGGGAGGCCAAGTGTCAATCAGAAAGTAGAGAAGTAAAAAGTAGAAGAAGGAATGAAAACAAGTATATACATAAGCAGCAGTATATACTAATTCACCCTCACACTATTCTTCAGACAAATCTAGACTTACCTAAAACCTGAGAATCATTTACTAAACAACTGAATATACTGACCAGAAAACTAGGGCAGAATCTTGCCTCAACAAAAAGCTTTCCTTATTCTTCCTCTAGGCAGAGCTTTCAGCCAAGGGTTGGCTTGCCTCCACTACACCCTGCCAATCACTAAGGGCCTAGAGTGCCTAATCAACTAAGGCTTAGCAAAGACTTCCTGAAAAAAAGACTCCAGAGAAACAGAACTTTAAAACTGGCGTAAAGTGGGGAGGGAAACAATGTTTCACTTTATTACCCTCATAAAGATGGCAGAGAATAAATAAGAATGAAAAGTTCAGGGAGAGCGGATACATGTACATGCTATGGCTGAGTCCCTTTGCTGTCCACATGAAACTATCACGACATTGCTAATTGGCTATATTCAAATATAAAATTAAAAAAAAAATTTAAGTTCAGTAAAAAACTGAAATTGTGAAAAACTATAGAGCATAAAGGAAAAACACAGAATATAAGGAAAGAAGCAAGAGAATCAACTTGGGATCAAGGCTTCAACTGACATGCACTTCAAAAAGAAATATGAGTAAGAAAAATGGGGAAAAGCCCACTGTGTACCGATCAAGATAAAGGGAGTATGATGCTTTTCAAAAAGAAAAAAATGAAGTACTAAATGTTCCTAGATGCAAGTGACCTCTAACTATAGCCTACATTTAGAATGCTTCATTTCCTGCCAGCTTTATCACCACCAAGAGTGCTCTGACAAAGAAAGAGGGTGCCAGGGGATCACCAACTTACCCAGTCTAATGGCGTAGTGGACACACGCATTCTTTTTTTTATTTTTCTCTTTTTGCTTAATATATGTTCTTTTTCTAACGATACATTTTATAAAGAACATCTCAAAATTCATCTTATATCTAATACATATAATTTCAATCTAAGGATAAAGTTCATTCTGAACCATACCTTATTCAAAGTATTACTATTGAATACTTAGCAATCCGATAAGTACTGAATTACTTATTGATTCAATACTTCAACTGAATTTTTTCTTCAGTTTTTCTAACAAGGGCACCTAAGCATGCTAGGTTTTTCTTTTTTTTATTATCAAGATTTTCAAATATGCACTAAGGCAGACCCAACTTTCTACTGCACAAAATACCTATACTTAACAACTGTTCGTATCAGGCCATATTGGTGTCTTCCTACAGGATGATTTTAAAGCAAATTACATACATCAGTACGTTATGAAGCTATAAAAAACAAGGATATTTTCTTATATATCACAGTCTAAATACAAAAGATTAGCCTTAAAGCTTAACTTGAAAATGATGGTTGGAGGCTCCACTTCACCTTCTGTACTAAAAGTGGTCCTCGGTCAAAACCTAGACCAAGGAAATTGTAACACAATACAGATTTCATCTATCAATACAAAATTATCTTGATTACCTTGGATTTCAAAAAGTTTGAGTACTACTTATTTAAAGTAACTTGGCTACGTAAAAATAAAACATCTATTATAAAATCAGTACACTAAATTACTGGCAGTTCATGCTAACAATTCGCTTCTCCAATAATCTAGTAAGAAAGCTGATAAACTTTTCATATATTTTCGGGGATTTAAAAAATATAGTTTGTAGTAAAATCTATTTTGTAAATCTAAAAGCACATACATACGCATTTTTATTAACTGTCACCAATACCTTGCCATTTAAAAATTTATACAGTCTCCTCAAATCTTCCTGTTTAAGCACTTTTTATTCAACACTAAAATGTTTAAATCACAACTTACTCTAGTTTCCTTTCTGCTTTTACTCCCAGAAGTGGGGGGTGGTGGTGGTGTGTGTTCGTCCATCCATCCATCCTGGGAGGGAGGGAGGGGGTGTGTGTGTGTGTGTGTGTGTGTCTGTGTGTGTGTGTCTGTGTGTGTGTGTCTGTGTGTGTGTGTGTGTGTGTGTGTGTGTCTGTGTGTGTCTGTGTCTGTCTGTGTGTGTGTGTCTGTGTGTGTGTCTGTGTGTGTGTGTCCTGGGAGGGGCCTTTTCAAAATGGGCAATAAAAAACTTAACATTTAATGAGACTTTCGCTCCTTCCTCTGAAACACCTACATTAATGTCATGGTACAAAAATCGCTATTATAAATCTGAACTGTGGCAAGGGGAAATCAGGATATTCCTGATTATTTTCCTGTCTTCTCTATCTCATCCATAAAATAATACATGTGTGTGCAAAGTCACTTTCAGTTCAGTTCAGTCACTCAGTCGTGTCCAACTCTTTGCGACCCCATGAATTGCAGCACGCCAGGCCTCCCTGTCCATCACCAACTCCCAGAGTTCACTCAGACTCACATCCCTCGAGTTGGTGATGCCATCCAGCCATCTCATCCTCTGTCGTCCCTTTCTCCTCTTGCCCCCAATCCCTCCCAGCATCAGAGTCTTTTCCAATGAGTCAACTCTTCGCATGAGGTGGCCAAAGTACTGGAGTTTCAGCTTTAGCATCAGTCCTTCCAAAGAAATCCCAGGGCTGATCTCCTTCAGAACGGACTGGTTGGATCTCCTTGCAGTCCAAGGGACTCTCAAGAGTCTTCTCCAACACCACAGTTCAAAAGCATCAATTCTTTGGTGCTCAGCTTTCTTCACAGTCCAACTCTCACATCCATACATGACCACTGGATAAACCATAGCCTTGACTAGACGGATCTTTGTTGGCAAAGTAATGTCTCTGCTTTTCAATATGCTACCTAGGTTGGTCGTAACTTTTCTTCCAAGGAGTAAGCTTGACTACTTAACTTGACTAAAGTCACTTTAGTCATGTCCAACTCTTTGTGACCCCATGGACTGCAGCCCACCAGGTTCCTCTGTCCATGGGATTCTCCAGGCAAGAATACTGGAGTGGGCTGCCATTTCCTTCTCCAGGGGATGTTCCCAACCCAAGGATCAAACCCATGGCTTGTGCGGCTCCTGCACTGCACGCGCGATCTTTACCACTGAGCCACCAAGGAAGCCAAACAGTATTTTTCTTTGGTGTTCCTATAATAATGACATTTTGTTATATTTGGTTTTCTATTAAATTTACTATTAGGTGTTTTTAACAAAAATAGAAAAGTCAGTTCCTTTTGTTGTAGACTCTTTACTAAATATTATCTGTACTTTATCATAAGTCTATATTATAACCACACCTCCAGATTCCTGAATATCTAGTTTGTGTTTCCTATTTACCTTGCTATTCAAACAAAGTTGAAAAAATGTCTTTGCATATAAATTCATTCTCTTATTTTCATTTCCCTTCCACCTAAGGATTGCTTCAACTACTGGGTTAAATAAGAACTTTTAAGTTTTAAAGTTTTGATACATAGCTTGAAAATATTGATGCAGCATAAACTGATAGTCACCAAAGAAGGCACTGTACTAGTGACCAGCTTACCCCAAGGGCCTACCAAGCACCGGCTGCTTTCTCAGACAACTTTTAAGCTACATCCACCTATCTCATGTATACCCCACCCGCCTCCCTACAAGTTCTAAGTTCTGAGATTAAAATTAAATGCTTCATTTCCCTCCCTACATGTAGCCATTTGTCTTGCTAGACTTTTATGTAGTTCTTTTGCATTTTTATGCACTACATGTGTATGTTATGTGTAAGGAGTCACTGGGATAATCACTGATATAGCAAGTTAAACCAACTATGTGTGTCTGAGAATATGAATTTACTACTTGAAACAATTCAATTTTGGCTTTTATCCTTTACATGTATATGTTGTTAGTCTCAATGATGACTAACTTCACACAGAATCTTTGGTCAGTAACACAATCCTAGTACAGTCCTGATCCTCTAGGGGAGAAAAAAATGTTTTTCAAGACAAATTTTCACTTTATCTACTCTAAGAACAAACTACTACATAAAGTAGAAACTTTTTCTCCAGCTTATACTAAAATATAAGCTACCAAAGAGACTGATTTTTTCAATTTTGTTTTTATTTTCATTTTTATTAATTTTATCTCAATTTTGTTTGTTTTTGAATTTAAAAACTTTATTATTATACTTGATTTAAAATATGTTCATTTCAGGCATACAGTTTCAGATTCTTTTCCATTATAGGTTATAAGATACTGAATATAGTTGTACTATATAGTAAATTCTTATTGTTTACCTATTTTATATACAGCAGTGTATATATGTTAATCCCATTATTTCTAACTATTCCCTCCCTCTCCCCTTTCCCCTTTGGTAACCAGTTTTCTTTTCTATGCCTGTGAGTCTGCTTCTGTTTTATAAATAAGTTGATTTGTATCAAATCATTTTTCTTTAACTTACTTAGTATGATAATCTCTAAATCCATCCATGTTGCAGCAAATGACATTATTTCATTCTTTTTTATGGTTAAGTAGTCCATGGGGTTGCTAGGAGTTGGACACGACTGAGCGACTTCACTTTCACTTTTCACTTTCATGCACTGGAGAAGGAAATGGCAACCCACTCCAGTGTTCTTGCCTGGAGAATCCCAGGGACGGCGGAGCCTGGTGGGCTGCCAGCTATGGGGTCGCACAGAGTCGGACAGGACTGAAGCAACTTAGCAGCAGCAGCAGCCCGCTGTGTGTGTGTGTGTCTCTGTCAGTGGACACTTCCGTGTCTTGACTGTTGTGCACAGTGCTGCTGCAAACACTGGTGTGCATTCAAGATTGATATTTTAAAATACAGCTATTTCAAAATGCATACAGAATAGCTTTATCTACAATAGTACATTTTATAATTTCCAAGTATAATCTTGTGCAAGTTAAAATAACTGTTTATGTAGTAAAAGTATAAAGAATATACACGAGTCCAGGTTCGATGCACGGTACTGGATGCTTGGGGCTGGTGCACTGGGACGACCCAGAGGGAGGGTAGGGGAGGGAGGAGGGTTCAGGATGGGGAACGCGGGTATACCTGTGGTGGATTCATTTTGATATTTGGCAAAACTAATACAATATTGTAAAGTTTAAAAATAAAATAAAATTTAAAAAAAAAAAAGAATATACACCAGTTTCTTAATACCCAGGGGTAAAAGGAATAGGAAAGGAAAGGATATTAAAAATGGCTTCAACTCATTAGCAGTGTGTGTGTGTTTAATCAAACACAGCAAAATTACATCTGTTAATCTGGGTAGTGAGTTCATGGTATTTACTATATTACTCTCCACACTTTACATAGCAAAAATAACTAAATAAAACAAGAACAAGCTATACATCAGCATTTCAGATGATATGATTTAAACTCCAAATATGATTTTAAAATAAGACTACCTCTGTTTATAAACAGAATCTCACAGACATAGAGAATGAACTTATGGTTACTAGAGGGAAGGATTCCCGGGGGAAGGGATAGGGAGTTTGGGATGGATATGTACACACTGCTGTATTTAAAATGGATAACTAAGGAGGACCTAGTGCATAGCACAGGGAACTCTGCTCAATGTTATGTAGCAGCCTGGATGGGAGGGGACTTTAGGGGAGAATGGATACTTTTATGAATGGCTGAGTCCTTTCGCTGTTCACCTGAGATACCACAACATTGTTAATCAGCTGTACTCCAATATAAATCAAAACTTTTTTTTTTTAAAAAAAAGAATAACTTTGTATGTTAACCTTTTAAAATTCATTCAAATGGAATTACCAAAGATAGGCACAATAAAGGACAAAAACGGTGAGGACCTAACAGAAGTAGAAGAGATTAAGAAGAGGTGGCAAGAATACACAGAAGACCTGTAAAAAGTTCTTAATGACCCAGATAACCACGATGGTGCAGTCACTCACCTAGAGCCAGACATCTTGCAGCATGAAATCAAGTGGGCCTTATGAAGCATTGCTATGAAGAAAGCTAGTGGAGGTGATGGAATTCCAGTAAGCTATTTCAAATCCTAAAAGATGATGCTGTTAAAGTGTTGCACTCAATATGCCAGCAAATTTGGAAAACTCAGCAGTGGTCACAGGACTGGGAAAGGTCTGCTTTCCTTTGGAAATTGGAATGAAAACTATGTCAAAGAATGTTCAAACTACTGGATAATTGCACTCATTTCACATGCTAGCAAGATTATGCTCAAAACCTTTCAGGCTAGGCTTCAGCAGTATATGAACTAAGAACTTCCAGATGTTCAAGCTGGATTTAGAAAAGGCAGAGAACCAGAGATCAAATTGCCAACATCCAATGGATCATAGAAAAAGCAAGGGAATACCAAAAAATAAAATCTGCTTCACTGACTACGCTAAAGCCTTTGACAGTGTAGATCAAAACAAACTGGAATATTCTTCAAGAGATGGGAATACCAGACCACCTCACCTGCCTCCTGAGAAAGCTGTATGCAGGTCAAGAAGCAACATTTAGAACTGGACATGGAACAAAAACTGGGAAAGGAGTATGTCAAGGCTGTATATTGTCAGTCTGTTTATTTAACTTATATGCAGAATACATCATACGAAATGCTGGGTTGGGTGACTCACAAGCTGGAATCAAGATTGCTGGGAGAAATGTCAACAACCTTAGATATCCAGATGATAACCACTTTGAAGGCAGGAAGTGAAGAGGAACTAAAGAGCCTCTTGATGAGGGTGAAAGAGGAGAGTGAAAAAGCCTGCTTGAAACTCAAGATTCAAAAAACTAAGGTAACAGCATCTGGTCCTATCACTTTATGGCAAATAGATGGGGAAAAAGGGGAAACAGTGTCAGACCTCATTTTCTTGGGCTCCGATATCACTGTGGGTGGTAACTGCAGCCATGAAAGTAAAAGACACTCACTCCTTGGAGGAAAAGCTATGACAAACATAGTGCATTAAAAAGCAGAGACATCACTTTGCCAACAAAGGTCCATAGTCAAAGCTATTTCCAGTAGTCGTGTATGGACGTGAGAGCTGGACCATAAAGAAGGCTGAGTGCCAAAGAACTAATGCTTTTGAACTGTGGTGCTGGAAAAGACTCTTGAAGAGTCCCTTGGACTGCAAGGAGAACAATCAATCCTAAAGTAAATCAACCCTGAATACTCATTGGAAGGACTGGTGCTGAAGCTGAACCTCTAATATTTTGGCCATCTGATGGAAAGCCAACTTACCTGAGAAAGACCCTGATGCTGGGAAAGACTGAGGGCCAAGAGAAGAAGAGGGCAACAGAGGATGAGATGGTTGGATGGCATCTCTGACTCAATAGACATGAGTTTGAGCAAACTCAGGAAGATAGTGAAGGTCAGGGAAGCCTGGCCTTGCAGTTCATGGGGTTGCAAAGAGTCAGACACGACTTAGTGACTGAAAAACACCCAAAAAAGATACAAGTATTTTACAGAAACTCTTGTTAAATCAGCTGAGCTTTACAAACTCAAGTCTCAAATATAAGGATAAGATAACCATGTTCATCTACCTGCAACGGTAGCTGTCACAAAAGCTAAACAAGGCTATAAGTCATTTTAAAAGGCTAGAGACTGTACGTATGTGGGAAATCTGTGGGAAAATGTTTGCATTACATCCTGAAACTGAAAATTCTGTTTCTCAAAGTTCACAAAATGACTGCCTAATACTTTTATACTAAGGACACTCTTTGCTAACATTCTAGAGACACTTTTATACCCATTTTAAGTGAATTTCAGAGTCTGATAAAGCTGCACAGAAAACATTATTCAATTAAATTTTTAGTGAAAGTTACTAAATTATATGCAAACTATATTTCTATATACATTTAGGATAGTCAGAAAAACATATCACAGAAAGAGTTCACTCATAAGTGCAACAATAAAAAACATAAAAAAGTACATAAAAATCAAATGGAAAGCTGCCTTATTCCTAACTAGAATTTTTTTGTACTGTATAAACAGGCCAGTTTTCTCGTAGTTCATAAAGTCAGCGTATTTCCAACAAAACTGATTTCTTTAGGAGTGAAAATGATTCCTAAATTCATTTGAAATGGAAGTATGAAGGTAATTAAAAAAAAAAAAGACTGAAATAATGATAAAAAAGAACCAATTCTATCAGATACTAAAACTCAATATAAATCAACAGCCACAGCAATTAAACAATGTATATTATTGGCAGCAGGAATGGTTAAGAGACTACAGTAATCAGAAAACATCCAGACATAATGTGGTAATTTAATAAATGTAAAAGGCAATATTTCAACTGTGGGAGACAGCTGGACTATTTGATTAATAATACTAGGAGAAAAGGACATTTTTTCCTTGTAAAAAAAAATACTACTTTTAAATCCTTACTTGGCTATATTAAATCTACACAAGACAAATATTTACATTCAAAAAAAAAAAATCAATGAGACAAAATATGGTATACATGAAGGGTGGTATACATGGAAATAAAACTATGGTAAGAAGCCCAATATGGTAAGAAGCATGACTCTGAACTCTGAAATCAAAAAGTAAAGACAGGATTGTATGTGTCTGTTTGTGTGAAAAACTTTAAAAATTCCAAGCCCCCCCCCCTAAAATAAACAACCATGCATGAAGTACTTTTAAAAATGATATATTGAACACCATAAGTGAAACATGATTATAGGCTAATACCCACAGCACACAAAGAACTGAGGAGAAATCAATAAATATAGCAGAGGAAGGGCAGGAACCACCACTGAAGGAAAAATAAACAGCAAAAAATATACACAAAAGAGCTTAAATTCATTTTTTTTCTGCTTATCAGATTGTTAAGAGCAAAAAGATTAATAATACTGATGATATGGATATATTTAAACTGGCAGAAGGTTTTTGGACAGTAAGTTGGCACTATTCATTAAATATAAGTGTAAACACTCTTTCACATAAAAATACCACTTTATAATAGAAATGTATTCTGCAGAATATTCACAGAAGCATGCCAAAAGGTCTGCACAGTGAAGCATTCATAAAGCTGGAAATTAACCAAATGCTCACTAACAAGGGAGTGAATAATGTATCCATTGGACAGAATGTACATTCATCTACTGAACAAATATTTAAGTACCTTTTATGTTACTAGCATTGCATAACAGTGAATAAGAGTCAGAGTCAAGGTTATAGTCTAGGAAAGCCTGCATTCTATTAGAGAGTTAAGCAACAAAAACAAAACAATTTAAAGACTGAGAACTGCTGTGAAGACAATAAACAAGGTAAGAGTAGAGTAGCTAGCGAGTGGCTGGTGACTAGTTAAGAAAGACTGCTGAGAGAGGAAGTGACAGGAATATAGGAGGAGCTAGCCAGGTGAAGATGGGGCAGAACACTCCTATGCAGAAAGCCAGTGCAAAAAAAGGAAAGACCTGTAAAGAAACAGCACTGAAAGGTCCCCTGTGGAATCCTGACAAGAGGTAGGGGCCAGGTCGATAAAAGGTATACTGGGAAGCCAATAGAGTAACTAACACCTATGATTCCAGATTTTTTTTTAAGTTCACTCTAGTGTCTATATTGGAGAAGGCACTGGCGACCCACTCCAGTATTCTTGCCCGGAAAATCCCATGGACGGAGGAGCCTGGTGGGCTGCAGTCCATGGGGCTGCTAAGAGTCGGACACGACTTCACTTTCACGCACTGGAAAAGGAAATGGCAACCCACTCCAGTGTTCTTGCCTGGAGAATTCCAGGGACGGCGGAGCCTGGTGGGTTGCCATCTATGGGGTCACACAGAGTCGGACACGACTGACGTGACTTAGCAGTAGCAGCGTCTATATGGAAAAGAAAAGATCATGAGGGGCAAAAGAAAAGCTGGAAGAAGAGTTAGGAGACTACCGTGAATCGTCCAGGTGAGAGGGATAGAGGATTACTACGAAGCCATTAAAAAAACATAGAAAAAATACAACATGTATCTAATACACAAGCTATTTACATACTTTTAGACAGACTTCTCACACACACTGGCAAAAGAAAATGTTTAGAAATAATATATTGGTATTAGAAATGATACTTTGTCCAAGAAAACAGCTATCATTTAGCACACTATGTTAGCCAAACACTAAGTATATGTTTCTAAACATAAAAACTAAGGGATCTATAAAATGGACTTTCTGAAAAAGAAATGTGGAAACTACTCAGCCGATCATTAGCACCTCAAGACACAAACTGCTTTTTAAAGAAGACATTATTGAGGTGGATAAACCTAGAACCTATTATAGTGAAGTGAGTCATAAAGAGAAAGATAAATATTGTAGTCTAGCACACATATATAGAATCTAGAAAAATGGTGCTGAAGAATTTATTTACAGGGCAGCAATGGAGAAACAGACATAGAGAATAGACTTCTGGACATGGGAAGAGGGGAGGAGAGAGTGAGATGTATGGAAACATATTATCATATGTAAGATAGATAGCTGACAGGAATTTGCTTTATGGCTCAAGAAACTCAAATAGGGGCTCTGTATCAACCTAGAGGGGTGGGATGGGGGAGAGATGGGAGAGAGGTTCAAAACGAAGGGGATATATGTGTACCTATGGCTGATTCATGTTAAGGTTGATAGAAAACAACAAAATTCTGTAAAGCAATTGTCTGTCAACAAAAATAAATTTAATTTTTTTAAAAGACATTATTTTTTTATCTTAGGAAAAATAAACATTTTCTAAAAGAAAGGAAATCAAACACAGCAATTTTAAAAATTATTTAGCCAAATGTCATTTTTATTGTATCAATAAATTTCTATTTTTAGTAAATTAATCTGAGTTTTTTCAATTATTCTACTAAAGTGGAGATACTCTAAAAATCAACTTCATCACAAAATAATGTCAGATACTTGATTAAATTATTTACATTACCTTTAAAAGTATCTTTTACAGCTTTAGTGTGTTTCCTTATAGTATCATGTAAACATCTAACTCTGCCCTAGAAATATTTAATAAGGTAGCATAATTAAATGACTAGCAACTTCAGTTCTCAGACAAGTTGTCATCTCACGAACTCTTCCCAGCAATCGCATAAAGTAGGTAACATTCCCCCAACCATCAGATGAAAAAAAATGACTAGCAGCAGTTAATAAGAGTATAGCTAGTAAACTGCTCAGTTAAAACTCAAATCCAGGGGGCTTCCCTAGCAGTCCAGTGGTTAAGAATCCACCACACAAGGCAGGGGACATGGGTTCGATCCCCTGTTGGGGCACTAAGATCCCACATGCCGTGGAACTACTAAGCCAGTGAGACCCTAAGTCTCAACTACTGAGCCCGAATTCTGGAGCCTGCACACTTCGACTAAGACCCAAGGAAGACCAATAAAGAAATAAAACTATTAAGAAAAAAAAAAAAACCTCAAATTCAAGTTTGTTTAGCTCAGTCACATCCCTTTTCAATCAAATCATGCATCCCATCCCCACCCCAAAAGTTGTAAAAATTAGTATTTAACAATTACTGCTGCAGTTAAGAGCAAGGGTTAACAATTTTTAAATAAAAGTATCATAAGTAAGACTAAAGAACTACAATCTTTGCACAGTAACCACAGCATCACTGCATACTCCATACTTTGTGCCTAGAACAAATGCTGACAAGAAAAATGCAGGATCATCAAATATGACTATATTATACTAAGAAAATGGAAGATTTTACTTCAAGAAAATTTCCAGATGTTAATCCCTAAATTCAGGCTACCAGCAGAGTAAATGGCAAGTACTCAATGGCTTCCATAGGCAATTTGATGCATTGCTTTATATCCCGTAACCTTCCTCTTCTCCAACTTGTTACAAGAGTTTCCCTTCCCCACCATACCAGCACACTGATCTTTAAAAATAAATAAATGAAATTAAAAAAAAAAAAAGCAAGCTCAGGAAGTGAACTTTGAGAGGGCCTGGGACTCTTCCATGAGTTTCTCACTGTTTCTAAAATGCTTAGCACAGATCAAGCTCTTACTTAATGGACTGAATATGCTAAAAATAAGAAAAATGTTCTAAAAGTAGGCAGGATAACAACTAAAATGTAAAATAGAGGCTCTAAGCCAACAACAATTATATATAATCTAAGAGACTTAATGCTTTTAGGAACATGAAGGATTCACTTGTGAACAATCTATCTTACCTAGAACAGAAGTCAGCAAACTTTTTCTGTTAAAGGCCAGACAGTGAATACTTTAGGGTTCTGTAGGCCAGAAGCTCTCTGTAGCAACTATTAAACTCTGTTACTGCAGTAAGAAAGCAACCACAGACAATATGCACACTAACAAGCAAGGCTGCTGCTGCTGCTGCTAAGTCGCTTCAGTCGTGTCCGACTCTGTGTGACCCCATGGACTGCAGCCCACCAGGCTTCTCCGTCCATGGGATTCTCCAGGCAAGAACACTGGAGTGGGTTGCCATTTCCTTCTCCATTGCATGAAAGTTGAAAGTGAAAGTGAAGTCGCTCAGTCCTGTCTGACTCTTAGCGACCCCATGGACTGCAGCCCACCAGGCTCCTCTGTCCATGGGATTTTCCAGGCAACAGTACTGGAGTGGGGTGCCAATGCCTTCTCCCAACAAACAAGGCTAGGTTCCAATAAAACTTTATTCATGGAAAGTGCAAATTTGAATTTTGTAAATTTCATGTGTCATGAGATATTATCACCTGAGATATTATCTTTAGGCATTAAAAAGTGTAAAAATCATTCTTAGTTCGCAGGCCCTGAAAGCCAGGTGAGGTGGCAGGCAATAACTGACCAACCCCATTTATTACTTACTTTCACTGAGAACAAACCAGGGGGCAAGTGAGTTTACTTCTGAATTAAACCTAAATGTGAAGAACAGCAGCAGAAAGGGTTTCTAAAAAGTATCTTCAAAAATAAGTATTACTTTAAAAAATGAAACTGGACCAAATGACATGAAAGCCACATCAAGACCATCTGTTTTAGAAAAACCATTTCAGGCCATTAAGAGCAGGAACATGCTAAAACCGAAATACAGCTCAACATATGCATGCATTTTTCTTCAATGTTAGCCACTGTTATTAATTAATGATGGTCATTATTAATATATCACTTAGACCCACATGTTTGGCCAATGGTGACAGTGTCTGAAGAGGATGTGATGATAATACATAAATTATGTGTTACCTAGAATTATTTTTTAACTCTCTAGAAACAATTTCTAGTGCTATCAACATAGACAGAATGATTTATTTTTTCATTTACTTTTCCCCCAATAGTGTGTATTTATTTCTCATTATAAGTTAATAAACATCTTTATACAGAGGAATGTTAAGAATATTACTGTCTTAATAATTCCAACTTTCTATGCCATTTAGTTTAATTTTTCAACAGTTACGCACCTGGTACTTTCAGAAAATGTTCAATGAACATTTTTGAAAACATTAAGAGGTGGGGGTTAGGGAACCAATCTCCACATGGTGGAAAATATGAATATTGTTATCTCTACACCTCAGAAACACAGGAATTGATAAGTGACTCATCCAAAGATGAGACAGAATCAAGGTTCAAACACTAGTCTTTTTTAATTCCACATATTGTGATCTCTAATCTGACAGAAACTTTTCCTCACATTTTATTCAAACATCTGTAAAATCAAAATATAGGCACTATATTTACTGGCGGAAAAAAGTTTTTAAGTTGATGCATGTGATTCAAACCCGTGTTCTTCAAAGTCACCTGTATTATGTATGTTCATACCAAATGTGTTTCCTAAAGCATTTTTAAACAATGTACCACAGAGATAAAAATGTAGACATAAGCATACAGATCAAATAAATTCCTTATAGTGAGCTGACTTTGATACAAATACTGTAACTTTTGTTTTTTATTATTTTTATTATTGTTTGATATATATTTCTGCTAATTCTTTTACCTTTTGACTCTTTTAATTAATTGCCTCATATATTGAATATTCACTGGAAGGACTGATGCTGAAGATGAAGCTCTAATACTTTGGGGCAAGAACCAAGCCATCAGAGGGGACCCTGATTCTGAGAAAGATTGAGGGCAAGAGGAGAAGGGGGTGACAGAGAATGAGATGGTGGGATGGCATCACTGACTTAATGGGCATGACTTTGAGCAAACTCAGGGAGAAAAGTGAAGGACAGGGAAGCCTTCACTATGAACTGTGCTGCAGTTCATGGGGTCACAAAGAGTCAGGCACGACTTGGCGACTGAACAACAACATACACCGAATACAACCTTTTTAAAAACATTTTATTTCATTTATAGCTTTTACAAATTGTATGTTGGTCTTATCCCTCATCTTATTTTTGTCTGCAAATTCTAACATCTGGTTTATTTCAGCATTCTTTTTTCCTCTTGATCTTTAGTGATTTTTTCCCCCTTAATTTTTCACATGTCTAGTAACTACAGATTGTATATTATATATCTGATATTGTGTATTGGATATATTGTGGAAACTCTGGTTTCTGGAGTCTTCTTTTAAACATTCTTTAAGGCAGTCAAATCATCTTAATTTTATAGAGCTTGGTTTCACACATTATTAGAAGTGATCTATCTCAGATTTTACCCTTAGACTTAGGGTGAATTACCTTAATCCTGGGAAACATCTTTAGTCCTCAAGTGTGATTGTTCTCTGGTTTCAAATGAAAAGCATGAAGTATTTACCAAGACCCCCTAATTTGGCAGGATTCAAACTCCAAACTCTTCTTCACAGTGAGGGTGGAAGCTGAAATCTCTGCTCATACTTCTCAGTGTTCCATGTACTGCTTTAAAATGAGCTCCTTGGAATCGCCCCCACTCCACACACACACAAGTTTACACACAGATTCTGAAGCTTCCCTTTGGGACTGCCTTCACTCTCAATCTACCTATCCCTACCCTCAATTTCCAGCCATCCTGGCAACCCTGAGCGCCATCGTCTGATACCACATGAGCCCTAGACCTCACTAGAAACGCTGGTCGTAGCTCTCACCAGGGAAGCCTTAGAAACACGGATGGCACCGAGTGAGCGTGTCCTTCTTTCATGGTCACGTCTCCTCAAAATTCCGTCTTCTTTTGACCATTCTCCGGTACCTTCAAACAGCTATTTTTATATTTTCTCCCAAAGTTTCTAATTTTTTTCTTCTAGTTTTATTGATATAACTGATACATACTGTGTAAGATACACAGTATGATTTCATTTACACACATCATGAAAGGATTATTACAGTATATTTAGCAAACATCCATCACCTCATATATAGATACAGAATTAATAGAAAAAAATTTCTTCTGGTGATGAGAACCTAGGATTTACTCTCTTAACAACTTCCATATATAACATACAGCAGAGTTAATCATGTCGTACATTACATCCCCAGCACTTATTTATAACTGCAAGTCAGTACCTTTTTTAACTGCCTTCATCCAATTTCCCTCTTTAAAATTGTTTTTTTAACCAAAAAGATCTCCAATCTTGCTTGCAGAACCGTTTAAACTGGTCCTCCCAAAGGTTCTAACCTGGAACTTTAAAAAACACAGATTACCTGGCTCCAGCCCCATGGTTTTCTATCAGTTGCTGTGCTGTATCACTTTTTAAGTGCCATATATGTTGCCAATGCTGCTACTCCCAGAGCAAAGAGCTACAGATAGAGACAAACTATGATTCAACTCCATGTGTAACAGTAACCCAAGCTAAAAAAAAAACCCGCAAAAACAAAACATAAACCTGACTCCACAGAGTAACCCTAGCAGCAGTTCCTTGAGAACCATCTATTCATTAAGACAGCACATACTCTGACTTAATCTTTAGCCAACTTTTGCCCCCCACCATGCACAGCAACAGCATGGCACTCTTCCAAGCAGAAGGACCTCCTGCTGCCTTCGACAGCCTTACCATAATATTAGGTCGCCTAATTATGAGGTTTTCATACATTTAGGAAGAAGAGAATATTATATAGAAGAATAAGCTAGGAAGCATTTACTTTCAATATGTTACTCTGATACCTCAATACAAAGAACTTCAAGGAACTCTAAACTGCTGTTCTATTGTGAGTCCAAAAATATACTGGTGAGTGAGTCAAAACCTGGAGCTATATACAAATGCCCAATCGGTATATTATGTTCTTTGTCTTCTCAATTTACCAAATTGTGAGGTTAAGAGATTTGCTGTCCCACAAGAAATCTTTCCCATAATTCTTTCGTTTACTCAATAGTTCTAGCATACAGCAATACCAATAGCATAAATGCAGTGAATGGAGAGATCTCACATATTCAACAAATTCGTTACGCAACTGCTATATGCCACGAAGAACAACAGATTCTGAGGGTACAGCAGCGATATAAAACAGACATCGTCCTTACATTCTTGACAGACACACAGACAACTGAATAACCAATTACAAGGAGTGTAACAAGTGTGTAACAAGTGTAACAAGTATGTAACCTGTAACAATCACAAGTGTGTAGCTGAGTGACAAGTGGGAGAAGGCAATGGAAACCACACTGGGACAAGCGAAGGCCCTGCGTGAGGAGCAGCCACAGGCTTCTGTGGCGGCCTTCAAGGGAGCCTTCAAGCTGAGACCTAAAGATGTACAGGAGCCAGCACATAAGGAGCAGAGCAGGAACATTCCAGAAATCAGAAATAACGTGCACAATTCCAGAATTGTTAGGACTATCTTTTAAGACCACAGTAGTTTGATAATAGTGGGAAAGAGTAATTACAATGAGATGAGGTTGAAAGTAGCCAGACCATGTAGAACTTTTCAGCCCTTAAAAAAAAAAAAAAGGATTTCTTATTCTAAATGCCATTGGAAATCCATGAAGGGTTATAAAGCAAGTGAATAACAAGATCCTATTTGAGTTTTTCAAAACTGACCTTGGCTATAATGAAAAAAACTGAAAGGTTAACAGAAAAAAGGTAAACCAGTAAAGCAATGCCCAGTGACAGATGGTGGCTTAGGCTAGGCTACCACTGGGCACAAACAGTAGCTAGATTAGAGAAATACTTTGGAGACAGAAAAAAGAGGCTCTACTGATGGACTGACTGAAGTAGATGAGAGGAATTAAAGATGACTCCTAATAAACAAGATGAAAAGACAATCCTCAGAAAGAAAGAAAATATTTGCAAACAAAGCCAACTGACAAAGGATTAATCTCCAAAATACACAAACAGGTCATGTAGCTCAATAAAAAAAAAAAACAAAAAAAAAAAAAAAAACAGGGCTTCCTTGGTGGCTCAGTGGTAAATAATCTCCCTGTCAATGCAAGAGACATGTATCCGATCCCTAGTCCAGGAATATCTCATATGCCATGAAGCAACTAAGCCCATGTGTTACAACTACTGAGCCTGTTCTCAAGAGCCTGAGAGACACAACTATTAAAGCTTATGTGCCCTAAAGCCCACGCTCCACAACAAGAGAAACCCCAGCAATGAGAAGTCCACACGCAGCAACAAAGACCCAGCACAAGCAAAAACAAGCAAAAAGGTTAAATTTAAAATTATATATATATATATAAACAATCAAAAAGTGAGCAAAAGACCTAAATAGACATTTCTCCAAAGAAGACATACAGATGGCCAAGAAGTGAATGGAAAGATGCTTGACATCACGAATGATTAGAGAAATGCAAATAAAAACTACAAGGAGGTATTCACCTCACACCAGTCAGAACGGCCATCATCCAAAAGGCTACCAACACTGAAGAGGGTGTGGAGACAAGGGAACCATGCTGCACTGTTGGTGGGAATGGAAACTGACATAGGCACCATGGAGAACAGTATGGTGGTCCCTTTAAAAACTAAAAAACACAACCAACATATGACTCCAACAATCCCACTCCTGGGCATATACCCTGAAAAAATATTTACACTAGTCAGGACATGCAAACAACCCAAATGGCCAATGACAGATTAATGGAGAAAGAAGATGTGTTACATATATGCAGTGGAATATGACTCAGCCACTGAAAGGAATGCAATAGTCATTTGTAGAGATGTAGATGAACCTAGAGTCTGTCATACAGAGGGAAGTCAGAAAATCAATACTGTACATTAACACATAAATGTGTAATCTACAAAAAAGGTACAGATGAACCTATTTCCAAGGCAGGAATAGAGGTGCAGACATAAGAGAACGGAAGTGTGAACACAGGGACGAAAGGGGAGAGTGAGACGAATTGGGAGACTAGGACTGACATATATACATAGCACCATGTGTAAAACACATGTTGCTGTTTAGTCGCTAAGCCATGTCTCTTTGTGACCCCCGTGGACTGTAGCTCACCATGCTCCTCTGTCCAAGGCATTTCCCAGGATACTGAACTGGGTTGCTATTTTCTTCTCCAGGGCATCTTTCCAAACTGGGAATTGAACTCAGGTCTCCTACATTGGCAAGCAGATTCTTTACCACTAAGTCACCAGGGAAGCCCGTAAAATAGCAAGCTAGTGGGAATCTGCTATAAAGCACAAAAAGCTTGGCTTGGTGCTAGCTCTGTGATGACCTAGAAGGAAGAGATGAGGGGTTTGAAGGAAGTTGGGGGAGAGGAGATATATTCATACATATAGCTGATCCACTTCACTGTACAGGAGACACTAACACAACATTGTAAAGCAATTACATTCCAATAAAAAAAGACAAATGTACCCCAACGTTCGCTGCAGCACTATTTACAATAGCCAGGACATGGAAACAACCAAAATGTCCATCGACAGATGAATGGATAAAGAAGTTGTGGTACATTTATACAGTAGAATATTACTTAGCCATAAAAATGAAAAAAATTGGGAAATTTGTAGAGAAGAGGATGGACCTAGGAGTCTAACATACAGAGTGAAGCAAGTCAGGAAGAAAAAAACAAATGCTATATTTTAATGCATATATGTGGCACCTAGAAAAATGGTACAGACTGCAGAGCAGGAATAGACACACCCATGTAGATAATGAACATGTAGACACAGGGGGTTGGGGGTGGGATGAAAAAAAAATTACTCCTAGGTATGTGGATTGCGCAATTAGGCTGTGATACTTCCTGAGCTTGGAGTATGTGAGAAAAAATAGCCATTAGTCACACACGGCTATTTAAATTTTTATTAAAATTTAGCTCAGTCACATTACCACATTTCAAGTGCTCAAGAGTCACATGTAGCTGGTGGCTACCATATCAACCTCACAGATGTAGAACATTTCCATTATCACAGAAAGTTCTACTGGACACTCCTGTTCCAAAGGCAAGTTCAAAAACAAAAATGCACCAAATGCTAAAGTGACCCAGCAAGACTAAAGGTAAAAAGTATCTCTTTCATTGGTCAACATGGAGGTCCAATAATGAGTTCAGCAAAAGGAGGTTCACTGATAATAAAAGCCAAACACAAACTGAAATAGGAGATGAAAGATGAAGACCATATCCACAGGATATGTCTTTCAGAGTGTGAAAGGGAGCAGAGAAATTAAAGGGGCATTAGCTGCAAAGAAACAAAAGTCATCCAATTCCAGAATATTCACCTATTCAACCAATATTTATTAGCATCTAGAACTTCCACACACTGTTCTGAGTACCAGGCATACAAACCAGAACAAGATTGTGAAAGGAGAAAAGAAGCAAGTAAACACAGGTTACTTCAGAATATGATGAAGTGCAACAAACCAAGTAAAAGAAGATGGTAAAGTGAAAACGCGTGAACTGGGAAGAACTCAATCTAATGGGAGCCATAAATGACAGGAAGGAACCACCTCTGCAAAGATGGAATATACTTATGTGCTACTGGGAAAGATCCAAAGTGAGGTGAAAAGATTTAAAAGTCATTCACTCAACACATATTCACTAATCAACTAGTGTACATTATGATTCTAGGCACTGGGAAGAAAGCAAAAAGTGAGGAAATAGACAATAATCCCTGTCTTTCTAGAGCTTATGTTCTAGGAGGTTAAAAAAAAAAAAAGGGAGGAAAAAATGGTAAAATATCTATGATGTTAGACAGTGTTGAAGGCTAAAGTAAAACAAGCAAGAAAGGAGGTAGGAAATTAATGAAGAACTGGGTTTACAGAGCCGGCACCTCCAAAGCATTCCTCCAACCTAGCTCTTCTGTGCCCAGTGCTACCTGACCTAAGTCACCACCACCTGTGTCACCGGCATGACTGCTGTAGTTATTTTCCTGGTTTCCACTCCTTTCTTAAATCCTTTCAGTTTTATTTCTTTGATGAGTGACAGGAGGAAAGAAGTAGGTGATAGAGAGAATAGTCTAAACACACAGGAGAGTGTGCTTTTACAGAATGAGACCATAAGCCCCTGGAGGTTTTTGAACAGAAAAGTTCTATGATCATTGCTTTAAAAGGATTATTCTGGTCACTGTGTTGAGATTACATTTAAAGGGAACAAATGTAAGCAGGAAGACCAGTTAGAAGACCTCTTCAGTAACCCTAGGATGGCATGGCTATGAAATGGCATAGTAAGAAATGGCTGAATTTTGCATCTATATTAGAAGAACAGACAATTTTCAGACAGGGTACAGTGACAGAAAGACAGTCAAGAACGGCAAGGTTTTTGGTGTAACTAAAAAGGTGCATTTTAGGACATACTAAGACAAGCAGCCTTAGGAGAAATTGGGAGCTCAGTTTTAGATATATTACATTTGAGATGCTAAGAAGCATGTCTTAAGAAAGACATCCAAAATGTTGGGGGAAACGTTGGCTATCATGACCTATAGTTCAGGGCAGAAACTCAGGCTAAGGATATTAAATCTGGAAACCGTCAGCAAACAGGTTAAATACTATGTTTAAAGCTATGAGACTCGAGTGTATTTCAACAATGAAAAACGAGAGATCCAAGTGCTAAAGTTTCAGCCATTCCAATGTACAGATGAGACATAACATAAAAAGCAAAGAGTAAGGAGGAACCACCAGTAAGGCAGGGAAAAAACCTGCTATCAGATGTGGTGGCCTTGAAGCCAAGCGAAATGTGTCTCAAGCAACTGTGCCAAGTGCTACTGAGAGGTCAAGTGCAATGAGGATTAGAGATTTATACTGTGGTGGTCACTGGGAGAAGTTGAAAAGGGGTGAGAGTGTATCCAAGCAATTGTTTCAAGGTGTCTTATTCAAAAGAGAAGCAGACTGGGTGCATGAAAGGGGAAACAAGAAGAAAAGATTTTTTTAAAACGGGGACAAAGATCATGCAAACTCACAGAAGGAAAAATCAAGGATGCAAGAGAAGGTAGAAAGAGTTAAATTCTTGAGAGCAAGAGGGCATGGGATCTAGTATAGAAGTGAGCTGGTTGTCCTCATCTCTGAACACTACAGTTTGTCCATAAATGACAGAGAAGGTGAATGGCACAGTCATAGATGTGAGAGCATACAGGAAATCTTCCAATTATTCGACATGCTTTGTGAAACAGAAAGCAAGGGAGACATATGGGGAGGAAGTATTGGGAGGTTTGAGAAGGAAAAGACACAGTCATAAGGAAAGATGAACTCAGAGACCAAAGACCACTGGGCATGAAGTCAGGGAGGGACAAGGTTGTTGAGAGTTGAGTAGAAGTGAGGGTGAGGGATACCGAAAAGCTTTGACAGAGTGAAGTTATCTGTCACTGAAGAGCTGTTGGAATTAGGGTGGCTGAATCAGACAGAAAAATAAGGTTACTGGAGGAGAGGAAACCAAGGAACTAAGAGGTCAGAATATTGGAGGCATCCTCTATATCAATGTTACTCAAAGTACCAGACCACAACACCCTATGGAGCTTGTGTCAGATTATATAAACCAACACACTGCTTCTTTCATCAAAAAAATTTTGGTACCAAAAAAAAAAGTCAGGTGAACTAAACACTGAACTTAGTGACATAGTCGAGTTACTTTCTGGCACAAACTACTTACTGCAATTCATACTGTAACAGTTCTCAGAGCGTGGGACATTTTGAGTAGCACTTGTCTACACAAACGTTGGTATCCCCAAGAATTGTAACAGAAATAAAGATGACAGTAAGCCAGGAGACAAGTGTTCAAGGAAGTAGGGGAATGAACCAGGAAAGTTGGTAATGACTAAGATAACGAAAGTAGCAGGTGGTAATAATTTGATGGCATGAGAGTCAAAGCTGAAAGTTTTGGAAAAGAATGGTCAAGAAGTGACAATGAGGAACAAAGAGGACACTTCCTCCACCTTCTGGTTCACCAATAAAAGGTGCACAGGAAGAGCAAACACTCACCACCTGAGAGAGCTGCAAGGTCAGTAGCATTATGGGGAGAAGCTAGGCTATAGCTGGAGCAAGAAAAAGTAAACATTCTCAGAAAAGACTGACAATAAAAAGGATGTGCTGAAGACTATGAGTTCTAGACAATGAATGGATTCCAAGAGATGATAAAATGTGGGAAATGGAGAGCCAAAACAGCAATGGGATCCAAACCTGGGAAGATAAGGGTAATACATACAGAACAGAAGCATAACTAAAGGAACCAAGTCCTAAAAAAGTCATGTGTCAGGACTGGCCTCTGACTAGAATATAACGCTTCATTATAACGATGGACCCTCCATGCAGACTGATAATAGAAGGCGAAGCAATTCCTGCTTACTTAGTTTCTCATGGGGGAATGGGGGTTAGTTTGAGGAGCAAAGAAAAGGTTAAACAGTCTTCCTATCTTCGCATTTTGAAGAGAAATGTAATATGATCTGGTGTATAATGGCAATAAGGAGAAGCCTAAGGCCCTTCAGCATACAGTCAGGGCATTCTTCAAGCATGATTCAAGAATGTAAGTATTCTTACAAAAGAAAATATCTATTTCAGTATTTTAATTATCATTACTCTGCCTTATGAATGACTCCCAGATTTCTCATCTCCTAATCTAGCCTCTTTTCATTCTATGGGGAATAGACTGGCTGGCACTCTGATTTAGGACCTATGAAAAAATGACAGCAGAATTAAGGCAGAAAATAGTGACCTAGGGACAACTATTATATATAACATGAATTTTACCTTGTAAATGGATCACAGAGGACATTTATAACTAAAAGTCAGAACAATATAAACCTCATTTCATATCATGTGGCTTTTCCAACTAAACGAACTCTAAATGAAACAACTTTAAAATAAAGTGAAGTACCAGAAAGACTAAATTTATGAATGTATCTAGAGAGTAGTACATCAACTTACTATGTTCCCTATGTAACATTTATTGTCTACTTTCCCTTGTGGCTCAGCTGGTAAAGAATCCACCTGCAATGTGGGAAATCTGGGTTCAATTCCTAGGTTGGGAAGATCCCCTGGAGAAGGGAAAGGCTACCCACCCAGTATTGGGGCCTGGAGAATTCCATGGATTATATACGCAAAAAGTAGGACAAGACTGAGCGACTTCCACTTTGTATCTAAATGAACTGTTGAATATAAAGTAATGTTTGACATTGCTACATTCTTTCAGTGGCTCAGAAAGATTCTAAGTGTCTACCTCAGCACTTCTACACAACAGAAAGGATACCACTTAGAAACATCCAGAGTTAACTGGATTGAGAAATGTTTCCAAGAAACCCGTGTTCCTCAGGTACACCCGTCATTCATCTAATACACAGATAACTCCAAAGACGTACTCACTCACTACACCCTTCTCTGCAAACCACTGAATTATACTTCAGGGTTGGGGGTAGGGGGGAGGCTTTTACAACAGCCACCCCTCCATGAAGCAAATGAAAATCATTAAGATCACCGTCAAATTGCATTTAAGAAAGTTTGCAGTAAATCTAACTTCTCACATTTTTATACAGATAACGTACAATAAAGTATGAAAAAATACATGTCAAGTATTTCAGTCATCATAAACCTGTTCAGAGCAACTTAGCAGGCACCCCGTAGCACGTGCACATCTTTTACTTCCAAGTCAGATCAGCTGCCAGCATGAAAGACAAGATTTACCACAGCTATCACCTGTGTGCCATGTGGACTGATGAACTTCAAATTAAACAGGTTAAAAATATCTCCCCAACCCCCAGATTTTTTAACTAACACACCTGTTAAATCAGTTAACAGGAAAATCAGTCCAGCAACAAGAGAGTTATGAAATTACAAGCAAAACAATGGGAATATTAATGAAGAAATAGATGGAAGTAAATAGGGGAGCAAATTGGCATTGCTATGAAGCAGCTTCACCTTAACAGCATCCATCCATATATCACACTTTTCAAACTATCTGGGGGTTGGGGACTCTTCAACAAGTTCAAAAGAAATCAGAGGCCGGAATTTTCTGGACTGTTACAAGAGAAACTTTACAGTGGCTCTGTAAAGTTATATGGGGATTGTGGAACAGGCCAAGGGGTGAGCACCTGGGACAAACGTGTTCTGAAAAGTCCACTGCTCAGTTTGGCTTGCATTCTATACCATATCATATAAACACAACTGCAGTCAGCAGCACTATTTTCAGATGATACTTTTTAAAACCAATGTTGGCTTATGGTTTGTATTTTCAGTACAAACATAGTAGGCCACTTAAACATGTAATCTAAAGACTAAATATACAACTTTTCAAACTCTGGAAATGAAGAATCTTGCCCTAGCAGCAAAAGACTTTACCAATATCTATTTGACTGCCTGCCTAAATTTATTCTGACCAGGGGATGGAATGGATTGGGAGATTGGGACTGCACTGCTGCTGCTGCTAAGTCGCTTCAGTCGTGTCTGAATCTGTGCGATCCCATAGACGGCAGCCCACCAGGCTCCCCCGTCCCTGGGATTCTCCAGGCAAGAACACTGGAGTGGGTTGCCATTTCCTTCTCCAATGCATGAAAGTGGAAAGTGAAGTCTCTCAGTCATGTCCAACTCTTAGCGACCCCATGGACTGCAGCCTACCAGGCTCCTCCATCCATGGGATTTTCCAGGCAAGAGTACTGGAGTGGGGTGCCATTGCCTTCTCCTACTATGTACAAAATAGATAATACTACTATGTATAGAATGGATAACTAATGAGAACAGACTATACAGCTCAGGGAGCTCTACTTAATGCTCTGTGGTGACCTAAATGGGAAAGAAATCCAAAAACAGAGGGGATATACGTGTACGTACGGCTGATTCACTCCACGGTACACAACACGGTATAGCAACTATACTCATAAAAAATTTTAAAATATATTCTGATCAAATAGGAGTAAGCTATTACTTAAAAAAAGAAAAACTAACATTCAATTAATTTTTCATTATCTAAACTTTGTTTTTCAGTTTTAAATCTAGTCTGAAAAATAGATTATCACAGAAATGCAGACTTTAGCTGAAAACCAGGATGTGATTTAAAGACATCAATAAAACTTCAGGCTGATATGACTATTTACAGACAGCCAGAATTTGTCCAGCATTTTAAGCACCTTCAATGTTAAGTTTTAAGACCAAGAAAACACTTTAAAAACTATACTTAAGATGATCAAGTGATGAACAAGTTTGTTCTTTCTCCTCTTTTTCCTTGATCCAATCCATCTTAATTCTTAAGCTTTTTAAGTGCAGGTTTCACAGAGTTAATGATATGAACCTGCTTTAAGTTCCTAATCTGTTTATATAGTCAATTGATACAAGGCATTCTTAAAATGCCAAATATGAACCTAATGGTTTATCAAATCTTTATTTACTAAGTTATGAAAGTAAAAATGTTACTCAGTTGTGTCAATATGTATATATAGAGACAAAGATACAGAATTGTACTACTTCAGTCACTTAATAGAATCATCATTAAAAAAAACAAACACTGTACTCCAAATGGTTCACTGCAGATGTCACAAACTGGCAGATCCTGCCAATAGGTGTATTTAATTTGTGTTAAAATGTCTTAAAACATGAATTTCACCTACCAACATGTGCAAATCATGTGTGTGCTACATTGCTTCAGTAGTGTCAGACTCTTTGTGACCCTATGGACTTTAGCCAACCAGTCTCCTCTGTCCATGGGATTCTCCAGGCAAGAATAACGGAGTGGGTTACCATTTCCTCCTCCAGGAGATCTTCCCAACTCAGGGATCAAACCCACAGCTTGTGCAACTCCTGCATCCCAGGCAGATTCTTTACTGCTGAGCCACCAAGCCCCATTGGTGCAAATCATGAGATGCACATTAATCCATATTTCCTGCTTCTCTTAGAAGAAAGAAAAAATTCAGATGATGTGGAAACCTAAACTGCTTTCCACACAATGGCTGCAGCTGAAGATTGGCTTAGATGGGACATATGTTCTCTTAATTTGTTGTAGTTCACAGGGGCCCAGTGAGCCCATACCTGCTTGGAGATACTGAGTAGCTACTCCCACTGGGATGCAAGATCAATCCTATATGGTTTGTGACAGAGATCTTAGTCACTTATATTGTTTGTCAAATTGTTGCATGAAGATAAGTGGCCGATTTCAAGAGATAAATTAGGTCCCTAACAGGCAGAACTTTTTTAAAGATGTACACAGTTTTCAAGAGAACTTTCAAATCTACTCTGTTCTCATAAAAATCTTTGAAACTGGAACACAAGCTATTTGACCTTGATTTAGTAAATGATGAAAATAATAGTTACAGACTTGGACATTACTTATTCCATACATGATCCTTTATGAAGGATCACAACACATTCTGAAATATAAAACAGCTGAGGCATTCTTGCCTTATGTTTTTAAAAAGATACAACAATAATACATTATTTAAATAGTCGAAAATCATCATCAATGTTTCCACAAAATTATACTAAATTTCAGAGCAAAATGGAGCAGTAAGTGATATGGTCATTTTCCCTCCCTACTCAATTAACTTTTAAACTTCATTTCAACCACCTATTTATGGAAAACATACAAAGGTAAAAACATTTTTTCTAAGCTGAGCATTTTCCATAAAAATGACCCTTTGACTTCTAAAAGCTATTTTTAAATGGGTTTTATTCCTGTTATTAATCAGAATCTGATTTGAAATAAGCATTTTCATAAAATAATGCTACTAACAGAAATAGCAAGAACTGTACACAGGAGTGTGGAGGAGTTTTTATTGGAGAATTTAAAGGTCAAAATATGGGAACAGTGCATCAAAGCACTATACAAATGTATACTCTACACAAATGCCTGCAGTCACTAGGCATTATACTCTGGAGTTCACATAAGTTGACTCAACCAGCTTTGTTGATAACCAATTCTTAACAGACATAATATTCTTTGTTGATAACCAATTCTTAACAGACATAATATTGAAAATGTAACCAAGTTGAAGACTTACTTCAGTTTTATTGTATAAGAAATTTTAGACAAATTGATAATTCACTTTTTTGTTAACTTTATCTGAGAATCTTAGTTTCTAAAATTCATTAATATGGCTCAGTTTTAGGATCTAGGTGTAAGTGTGGTCACTCAGCCATGTCTGACTCTTTTTGACCCTATGGGTTGCAGCGCGCCAGGCTCCTCTGTCCATGGGATTCTCCAGGCGAGAGCACTGGAGTGGATAGCCATTCTCTTCTACAGGGTATCTTTCCAACCCAAGCACTGAACCTGGGTCTCCTGCATCGCAGGTGGATTCTTTACCATCTGAGCCATCAGGGAAGCCCAGACACTAGGATGTTTAGATTAAGTTTTTGGTTTATAATTATATTTAAGCAGAACTTCCTACAAAAAGTGACAGAATTTAACTCCTGATTTAACTTTGACCTTTTTCCTGCAAATAATGGCTGAAATGACATGTTCTAAAGCCAATCTTTTAACTAACAATAATAATATGAACATCCTATTCTAGAATTGAAAAGTTTTCTTGACTGATGCTTTCTCACCAAAACTATTCATAAATATATTTCACACAAATTTTATGGGGGGGGAAAAAATCACCAGCATTACATTATATCCACTGGAGGGCACTCAATGTGACCAAAGCATGCAATGAAAACATGCCCTGACGCTATTGTCACTCAGCTGCATCAGGTTTGAGGAGACTTTGAGGCTGGAGAATAGTATCTTTTAAAAGAAAAGATGCTCACAATTAGCAAGATAGTTAATCTCTAAAAAGGGTTGCTAACATGACTGATTCTTTTATAAGAGCTTCTTTTTCCTTAGGGAGCAGATTTAAATACATGCTTCAGGGATACAGGGTTCAGGCCTCAACAGAAGTATCTAGATTTCAAACCTGGTCAAGCTCAGACTTGCATACAACACAAAAGCAGCATTCTTAAGTAAACAGAGGAAATAAAGAACTTTCTCCAGAGTTTAAGTGATTAAGAACTACACAAGGTAACTCCTACTCATTTTCAAGCAATACAACAAATCACATATTTTCCTTTCCTGGAACTTACAAAATACATATTTATTTTAGCCCATTAGCCTGGTTATCTATCAAGACACAATTAGAACAGTATTACATAAACAATAATCTGTTAAAAGAATGAAGACTGATTTTGCAAATCAGTCTTCTCTCAATGAGGGTCCAAGAGGCAAAAGATACAAGCTCTGGACTAACACAAGTAGCTACTAGTCTATGTTTTACTACTTACTTTTAAGATACAAAAATGCTTTTACTCAAACTGTTTCAACAAAAGATATCATATTCCCAACAAAAAGAGAGCTACAAGAATACAGCTAAGTTAATACAACTAGTGTTTTCACAACCAAAGTCACAAGTCAACATGCAGCACGAAAGAGTTGTTATTACTTTTTATTACAAGTTTGTCCTGCTCTAAAAGCATTCATCCTTTCTGCCCTGGGCTGGCAATCAAGCATGCTTCCAACCAAGCTCAAAGTACATACTTAAAATTTACCACCTACTCCTCTGCAGTTATTATCAGCAACTAGTAAACCATAAAAGAGAAACAAAATCTCATTATAACTGGATGCTGTATTGTTTCATTTCAATAACACAAAAGTTTCATTTGGCTGAAGATACTACAAACAACCTATCTCTGGGATTTTAATTTCACTGCTACTTACAAGAATAAAAGAGTGAGATTCAAATTTTTGAATTCTCCATGTCCCTAGTTTCAACAATACTTACACTCTTCTTTCCACTCCTCCCAACAATGAAACAGGCTGTCTGCATATAGCTTTCGCAAGAACCAAATCTCAAAACACTCTTAGAGAAATTAGCCTACTTCAGGTTTTCTCTTCCTATTTGGGGAGTGGAGGAGGGAAGTGTATATGAAAAGAAAAATATACAACTTCATTTATATGGATAATTTTATTCCATTTATCACTAGTAACAGTAAGAAGCTCAATCTGGTTTCAGTTTTAATATTGGAATCTACATAATTATCTTGGTAAAGAATATGTTTAAAAAGAAAACTTCTGGACACTTACTGTCACTTGAACACTACTAAATGTTTTACTTTTTTTAAGTCACCTTTTAAAATTTGGTTTTTCTTGAAAGCAATTTTAAATGACTGCTCTAGCTTCTGGGAAAATCAGCCCAGAACTCCGCAAGGACTCTAAGTTACATGCTATACTAACTAAACTTTGCAGCACAGTTTTTTAATTTCCCCCTCAAGGACTTCAGACTTGAATAGTCTCAGCATTCCTTTAATCCTATAGAATAGTCTCCTGGAAGTTTTTCAAGTTACTGTTGCAATCACTTTAGGGCCTTGTACATGGCCTTCAGAACAAAGACTAGGTCAAAGTAATGAATATTGGACGCAAATTAATCAAATTTCATGAAAAGATATTCGCAAACAAAATGTAGCAGCCGCCTTAGTTCAGACCGAAAAAAATGCCTCCCAAACAAAAGTTTGTCACTAATCTAAGCAGATATTAAACAGAAACATTAACAAACAAAAAAAAGTCAAGCTATGTCCAGTATCTCTTAAGACAACACGTTAACAGGAAGATAGCCGAAGGTACTGAATGTACACCAAGAGACAGAATGAAACGGCTTCCCAAGTTCCAGACAAAATAGTTATAACTTAGCCATCTGAAAAACAGCAGCCCAGACTTTATCAAAGGCGAGCCGTCTCTTCAAGCTGCTGTCTAGTCTAAGCCACCACTATTCACGACACAAAGCTCTCGTTTCACTAAAACCACTCCTCGATTTCCTTTTGCCGACCTCTGCATACCAGCAGACCAGTCTCCCTTCATTCACCACTCACAAACCCGGGGTGGGGGTGGGGGGAGACCACAGATGTCTGGAAGATACAAAGTAGGAGACAATGTTCCCTCCAACACCGAAAAGAAAACGAAGCAAACAGCTACACCCGACTGGCAAAGCTTTCAAGTTTAGTGGACTCAGGAAAAGGCTGTGAAAAGCGAACTTTGAAAGTCTCAGTTCCAAGTCCTCTCTCCAGACAAAACACGGAACGAAGTTGCAACGCTTGAATTTCCTGCGGGCCATTTCGTAGCGAAGGGAAAATTCACCCCGCTGGAAAGTGCTCTCAAAATCAAGCTTAGTTGCCGTGAAACTATTTGAATAAAGAATCTCCAGGAACACAATTCTCGAAGCAGTCGCAGGCTGAGTCCTGTGGGTCACTTGATAAGAGACAGTAAGCCAGCCGCCCTCGCCCTTATTTTTCCCAGGACCTCCCTAGCACGCCCGCTTTCACTCACCTGCACCGTACAAGAAAATGTAGGTGCAAGGTATGTATTTTTATCTGTGCAAATCCTCCTGGCGCATCGCACCTTCTGCACTAACAGTTTGGATCCTCTAAGGTTTAAAGTTGCTCCGATTTAAACGAGCGCACTCACACCGGCAGGCCATTAAAAATCACTAACCTCTTATTAACCCTCGAAAAAATTTGTCCTTAAGCACGAAAGAAGGAACCTGGAGATAGGACCTCACGTGGCGTCCCAGGCCCAGCGCCCGCACCCCAACTCCCCGCGGAGGCCGGGAAGGCGGAGTCCCCCGTCCCCACCCCGCCCCCCACCCCGGCCCCGGCGCATCCCGAGGCGCAGGGTCCCTCCCCCAAACTCAGCCGCGGCCTGAGCCCGGGACGGAAACCACAGCCCCCTCCACCCACCCGCCCACCCCGCTGGCCACCCGACCTCCCGGACGCGCCCTCGCGGCGCCCCCTCCCCGAAAGCGGCACCCCCACGGCCCCCGAAGGAGCCGCGCGACCGGAACCGGGCCCGGCCGCCGCCCTCCGCCCCCCGGGCGCGGTCCGCCTCTGCCGGCGACCCCAGCCCACACGCCCCTCCCCGCTCCCCACCCCGGGGCCTCGGGCTGCGCCGGGTCCGGCTCCCAGCCGCCGCCGGGACCGCGCTCCCGCGACGAAGTTTGGTTCCGAAGCGGGAACGGGAGCAGCCCCAGACGGGTAAGGAAAGGAGCGCCCAAGCACCTCAGGGGAACAGGTTCCTCCCGCGGCGGGAGTCCGACCGTCCTCGGCCTGCGTTGGCGGCTTGACGGGGACCGGAGCTGCTCCTCGGACCTTGCTCCGTCTCCGCCTCCCCTCGCTCTTCGCTCTCGGGGCCGGGCTAGCGCGGCTGCCACAGACCGAGAGGCTTAAAATGGCGCCGCACAAGGAGCTCTTATAAGTCGCGCAGGATTCAGTGTATCCTGCCGCCAGCGGCGCAGCGCGGAGCGTTCCGCCGCGCGGGGACAAGGGGCGGGGCGCGGGCGCGCGGCGGAAAGTAGTCCCCGCGCCGCGGAGCCGCCCGCCGCCGCCGCCGCCGCCGCCGCCGTCCGCCAGCCCGGGGCAGGGGCGGGGCGCCCGCGCTCTGCAGGCGCTCTCCCAGGTTGAGGCTGGCGCTGCCCCGCCGCGCGGGACTGGAGGGCGGCCCGCCAGGGCGCGGTAGTCCGAGTCAGGGAGGCGCGGGTCTCCGCGAGCCGGGGTGGGCTGGAGGGAGGGCGACACCGGTATTCTCCACTGTCCCAAGCCCGACGCCCCGGCCTCGCGCACTCCCCGGGCCATGAGAACAGATGCGGGGCTGGCAGCGCGCTGCCGGCTACCCGCGGGAGGCGGCATCGGGACCCCGGCCCTGCAGGGCAGGCGGCACACGTCCCGGGAGGGTGAAAGTTCAGGGCCAGGGTGGCGGCGGCGATGCCGGAGCTGAGGTCTGGGCCCACCCGCTCTGGACTCTGCCGGGCGCCGCCGCCGCCGTGCTCCCGGTCAGGGGACCCCGGCGCGTTCGTGCTTCCGCTGCCGTTGCAGTCTGGGCCCCAAGCTCTCTGCAGGACTTGGCTCGCAGCCGAGCCGCACATCACCTCAGAGCCCCCCACGGTCCGGATCGTGGATCTCGCATCCCTACCGGCTGTTCATCTTGAATCTGGGAATGAAGCACCCGGCCGAGCCGCCGGCTTTCCCCGCTCGTGAAGGCTGCGAACTCTCGTTAGAATAGGCGCCTAGCCCGCAATTCAACAAGTCCTTAGGAGTCCCTAACTGAACAAATGACTGATAGGCATGGACGAGCTTCACAACCCTGCCAACTAGGTTAATTCTTAGTTTCCATTTTTAACTGGTTCCACTTTGCTACTAAGTATCAGTATTTTGGGGGGGGGGGTGGATTTTTCTTTCGTTCTAAGTTCATTTCTAGGGTATTACTTATTTGAGAAATCCAAGTTCGTTGTTTATGTAAAGAGCTATCCATTAGGCAGCTTCTAATTTTTAAAAACTCATTTTCTATCCTTCAAAAAATTTTCTCATTCGTTTGAATAGGCTGGAGTTGGGTCTTCTTTTCCCTTGGAAATGTCTCCATTGTAATCAGCAGGTTTGGTGTTTGTCAAAGCTGAAACAATTATGATCGATTCACTTTCTCTAGTCTATTGTTAGATGCTTATTTTTCCTCCAAAACAATGGAGAGAGTACAAAAAGCAACAGTGAAAGTTATCTTGAGGCTTTTATCCTTGTAATTAATGCAGGCAAACAATAGGTCTTTATACATAGGTACCGCAGGAAACCCTCTCATTCAATTGTGGAGTAGCTTGTGCAGTTTTAGGTATAGCTAATGCTTCAGGGCCAACATGTTCTTTAAAAATTCCATTTCCCCCTATCTTAATGATATTTTATTATATACCAGTCATAATGTTAACTGCTGACTAGCTGTAGTGGGCCCCTGCAGTGGAAAAAGTCCGCAGACTCAAATGATGTACAATGAGATCCATTGTCTACAATGACTTTCTCATTTGTGTCTTTGCTAGTAGTTCTGTAGAATTAAGAGTAGAGGATGGTTGTTAATCATCTGGTCACAATTTGAACTGATTGAGCAGAAAAAGATACTTGATCAAAGCAGTGTTTCTAATATAAACTTAAAAGTATCAATGGCATTTTTCAGGTACTGATCCCCAATGTTAATCTTCATATATGGAGTTAAAGAATATGCAGTTGATTAAAATCATATATGTAAAATCAGATGACTAATAAATACTAATTTTTTAACAGAGGTTTCCCTTTTCTGTGTTCAGTTTTTGCTTTTTGTTTTGCTGAACAAGGCACACCATTAAAACTGATTAAGAAATATTTACACCATTAGAACATCTAAAAGATAAAAACTCTCCTATATTCGTATTTCTCTTTTTAGATGACAAAATAATTGAAGCATTTCTCTATAATTTAGATATCTTAATCTAAATTTATAATTAATATTTAAAATCCCTAGTAATACTTCAAGCAAACACATGTTAGTAAAGGAAATGTAAAATTTTGCAACAATGCAACAAGCTATTTTTCACATCACATTTAAGTCTACTGAAGAACTACTGGGTAACTAGCACTCAGACAAATTAGTTGAATTTAACAAATTGCTCTGAATTTTTATTTGCTTCCCCCCCCCCAAATAAAAATTGTTCCAATTGTCTCACCAAAAATATGAGATGAATAGCTTCTCTGAAATGAAGACAAATATTATCATTAAACCAAGAAGAAATACAAGCATCAAAATAGCTGAGGAGTTGGTGAAATGATTTTGTAAAAATGATGTTTAACAGCTGAACTTGGGTCATACATTCATAAAAAATACTTGGTTATCTTCTTACACATTTTCCTTCCAAAGCCAGCCACTTGAGTTTGACGTAAGTTAATCCATTTTGTGAAACTGCAGAGGACAAATGGTCCTAAATTTCAGGCTGTGTTCCTAGAAACCAAAAGGGTCTCCAGCTGGTTTAACAGAGAAAGTATTGCTTGTCATGATATCAGACCGTTGGCACACCCAGCAGTGGCTCCATGGAAGCTGAAGGAAGGCACAGCGTCCCTTCACTAAAATGTATGCCTTTGAATCACCTTTTAGGCAAAGAAATAAATGCCCAGATTGTTTTTGCACTTCGGACAGAAACGCTGATCAAGGCGACATTGTCAAGAAGGCCCGTTTACTTTTCAAGATGGTTAAATCTATCAGATCCACTAATTAAACATTTATTGAACGCTAAAACAATGAGCTTCCTTTAGAGAGAAAGAAATGGATGCTTGGCTCCTTTTGATGAGGACCCCTAAATGAATGTATAACTGTGATTGTTAATAAGCCCTCCTTGAAAAGAAACAGAAACAGTAGAAAACAGTGAAATGAGGGTGTGGTCTCTTCTGGACAATCTGAATCTCCTTGGGAAGAATCCTCTCCCCGCAGAAAGGTAAGACGAAATAATATTGATATGCTTATAAACAATGAACGCCAACTCTCTAAGAAGGCTGGCTCAAAAATTTTGCTTTTCAGACAACCTGCAAAGACTGGACAGAAATTAGAATCAGCCTTTTCATTTAGCAATTCATCAAGTGGGCTCTTTATGGATTGGGGCTTTTGATTTGCAATCCATCATCTCAGGGTTCAGTGTTATCTTTTGATTTCTTTCCAGCTGAACAGGCTAAGTAGTTGTAAATACCTCATGTCAGACTACATGGTTGGCTATTCTCGCACACAGAAGTCATCTAGGAACCCACTGGGCAAATTCGGCAGAAAGTCACTGTGGAAAGCTTGTGTCTGGTGTGCACTGCGGAACGAGGGAGGGGCAGTGAAGGTGGTGGGAGGCGATGGCCATGGTGGTGGCGTGGCAGCAGCTGTGGTAGTTATGTTCATGGCCGCTTCAGATGTGCCAGGCACACTTTTCGTGCTTGGAGTTATGTGTTCTGCAGGCCTTCACTAGTTTGACACAACAGTCTTTGCCATACTAAGGAAGTACTTTCTAATGCTACCATAGATAGAAAGTGTAAGGAGAAGTAATGGAGACATCATCCATGATATTCAAAGAGCACAAAGGTATGTTTCTCAATGTTTCTAAGAACTAAGACAAATACCGCTGCATTGCTATAAAATCATGCTTTGGAGACATAAACCGCCCCCCTCCCCACAAACACACACATATACACACACCCTCCTCTATTAAAAATTTCAAAATGGTTGCAGATATTTCATTCACGAGAAGGTTAAAGGCGTTTCCCATCGAAAGAAGGATTAACTTACCGGAGGATTCTGGGACTGCAGATGTATACTGCGGCAAAATCCTAAATTCATCGAAAAAAATCATTTCTGGACTCCAGCTGCTAAAAATAATGGAATTATAGTAAATCATGGATAAGATTATAACATGCCATTTGCACATTCCAAACTGTTCAGGAAAAAGAAAACAATTCTTTTCTTTTAACTCATTTCTTAAACAATGCAAATTTTAAAGTAGCTTTTCCTTTCCAGAGCACGCAGCGCCATGAAATCGATAATTTTTGATCTTTCGGTTAGTAGGCAACATGGTGAGCTATTGCAGAGGCTGCAGGCAGCAGACATGTTCTTGTCAGCTAAAAAAATTTTCATATTGTTTTTGAATCCATTGAGATTTGTAGATGTGATACCACCGGGTTTTTTGTTTTAGCTTGCACTTAGGCTATAGGGACGCAAACCCTCAGTTTATCGACATATCCAGGTCTATCGCTTTATATATATTAAAAACAGGGAGTCTTACTGGATCTTAAACAAAAAATTATGTAAAAGGAGTGGCTGGTGTGATTATAATCCCATCATGCAGGGTCCACGGTTCCCATTTAGTGAAATTTCGCAGAGGGCAACTTCTTAAGAACATCCCTGCTGTGCAGAGTGAAAAGCATGAACAAACCAAAGACAGAATTCATCTGTGTTTATATTTTACAAACAATGAAAAACCTACTCTTTGTATGCCTTTTTTTCCCCCACCTTATTATTTCATGAAAACTGCAGCATTTTCCCCGCCCCCATCCAAACACTCACCACCCCAGCACTGCAGTATTCCGCCCCTCTGTTGCTTCTCCTTCGTCTTCTTTTTCGCTTTCACAAATTCTGCACGCGCCATCTTTGTGTGGGGTGATCCTTTGCTAATTTCAGTTACCCATTCTCTCACAAATCGGTTCAGAAATAGAAAATTATAGTGTGCTGTGGGGCTTAATTTGCCTAAATTTCTTCCAGCCTTCCCTTCTGACACAGAAACAGGGAAACAACAGGGGGGGTGGGGTGGTGGCAAAAAAAATAGAGATTTCTATTATTGCCATAACCTGTTGTATACAGTGGTGATAAAAAATATTATGAACATAATAGCAACAGCTGCAGCCTAAATAGAAGCTATGAGATAATTAATGTGCTACAACAAATTAATTTGCTGCAGGTGCCTCTGCTGTGAACTGAGTAACCCATGCCATAGAAAGTCTAAATAAAATGATTCCCCCCCAGATAAAAAAAAATACAGAGCCAAATGTCTTGTTCAGTAAATATTATGCGTGCCTATTGTAAAAAAAAAAAAAAATGCTCCCCAGCCTCTTTCCCCCATCCCCTACCAACATATCTCAAATGGTTTAGTCATCTGTGGGTAAGGGTGCAGTTGGATCTGTGTGTATGTTTATAAGTGTGTATGTATACAGGTATATATAGCTTTCTTAAACATGTGGAGGTTTGATGCTATGTCTTAGTTGGAAAATGTATGGACCAGCTATAGATTTCTTTTTAAAAATCAGCAATAGTTCATAATAGTTAAGAACTCCATTGGTTTTAAAACAAAAATTAGTGTATTCATGTGTATAGCCAGAAGGAGAATAACAGGGATGAGCTGTACCCCATCTTTTAAAAATAATTAATCTCTTTTTTAAAATCATCTTACAAAAAAAAGGAAATGTGTTTGTAGTGTGGCACTCTTCATTGATGAGAGACTTTTTTTTTTTTTTAACTCTCATTTGCTGTCAAGTTGAGTGTTTATGGAGAACGGTTGCTGGTTATATCACAAGTGTGTTCCAGAAATACACTGAATCAGAGAGGGCAGTGTGGACAGGGCCTGGAGAAGGTCACAGTGCCAGAAGCAAATGTCCATTTTCCCTTTTGCACCACTCAGCAAAAAATAACTTTAAGCCTAGAAAAGTGGGAAAACATATAGATTGATTTTTTTAACCACTTGACAAAAAAAAAAAAAATTCTCTTTGAGTAAGGATACAGTCATTTCTGAGTTTTCTCCCAATAATGCTACTGAAAGAAATGACATTTCTGTTTTCACTGCAGGCTTAGTTTGTTGTTTGTTTAAAAGCCAAAAAAAAATATAAATGTTATCACTGATATAAATTTTCAAGGTTGTTGGTTATTCAAATTTATTTTATTGGATGATCTTAAATTTTAATTCTAAATCTTACAATAAAGTAGATTAGTTTCTTAAACAAGGCATAGATCTTTTAAATAGCATTTTGATTTAGCTTCGCAGAAATTTTATTTCTAGGAGAGGATATAAAATTATTGGAACAGAACAGTGTTCCAGGTATATCCAGAAGGGACACAGCATTTGCATGGGTTTTTGTTTAAATATAATTTTACTTTACACATTCTTTCAGGTGGACCACGATACTCTGAGTCACCACCATTATCTAGACAAAAGTACTGTGTATTTGTCACACCATTTCTCATGCAGCGACGGACATGCGTTTTACTCCATCTTCCTTTTGTTTATGCGAAAGCATTTTCTTCATAATCCATTTTCAAATCTGCCCATATTTTACATTTACATTTATAGAATTTGAATTGGAAGGGGGGTAGAAATAGAAACAAAGACTGTATTGTTTCTCTCATAAAAAGAGGAGAAAGAAATAGCCAATTCTCATAAAAATAAGAAAAGTTGATAAGTATGAAATAAATCCATCTCCTCTGGAATTTTCCAGTAATTCTTCTGTTAGCCGACTGTGTCATTCCACACAAATGGACCTCTCTGAAATCATATAGTTCTGTATTTGTAAAATCAACTAGAGAAAGAAAAAAACATGCTTTAATTTCTGTTGCTTCAAGGGATCATCCATTCAAAATATTTTTCCTTCCACTATAAACTGTATTAGAATCTAAGCTATAAGAAATCAAGATTGTAAGTGTCTCACACACATATTCCTCTTTCCTGTGAAAGTTCTCTTTGCGTAGCATCACAACCCCGATTCTTTCAACCTTTGCTCATACGACTTAGCTTTCAGAACCCGTATTCTTACATTAGAATGAGGAACATTGTGCAGGTTCTAAAATTTAAAAAAAAAAAAAAATGGTTGTTGTAAACCAACTCATTTGGGGGTGGTTTGTTAAGGAGAAAAGCTAATACAGCTAAGATGATTCCATATTTGTCTTATTTTTAATAATCACATCATATTGCAGGTTAGCCTGAGCTTGTCTTCTAAAATAAAAATGTCTAAATATTTTAAATTATGCCATCTGATTAGGAAAATAATTTGGGGGCATAAGCTCTCTAGATGTTTATTTATTTAAAATATATAATGTACTGCTGTCAATACATATATTAAATATCAATGAAGCTTGGTTTCTTTTTTAGGATAAAAAGTCAATATAGTATATGCAGTCAATGCAGTTATTTTATTTCCTCATCCCAGTAGATCCTCACAGGCACCATTTGGGTTATATTCACACTATTGAGGGCCACTCTTCTAAAACTCTGAAATCTTTTTCAGAATCTGCCTGAAAGCTTTGCTTTACCTATTCTGAATGTGTGTGATTTGTTTTTAAAACTAAACTCAGCTTTATTACTCATAGTTGCTGATTGTTACAGAATCTTTTCAGGAATTATACATTGATCTTTTCTATTAACTGAGTTTAAATAAACCCCATTTGGTCAAAACCACCATTCATGTGGTTTTTTCCTAGCAAATGTACCTGGAATATATACTGATTTATGAGGTCTCTTGCATCACTGTTTTCTCTAGATACTAGATCTTTTGTGGGTATGTATCCCATGTCTTTCTTTTCTTTATGTTTTAAGAAGCAGGCGCTAATGACATTTTCAACAAAGAGGATGAGGATGGCTTTTCAATGTCAAAGAATTCTAAGATACCTCACGTGAGAGTAGCTGTACTTTTAGTATCTATTGATTAAGAATCTACATAATAATAAAAAGCTACTATAATATCAGTAATGTTTTTAAACAAATGTATGTTTTATTAACCACTGTGGAATCTATGTGAATGTGAATACTAGTCACAAACATTTGCAGAGGACTCATTTCTCAGTGGACAGATGATTCTTCCTGCCCTTCTGGGGTATTCAGGCCCTTGCTTAACTTGGTAATAAGAAAGGCCCCACGGGAAGGAAAATAGGAGACGCAGATCCCACTCCGTGGTGCACCAGTGCGGCAACCTGGACAGACCCTGCAGCCTCTCTGAGTCCTGGCATCCTCTTAACAGTGGCAGTAAAAACAGTGGTGGTGAGAGTCAGTCATCCAAATGGTAACTTCATTGACTCAGTGTATAAGCTAGATCAACAGAGCTGGAATTTGAACTCTGTACTGTCCACTGCAGTAGCCATTCACTGTGGGTGGCTATTTAGATTTAAGTGAATTAAAGTTAAAGTAAAATTAAATTTTAATTCCTCAGTCTCGTTAGCACATTACAAGCACTCAGTAGCCATATGCAGCTACCATATTGTGCAGCACAGATCAAGAGCCATCACCAGTTCCATTGGTCAGTGCTGAACCAGACTGACAACTGCAAAGGCTGTACTTTTGCCACAGTTTGGATTTCATTCTTCCTTCCCCATCCATTCCTTTACTCATCCATCCATTTAGCAAATGTTTATCAAATACCTACTACATGCCAGCCACCACGGTGAAGACTGGGGAGTTTTCTCACAGTGCCGTTGTCAACGGCAAATGTAATAGACATAAAAGAGCTTTTTAAGCGATTAAGTTTTAGATGAAAGGTACTTTTAGGCTGTAGGTGCTATAATAGTAGGGCTCTACTTCACTGAGGGCAGGGTCTATGTTACTCTTCTTGGAATCCTCTCTTCTCACCCCCACTCAGCAGGGTCTAGTACCCATCAGAAGTGAATGCAGAGCCTCCAATCATAGTACATATGTGTCCATTTTTGTCCATCACTTTCTGAACCCTTTTCCTCAATCAGGGGCATTCATCAGGTAGTGTATTGTGGGCAACGTGGGCCATGGCAGCCCGATCATGTGCATGATGCCAGCGCTCGGCCAATCAGATTCTCTGCTTGGGAATTTGAAACTAGAGCAAATGACGTGAAGAAACAGGTTAAAATATTTTAGGGACTGCAGCAGTAAAGTCCACTTTCTACTCAACTCAGCTTAACTGGGTCTCCAGTGGTGAAGCTTAAAAGCAAACTTTTTTGTCTACCCCTACCCGACACCCCCTTAAGCCTCCTTCATGGGGTTGGTTCCACTGTTACCACTGGATTCCGCATGAAGTGAGTACCCATGACCTTCCTGGTCTTTGTCATCTTAACAAAGTCTTCTTGTCACTAAGTTGCAAAACACGGTCTCAATTTCTTCTATCTTCAGTCAAAGGCCAAAATGTCCCAGCTGGGGCTGCAAGGAGGGTAGCTTGATTCCTTCCTCGCACCGAGGAGCGTAAGGGGAATGTGATATTTCTTAACAGATTGGTTACTGTCATCACCTGGCTTTTGCTCTCCGGGTCCTGTCAGTGATTAAAGGTGGCCCTGTTGTGGACATTTCTGAGGAGTTTTGTAGCAACTCACCTGCCAGAGCACTCCACCTAGGGTATAGAGCGACTCCAGCCCCTCTGGCCTCCTCTCCAAGGATCTGCCTCCAGTCTCAAGCTCTCATCCCTTTCATGTTCTCACCTGGCCCAGTTCTGGGTCATCAGCTTTGACATTTCTGCCTGGTGACCTGCCCCATATCTTACGATAACATCTAAACACTGTCCTATCTTTGTGGTTCAACTGAACTTTCTGGCCTGACTTCCGGCTCCCCCAGGGACAGCAGAGGAAACCAGGTCCAGTGGGGGCCGTGGCAAGTGTCCTCATCAGATGCGTCTGTAAGTAATGGTTCCCCACCTCCTTGGGCTTCAGCTTTTATTTTGAACCTGTTGCTTCTGCCTTCTCCGTGATATTGAGAACTATCCAATAGCCTTCAAATAAGTTCTTTTTCTAGAGATGGAACACATGAACTTACTTACAAAACAGAAAGAGACTATCAGACTTAGAGAATGAATTTATGGTTGCTGGGGGAAAGGATGGGAGGAAGGGATAGTTAGGGAGTGGATAATGGACAAGGGCCTACTGTGTAGCACAGGGAACTCTGCTCCATGTTATGTGGCAGCCTGGGTGGGAGGAGAGAATAGATACATGTATATGCATGGCTGAGACCCTTCACTGGCCACCTGAAACTCTCACAACATTGTGAATCGTTTATACCCAAGTACAAAATTAAAAGGTTTTTAAAAAAATATGTTCTTTCTCTGCTTTAGCCAGCCAGTCATTTTCTATTCCTTTTAGTTCAACACCTGCTCTGATCAGTGTTGCCACTGCAGTGCATCTTTGGCTGTTGTCTGTCTCCCTAGTTTGCACCGAGTCATTGTACCGCTACTGCCTTTCACATGGCAAAGCAACGCATGCACCATGCAAAACATTCAGACAAATCAGAAATCCGTAACATAATTATGCAAAAGTGCCACATAGTTCCATGCCTCTCAGATATCCGTGTTCATCAGCATTGCTAAATTTAACTTTTGAATAATAGAGTCACGTGTTTGAAATATATTTCACCCTGTCCACCAGTCACCATCACCACAACCCTCACCTTCACTCTCTTTTTAAAAATGTATTTATTTTTGGCCACACCAGGCAGTATGTGGGATCTTAGTTCCCTGACCAGGGATCGAACCCATGCCCCCTGCAGCAGAAGCACAGAGCCTTAACCACGGTACCACCAGGGAAGTCCCTTAACTCTCTCATTAATCTCTGCTGCATCCTACCAGTTTCTCTACACATATATAAACAGATACAAGTTGGTGTTATTTGTCTTCTACCTCCCTTTTTACACAAAAGGTATATCATCTTCTTGCACTTTCCCTTTGTCACTTAACAATCCATCTTGGAAATGTCACCACATCCACTACTCAGAGAACTGCCTCAATTGGTTTTAAAGCTACAGAAAGACACATACTGTAGGATATCACTTATATGTGGAATCTGAAAAGAGACAAGAAACTAGTGAATATAACAAAAAAGAATCAGGTTTCACAAATATAGAGAACAAACCAGTGGTGACTAGAAGGGCAAGGGAAAAGGGGAGGGGCAACACAGAGTTGGGGGAGTAAGAGGTTCAACTGAAATTAGCTACAAGGATGCACTGTAGAACACAGGGAGTATAGTCAGTATTTTATAATTACTATAAGTGGAGTATAACCTTTAAAAAATTGTGAATCACTCTATTGTACACCTGTAGCTTATATAATATTGTACAGCAACTGTACTTTGAAAAAAAAGCTGCATTTTAACTCTCCCCTTCCCAGTGATGGAAATTAGATTGTGTCTAAATACACAAATTAGATTGTGTATTTGTCATTACAAATAGCGCTGCAGAAATCATCTTACACATGTGTCTTTCATGACAGCTGCAAACCTAAACTGTCAGCTAAGTTCCTGGAAGTGGGGCTGCTGAGTCAAAGGGTAAATGCACCAGGAGAGCAGTGTATGCATGTATGCTCAGTCGTGTCTGATTCTTGCGACCCCAAGGACTATAGCCAGCAGGCCGCCCCTGTCCATGGGGTTCTCCAGGCTAGAATACTGGAGTGGGGTGCCATTTCCTTCTCCAGGGGATCTTCCCGACTCAGGGATTGAACCCGCATCTCCCGCATCTCCTGCATCAGCAGGCGGATTCTTTTATCACTGTGCCACCTAGGAAGCCTAAATATTGTGAGGTTTCCAATAACTAACTGGCACTCCCAGTGTTGGAACAGTGTCCAGTCTGTTCTCACCAGCAATGGGAATGCCTGTAACCTGGCAGCTTCACTGATGGATGGTCTGGGAAAGATGCTGCTGTGCCCTACCCACGCCCTCTGGGAGGTCTTCTCTAGACCTGCAGCTGCAACTCTGCCTCGGGGCTTTTTTCTGGCCCCAGGAAAGAGGTTTGACCTGTGTGCAAGCCTCGGGGGTGGACAGGGCAGAAATTCCTGAGAGTTCCTTCTCCACGAGCAGTCATCAGCCAGTGACAGGGAGTTGATGTATAAACACCCCAGCTTCTCATTCTTAGGGCTTCCCTGATAGCTCAGTTGGTAAAGAATCCGCCTGCAATGCAGGAGACCCTAGTTCGATTCCTGGGTTAGACCCCAGTTCAATTCCTGGGTTGGGAAGATCTGCTGGAGAAGGGAGAGGCTGCCCACTCCAGTGTTCTTGGGCTTCCCTTGTGGCTCAGCTGGTAAAGAATCCGCCTGCAATGTGGGAGACCAGGGTTCAATCCCTGGGTTGGGAAGATCTCCTGGAGAAGGGAAAGGCTACCTACTCCAATATTGTGGCCTGGAGAATTCCATGGACTGTATAGCCCATGGGGTCGCAAAGAGTCGGACATGACTGAGCGACTTTAACTTCACTTCACTTCTCATTCAGAGGGGACAAGCCTGGAGGGTGTTCTGCACCATCTCCATGGCTCTCCAACTGAGTTCTGGGCTTGCCTTCAGGACACACCATTCATAACATCCTTCTCTTTGCTCCTTACCTCCCTACAGGTGTTTTCTGCCCTCGCCTCCCAAATGAACTACCTACATTACAATATTTGTCTTAGGGTCTGCTTCTGGGAGAAACCAGTTGGACAGTCTGTCATCAGAATTTTGGAAATGTATAAATGATATCTCAATATCTTTTGGATTTGCATTTCACTTGTGAGTGAAGTCGAACATACATTCATACATTTGAGCTATTTTATTTATATTTCTGTGAATTGACGGTCATATCTTTTGCCTATTAGTCTCAATTTCTATAAAAATCACTCTGTAATAGGAAGATTAGCTCTTTGTGATATGAATATTTTTCCAGTCATCTTTTTTTCCCTGTTTTTGTATTTTCTTCTTTCCATGTCTTCCTACTCCTTTTTTTTGGGGGGGGGCACCATTCAGAAGTTTTAATTTTTATATAGACAAATTCATCAATCTTCTCTTTTGTCCTGTCTGAATTTTGAGTCATGGTGAGAAATGCTTTTCTCCATTCCAAGATATAGAAGAAGAATTACATGTTTTCTGATAATTCTTCTAAAAAATCTTGGGGCTTCCCTGGTGGTCCAGTGGTTAAGAATCCACCTGCCAAAGCAGGGGACATGGGTTCCATCCCTAACCAGGAAGATCCCACAAGTCTCAGAGAAACTAGACCCACGTGCCACAACTACTGTGCTCAGACGCTGCAACTGCTGAGCCCAAGCACCTAGAGCCTGTGTTCTGCAACGAGAAGCCACCAAAATGAGAAGCCACTGCAAAAAAAGTAGCCAGCCCCCACTTGCTGCAACTAGAGAAAGCCCTCTTGCAGCAACAAAGACCCAGGGCAGCCGTAAATAAACAAATCTTTAAAAAAAAAAAATCATTAGTTTGCATCTTTAACCCACTAGAATTTATCCTAGTGGATATACTTTTTTTGTAAAAAAAAATTATTTATCTGGTTGCACCAGGTCTCAGTTGTAGTGCATGGGATCTTTAGTTAGGTTATTTAGTCACAGCATATCGGATCTAGTTCCCTGACCAGGGACTGAACACAGGCTCTCTGCCTCGGGAGTGCAGTCTTAGCCACTGGACCACCAGGGAAGTCCCTATCCTAGTGGCTATTCATCAACTTTTACCTTTTACCTTCATCGTGCTTTTCCTACACTGTGACCTCTCCCAGAATCACCCTGACACTGAAACTGCCCTCAGGTTACTCTGAGTGAGGTGTTGTGTTTCACTGACCCAACCTGTTTCCTCTTGGGAGACTACCACGGGTCTCTTGGCTTCCCTCTTAACTCAGCCTTTACCTCCCTTATGAGCAGAAGAGTTTCCTGCTGCAGCATCTATCTGCAATGGCCTCCTGTATCTTTTTTCCTTACGTAGCCCATAGTTTATCTCAGCTCAGAGTGTCTATGTTCTTCCTTTCTCACAGCTCTTCATGTTTTCCCTTTTGTTCTGTTCCAAATGGCAGAGGAACTTGTGTGCCGTTTTCTTGTGGACTTTGACCCAATCTCTCAAGAGTGCGGTGAGTTTTTCATTGCAGCCTCGAGTAATGAAAAAGATCGAGAGAGCCACAAACAATTTCATAAATCTGTGGGGTCCTTCTGCAACTCAGCACATTGCAGTGTGCATTTTCAGTTTGTTTTTGTCTTGATAGTGCTCACTCTTAGGGAGAAAAATACAAAGATAGATAGATAGGTGGATATATAGATAGGTGGAGAGATAGTTATAAATATAGGTAGATAGATGGATAGAAACCTGATATACATAGATAGTTGGATAGATAGAAATAGATATAAATATATATAGACATGATCTATAGTCATCCATAGAGTGCTAAATATGTCACAAAATTCACATCTGCACATGAACTTGATTCAATTCTGTTGTCTTGGCCAAAGTAGATAAACTAGAAGAATTCAACCTTTTTTGATTTGTTGCTGTATTTCTGTATGGCATCCCTCAGATTTGTTTCTAAAAATATTGCTCTTGCACTTCTGTCCTTTTCTATGATATTCTAGGCCCATTCTGTCCCCTAAATGTGGGTGAAGCATACTCCATGATCTTTAACCTTCTTTTAATTAAGTAACAGCCACAGAGGGCCAGCCTCTTCTTGGCATGAAAGACACTCATCATGTTCCATCGGCCTGGTTAACTGTCCTACCATTGAATCAGAGACTGTTCAGTGAGAGAAAAGGAAACCAGCTATCATTCTTTCCTCCCAGGGGCCTTTTGGGCTCCTTCTGCCCACATATGTCACAAAGAAAAGGCATCACCTCTGTTTACTCATCTGCCTCTGTGTACTCCAAACTCTGACGCTTCTACCTGAGAGGCAAATATTCCTGCCTGCTGCCACTAAAACCAGGCAGGGGCCGCTTTCATGGATCCTGTCCGTGGCCTTGCTCTCTTTTTTCTTGCCCGAGACCAGGGGAGGGCAATCGGGTGGTGAGACACTCATCTCCCCCACGAGTCCTTCCTTCTTCCTGCCTGTCTGCCGAGTCGTCTCTGTGGAAGCTTCCATCACAGACGGCTCCTCCGGGCACCCCCACCCTCCTCATCAGAATACTCCTCCCCTGGGTGTCACCAGCCGTGGGATTGTAAGACTCCATTATAATAAAGGTGACGATGAGAGATCTCAAGGAAGTCGAGCTCCAAAGTGAGGGAGGGAGGCACATCAGAGGGAACGGGTTCCCGGAGCCTGGTAATGAGATGGAGACGACTTTTTCTGCTTATGGGTGAAAAAGACCGGGAAGTCTCTGAAGACAAAGCACATAATAATGTGATCACAGGGGCCTCCTAATGGGGCCGATGTGATGTGCAGAATACGTCTTCTTTTCGCTGCCTGACTCTCAGGTTCCAGTGGAAAGGGCTCCACATGGGTGTTTACTCAGAGGACCTCGTTTGGTCACACCACACTCCAGCTGAGATCTTTATTCCACCACAGTTACATGCAGGTGTATGATTACTTGACTTAATAACCTTGAGTCTCATAGGTAATTTTTTCTAAATTCTTTGTCTCAGAAGAATAAAAAAAAATGTTTGATCAGACGCACATTCCTTAGTAATGCTGTTTATTTCTTAAAGATTTGGTAACATGCTTAGCTGGATGCTCCTTTGCCCCTTTGCTTCTCCTAAAAGGTGGCTTTTTCCCCCCCTTTTCTTCTTTCTTTTAAATAGAAGCGTATAAATTGGTTCAGCCAGCAGGGCCAGCTGCCTATGTAAGGAGTGCCTGGTTTTGTCCAAGCTGGAATTTGGAGATGCAGGACCTCGTTAGGAATGACCTGAGGTCCCCTTGGTGATGAGGAAGGAAACTGGCCACACCTTTGCCCCGTGTGCTCTGGAGATAGCCGGGGATGCAAATGCTCACGTTTCTCTTGGACTGTGACCGGCACCTGACTTACTGCCATGGCCTGACTGGGTTAATAGAGTCTTTCCCTTTTTTTTTTTTTTTCCTGTTGATGTGCCTGTCACTGAGTCTGATGATCAGAAAGGCAATTAAGTGCACCTCCCTAGTAGCCCAGTGGCTAAGACTCCACACTCCCAATGCAGAGGGGGCCCAGGTTCGATCCCTGCTCAGGGAACTAGCTCCCACATTCCCCAACTAGGAGTTCACATGCCACAACTGAAGATCCCATGTGCAGCAACTAAGACCTGGCACAGCAAATAAATAAATATTAAAAAAAGAAAGGCACTCCAAGTCATAATTCTCCCAACCCCATGTAAATAATGGGGGACTTTCTAGAGCTATTCTTTCCCAGAGGGTTTTCTGGATGTTTCCTGAAATTAGGAACTAGAGGGATGGTCCACCAGTCCTAAACATTTTTTGCTTAGGACTAAGGATTTTCAAATCCCTAACTGGGCATAAAGAATACTAATGGGTCTGGGGTTTCTTTTTTGACAGAAGTTTTATCTTTTTGATGAAAACTTTTCTAAAGTTGACTGTGGCAGTCATTGCCCAATTTTACTAAATAGACTAAAAGTGACTGAATTCTACCTTTTAAATAGGGAAAGTGTATGGTATGTGAATTGTACTTCAACAAGTCTGTTATTAAAATGCATTCATAAATTTCCTTGTTAATAATTAATCCTATTCTTCTAGGACCCTGTCCTTAATAAATCTAATGATATGCACCTCTCAAGACCCATCCATAGTCACCTATGACGAAGTGCAGTTGTCAGAAGAGATGAGCAGAGTCTGTACAAAGATTTTTCCAGTGACAGACTCAGAAGCTCACAGAGTTCTTACAAAACACTGTTATGCAATTCATTCATTTCAAAACAGGGAATCTGAGTTTTGCATTACTTAGGTAGGCTAAGATTAATTTTTTAAATGTCAGGTTAATATGCATAATCTTCTAGTCCCCACTGTCCCATCACCTGGTATTTCCTGACTCCCCGGCATGAACATTCCCAGTGGAAATGTGGGGTCTCTCACATCAGCATTTTCTCAGGGCCACTTCAGGTAGGGCCAGGACTCTGCAATGTCCTTAAATCCAGGGCTCTAGACTTCCTGTACCACTCCAGGACCCCTCCCCTCACTTCAGTGTTGACCTCCAGGAGTACACCCCTGCGTGTCTTTTACAGAAGCTGTTCCTTAGTCTAGGGGACCCACGACGTCCACGTGCCCAGAAAGTCTGGGAAGACATGTGCCCGCCCACACAGGGCATGGCCCTTCATCAGCGCCTGCGGGGCACACACAGGGAGTGTTAAAGAGCCAGCCTCCCTGTTCCAGGTGCAGGCAGCTCCGAGGTATCACTCATGCTCTGGAGCCCCTCCGAGGGCCTCTGTGAGGGATCCCACCTTTGCTTCATTTCCTCCCCTCCCCTGCTTCCCCACAGGTCTCCCCTGGGAGCACGTCCTCTAGAAATCCCCCGCACACCCATCCTCCCCGCAGAGGCTGGGAGCCCAAGCTAAGACCACAGTCCGCATACCGGGCCCATCAGTGCAATGGTGGTAAGCGTGCCTGGACATGCTGCAGATGCAACTGGGCTCTGAGCCTTAACTGTGAGAATCCAGCCGTCCCCTCTGGAACTCTGGAGTGCGTGGGCGGGCAACGGGTCAGATGGGACTTGACAGAACCAAGAAGGAGGATGAGAAAGACACAGGCGTCCTGGAGCAGAGCCAGCATTGTGGGCATGCTGTCTGTGCCGTCACAAAGAGCTCTGCACTTAGAAGGACCCTGTACCTGGCTTCATGCTCTTACACTGTCACTCTTGAAATTCTCAGCACTCTTTGGAAAAGAGTCTTGAACTTTGATTTTGTGCTGGGCCTTGCAAATTTCCTAGGCTTCCCTGGTGGCTACAGTAAAGAAGTCACCTGCCAGTGCAGGAGATGTGAGAGGTGTGGGTTCAATCCCTGGGTCAAGAAGATCGCTTAGAGTAGGAAATGGCAACCCACTCCAGTATTCTTGCCTGGAGAATTCCATGGACAGAGGAGCCTGGCAGGCTACCGTCCGTGGGGTCACAGTCGGACACAAATGAGCAACTGGCAGTTTTATTTTCTTTTGCAAATTATGCAGCTAGTCCTAGTCCCTGTCTGACCATATCTGAGACTACAGACTCCTGGGGGTTTTAGGTTTCACAAACCAACAAATGCCCTTTGGGCGTCTGACGTTTGCAGTGTATAGAGCTATGAGTACATGGGTTCCCAGATGCAAATGCCAGAAACCCATTTGAGCCAGTTTCAGCAGAAAATGCATTTGTTCAGGTGTATCAACAACCCAGAGATTCTGAGAGGCCCAGAGGAACATTTCTGAATGCCCAGTAGCAAAGAAGAGTGGCCAGATTCTATCACAGATAGAAGACATCCCTGGACACAAACATCACGTTCACGTACCTGAGTGCGGGGCTCGGAGGCGCCTTGGAACCTTGGTCACTGGGAGCTAGCTGGCTACTTGGCTGCTATGCTCAGCAGAATGGGTTCCATGTCTTTATGACATTAGCTTCCCAATCAAAGTCTCCAGTGGGTGTCACATTGGTGAAGGCTGTCTCTTACCTGCACCTGAGAAGCAAGAGGCATTCTAAATAGCTTCTCTCTTAAGGAGGCCTTGGTGGGGGCGGGAGGGGAGGGGTGGGAATGTGCAATCATGAGCCAGGGGATTTCCCCAAACACAGGAAGGGAATTTAAAGATGTTAGGAGGCATCCAGGTGTATCCACCACCCACTACTTACATACACTGGAATTCTGCTGCTGGCCGTGCACATAGGAAGTGCTGGTGGCTCAGATGGTAAAGAATCCACCTACAACGTGGGAAGATCCAGAATCGATCCCTGAGTCAGGAAGAGCCCCTGGAGAAGGAAATGGCAACCCACTCTAGTATTCTTGCCTGGAGAATTCCAGAGGGGCCTGGTAGGCTACAGTCCATAGGATCTTAAAGTGTCAGACACGACTGAGCAAATAACACTCTCTCATAAACGTGGAATGAATTGCACACACTCAGTGATTTGGTGGTTTCCCAGTGTGCTCCCCCTCACCTAGCTCTTAGGACATCCTATACCTTATCGCCTTCTTGGGGCTGCCCCAGGCCCGGTTTTCAACCCCATGTCCCTGGTACTCTACTATTTCCCACCCACCTGGAACCCCAAACCAGGACAACATGGGTACATTTCTGCAAAGCAAAACAGAACCCTTAGGTTATAACCCTTAGGTTATAAGATGTTTCTTTACCTGGAGGCAGGTGGAGAGGTGCTTGCTGAATGCTACCACAAAGCCAATCTCACACACTCACTGCAGGTGGCAGGTAATAAACCTATTTCTATGCAAAAAAGGATCTCTTTGTTGCTAATAATTTTTATGCCGGTTCAGAGGGAGTATTTTTCAGAATCAGGTGTTAACAAAGTAATGAACCAAATAAAATGTACAGTGAGCAATTATCAGTTTCCTTTGATGCGCCCGCCCTAGAGTTTGTTATTGCCGATGCAATGTAAAAATTAAACAGGAGAACAAAAGAGTGCCTTTGGGAGGGGCATGAAATCAGCATTTAAAAACAACTGTTTCATCCATTTTGTACCTTCAGATGGAATACATTTATTTCAAAGGAGAGACTGGGGTAGACAAAGTGGAAATGGAAGGAGGGCCTGCGGTGGACACCAAGCTCCTCAAGGCGGGGCTTTTCAGCTGTTCTGGAGGAGGTTCCGGGTGGCCTGGGGGCTTCCCTGGTGGCTCAGACAGTAAAGAATCTGACTGCAGTGTAGGAGACCTGGGTTCGATCCCCAGGTCGGAAGATGACCCAGAGAAAGGAATGGCAGCCTGCTCTAGTGTTCTTGCCATGGGCAGAGGAGCCTGGCGGGCTACCGTCCATGGGGTCGCAAGGACTGAGTGACTAACGCTTTCATTTTCCAGGTGGCCTACGGGGAGAACACCTTGGTGTCAGAGGGATGAAGTCGGGCAGCCATCAGCAGAGTCAGAAACATGTCTTACCCTTGAGGACACACGGGGGTTAGACAGGATAGAATAAAAGGGCAGTGCCTGGTCTCTCCCCACCCTGGGTTAGCTCACAGGCTGGTTTTTCTGAAGCTTTACTACTGGTCGGGGAGGGGTTGGCATGAACCAGGGCTCCTCTGAGACGTTACTCTCTGCCCCCCAGTTGGAAGGACTACCAATGTTCATCCTCCCAGGGAGGGCAGGCATTGCTAGAGCTTTCAGGGTCCTTTAAGGGGGTGTGGCTCTGACCTCTGCCTCCCTGGGAATAAGCGAGGAGGGCAAGAGCTTCCCAGGTGGTGCTGGTGGTAAAGAACCCACCTGCCAATGCAGAAGCCATAAGAACCATGGGTTTGACCCTTGGTCAGGAAGATCCCTTGGAGGAGAGCATGGAAACCCACTCCAGTATTCTTTCCTGGAGAATCCCACAGACAGAGGAGCCTGGAGGGTTCTAGTTCATAGGGTCGCAAAGAGTCAGACATGACTGAAGCGACTTAGCGCGCATAGCATACATGGTAGGTGCTCAGTAGACACTCGCTCATCAAGGTGTTCTTCCCATTAAACCTTCATCTGGGCTGTTTCCACTAGCGCTTTCTGCCCCTCTCTGTGCTACCCACCCGTCACTATGGCTTCTTAGAATTTTGACAGAAAGCATTAAAACAAAATGAAGTCATAAATCTTGAGGAAGAGGCGTTCTCTGGAATGTCAGGAATACATAGTCACCACGCACGGACTGCCCGGCAGTCGGGATCCACTCCTGCACATCCCCAGTCCTCAATCCTGCTCCTCTGGGCTGCCCAGGATGGGAGAAGAACGCAGGTCAGATTCCATGTGTCCACCGTGAAGGAAGCAGCCGCGTCCATACAGGTAGTTTCTGAATAACCTGTGCTGTGTGTTTCCACTGACATTAAATCTGAAGCTAGACAGACAAAGAGGAGCCACAGGGTTGAGATAGGCAGCTGGAGAGGTTCACTTTTTAAGGCATCACTTGCGTCTAGGAACTCTCATCTCTGCTCCCATGTGCTGGTCTTCACGTCTAACACAGCGCTTCCTACTCAACCCTTCCCACAACTCTCCTTGTGCAGCATCCTTTGGGCTCTGGTCTCACCTCCTATTGTCCTGAGGAGATGATGAGGCTTTCTTCACATTGAAGGGGAGACACAGGATCCCACATCTCAGCTGCCATCCCTGAGATGTGGAACACACTCCTTCCCGCCCCTGGTGGAACCCTGGAAGTGGCCGTAAATTCACAGTGGAATTCATTTCTGGGCATGTGGGAGGTGATTTTCTGAACTGAGATTCCTTGCCTGCAGCCTCTGAGATCAGAGTGACCAAACAGAGCAATCCTAAAGAGAAATCAACGCTGAATGTTCACTGGGAGGACTGATGCTGAAGCTGAAGCTCCAATACTTTGGCCACCTGATGAGCCAATTCATTAGAAAAGACCCTGATGCTGGGAAAGATTCAGGATAGGAGGAGAAGAGGGTGACAGAGGATGAGAGGGTTGGATGACATCACCGACTCAATGGACATGAGTTTGAGCAAGCTCCAGGAGTTGGTGATGGACAGGGAAGCCTGGTGTGCTGCAGTCCATGGGGTCACAAAGAGTCAGACATGACTGAGTGACTGAACAATAGCAATAAGTTGAGCTTCCTTTTTTTCTCCCCAGATTTGGTCAAGACAGGTTCTTCTAGTGGGCCAAGCTGCAACTCACCACCAAAATATTTCTGAATCTTTTCTCTTCAGTAGGATGCCTACATCCTCAAAGTGGGCAGAGGGGATGCAAATCAGCTGCTCCTTACACGTGCTAGAAGTACACACGGAAGAACAAAAGCCACACTGTGGAGAGCCCTCCTCACGCTGCACTTGGAAGGGCTTTGGCCTCTGAAACCTAAGAAATATCACTGGCCCAGTGGTGTAGGGCACACCCACGGTTCCATATCCCAGCTCTGCCCCTCTCCGTCTGGGTGACTTTGAGCAAGCAACTTGACTTCTGAGACTCCCGCAGGTGCATTGTAAAATGAGGGTAATGATTGCACTGCCTTATAGGGGCGCTGCGAAGATCAAATGGGACAGGGCATAGCCTGGTACCTGGATCACACAGTAGGAGCTTAGTGAACATCATTCATTACTCCATTACTCAGATTGGGCGGAGGAGAGAGAGAGGACCTTCCCGTGAGCCTGGAATCCTGAAAGGTGCTCTCCTGAGGGGTGTATGAACAGGGGCTTGGGGCATACACTGTTGCCCTTTACAGCAGCAGCAAGGAGCCTTCCATTCTGACTGGCCTCCCTGACACGGATGGCAGCATCTGCCTGGATGATCTTTAAAACAGGTGAAGCTGTGGGCCCAGAAGTTATTGCTCTCCCTGTGACTGTTCTGCCTAACTGCCCTTCTCCCTGGGATTTGACTGACCAGAGGTGAGCTCGAGAGAAAAGGAGGGACCAGATTTCAATAAGACCTTCTGCCCAGCACAGGGGAACTTGTGGAGTTTTCGGAGAACTTGGGCAAACCTTCCAAAGACTTTGAGCAGGAGGGTGATAGAAAACTACGTTTCTGGAAAATCACCAGGGAAAATGTTGCACACCGACAGGTAGACATCTGGTCATAGCATCAGGCAGGAGCCAGCGGGTGGGGGAGACCAGTAGCGGACTCCCTAGCCAGATAAGAGGTGGGTCACCTCTTAGACCAAAGCGGGCAATGGGGATGGAGGGAGCGGGGAGTGAGGTGAGGATGGGTCTGAGTGGGTCAAGAGGTAGCACCACAATGTTACGTGGCAGCCTGGACGGGAGGGGGTTTTGCAGAGAATGGATATAGATGTATACGTGTGGCTGAGTCCCTTCGCCACTCACCTGAAACTCACACCATTGATAATCAGCTATACCCCAATACAAAATAAAAAGTTTAAAGTTTGTTGGGGGTGGGAGGAAAGCATCAGCTGTGCTTTGTGAATGGCTGGGTGCAGCAGTGGGCTGCGAGGAGGGTGGCCATCACGGTTCTGGCTGGAACACAACACTGCCCGAGGGAGCATGAAGACCAGGGGTGGGGGAAGATGAGCTTTGGGACAGGCTGAGTTTGGAGTGCTTGTGCGAGGCCCCTGGGACAGCTCCTCCCTGAAGATGTAGGCTCGGAGCGAGGTAAGATCTGCACTGGGGATGAGCTGCCCAGGGAGAGAAAACAGGTGAGCCACAACCATGCCTCTGATATCAACCCAGCGGAGTTGCAAATCAGCACGGCCTCAACATGGCTGGGCACTGCCTACCCTGTGGTCCTGGGGGAGGGGGAGGGGACCGCTGCTTCTAGAGAACTTGGAGGAGAAGCAAATCGGATATTCCGTGCAGGGCTGGGGAGCAGCACAGTCTCAGGGGAGCCCTCCTCTGGGCTAACACTGGCACATGGCATCCCACCCTCTCCCCATCCCCTGCTCAGAGCCACCATCAAGTGGGAGGGAAGCCAGCCCAGAGACAGTCCTCTGCCTGCCCTGGATCCCCGGGGATGCCTGCCAGGGAGCAGGGGGCCTCTGAGGAGCTTTGCTTTCTCGCCTCTGGGGCTCTGCAGAGCCCTGGCTGTTACCAGGAGACAGGAGGGCAGCGTTCCCCAAGGCTCAGCACTACTACAGGGGCAGCATGCCAGCTCCAGGAGCCTCTGCTCTGGCAGAGGAGGGGGAAGGAGTGGTGATCATGCCTGGTGGCAGCTCACAGGTGCGCACTGGGGTTGTGGTCCATGGCTGCTGAGGGAAGAGTCAGGGCCCCGTACAACCAAGTCAAGCAGAGATGGACAAAGTGACTCAGGCTCCTTGAGAACCTAGCTGAGGCTCAAGATTGACCATGGGGTCCTCTGTAGTCAGGGACGTTATTTTCTCACTTATCATCATTTACTCACTTATTGTAAGTCTAATGGAAATGCCACATCAAAATGGCCTGAATCACTAGCACATCCTTAGGCTCTCATACTCGTGAATCACCTACCCTCTCAACATCAAGAGGAATTTCATCATCCATCTGTCCATCCTTCCATCCATCCATCCATCCATCCCAGAGACCGCCACTGTGCCACACCCTCAGATGCATGTAGAGAACACAGAGGTGATTCAGACACAAACCTAAGAAACCCACAGCCTGGAAGGAAGGGAGAGATTAACAAACATGGCCCCCATTACCCCCACCATAACAGTCTTCCTGTTATGACTGGTGGACTTCAGAACAATGGTAGGGAACATAAGTGGACATGATCAGTTCCACTTAGGTTGGAATGGGTGGCTGGTCAGAGAGAACACGGCTTTTGAGATCCGTCTTGCAAAAGCAAGGGGGAAGTTTAGAAATATGCTATTCTGTACATCTCTAAAGTTCCTGAAGTTCTAGTAGTTAATCTTTGCTACCTTGAATGAACTCGAGGAGGAAATGGCAATCCACTCCAGTAATCTTGCCTGGAAAATCTCATGGACAGAGGAGGCTGGCTGGCTGAAGTCTGTGGGGTCATAAAGATTCTGACATGACTGAGGGACAGCATACATACACCTTGAACTAAAGACCAAACCAGAGGTCTCTGGGGGGTATGGGATGGATTGAGGAGCAATTGATTCTTTTTAATGTCCTGGTTAGATATTGGAATATGACTTAAATTTAAATTTTCCAAATATTTTAAAATATGAATAACTGCAAAATTTCACTGAAAAAGAGAATTCGTCTTTTCTAAGAGCCCTGGCTATTGTCAAAAGAAAGAACAAGGAAAAAGGCAAGAGGTGTTTTTTTGTTTTTTGTTTTTTAACAAATGGGCCTTTATAACTTTTAGGGAAGAGGAAGCTAAAATATGGACATTTCTATCACTAGTTTTTATTTTGTTTCATAATCACCTGATTCTGTTAAAAGGGGCTTTTAAAACTCTCATAAGATTTAAACTACCTTTTAAAAGTAAGTGGAGGGCTTCTCTGGTGGCACAGTGAATAACAACCCACCTTACAATGCAAGGGACACTGGTTCAATCCCCAGCTCCGGAAGGGCCCACGTGCCGTGGAGCAGCTAAGCCCAAGCACCACAGCGCCTGAGCCCACGCACTGCAACTACTGAAGCCCTCAGGTCAAGAGCCTATGCTTCACAACAAGAGAAGCCAGTGCAGTGAGAAGCCCGCACACCGCAAGGAAGGATAGCCCCTGCTTGCCACAAAGAGAAAGCCCAAGCACAGCAATGAACACCCAGCACAGCCAAAAGTGAGTAAGGAAATAAAGCTGAAGTTCCAATCCTTGGGCCACCTGATGCAGAGTCGACTCACTGGGAAAGACCCTGATGCTGGGAAAGATTGAGGGCAGGAGGAGAAGGGGGTGACGGAGGATGAGATGGTTGGATGGCATCACCGACTCAATGGACATGAGTCTGAGCAAACTCCGAGAGATAGTGAAGGACAGGGAAGCCTGGCGTGCTGCAGTCCATGGCGTCGCAAAGAGTCGGACATGACTGAGTGACTGGACAACAGCAATAACAAGAAAATAAATCTAAAAGTAAGTGGAGAGGAATTCCAAGACATCAGAAGAGTGGAAGCGGTGCTTACTGCAGATGCCCCTTGGCATCACGTGAGCCCTCTACAGTACTTTGTTTCCGGCATGCCCCAGCCTTACTCTGGGGACTTGCACATCCCCAACTCCAAACACATGACCTGGGAGGGGGTACGACAGTCATGAGACTCTGACCCCTTACTGGGGGATCATGTGACCCAAACAAGACCAATCAGGGTCCGTCTCTGAGATTTTTTGGTTGGAGCTGGAGAAGGACCCTGTCCCAGGGGTTATGGATCAGAAAAGAGCTGAAGTTGAAGAAGAAGGTGGCCTAATTCTCAGCCACCCAGAGAAAGCCTGTCTGCTGTAGGAGAGGATGAGCCAAGGAGATACAGGCAAAGCGGTGAGAGAAACTGAGAGCTCTGGTTTTGTTACTTGTCAGTAAAAGGATACAGAAAAATTAGCTTCGAATGGCTCAAAAGGATTAGGGAAAATAGGTCAACTAAGAGAATCCAAATGTAAGTGGTTCATTGGGAGCACTCAGTGTGGTAGAGACAGAAAGATGAGATAGTTTTTTCGTTACTCATTGCTGTGCCATTACTCATTGCTTTTCTTGATCTTTAACTGATCTTAGCAGAGTCCATAACTTTCTGGCCAGTTTCAAGGATTAAACACAGCTGGGCCCTGATAGAAACACCAGCCTTCTATCCAATGTGGTGATTTCTCCTCTGCCACTGCTGCCTAGACTTGTGGCTCAAAGGACCTGAATGGACAGAAAAGATGGTCTTCCTTTGCCTGACTCCCCCCGCCCCGCCTTGTGTTTCCAACCGGTCTACACCGGGGCAGTCAGGGAGGGATGGGAAGAAGGGATCAACTTACCTGAGTCTCATATGGTGAGGCGGCCTTGATTTCTCCTCTCTGGTTCAGGACAGTCTGCCGGGTGGCGCAAGTTCTAATGGCTCCCAATGTGCTTTGCTTAGATAAGTGACCGGTGGACTCTTCTGTCTCATCTGGTAGGCTGAGAAGAAATTGAGCTGCCAAGCCCTGTGAAGCCCTGGCTAGAGATTTGAAGGAAGATGAATGGTGCTTAAGTAACAAGAAGACCGTGAAATCAAACCATTAAAAAACAATTTCAAGACCAGTCAACTTCCCTCGCCTTCTTTTCAGTGTGATGAAGCCCCTCAAAGTCATCTGAGGGCTCTTTTGATCTTGCGCAAGTTGCTGTGTTGACTGTCTCACCACATTCCACCAGGGCAGAGGGGTGCTCCCTGCTTTGGGGAGAGGCCGCCTCTAGGAGAAGATGGAGGAAGGCGAGACTCCCACCTCCTTCCCTCACTTCTGCCCAGCCGAAGTCACTAAGATTGCCTGTAGGCGCACCTCAGAGAGAGAGACTGAGAGAGACTCACTAGGGTCACCTTCCTCTTATTTTTAAAAACTTCTTGCATCCAATCTGAGCTCTCAGTCCCTCTGCACTCCCTCAAATGAGTTCAGTATTGAGATCTAGGGCTTCCCCGATGGTTTAGCAAAAAAGGATACTCTTGCAATGCAGGAGACTCAGGAGATTCAGGTTCAATCCCTGGGTCAGGAAGATCTCCTGGAGGAGGAAATGGCAATCCACTCCACTATTCTTGCCTGAAAAATCCCACAGACAGAGGAGCCTGGAGGGCTACAGTCCAGAGGGTCGCAAGGATTTGGACACGACTTAGTGACTGAGCACACATCAAGGTCTAGAGAAGACTGGTGTGGGGTTTTTGGCTCATGGAGCAAGATGCTTTAAATCTACTAGTGATGGAGGTGTGGGTGTCACCAAGGAGGACATATATTTCTTCTTCTGTCTCAAAAACCCACCTTCCCATTTTTTTTTTTAATTTAAAAGTTAATGGTACAAATTATAGAGACATGCATTCTCCTTTGAAACGTTAAATCAAAACACTTTGGATGAGATTAAAGTTCATTTTGACACACTGTTCCCCCTTCCCGCCGAAGAAGTAAAGAGTTGTTGCAGGAAGATGTGTGCCCTCCCCAGTCTTTTTTCTACTCATTAACGTGCTCAGTATGTATGTATGTCCTCATAGAAAATATAAAGAATGTGTGTTCAAATTTATCACAGGCATTCTCTTCGGCACACTATTCTACAACTTGTTTTTCCATTTGATGTGGTCGTTCAGGTTGGAAAGACTGAACTCAGAGCCATCTCTTTGGTTTCACAGCCCAGAAGGCATGAGGGAGGCTGAAACTCAGTCCATCTCTGCTGACTTAGCACAAAGGAAGGGCTCCCTTTCTCTGACTGGTCTACCCAAGGGGGACTATCTTTTTCTAATTCATTCAAAGATGGGGTGTGTCTGCTATATTTAAAATGGATAACCAACAAGGACCTACTGTACAGCGCATGGAACTCTGCTCAGTGTTACGTGGCAGCCTGGATGGGAGGGGGGCTTGGGGGAGAATGGATACCTGTATATATGATGGCTGAGTCCCTTCGCTGTCCACCTGAAGCTATCGCAATATTATTAATCAGCTGTATCCCAATACAAAATAAAAAGGTTTTAAAAAAACAAAGATATGGTGTGTGATGTGGTGGCCCTGAATGGATCCTCTATGCTCTACTTAATTGCTTTGTAGTATTCCCTAATGTAGATATATTGCTTTTTTTCTCTTTTTGATTTTTTTATTGAAGGATAGTTGCTTTATAGAACTTTGTTTTCTGTCAAACCTCAACATGAATCAGCCATAGGTACACATATATCCCCTCCCTTTTGAACCTCCCTCCCATCTCCCTCCCAGTCCCACCCCTCTAGATTGTTACAGAGCCCCCTTTTGAGTTTCCTGAGCTAAACAGCAAATTCCCTTTGGCTATCTATTTTACATATGGTAATGTAAGTTTCCATGTTACTCTTTCGATACATCTCACCCTCTCCTCCCCTCCCCCCGTGTCCATAAGTCTATTCTCTATGTCTGTTTTTCCACTGCTGCCTTGTAAATAAATTCTTCAGCACCATTTTTCTAGATTCCATACATGTGCATTAGAATACGATATTTACCTTTCTCTTTCTGACTCACTTCACTCTGTATAATGGGTTCCAGGTTCGTCCACCTCATCAGAACTGACTCAAATGTGTTCCTTTTTATAGCTGAGTAATACTGCTTCTTTACCTATCATCTGTTGATAGACATCTAGGTTGCTTACATGTTCCAGCTATTGTAAATAGTGCTGCAGTGAACAGTGGGATACATGTGTCTTTTTCAATTTTGGTTTCCTCAAGGCATGTATCTAGGAGTGGGGTTGCTGGGTCATATGGTGGTTTTATTCCTAGTTTGATATACTGCTTTTGATGGATCTATCTCTGTGGTTGGACATTTACATTTTTGCTAGTTTCTCATGATCGTAGGAAATGCTGCCATGAAGTTTTGTATGTGTCTCTGTGCACACGTGCAGATAGTTCTCTAGAGAAGTAGTGAGATTTCTGAGTCATGAGGATGCTTACTTTAAATTCTACTGCTAAGTTGCTTCAGTCGTGTCTGATTCTTTTGAGACTCCAGGGACTGTAACCTGCCAGGTTCTTGTGTCCATGGGATTCTCCAGGCAAGAATACTGGAGTGGGTTGCCATTTCCTTCTCCAGGGGAATCTTCCTGACCCAGGGATCGAACACACATCTCTTACATCTCCAGCACGGGCTACTGGGTTCTTTACCACCAGCACCACTAGACAATGTTAAAGTGTCCTCTGACCAATATGCAGTCTCATCAGCAGTGTGCAAGAGTGACTGTTCCCATTATCCTCTCCAACAGGGGAGGCTGCAGACTCGGCTCTTCCTTCCAATTGCCATCCCCTTCTTAACGTGCACTGGTCGACCCTCCCGCTCTGGGGTTGTCCCCAACTGACTGTCTTATTTTGTCCTTGGTTTCTTCATCTACTTGATCTCAACCTTGGCTCTTGAGCCACCTGAGCTTCTTGCTCCTTGGTCCTGACAGGGAGTGTCTGCTCTCATGCTGGCCTAAATTCCAGGTGGCAAGTGGGCAGGAGAATAGCTTTGCCTCTGCCTAGCTGTGTGACCACAGACCAAGCCCCAGTTTCCCCATCAGCACCATAAAGGAACCGAGTTTCAGGAACTCCAGGATCCTAGCTCTCACTTTAACAGGTGCTTTTGCCTGCATCAGAGCTAAGCACTCTTTGGTCCAGTTGAAATCCTTTATTGCAAGTGCACATGGGCAGACATGAGTCATTGGAAGCAGTGATGGGTAGGTATGGACTTTATTGCTCCAATAAACTATATCACCATTCATTTCTGTGTTTTCATGGGTGGGGATGGGTGATGAAGGAAGGACCTTTCGGTCTGCCCAAGCTCTCCATCATGTAGTGAACGTTTCTTGATTAAATCAGGCTTACTTTCACTACTGCAGTCACTTCCTTCTTGCTCCTTGGACCAGATCCTCATCATTTATTTCAGAAATATTTATTGAGCACCTGCCACGTCCTCTACTCCATGGCCACTTTTGGAAGGGATGAGAGGAGAAGATGCAGGGGGTGGCAAAGTGCTTTTATGAGCGGCCTGCTGCTCACTGCTTAGTTCACTGCTGTTTAATAGGGCTGTCTGAGATGATGGACGCGTCCTCTAAAACCTGTGCTGTCCAGTATGGGGAAACAGAAGTGCCTCGGACCACGTGCTACAGAAGGCATGCTTGGGAGCCCTGTGCTAATGTTTAATGAATGCAAGGAAGCAAAGCGGTGCTGGGGGCCTCACGGCGGACACTTCAGAACTCAGTCCTCTCCACCCTCTCTTTAAAGCTTCGGTCTCTTAATCTGTAAAGAACTGTATTGAAGATCAAAGAACACTGCGTGTGTAGTCCTTGGCACAGGGCCTGGCCCGCTGTAGATGGTCAACAACTGGAGTGTTTCTGTCCCCTCTGCTGGGCCGGCTGGGTTCTCAGGGCTACTGCAGGCTTCCACCAAGTAAAAGCTTCGCCGTGAGGAGGCGGGACTCAGGGAGCAGAGCCTCCGCTTCAGGGAGGGGCGGGCTGGAGAGGCCACCTCCCCCTTCTAAGGCTCCAGATCCTCCAGTTCTGAGTCACCCAGGTGAGTTGCACAACTTTATGGACGCCACCAGTCAGACAGCACTCCCACTGTGGGGATTGTCAAGGGTGGGAATTTGCCTCTCCCACTGCTGCCTTCCAAGACAGGTGCCGGAGCATAATAGATGCTTAGTGAATGGGGGTGCGTGGGTGGGTCACCCAGTCATGTGGTTTGAGCGGCAGCCAGGAGCTAGGAGTTCTAGACACCTTTCTGCCCCACCTCCAGCTGTGTTCCAGGAAAATGCAGACTTCAAGTTAGGATTCGAGTCTCTGACCTTGTCACAGGGCTCTGTGATCTCATCAAGTGCTGACTCTGCTTGGGGTCTTAGTTTCCGCATCTGGCCTCCGGTATCCTTCAATGCTAGGACCTGAACATGTACGGGCAGCTTTTGCTGGGCAAGTCCTGAAGCTGGTCTAGCTGTGGAGGGCACACTCTCCCCAGGCTGGGGTTTGTTCTCCCACCCCTCGCATCCCCACCCCCTCTCACCAAGCGGAGCTTGCAGCTGGCTTCCTGTGGCTCCGACAACAGGCGGGCGGTGTTCTCCTTCCCTTCCCTGACCTCACTGGGCAAACACTCCAGAGGCGGTCAAAGCAAACAGGACTTGTGAGACCCGGCCAGGAAGTCCAGAACAAAGGAGGGCTTCTTTTATCAGCTGCTTCCTTTTGTCAGATGATAAATTGTGAGAGTAATTACCTTAAAAAAAAAAAAAACTAGAACAGAAGAGAAATAAAATCAGTTATACGCTACTTTGACAAATTTGAGCAATCCATTTATTTTTCATTCAATGAGGATGTGATTATTATGTGTCAGGTACGTGGAGCCGTGGCTGTTTCACGGTGTACAAGACATGGAAGCATTCGGGCTCTGGTAGAGGAGATGAGCAAGAAGAAACCGACAGGACTGTACTATGACTAAGGGTCACTGACTGTCATTACCGTGTCCCTACTGCCTGGCATTCGGTGGGCATGTAATTGGTGCTTAATAATGATTTGTTGAGCGACTGAATGAGTGAATGAGGATAGATGCTTGGGAAGCTCAGAGGAGGGGTGCTTAATTCAGAATCCAAAGCTTCTTGGAAGAAACGACAGACTGGAAGACTTGAAGAAAGGGCAGTTATTTAGTAAGGCAGAAGGGGTGAGTCGAGGCAGGGAAAGATGGGAGTAGACAGCAGATGGGTTTTGCAGGCCAAGGGGGCAGGATTGGTTGAGGATGAGGGTCCTGGGTGAACTCAAGCACATAAAGTTGCCCATAACGGACCATCTTCAACTAAGAAAAACTGCACCGTCATATGATTCAACCAAACATTTAAAATGTCCCTAACTCGTCAGGGACAAGATCACATGGGGCCTTATGAACTGCGAAGAGAAACTGAATTTTTCTCCTGAGGGCAGGGAGAAGCAACAAGGTTTTATCTTCTCTTCCCCTCTCTAAAATAAAGCTAACTGTTAAATATATAATTTTAAAAATTCATGTTCTAAGAGTGTAAAGAAAAAAGATAGCACAGTGGCCAGTTTGAACCAACCTAGTCACACAGCGTGGTGATTGTTGTTCCAGACTTTTCTCTCGAGTCCTATCTGCGAAGAGGAGCAGAGCACGAAGCTGCTAGTTATTTAAGAGTTGCCAGTGTGGCCTCTGCGTCTAACTGAGGAGGCTGGAGGTTACCATGGAAAAATTCATTTTTGTTTTGTGAGCAGTCAGAGTGGGAGAAAGACACAGCAGGACTTTTTCAGACTCAGCGGCTGTGCCTCCTCACACATGGTTGACATGAGGTTGCTTGGGACAAGGTGGGTATGTTTGTACAAGGTCAAGGAACCCCCCTGGGAGACAGGGCATTGAGATCTAACATCTTCTCTAAGAAAACTGAAACAAAACCCAGGACATTGGAAGTTTGAGAAATTCACAAAAAGAAAAGGATTCCCTGTAGTCCAACCTTGCAGAATCCCATTAATGACATTTTGGGTATAATTGCTCCCAGTCCTTTTTCTCTATATACTGTGTTCACATATATAGTGATAAATCAAACTGAATCAATGTTCAGCAAATATTCACTCTTTTGTATTTGCATATGCATGCATTCATACGTGTACAGCCATACCCCCGTATATACCCACAGAAAAGAAGTAGGAATGTCGTGGGTCCCTCTCCCTTTTGCCATTTCATTTTAGAACTCTAGCTTGGAAGTTCATGAAGGCATTTTGTTAGCCTGAGCTAATCCCTCACAACTCTTTGATGATATGCCCTTAACCCCAAGAAGGTCTCTTATTCCCTAAAATGGGCGGGTTGAAGCCACTGTTGGTATCTCTTCAGCCCCAGAGCCTCTGCCTTCTTTGGCGTTCTGTTAATCACCGAATTTTACCAAGGGTGGGCATAACTGACATTTATAGAGCAGCAAGTCAAGTCCTGCAGCTTCGAAAACTGGTATGAATAAGTGGGCCACAGATACTTCTCTGCCTCTGTGGTTGGTTCCCATGGAGTGTGGGTGGAGGGCAAGGCTGTCCACGCCGAGCCCAGAGCTGCCGCCCCGAGTGGAGAGGCACTCCTGAGACTGATCAAGCGGATGCTTGTTCATTACACAACCCCTGAACCCTTCCTGCTTCAGACCCACCACCAGCGCCTCCCTCTTCCTTGAGTCCCCTCAGCAGGGTTCCAGCCTGACTGTCTCTCCATGATGGGGGGAAGCTTCAGACCACAGGCCCTGGCCCTCCCATCCCCAACCCTGGATGGGCTGGCCATGGAGAGGCAAAAATTATAGAGACTGCGACATCTCACTGATGCACTCCATCTTTGCTTCTACTTTTCTCTTGGGGAAAGTGCTAAGACCACTCCAGGGCAAGAGGCAGATGCCTCAGGTCTCTGTTCCCTTTTAACACCTTTCAGTCTTCTGACTTTTTCTAAGTGCCTTTAAGTTTTGCAGTTTTAAATAAAAATTCTCTTTCCAAACTTTTTCTTTCTGCATATGCTCTTCCCCTCTTAATGACTTGCCCTAAGCCACCAGCATGTCCCTGGGTCAGGGGTTTTGCATCTGCAGGTTAAGGGCTCACTGCCCAGCCCTCCAGAGTCCTGGGGGAGGGTTTCCTTGCAGTCCCCAGAGTTGCCGTGTATCTTGGGACTCAGCCTCTTTCTCTGCATCATCTCATATTCATTTTATTAACCAGAAGAAAGGAGAGATTCTGTGTGGTCTGGCAATCAGAATTCCAGCCTTGACCCCTTCTTTGTTTCTTGTTCTCTCCTCTACTGCTTTCCCTAGCGAGCTTTCGGGCTCCTGATCAAAGACATGTTTATTCTTCATCTAGTATAATATTAATAACCATTCAAAGTAATAATAAAACAACAACTGCAGCAGCTTGCATTTACTGAGTCCGTGCTACACAGTCGGCACTGTTTCTTGGACCTTACCCTTTTGATCTCTTTGACCCTAATAACCATCTCCACTCTACAGATGAGAAAAGTATGGGAAATTTAAATAGCTTTACCGAAGTGCTAGAACCAAAGTACGAACCCAGGTAGGACCCCCAGATTAAGAGCCATGAAAATATGCTGTTTTTAGAAATACCTGCACATCCTGTTGGTTCACTTCTCAAAGCCAGCTCCCGTGGTCTGGGGAGATCAGATACTGTTTGTCCTGAGGACATGGATGATTGCATATGTCTTCTGGAAGGCTCTGCATCAAGACTGTTTGTTGTTGCTGTTGCTGTCTACACTGGTGGCAGCTGCATGTTCTCAGGGATGTGCTTTATCAGGATTCAGATGGCCCTTCCCCAGGCCCAGGAGGCGCCTCTGGGACGCAGCCCCGATGGCAGCCCCTGCACTTGTGTTCCGATACCTCGGCCTAGCCTGCAGTGATTCCATGACGGGCTCAGGACTTGGCGGAGGTGGAAATCGGCGTGCATCAGCCCGGAGCTGTTTCTCAGCTTCGAAGGTATATGAGTGAGGCAGGCAAAGCCATTAGCTCTGAAACGCCCAAGGCAACAATGACAATCCCTGGTCCTGGAGATCTTGTTCCTGCTGGTATCTCTTGTTCCCAGTACTCCCCACCCCCAGGGACTCCCTGGAGTCAGTCTCCTAGGTTTCCTATAGCCTTCTTGACCCCAGGGATACCAGGTGCTGGGATCAATCTCCCTAAATGGCTCTGTCGGCTTCCCTGGTGGCTCAGCTGGTAAAGAATCCATCTGCAATGTGGGAGACCTGGGTTTGATCCCTGGGTTGGGAAGATACCCGGGAGGAGGGCATGGCAACCCACTCCAGTATTCTTGCCTGGAGAATCCCATGGACAGAGAAGCCTGGTGGGCTACAGTACATGGGGTCGCAAAGAGTCGGACACAACCGAGTGACTAAGCACACACGGCTCTATGTACAATTCCACGGTCATTTTGACTGGTGTAAATGACAGTGGTGAGAATATAACCCCATGGGCAGAATGACTCTGGTAAGGAGGGTTGGCCTCAGTGGCAGAGGTGTGGGTTATGATCAGAGTGAGGCTTCACTAGAATCTACAGGGGCCCAGCAACCCCATCAGAGACCCAGGCCTCATGGAAACGAGGGATTTTCCTGGAGTAACCCTGGTGTTACCAGGGGTCCCATTTCTCTGCCGTAGGATCACTCCTCCAACTGATGACTGGATTAGTTAGCTGAGAATGGTGTCCCTTCTTGCCTGCAGGAAGTAATACCCAGAGACCAGGAAGGAGGCTGAGGGTGAAAAAATTCCCATAAAGGCAGAGGAAGTGCTGATGTGGGGCATTTGGGCCAGTAGTCCCTGAGAGGGTGTGGAGAGGTGTCAGCAGCATGGATAAACATGGAAAAATGATGCATAATCCAAACCTAGAAGCAGCCCTGGTTAGTGCGTATGTCCTCTTCCAAGTTTCACTACGCAAATAAGATGCTTAAATTTGCCTTAAAATAATATATCATGCACTTCTTTCCAAGTCACTAAACAAACATTATATACATATTTTTAAAATTATTCTATTTATTTGTCTTAGTTGTGGCCTGCAGGATCTTTTGTTGCAGGGCATGGACTCTCTAGCTGTGGCTCTCAGACTTAGTTGCTCTGCCCCATGTGGGGTCTTTTTCCCCGATCAGGGATAGAACCTGTGTCCCTGCGTTGCATGGCAGATTCCTAACCACTGCAGCACCGTGTGTGTGTGTGCTAATTTGCTTCAGTTCAGTTCAGTTCAGTCGCTCAGTCGTGTCCGACTCTGCGACCCCATGAATCGCAGCACGCCAGGCCTCCCTGTCCATCACCAGCTCCCAGAGTTTACCCAAACTCATGTCCATCGAGTCAGTGATGCCATCCAACCATCTTATCCTCTGTCGTCCCCTTCTCCTCCTGCCCCTAAGCCCTCCCAGCATCAGGGTCCTTTCCAATGAATCAACTCTTTGCATGAGGTGGCCAAAGTATTGGAGTTTGAGCCTCAGCATCAGTCCTTCCAATGAACACCCAGAACTGATCTCCTTTAGGAGGGACTGGTTGGATCTCCTTGAAGTCCAAGGGACTCTCGAGAGTCTTCTCCAACACCACAGTTCAAAAGCATCAATTCTTCGGTGCTCAGCTTTCTTCACAGTCCAACTCTCACATCCATACATGACCACTGGAAAAACCATAGCCTTGACTAGACGGACTTTTGTTGGCAAAGTAATGTCTCTGCTTTTTAATATGTTATCTAGGTTGGTCATAACTTTCCTTCCAAGGAGTAAGCATCTTTTAATTTCATGGCTGCAATCACCATCTGCAGTGATTTTGGAGCCCAAAAAATTTGCTTCAGTTGTGTCCAACTCTTTGTGTCCCTATGGACTGTAGACCACCAGGCTCCTCTGTCCATGGGATTCTCCAGGAAAGTATGTTGGAGTGGGTTGCCATGCCCTCCTCTAGGGGATCTCCCCAACCCAGGGATTTAGCCCATGTCTCTCAGGTCTCCTGCGTTGGCAGGCAGGTTCTTTATCACTGGTGCCACCTGGGAATTTCGCACCACCAAGGAAGTCCCTCAAACACTGTATTTTTAAGGTGCAGAGGTCCAAGGCCTCACCAAGGGGTGCTGCTGGAGCCAATGTACTCAGAACTATAGACAGCAGCTTACAGGCTAAGTGAAAGTGAAAGAAAGTGAAGTCGCTCAGTCGTGTCTCTTTGCGACCACCTCTTTGCGATCCCATGGACTGCTCTCTACCAGGCTTCTCTGTCCATGGGATTTTCCAGGCAAGAGTACTGGAGTGGGTTGCCATTTCCTTCTCCAGGGGATCTTCCTGACCCAGGGATCAAACACAGGTCTCCTGCATTGCAGGCAGACGCTCTACCCTCTGAGCCACCAGGGAAGCCCACAGGCTAAGTGAGGAGGCATCCAAATGGCCAGATCACTTGGAAGAAGTGCCCTACCTCGTTTCTGTTTGTTAAAAATCAGGCTGGCAAAGATGAAAACAACTTGTAAAATTGAGTATTGGTGAGCACATGAAGAAAACAGCACTGCCGGGGGAGCATAAATTAACATCGGTCCATAATCCATTACCAGAAACCCTTGGGGACAGGAATGTGTTGGAATTTAGAATTTTCCAGATTTTTGAAAGGCAACACGATGTATAAATTGTACATCATATAACACTCTCTGTAGGAACCAGGGCAATACACACATTTATGTGCCTGCATGAAATGTATAAATACTCATACTATGTGGGATAAATGAAAGGCTTTAAATGGCCTTATGTCCATGCAGGTCAGGGTCTGCCACCAAATGAGTTTAGTTGTTAAACTTAGTAAAGCATTTTCAGTTTTCAGAGTTTTGTGGATAAGGGATTATAGACCTTGCGACCTTTCTGGAGGGTGATTTTACCATAAGCGTTAAGAACCTTAAAATACACCTACCCTTTAACCCAATAATTTTACTTCTAGGAATTAGTTCTGAGGACATAACTGTGATTATGCGCAATGATCTAGTATTAAGTAGGCTCGTTACTGCATTGTTTTTGTTTGAAAGAGAAAGAAAGAAAGAAATTAGAAGCAACCTAAATGCCTACTAATAAGAAATTGTTTAAATAGGCAGTGATTTAGAAGGCGGTCCTTAAAAACGCAATGTTTGCTTATTGACTTGGAAAGTAATGCATATTATTTTAAGGCAAATTTAAGCTATGAAGACAATCTTATTTGTGTAGTGAAACCTGGAAGAGGACCTGTATACTCAATAGGGTTATTTCTAGGTTTGTATTATACACAGTTTTTCTTTATTTATTGCTAATGTGGGTTTTCTCATTTTATTTTGAGTTAGAAAACTAAGACTTCCAAAGAATTCAGATGTACATAAGTTAAAACAAAGGCCTCCACTTCTCTCACCCTTCCCTAGCTCCTCCTTGGGGTAATACATATCCATTGAGTGGGTTTCTTTCCAGACTCTTTTTCTCTGTAAATGCATAAAACTTTGTAATTTTTCCATACGTGGAGTTTTAAGCAGCTTTTCCGTGCCATGTATATTGTCCTATGTCTGACTCTAGCACTAAGTTGTTCTCCACGCCACAAAAGTGAACCTTTGTTTACGCAACCCTTTCCACATTGCTGGATTTAAGTAGCTTCTGTTTGCTTGCTACTCAAACGATGTTGCAGAGAACATTCTTGGGCATGTGCCTTTATGGACCTGTGTGTCATTTATGTGCAAGAGTTATTTTTCATCTTCTTACCATGAACATGTGTTCCTTAGATTACTAAAAATCTTATTAAACACATTAAAAGATTCCATTAGATTGTTTCAAATTGCCTGAAGCCACTCAGTTGGCCCACTTTTTTCTCAGGATAAATGAGCTATTCAATAGCACCGCCTTGTAAAGAAATAACCACATATTTTTGAGCCACATATATTTTTACAGATTCATCATCCCCAAGGAGGTCCAGGGCCACAGATGGGAATCTTGGTTGCAGTTGCCACATCCTCGGCTGGGGTGGGGGGGCGTGGAATGGAAGTGAGCTTTGTCCTTGGATGCCTGTCAACTTTTCACCATCAGGTGACCTGGGGGCTTTTCCTTGGCAGTTGCTGGTTGCTGATCACTCCTGGGAAGGCATCATTGCTGATTCCAGAGGGTAATGGTCTCCCAGGGTGTGGGCTGGCTCCTCTGGAGCTGGGGCCTGAAGGGTTTTCTGGGGGGTACACAGGGTTCCTGGATACAGAGAGGGGCTCCTGGAGTTGTGAGCCAGGCGGAATGGGTCGTCGTCCTGGGCCCAAGCTCTGGGTTTCCAAGCCCCCTAGCCTTTCTCTTCCTCGTGCGTGCAAAGTAGATTTGCACGCACACTTCCTTAGCTTTCAGATGACCATTTCTCTTCTGTGCAGCAGTGCACCCGTGATGGGAAGTGGACACTGATTGTGGGGATGATCTTCCCCTGGCTCTTCCTGAAGCTGTTCTTAAAAAGGGGATGCTTCGGACAGTTGGTGGGTCCTAGGGTCAGGAACATAGATGTTCTTTCTCTTCACCTCCAGCCCAGGTGGCGCTAGTGGTAAAGATCACGCCTTGCAATGCAGGAAACTTAAAAGATGCAGGTTCAATCCCTAGGTTGGGAAGATCTCCTGGAGAAGGGAATAACAACCCACTCCAGTATTCTTGTCTGGAGAATCCCATGGACAGAGGAACCTGGCAGGCCACAGTCCATGGGGTCACAAAGAGTGGGACACAACTGAAGTGATTGAACACCAGCCCCACCACACAAGCAGTTCAGCTGGCCCACCAGACCAGGGGCTGGACAATCCCATCCCTTGCAGGTAGAGGATGGGGGAAAGTCTTTTCTGGAATTCAGACTGGATTAGAGTGCGAGGCAAAAGCCGAACTCATCATTCCTTTCTCTGGCTGCTCAGTTGCCCATCCCTTCCTATAATGCTGCCAGAACCCTCCTGTGTAATTACTAGGTGCATAATTAATACATGAGAGGCGTCTTCCTAACATATCTGAGCCAGTGCACTGTCTTAAAATGGGATGGGAAGCAGTCCTACAGGCTTCTACATGTCAACCGAAAACGTCCAGTCAGACATTCGCATTGTCAGCCCTGGCCATGCACATTTATATGCTTCTTGGACGCACTGGCCCCATGGAGGGAAGCCAAGAGGTGAGGGAGGGTTCTGAGCTAAGGATGGGAGAGGGTGGGCTTACAGAGGTGGGAAAACCGTGAGCTGGGTTCCAGTAAGAGCATCTTCAGAAGGCAGAGGTAGAGTGGGTAGGGAGGCAGACTGGGGATGTCACAAAGAAGCAAATGTTTGTGACGCACCTACTGCATGCCAGGCATCGAGATGCTGTCCCATTTCACACCTGAGATAAATGTCAAGATCTCCCCTCTTACAGGACTCAACGGGGAGTCCTGCGGTGATGATGTGACCTGCTGAAGGCCACAGTTAGGGACTCAGTTTCTTCTGACGCCCAAGGCTTAAAGGAAAATCACTCTTGCTGCCATCTTTCTTCAGTGGTTTTCCCATCAGTCCATCCAGCACACCGTTGCTAGGATGAGCATTCCAGAATCTTGGTTCAGCTCATTCCCTCCAGAGCCTGGCTGGTCTTTACCTCTGCAACCTCACTACCTGTGGCTGGAAACATGTGCCAGTGAAGATACTGGCTGAGATGCTCTCTGAAGTCTCTTCCAGGCCTATGGGTCAGGATTTATGGTTGCAACATATTTATAAAATTCATAAATATTTGTTAATTTATTCTACAGGTTTCTGACTGCCAGTCGGCACAAGTGGCACCCTTGTCCCCAACTGTGACTTTCCACCACTTGGCTGACCAAGCAGGGCCTTTGGGCTCCTTTCCCCCCTCATCGGCCTTAATCAGTCGATCACTAATCATTAACGAAGCCTAATAGACTCTAACCCACCCCTATCTTTCCATTTCCCTTACCTCCAGACCTTTCCACCTGCTCGTCTTTCAGCCTTGAATCCTCTCTCTTCCTCTCTTGGTTGGTGGATTCCCACTCATCTTTCAGGATCTCAATTTGGAAGCCCCTCTTTCAAGATGCCTTGGAGCCATTTTCGTCCCCAGGTTGGGGTTGGGAGCCCCTCCGACGTCTTCCTATGGCTGGATGACCTGGCCTACCATTCTCCCGTGGTGTGCTGCTGCTGCTGCTAAGTTGCTTCAGTCCTGTCCGACTCTGTGCGACCCCATAGACGGCAACCCACCAGGCTCCCCCATCCCTGGGATTCTCCAGGCAAGAACACTGGAGTAGGTTGCCATTTCCTTTCCAATGCCTGAAAGTGAAAAGTGAAAGTGAAGTCGTTCAGTTGGGTCCGACTCTTAGCGACCCCATGGACTGCAGCCCACCAGGCTCCTCTGTCCATGGGATTTTCCAGGCAAGAGTACTGGAGTGGGGTGCCACTGCCCGTGGCGTGCACCAGTGAACATACGTGAAGGTGACTTTAAACTATAAAGCGCCATTCAAGCGTTCCTTCTTCTTGTCCTCTTTTCTCTCTTCTTCTTGTTCCTTCTTACTTCTACCCATCTTCCTCTTCCTTGTTTAGCAGAGGTGCTTCATCTGAGGGCTTGTGGAAGGGTGGGTGGCACTCCCCACGTTTGGGTAAATGTGTATGTTTCTGGGGATGAGGTCCAGAGCTTTCCTCAGCACCTCAGGTGTCCTTGACCCAAAAAAGGTTAAGCATCACCATAAATTTTCTTGATGCAAATGGGGAGCGAGATGAAGCAGGCTTATTCTTTAGTTCATTACCATTCTCTCTGTCCTGCTTTGTCTTTCTAGAATGTGGACACAGACTTCAAACTTTTAAATCTGGATTGAAGCAATACTGGAAGCACTAAAGTTCAACCTCAAAGCAACTTCTTGCTTCAGTGCTGTTTGTCCCCAGGAAGGCAGTTCCAAGAAACAGTGCTTCCTTTAGAGGCCAGGGAGGGACTTCCCTGGTGGGCCAGGGGCTAAGATTCCTCACTCCCAATGCAGGGGACACAGGTTCGATCCCTGGCCAGGGAGCTAGATCCTGCATGCTGCAACTCAGATTCCACATAGTTGTTGGTGTTAAGTTGTGTTCAGTCACTACGTCGTGTCTCTTTGCAACCCCAGGGACTGTAGCCCACCAGGCTCCTCTGTCCATGGGATTTCCCAGGCAAGAATACTGGAGTGGGTTGCCATTTCCTTCTCCAGGGGATCTTCCTGACTCAGGGATCGAACCTGAGTCTCCTGCATTGGCAGGATTCTTTACCACTGAGCCACCAGGGAAGCCCCAAGGCCCCACACACTGCAGTGAAGCTCAAAGACCCGGTGTGCCACAACTAAGACCCAGAGCAGCCAAATAAATAAACAATAAATAAAAGAAATATTTTTAAAAAATAAATAAATGCTGGGTAGAGTGAGGCCTGAAAGGCCAGGTTCCCTGTGTGGCTTGATTTTCCAAGGGCTCAGTCGAGACAAGCAGGTGATGAGCAGGACTGGCCCCAAGGAAGGACCAGAGTTACAGCCCCTAGTGCCCCTGGGGAGAGCTGCCTTCCTGCCTCATGGGCCCAGCATTACCAACTGCTTCCTCCCAACAAGACCTGAGGCTCTTGTGAGAAGCGATCACTATCACTCAGTTTAATGCCCATTTAATATATATTTCAAGATAAAGACTGAGGATTCATGGGTTCGGCCTGTGAAGGTGCAGCATAAATGTGTGAAAATAAAATATCTCCTGACCTCGCCATCAGAGACATAGATTTTATTTATTTTCTTAGGAGTGTCTGGTGAGGTTTCTTTCTTTCTTCCTTTCCCTTTTTTCTTTTTTCTTGGTGGTGGTGGTTGTTGTCATAGCTCAGCAGGGCATTAAATTTAGGGAGCAGTCTGATCTGTCATAGCCAGAGCCGGCAGGAGAGGGGAAGATGTGACCTGGAGATACAGGCCTCTGTGTTTCGTAATAAATCCCTTGATCTGCAGCTGGAGCCCTGTGGGAAGGCTCAGGCATTAGCCTGCCCTGAACAGAAGCGTGGAGTCATAGAAACAGCGTCATTGTAACACTCTCAGGGAGCTCACAGAGGCTCCCTTAGTGTAGGGTCCCCCAAAGCAGATTGAGCTAGGAGAGGTTTGGGGAAGTGGGACAGGGGAGGGAAGGAAGCTCATCTAGGGTGAGTTCACTTGAGCAGGTTGCCTCTGTGGGCAAGGGGGATGCCACCCACTTGAGGAGGAAGTCGGGGCATTTATTCATGGACTCCTGTTCCCACTGGTGAAGGACCACGCTCCAGGGTGTTTTTTGGCTTCTGGGACACAACACCCTGCTACCTCCAATGGTTTTCCGTCTACTTTTGGGGATCCTCTTACTGTTGCTGTTCAGTCCCTCAGTCGAGTCCTACTCTTTGTGACCCCATGGACTGCAGCACGCCAGGCTTCCCTGTCTATCACCAACTCCCAGAGTTTGCACAAATTGAGTGAGTGATGCCATCCAATCACCTCTTCCTCTGTCACCCCCTTCTCCTTTTGCCTTGAATCTTTCCCAGCATCAAGGTCTTTTCCGATGAGTCAGCTCTTTGCATCAGGTGGCCAAAGTATTGGAGCTTCAGCTCCAGCACCAGTTCTTCCAATGTATATTCAGGACCGATTTCCTTTAGGATTGATTGGTTTCACCTCCTTGTAGTCCAAGGGACTCTCAAGAGTCTTCTCCAACACCACAATTCAAAAGCATCAATTTCGGCGCTCAGCCTTCTTTATGGTCCAACTCTCGCATCCATACTTTATGGTCCATTTCTCCAATTCTCTTACTCTGCCCATCATTAAATGTAGAAGTACCCGAGGACTCGGTCGCATCCCTGTTTCTTTGGTTGTCTACACAATCATCTTACACTATTTATCTCATCTGCTCCCTTGGCTTTAGTTCACCTATGTACTCCTGACTCTGTCATTGCCAGCTTGCACAGACTCCGAGTTGTGCCCCCAAATGTCACCTGCATCCCTAGATATTTGTCAAACACCACCCCCGGCTCTGGAGCCTGAGGAAGGGGGAGGGATCGCATCAGAGGATGAGCTCAGGGAAGGGTCTGCTTAAAATAGAGAAGACTGACAGCAAAGGAACCCGTGGCTCATCCTTTTCAGTTACTTCCTTGTAAACAGCGATGAGCACCTTGCCTTTTTTTTGGCAGTCTAATCACTACGAACTCCCCTCTGGTGGGTACTTTTTTTAGAGCATAATAGAAGGTGTGATATCTTGTGAGAGGTGCCAGAAACACTCGGAGCACGGCAGCTCTGGGACTGAAGGAGGAGGTGACAAGTTCCTGGGAATATTAAAGATTAACACCAAATACTTTGTTGCTATTTAACTCTCTGACGATTCATGTTGCTGGCGTGGAAAGAGAACATTTCTTTCCCTCCCTTCTGTTTATGCCTTCCCTTCTCTGTTCTGGGGATCCAGAAGCTGTGGATGTCAGATGCCAACTCCTTAAGGGCTGAAATGGTTTTATATAATACCAGAGAGGGGGAGCCTACAAAATGAAGAAAGAATCTAATTCAGCGCTTGGCCTGCGATGGAACTGGAAGGGAGGGTGGGGGGAAGAGCGGTCTTAAAAATAGCTCATTCGGAGAGAAGAATGCGGCTTGTCTCCCAGCGGCAGGCAGGCGCAACCCTTGGGTGAATTATAGGAACCTACTGTAGGGCTGAGCGATCGCTTTTGAAATGTTGATCATGGCTAAAAGGAGATGCGTGAAGGGAAGGCTGCCGGTGTCTGAGTGCCTGCCGCGGGGGAGCGACCTTTGGCAACGGATGGGGCTCTCAGGCCCAGTTCCACTGCCTCCACAGGCAGCATGCCACTTGGATATGTATGCCCGGTGCCCTGAGGCCAGTTCTTTATGCAGCTCCCTGCACGGAAACTCCAAGCCTTCCCGCAGGGGTACCCAGGTCTCCTAAGGAGATGAGGGAGAGGTGAAGAGAGAGAAGGAAGAGAGAAGGTGGAGACAGGAGATGATGGTGAGCATCTCAGACACACACAGAATCAAGGGACAGAAGTCCACAGGGAGAAGCAGAGAGAAACCAGACAGACACAGAGACAGAGGGAAGAAGGACGATCGGCAGTGGCTCTGCTGCCCAGTGATGAGAAGGCACGTGACGCAGCCCTGTTCCCCCTCTCCCCCCGCCCCAAGTCTGCAAGGATGCCGTCTTCCTTCTCATGCTCCGGCGCCTCACTGAGCTTGCAAGAGAAGCCACGGCTGATTGTGCCTCGTGGTCATCTCCGCTTCTAGTGGCCCACTCCCACGAAGAGACTGCAGTCCCTAGGATCACTGCAGGCTTTCATTGCAGACCTCTCCCTCTGCGGGCGGGCCACCAAGGTCTTAGCTTCTGTGCCTAGTGCACTGAGGCATCTCTGGGTCAGTCCCCTTTGTTTTCCCTTCAACTGATGATGACCCCAAGGGCCTCATCTATACCTCCCTCAGGCTTCCCCAAACTGGGAAGTGACTCCTGATTCCTTCTTCCCTGGCCCAAGAAGGCATGTATGCAAACAGACCAGGTGACCAAGAGCTCCTCTGATAGCATCGTGCCCATCTAAACCCATAAGGAAGAGGAGGGGGAGAGGCCAAGCGCCCTGGGCTGCATCCTGGGTGTCTGGCATGGAACCACTATGGTGGCCCCCTGCCCACACTCCCTCAGCGCTCATCAGTCAACAGATGCAGGTTCTGATCCCAGGCATGCCTGGCTCTGTCTGAGGACTTTGACCCCAAGTGCATTTGGCTTCCGGAGCAGACCTGAGCCAACGGCTGCAGATAAATCCTCCATCCACCTCATCTCCTGGATGGCACAACTCTGAAGTCTGTCGACACAGCTTCCCAGAGCACCCCAAGTGCCCATGTCAGTGCCCTGCCCGTCAACACCCCTGTGTTGTTTTACCTATCCCGTCCCACTTCTCCCACTGCTCGCCTGTAGCTTTCTAGGGGTGGCCTTCCAGTGACCCAGGTGGTCTCCGATTCCAATCCTTAGGGCAACACCCACCCCCAAGAAAGGGTCTGCACAGTTACAGCCGTTTTCTCCCAGGGCTGTGAACAGGCTGGACTCCGTCACTGCCATGGAAGGCGTCACACCTCATTCTCGTCTGGGTTGCCCAGAGACCACCCAGGGACCTTACTGGAGTCAAAATGTGTCTCTCTGAGTGCCGAGCAGGAGCTGCTGTAATCGATAAATAGAAGCCCCCATCTTTCTCATTTGGGGCATCATGGGACACCGAACTGAGTTCCCTGCACTGGGGCAGAGGGCTCCTGCAAGTTATTATTTTCATCAACAGATGAATGGATCAAAGAGATGTGGTACATATATACAATGGGATATTATTCAGACAGAAAAAGGAACAAAATTGGATCATTTGTGGAGACGTGGATGGACCTAGCATCTGTCATACAGAGTGAAGTGAGCCAGAAATAGAAAAACAAATACCATGTATTAATGCATGTATGTGGAATCCAGGAAAACAGTACTGATGAACCCGTCTGCAGGAATAGAGACTCAAATGTAGAGCATGGACTTGTGGACACAGCAAGGGAAGGAGAAGGGGTGATGAACAGGGAGATTTGAACTGACATGTACACACTATTTTCTTTCTTTTTTTTCTTGCTGAAAGAGCAAATAAATATAAGCTTTGGAGTCAGACCAAAGAAACAAATAATAATACAGTAGAGAAATAAGAAAATCGCGGGAAAAGAGTAATCTCGGTTATTTCTGTAGTTTGACAGACATACCATGAGAACTAACAACTCAAATTAAGACAAACGCCCTTGAAGCAAACCCTGAACTTGGAGTGAGCAGACCTGGCCTATCTCGGTTCTTCTCAAACTCTGGATGCCAGTGGTCATGTGCGAGGCGGGTGCAGGCAGTAGAAATGTGGGGAGTGACGGCCGCCACCTCCACGTTTAAGGAGGCAGATTCTGGAAAGAGCGATCCTCCTAAGAGACGTGGCCGTGTCTGGGCAGAGCCTGGTTGCTGAGGGAGACGGGCTGGAGTTGAGTCTCTGCTCCACCATGCCCTGGCTGTTCTGCTCCGCACCAGAGATGTAACCTCTCTGAGCCTCAGTTTCCCCACCTGTAAAATGGGGGCCATAGCAGCTCAGGAAATTGTCATGAAGTTAAAAATAACTTCATGCAAAGTTCAGCAGCTGATATCAAGTATAGCCCACCGCCCCCCACTTTCGTCTTCTTTGTCCTCCTCCTCCGAGGGAACCACCCCCTGACGGAGGGCAGGTTGAGGGTAAAAGGAAGTGTGTCCAGCCACACAGCCAGGGCTCAGGGCCGCCGGACACCATGGCTCCCACACACAGCCCGTCTGCATCCGTGGGTGTGGGAAAGAGACATAAACGCAGACAGGCATCAAACACGAGTTAGACATGCCATTCCGCGCCACCGACACATTTCAAAAGTGCACATCACAAGGCTCTTGTGGAAGTCCTGGCGGGCAGCCAGGGTCAGACCACAAAAGGAAGCTGGTTCCCCGCCGGGAGCAGCCGGGTGGCCAGGCGTGGCCAGGGCTCCACGTCACCGCAGAGTGCGGGGCTCAGCTGGGCTTTCCTGCCCTCCCTTCCGCCCTTTCTCCCGTGGGCCCTGCCACCAACAGCTCGGGTGCTGGTACTCTGGCCAGCAAGGAAAGTCAGCTTTCCCCAGACCCTTCCCCATGCCCCCGGGGTGGGGGTTGCCAAGCCCGGGTGGTGTACACAGGGCTCTCCATGAGGCCCTGCAGCCCTCGGGACACCAGCCTGGCGCCTCCTCCCCTCATGGTACCAAGGAGAGGCTTCTTCTGTCCACAGTTGGTAGAAGTCACATCCTGTCTGTGGCCTCAAGGTCTGAGAGGCAGCCACAGGCCGAGAGGTGGCAGGAGGTCTCTTGAGGCGGTTGGCCTACGTCAAACCTCATTCCCGGCAGACAATCTGCAAATATTTACTGAGGGGCTGCTCTGTAGCTGCTCTGTGCCCCCGTCTGCAGGGCAGACAGAGATGCCCTGTAACAGACAAGGGGCTTGTGTTCCAACTGGGGAGGCCAGACTGACACTCGGAAACCAGGGGTCCTGTTGATCCCGAGCTATGCTTGTAACACTCCAGTGTGTGGGGAGGTGCAGACCAAACTCAGAGATGCTGGGCTTACTCTTGGGGCCCCAAGGAGGCTGGAGAAGAGTCCTGGTTTGGCCCGAGGACTGTCCTCCACGCAGGACTAAACGCATGGAGTTCGCAGATGGGCCCCCTGTGGTCTCTGGCTTCCTGCCTTACTCTCACTGGACATTTTACCCCATTTCTTCATCCCCACATAAGTTTGATCCTTTCCAACTAAGCACAAAAATATCCTTGCAAGTGAGGTCCTGCTATTCTGGTTTTGCCAAGGAGAAAGCTGAGGCTTATGCAGTCAGGATGCAAACAGGATGCATGCGTGTGTGTTAGTCCCTCAGTCGCGTCTGCCTCTTTGCGACCCCATGAACTGTAGCCTGCCACGTTCCTCTGTCCCTGGGATTCTCCAGGCAAGTGGGTTGCCATGCCCTCCCCTCCAGGGGATCTTCCCCACCCAAGGGTCAAACCCGCATCTCCTACGTCTCCTGCATTGGCAGGCATGTTCTTTACCACTAGCGCCACCTGGGAAGCCCCATCAAACAGGATACCTTCCACCGATAGCACTGTGCTTTTGTGGAGCCCCTCAGCTCCATTTTCTTATGCATCCAGTGACAGCTTGGCTCCCATCTAACTCTCCCTCATCCAGGGGCTCTGAACATGGTTGGCCACACAGTAGCTTCTGGGTGAATTAATTTCACCAGTGAGTTTCCTCCTGACTCAGAGCTGAGCTCCCTGTACTGAGGGATCGAGTATTTGTGCCAGGGAAACAGAAGGGGGCGGTCACTGTGAGGCTGAGGTGCAGATGTGGGGGTGGGGAGAACCTGAGGCCTTGGAGGCTGGAAAGGGGGTCCTAGGAGGTCAGAGATGGACATAGAAAAGGAGAGGGAGGCAGGCAGAGACAGGCTTCTGCTGGGCCTCCTCTGTGCTCCGTGCAGAGGGAACTCCTAAGATCTAGGGGAAGGCAAACCCTGACCATGTTGTGATGTTCTTTTTGACAAAACTGCCTTTTAGGTAAATACGTTTTTGGGCCAGTCTCACTGAATTAACTATCTAGGTCATTTGAATTTCTTCTCCAGGAAATAATTACGGCCTTTGGGAAATGTAAAGTGTACGGCAGCCCTGTGAGCGGACAGGAAGCGCCAGCCTTTCTCTCTCTGCCTGCACCACCGCCTTCCCTTTCTGTGTGACCCAGGGAACTGAATTAGCAGTGGCTCCCGTCTCCGGGGTCCAGCGTGGCTTTGGATCCCTCTGTGGGGGGAAGTCCCTGGGGCGTTCGAGGTAGCTCTCTGCTCATGAGGGAAAGGAGATGCATGTTCTTTTCCATCTATGAGGGCAGTGACTACCTTCCAGGCAGCAAATTTTTTATTTTTGGGGGAAAATAACATTCTGTAGATACCCTCTCCAATTCTAGAAGGTGAAACAAAGCAGCAAGGAGTGTCGTTACCCTGCTACGGCATTAGGGGGACTCACGCTGCGGCTTCATGGCGCAAGACAAGACAAAAGCTCTCAGGCCAGAGTTGGGGAGTGGGATGCTGGTGGGGGCAGCTGCGTAGCTTTGATTACAGAAATGAAATATTGTAGGCGAGCAGCTGCCAGCCCCTTTTCTGGCTGGGGGATGTGGGAAGCCACTGAGAACATGAGAATGGTTCCTCTTCATCACGAAGTGTCAGATGAGGAGGCGGTGTTGTCCGAGGGGAAAAGCAACCACCTTTTGCATCAGAACAAGGCTGGCCCTTCCCCAAACCCCTGGAGAGGCAGAGAGGGGAGATGGTGGCAAAGTTCGCAAGGGGCTTTCTGTTCCTCTGCTAGGACAGCCCTAACAAAGCACTGCAGGGTGGGTGGCCTGAACAACAGAAATTAATTAATTTCACAGTTTTCCTCACCATTCTGGAGGCCAGAAGTCCAAGAGAAAGGTGTCAGCTGGGTTGCCTTCTCTCTCTCCGCGTTTGTAGTTGGCCACCCTCTGCCTCTGTTCTCACACGGCTTTTCCTGTCCAGGTCTATGGTCTAACCACTTCCTGTTATAAGGATGCCACCAGTCAAGCTAAAGTAGGGCCCACTATATGCCTTACTTTCACCTTCATTACATCTTTCAAGGGCCGATCTCCATAAAAGGTCGCAGCTGGGGCTTCCCTGGGGGTCCCGTAGCTAAAACTCTGAGCTCCCAATGCAGGGGGCCTGGGTGTGATCCCTGGTCAGGGGACAGATCCCACATGTCACAAGTAAGTGTTTGCATGCCAGCAATTAAAGATCCCACGTGCTGCAAAGAAGATCAAAGATCTTCTAAGATCTTCTAAGATCTCTACTAAGACCAGGCACAGGCAAATAGATAAATATTTTAGAAACAAACAAAATCCCTCAAAAAGGTCAAAGTGTGGGGAACTAGAGATTACAATTTCAACATACAAATTCTGAGGAAGACAAAATTCAGTCTCAGGTTTCCTGAGTGCCGAAGAATTGATGCTTTTGAACTGACTGTGGTGTTGGAAAAGACTCTCAAGAGTCCCTTGCACTGCAAGGAGATGAAACCAGTCAACCCTAAAGGAAACCAGTCCTGAATATTCATTGAAAGGACTGATGCTGAAGCTGAAGCTCCAATACGACGTGAAGAACCGACTCATTGGAAAAGACCCTGATGCTGGGAAAAACTGAAGGCAAAAGGAGGAGAAGGGGAAGACAGAGGATGAGAAGGTTGGATGGCATCACCGACTTCATAGACATGAGTTTGAGCAAGCTCCGGGAGATGGTGAAGGACAGGGAAGCCTGACATGCTGCAGCCAATGGGGTCGCAAAGAGTCGGACATGACTGAGTGACTGAACGACAGGCTTCCTAGGTGGGAAGGTGGAAGCCAAGTGACTGGGGAGTCGAGGGGAGATGACTGCTGATGCTCAGAGAGGTTAGGACCTCCTGGGGGACTGGGTCATCCTGACTGAGCTCCTTGACCAGAGGACACCCAGGGGCCCAAGGGTGAGCTCACCACGAGGAAGGGAGGCCTGAGCTGGTGAGCCTGGCTCACCAGCATTGGAGTCTAGAGGCTGGTGAGTGTGGGGGGAGAGGAGCAGGGCGGGTAGGAAGGCAGGGTGGGAGCTGCGGTTGGATGTTCCTCTCACTGCACACACAGAGCAGGCTAAACATATGTGAATGTGCATCAAAGAACTGCCACCCTGGAGCCCAAGCTGAGGCATCCCAGCTGTGGGGAGGTTTGTGTGAGCCAGGCTGCTGTGCACAGCTGAACCAGCTGCAGACGGCATGTTTGTATTCTAGGGCCACATGGCTGTGTGTGAGCACTGCATTTCTGGAGCCGGGGGGCAGCCTGCACAGTAGGGCAGTGTGGCTCTGACCCCGAGTCTGCCCACCCCTTCAGGACCAGTCTTCCGTGATGATACCATGTGGCAGCCGCAGACGCGATTACCAGGAACAAGACTGGGCAGACTCTCACTCTCTTTCCACCAGGCATTTCAAGGCAAGACTGAACTCTTAAGTCTGTAAGGCCCAAGGATACTGGGAGATGGGGATAGAGAATGTCCAGGGAAGGAATTTTCTTCCAGATGATGTGGAAAGGCGGGAGCTGGGTGATCAAAGAAAAGAAGAGAGACGACTGGTTTGTATCCCAAGTTGGGTGAGTGGGACGTACCAGTTGTGTTAAGATCCCTCTGGGAAGAGGGGACACCTTTTATGGGTGAGGTTTTAAAAATGTGCACTTTTGTGCTTGCTTTCGCAGGACATATACTAAAATTGGAGCAATACAGAGAAGATTAGCATGGGCCCTGTGCAACAATGACACGCAGATTCGTGAAGTCTTCCATATTTTTTGATATATGGCAGAAATCAACACAATATTGTAAAGCAATTATCCTCCAATTAAAAATAAATGAATTTATTTTGAAAAATCTGCACTTCTGACACCATAAAACTCCTAGAAGAGCTCATAGGCAAAACATTCTCTGACATAAAACATACCAATGTTTTCTTAGGTCAGTCTCCCAAGGCAATAGAAATAAAAACACAAATAAACAAATGGGACCTAAGCAAACTTACAAGCTTTTGCACAGCAAAGGAAACCATAAACAAAACAAAAAGACAACCTAAGGAATGAGAGAAAATATTTGCAAAGTGACCGACAAGGGCTTAGTTTCCAAAATAAATAAGCAGCTCATACAACTGAACAACAACAAAAACTCAATTGAAAAATGAGCAGAAGACCTGAATAGACATTTCTTCAAAGAAAACATACAGATGGCCAAAAGCACATGAAAAGATGTTCAATGTTGCTAATTATTAGAGAAATGCAGATAAAAACTAGAATGAGGAGCTACCTCACAGTGGTCAGAATGGCCATCATCAAGAAGTCTACAAACAATGATAAAAGATGGAGAGCATATGGAGAAAAGGGAACTCTCTTACACTGTTGGCTGGAGTATACCTTGGTATAGCCACTATGGAAAACAGTATGGAGTTTCCTCAAAAAACTAAAAGTAGAATTACCATATGATCCAGCAATCCCACTCCTGTGCATACATCCAGACAAAAGCAAAATTCCAAAAAGATACATGTACCTTTGTGTTCACTGCAGCACTATTTACAACAGCCAAGACATGGCAACAACTAAGCGTCCACCGACAGAGGAATGAATAAAGAAGATGCTGTACATACATACAATAGAATATTACTGAGCCATAAAAAGAATGAAATAATGGCCTTTGCAGCAACCTGGATGGAACTAGAGATTATCATACTAAGTAAAGTTAAGTCAGAAAGAGAAAGACAAATGCCAGATGCTATTACTTGTATGTACAATCTGAAATATCACACAAATGAACTTCTCTACAAAACAGACTCACAGACACAGAGAGTAGACTTATTGTTGCCAAGGGATGGACTGGGAATTTGAGATCACCAGATGCAAATTAGGATCGATAAACAACAAGATCCTACTGTATAGCACAGGGAACCATAATGGAGAAGAATGCGAAAAAGAATGTGTGCGCTGTGCTCAGTCACTTCAGTCGTGTCTGACTCTTTGCGATGCTGTGGACTGTAACCCCCCAGGCTCCTCTGTCCATGGGATTCTCCAGGCAATGATACTGGAGTGGGTTGCCATGCCCTCCTCCAGGGGATCTTCCTGACTCAGGGACTGAACCCACGTGTCCTGCATCTCCTGCATTGCAGGTGGATTCTTTATCCACTGAGCCACCTGGGAAGCTCATATATATGTATAACTGAGTCACTTTGCTGTACAGCAGAAATTAACACATTATAAATCACCTATGCTTCAATAAAAGAGAAAAAAATCTGCATTTATGGATCTTGGTTCAAATTATGACTCATGATACATCCAAAGGCACAGGTTTTTACCAGTGTGCACTCATCAACAGGCAAAGATTCTTGTGCAGGCACTGTGGTGGGCACAGAGAAGTCCTGGCCCCCAGTGACTTATTAATGAAGGAAGAGAGACCTGAATCATTCTGTCAACTCTGCCCCAGATCCGAGTCAGCCGTCTTCAGGGAGAAAACCCTCTGACTTAGGGTGAGTTTCTCAGAAGCAGGCTCAGAGACAGGGATCGTGGGAAATGGATTTATTTGGGTGGTGCTCCCAGAGGGAGAGGGCTGAGGGAGCAGGGCTGTGAACCCAGGCACAGCTCTGCAAGATCACACCTCAGAGTTTATGGGCTTTCCTCGTTCCCAGTCAGTCAGTCCTTGGCTAAGGGACTCCTGGGAGGTCAGAAACTTCCAGGCACCAGAGCTTTTTGCTCTTGTGGGCAGAGGGCTGTGGCAGCCCGTAGACTGTCCTCCCAAGTGAGTGGTGGGTGTGGACCTGGAGGAACCCACTGCTGGGGGAGGCATGCACAGAAAGGGTCGAAGGACCGCCTCTGGGGGTGGGCAGAGCTCTGTCTACCGTCCCTCTTCAGGCTGAACAGCTCCCATACCTCACGTTGACTCTTCCCCCAGAACTGTTTTAAGATCTGATTCAGTGGAGGGGGGTGACACGGGTCAGAGCCACCCAGGCTGAGGGTGACTCCTTAATCCCCCAGCTTTGTGACCTTGAGCAAATGACTCTGACCTTCACTTTCCTCCTTGGCAAGAGGGGAACAGTAATTCCTGCCTCCCAGGGTGGCTGTAGAGATAAACGAGGCAGAGCCTGCTAGGCACCTGCCCCCTGCTTGGCGGGCAGCAGAAACCTGGGAGATGCCAACTTCCTGCCGTTCCTTCCCCTCCCTCCTTTGGTGAAGAACCTATTTCGCGGTGAGTGCCAGGTCTGCTGAAAAGTCCCGGCGACCTGCTCGTTTTGTTTATGTACCGCTCTGTGGAAGGTAACAATTTAGATGGCAAATTGCACTGCCAGACTCAGGGAGTTGGTGTATTAATTCCTGACTATTTACTGTGACAGGTTTAAAGCGCAATATGTCAGGGAGCGCTGGGGCTTCCGCTCCACGGCACATGGAATTGCAAAGCCAGACAAACTTCCTGCTTCCCGGGAGCATCAAGCATCTCAGAGTGCTGCAAGTCTCCTCTGCTCAGGGGGCTGGGAGAGCCCAAGCGGGCAGATTTCATCCCGGTTCCTCTCCCAGCCACTCCCAGGCTTATGGGTGCAGCGGTGGGAGAAACCATACTTTCTTTCTTGGAGGGGCACAGACAAGCCCCTCCCCAACCTGGGCAGCTCTGTAGAGTTTGGGTGTGGAGTGAAAGTGCCACCTAGGTAGCTCTGTTTGGTGCCTGTCTCAGTCAGGCCATGGAGGCACTGGTGGCCTGGGAGAAGGCACTAATGGAGTTCCCCCTCTCTCCCTCCGTGCTGACCTCAAGCAAACATCTGTGTTAGCTGGTGCTGGCCCCATTCTGCAGGTCAGAACACTGAGGCTTAAGCAACCTCTCATAGCCCAAGAGAGGCAGAATCCAGCACTGAGCTGCTATCTTCCTGGCTTCCTTTCTGGGAGACCCCAGGTCACCCTGCAAGTCCTGCCTCCCTGCACTGCTGCCCCCAGGCCTATACGTGAGGGTCCTTCCTACATCACATAGGTTTCCTAAAGAGATAGAGGAGGGACTTCCCTGGTGGTCCAGTGGTTAAGAACTCGCCTTGCAATGCAGGGGACATGGGTTCGATCCCTGGTTAGAGAAGTAAGATCCCACACGCCACAGGGTGACTATGTTCACACGCTTCAGTGAAGATCCCATGTGCCTCAACTAAGACCTGATGTAGCCAAAAACATAAATAAATGTTAAAATAAAATAAAGAGATTGAGGAGCTCCATGTGTGCCTCCTGCTTCCACCCTCCTGATGCTGCCTTTTTCTGTCCTCTGCCCGCTCCCCCGCAGGGGGAAAAAAAATCGTTATAGAGTAATTTGATGAATGCCTTTTATTCCTTGGGCATGAGCTTGGAGTGTCAGCCTTTACCTTGAGCAGCGTATTAAAGCATTTCTTCCCAACACATTACTTAATAATGAAGGGGAGAACATTCTCGTCACCAGAATTTCTCATTATGCTTAAAAGCACGCCCACACCTTGGAGTCGTGGGGAAGTGACTGTGTAGGAGAGTACCGGGCACCTAGTCAATCCACAGTTGCTGTTCATGACTATCGACTCTGTAGGGAGAGAGGGGTGCTATTTGGTGTCTTCGCTGACTTGGAGGATGTACTTCATGATAAACTGGGACTCACTTGTGGAAATGTAACAGCACACAAAGGTTCTCTCTGTCCAAAGAGGAGTAGTTTGGGAAACACCCACGAGAACTTTCTGCCATTATAGGAGATTTCTCTAACATGCACTATCTGACACAGCAGCCACTGGACACATGTGGCTGCTGAGCCCTTGATGCGTGATGAGTACAGACAAGAATCTGCATTTGTAACCCTAGTTTAGATAAGGACCTTAAGTTTAGATAGGCATGCGTGGCAGGTGGCTACTGATTCACAGAGTACAGAGGTAGTCTCCTTTTGTTGTGACTTATGGGTGGGCTTCCCTGGTGGCTCAGACGGCAAAGAATCTGCCTGCAATGTGGCAGATGGGAATGGAGAGAGGAATGGCTATTCACTCCATGCCTGGAGAATCCCATGGACAGAGGAGCCCGGTGGGCTACAGTCACTGGGGTTGAAAGAGTCAGGCACGACTGAATGACTTCCACAGCACACATGGGTAGTGCATGTGAATAACCATGAAGAGCACACATGAATGCTCTGCAGTGAGTTACTGCTAGAACATACATCTTAGTGAAGTTAAGAAACACAGTGGGGAGAGGGGGTTCGTAAAGATATTGTGGATCATTCCTTGGAGGTGACGTGCCTAAGACACAAATACTCCTAAGTGGCTTCTGCCTTCCAAATTAAGGAAGGATTTCTGCCTGAAGGACCATGATGATCACCTCTGTTTAAGTGAAGCTGGTGATCTCAGCCTCAAACCGAAACAGGAAATGAAGGCATTTTGGCCCCATGGAATCCAAATGGGCAAGTCTCCACTGATGTTCCTGGCTGCTTCCCAGGGATGAATTATTTCAAGAGAGGCAAGTATCCTGGGGTAGATGGAATAGGCCAACTCCTATCTCTTTTCTTGAAGCTTCTGTGTCAAACCCTATTAAAATATGAAGAGGACCTTTCTGCCAGAAGGCCAGATGTCTACCCTAAAATAAACCTGCAAGGGGAGCCTTTCAGAAATGTGAATAGCCAGTGACACTTTTAGACGCAAGCTCTCAGAATGCGGTGTGTTTGATAACACAGGGACAGATGACTCAGAAGAGTGACCTGCATCGTCGAAACTGCAGGTGCTGTGAACACTGTCCTTTATCATGTGGTCAGAGAGGGTGGACCAACTGGCCCAGGGAGTGATCCCGCAGAAGAGAGTCAGGAGGTGCAGGGAGGGGAGGGGGTGGAGTGCGACGGGAAGCAGGGACTGAGGGCTGCACAAGGACAGCAGAGACCAGTCAAGGCCAGGGTACCCGAGGGCGACCCAACCCAGCCAGTTATATTTTCCAATTCTCCCAGTCTCTTGAATGAACAACTACCCTCTATGCTAAGAGGAGGTTGCCCCTGTGGATCATTTAGGGAAATTGTGACAGTTACAGTCTCCTTGGGAAGGGATTACAAGTACAAACTCAACCTTGTATGTAGGAAACAAGAATCAGGGCCAATGGAAGGCTTGATTTCAGAGCAGTCAGAGACAGTCTGCTGCATTCCAGGTACCATCACTCCAGATCACTTCCTGGATCACTTGTCCTTGAGTCACTTAGCACACAGCATTCTGTGCCTCACCTTCCAAAAATATCTACTGTCATCTAGATTTCTAAAAACTTCCTCTTATTCATTACATTACCTACAGATTTAAGAATCCTCCCCATATGGTCACAGGACTTGACTCAAGAGCCTCGAGGAAAGGAGGTAGGAAGGCGTGTGAGAGATAAGGACGAGAGAGGCGTGGCTGTCTTCCGGTTGCTCCTGCTAGAGTAAGGGAGATGGGATGGCAACCAACAATTATAACATCATGCAGTGAAGGTTTAAACAAAACTAACATGGTGTATCCTGGAGCTCAAAGGAAAGGATGACTAACTGGGGAGCAGGAAGCAGAAGGTGAGATAAGAGAAGAGAGCTACAGAGGTGTAGCAGCTTGGTAGGTCTTGAAAATAAGTAGTAGGCCAGAGAAAGGCAAGGCGGCCTTTCTGGTGAGGGTGCAGAGGGTGCGGAGGGCGCAGGCACAGAGATGGCGGCTAAACGGAGTACTGTGGCCTGCGGTGGGGGGTGCAGTCCTCATGAGCCGAGGCTGGGGAAGGAGACGCAGTGGACCAGACAGGGCTCTGGGTGGGAAGTGGGGGGACCACAGCCTGATCTCCCAGTTACTGGGAAACAGCAGAGGTCTTTGAACAGGAAATTTTATGGTTTTGTTTTTGGGGACTGGAACTGGGTAGTCTTCCTTCTTTACCTGCCCGTGGTTATAAGTGTAAGTTACAGTGAAAGTAAGACCCGTGTATCACTCCCATAATTTCATATCCCCCTTCCACCTGCTGAAGGGAAAGACCCCACCCCAAATGTAAGTTGGTACAGCCTCTAGGGAAAACAGTTCCTCATAAAACTAAAAACAAAGTAACCATATGATCCAGCTATCCCACCCCTGGGCGCATACCCAGGCAAAACTATAATTCAAAAAGATACAGGCACTCCTATGTTCATGGCAGCACTGTCCACAAAGCCAAGATGTGGAAGCCACGTAAATGTCCATCGGCAAATTAATGGATAAAGAGGATGTGGTACATACATACTTTGGAAAACTACTCAGCTGTAGAAAAGAATGAAATAATGCCATTTGCAGCAACATGGATGCAACTAGAGATGATCGCAGTAAGTGCAGTAAGTCAGAGAGAGAAAGACAAATAAATACCAAATGCTATCACTTTTATGGGGAATGTAAAATATAACACAAATGGCCTGTCTATGAAACAGAAAGAGATTCACATACATAGAGAACAGACTTGCGGGTGCCAAGGGGGAGGAGTTGGGGGAGGGATGGAGTGGGAGGTTGAGGGTGGCAGATGTTAAGTTTTTATACATAGAATGGATAAACAACAAAGTCCTACTATACTATATGTAATATCCTTTGATATAACAGAACATTGTAAAGTAATTATATTCCAATAAGAAATACCCTATGATAAACCATAGTGGAAGAGAATATTTTTTTAAAAATGTACATGTACGTATAACTGAATCACTTTCCTGTAGAGTAGAAATTAACACAACATTGTAAATCAGCTATACTCCAATAAAAATATTAAAACTGAAAGTCTTAATTTTTTAAAAGAAGTTTAAGGACTTCCCTGGTGGTCCAGTCGCTAAGACTCCATGCTCCCGATGCAGGGGGCCTGGGTTCGATCCCTGGCCAGGGAACTAGATCCCACCTGCTGCAACCAAGACCTGATGCAAGCAAATAAATAAATATTAAAAAAGAAAGAAGTTTAATGTTCACAGCCAAACTTCTCTTTCAGTTTCAGAGCCCCCCCGTCCCCGCTTTCTTCTCAGAGCATGGGACTAGATTTGAGACTATTAACCAAAAACTTTGCTGGGCTGAAACATTGCGGGAAGCTTGTTTCGCCTCCCCTGAAGCAGGCAGATCATCAGTGGGACTTAATGGTTGTGCTTAAGTGAATTCTCCACAACTCGGAAATACTTTAGAAGGCAAACTGAATTCTGGAGGCTTGTCTATCCTGAAAGCTGTGCTCTTCCTCTGGAGTGTCAGTAATTCTGTGGAGGAAGGCAGGGAAGTAGTGATGTGGGCAGTTTCCCGAAGGGAACCCAAGTAGTGCAAAGCCCAGTTCTGCCAGTTGCAGTGGGACCTTGGCCCAGTTACTCAGTTGGCTCTGCCTCAGTTTTCTCATCTGTTAAATGGGGATCATAGCAGTATCTCCTACATAGAACTGTTGTGAAGATTAAATGGGTGGGTGGACTTTAAGGCTCAGGCAATGGTGATACATGATTACTTTCTGCTTCGGTTAACAGGTAGAATGGAAGGTTATATGGTAAAACAGCAGTGTTGTAGAAAACCATTAAACTAGTAGGAATTTCAGGTGGCTCAAGCTATGGGACACCACTTTGCTTTTCAGATGAGCATGACTGCAGGAGGTCAGAGAGTATTTTTCTGTGGAGAAGATTCAGACAAATGCTGACAGCTATTTGTATAGCTGCTGCTGCTGCTGAGAAAGTCACTCAATCGTGTCCGACTCTTTGTGACCCCATGGACGATACAGTCCACGGAATTCTCCAGGCCAGAATACTGGAGTGGGTAGCCTTTTCCTTCTCCAGGGGATCTTTGACCAGGGATCAAATCCAGGTCTCTTGCATTGCAGGCAGATTCTTTACCAGTTGAGCCACCAGGGAAGTCAATGTAGCTTTGCCCAGAGTCAAGGCAACAGATGATCTGACCTGGATGAGTGTTGTCTCTGTGAGACAGTGTGGCTCTCATTGCGGGCTGTGGAGGAGTCTGGAAAAGTGAGCTATTAAAGGAGACAAGTTGTAAAAGGCAGACAGGACGCCCCTTTGGCTCTTACACTATGGTCGAACTGAGAGCAAGGTGCCCGCGGGCTCGGAGACTAATTAAATGACTGCTACCAGCTCTCCTCTGGTGGCAGAAGGTTACTCAGCTGCTAACTCAGGAAGGCTGGGTCTTTCCCACCCTGGCCTTCAAGCCTGGGGCTGCTGCTCAGTGTTTAGCCAGGAAGGCAGGAAGCATCCTCGTGAAGTCCATGTCTCCAGCAGGTCTCCTTGGTCACAGGCAGGAAATGCAGAACAACCACAGGAACCCCAAGCGGGCATCCACACTCAGCATCCCAATGGTTCTCTGCCCTAGACCCAGTAGGTAAGACTGGCCAAGCGCTCACTGTGGCCGGGCTGGACGGTGCTCTGGACAGAAGACTGCCTCTCCAAGTTCTTCAGTGACGCCTGGCTCTAGTGGATTCCACGGGACAGGAGTAGTTGGCTGGCCACCAAGAGAAGTGTCTTCCCTCCACTTATATGTAAAAGTGATTTCCTTTCATCAAAAGCTTATTAGTATCAAATTATAGTAATTAAAGTCAGCTTTAGTCAAAGAATAAAATCCTCTTTCCATCAACACAATTATTTTTGCATATTCTCCTTCAGTCTTAGCCATGCTGTTCATATAGTTTCAAAGATCTGCAACCAGTAGTCTGCAACTTGTAGTTTGGTTTTTACTTGACATTGTCATGAGCGTCATTAGTGTGGCTCTATGATTTCATAATTAATTTTTAGAGCTTTACGACAGATATTCCACCGAGTTACTAGACCATCATTTATTTAGTCATTCCCTCTTAATGAGCACTTGGATCATTTTCAGTGTTTGGCTATGATGGTGACTGCTGTGTGAATGTCTTTGTATTTATAGTTAGTTTCTTCTATTAAATTCTTCTTTAGATAAAATACAGGAGATGCATCTACTGGAATGAAAGGTATACACTTTTTTTTTCTTCTTGATACATATCATCTTCCAAAAGGATTGAACTAATTTATGTCACCAGCCGTATGTGATGGTACCACTTCCTTTCCGATTTCTCTCACACTGGCGACTGCAATACAAATTTGTGTTATTCATTTTTACAGCACCCTAAATCTGCTTCAGTTACATTTCTTGAGTTGTTATTGTCTTCCTCTCTGCGACCCTTCAGTCCAAGAAGTTCTAGCAATCCACCATGCCCTGTTGGCCTTAACCTTCTAAGACATCCCTACAGCCCCCAACTTAACCCTGAATCTGTTGTCACTGATTCTCTCCTTTTTTTATTTAATATTTTATTTATTTATTTTTGGCTGTGCTGGCTCTTTGGTGCTGTGAGGGCTTTTCTCTAGTTGTATGAAGAGGGCCTCCTCTCTAGCAGTAGTGCGTGGGCTTCTCATCGCGGTGGCTTCTCTTGTTGCGGAGTGCAGGCTCTAGGGCATGAGGGCTCAGTAGCTGCCGTTCCCTGGCCCTAGGGCTCGGGCTCAATAGTTGTGGCACATGGGCTTAGTTGCTCTGCAGCATGTGGGGTCTTCCCCGATCAGGGATCAAACCCTTGTCTCCTGCATTGACAGGCAGATTCTTTACCCCTGAGCCACCAGGGAAGCCCTTGTTTTCACTGATTTTTACAGCTGGGTAGAATCTCCTTGCCTGCCCCTGGCACCTGCCAGATTTGATTCTCTTCCAGAACCTCCTAGCATGGCACGTTTTCTGTCTTGTCAACCCCTCCAATTGTTTCAATTAAGGAGTTACTGTTCCATGCTGTCTGGACAGCATCCCACCCTCTCCTGATAGTAAGCACTGATGTAGACAATTAGTGCAAGTGGTAAGGAACATTTACCCATACGCTTGATTATGATGTGCTTTTTCTTGTGGGAGTTGTCTACATCCTTTGCCATTTCATTTATCCACCCATTCATTCACATTCATTCATACCTTAGTGAGTGCTTAAGGTATTCTGGATGGTAGAGATATGACAGTGAAAATGTGCACCCTCATCTCACTCACAGTTTACTGGGGCACACACACTATTAACAAGCAAGCAAGTAACAAGTAATATATCAGGTAGTGATAAAAGCTAAAGAAACAAAAACTAAAGTACAGTAAAAAAAAAAAAAGAAAAGAAAGTGAAATTGCTCAGTCGTGTCCGATTCTTTGTGACCCCATGGACTGTAGCATACCAGGCTCCTCAATACATGGGATTCTCCAGGCAAGAATACTGGAGTGGGTTGCCATTTCCTTCTCCAGGGGATCTTCCCACCCCAGGGATCGAACCCGGGTCTCCAGCATTGCAGGCAGACGCTTTATCCTATGAGCCACCAGGGAAGTAAAGGTAAAGCCACAGTAAAGGGCTAAACTTTTCTCAGCACAAAACTGGATATGGTGTTGCCATTCTGTGTGGGTTAGTCAGGGGAAAATCTCACTGAGAAGGTGACATTGGTCCTGCAGGAGGTGAGGGAGGAGCCCAGTGTATCCCTGGGGGAAAGGCAACCAGGCAGAGGGAAGAGCCGAGCGCAAAGCCCGGACACAAGGTGTGGTCGGCACGTCTTAGAAACAGCAAGGAAGCCAGTGAAGCTGAAACAGACCTGGAGGGTCTGGGCAGCAGCAGAAGGGTGGGGCAGACTGGTGAGAGATAAGATCAGATGTTGGCCTTGTAGGTCACTATAAATATTTTGGCTTTTACTCCTGATTCGAGATGGGAGTCACTGGATAATTTTGAGCTGAGATGTGACCTGTTCTGATTTGTTTCAAAAGGACCACTCTGGCTGCTATGTTGAGTGTATAAATGCAGAATTCCAATCATTAGTAGGCTCTATATATCATCCAGGAGAGAGTTGATGGTTGGATTGGTAGTGGAGGTGAAGGAAGGTGTATTAGATTCCAAACACACAGTCCAGGAAGAATCCACAGTATCTGTTGATGGTTCAGGTCTGCTGTAGGTGAGAAAGAAGCCAAGCATGGTCTCTTTCTATGAAGGTCATGTCCTATGTTAACTTTAAGGAAAGTGTTTCAGTTTAGGAAGATTTGAGGCATGGTGGCAGAGACCACCGCTCAGCTCTTTGGTTTTTACTTCTTTCTTCTTCATGTGTCTTATTCTGAGGAAAGGTTTGTTTCAACCATGTTTGATTGGGGCAACCACGCATAGATGTAGGGGAGAGCGCCGGAGACACACAAGCGTTCACTGTCCCCCATTCTCACACACAGTAGCAGAATTCACAGCAGGTGTGGGGCAGCTTGATGCATCTCTGGGATGAGTATGGGCAGAGGGGAGGTGAGTGGAAGTATCTCCTTCAGGCGAGGGCCAGTCACAAGAGACGACATCTTCCCTCTTTCCTAGCCCACAAGCTCAAACATTGATGTCAGATATGCCGATGACCTGGCTGTTCCCGTGAGCCAAGAACTGTGAAGGGAATGACAGAGGACGCTGAGGTTCTGAGATGACCGGGGGAGCAGATCTGCCCCCTGCCACTTCCCCAGGACTGTTATTTGAGACAGAAAACAATCTTTTTTTAAGCCACAGTTTCTTGGGAGTCTTTTTGGTACAACAGCTTAACCTTTACCCTAATATAAGAGCCAATTCCAGGGACTGCCCTGGTGGTCCAGTGGTTAAGAAACCACCTTCCAATGCAGGGAATATGGGTTTGATCCCTGGTTGGGGAACTAAGATCCCACAGGCCCTAGGGCAACTAAGCCTACATGTCACAACTACTGAGTCCACAAACCACAAGTAAGACCCGACGGACAAATAAATAAAATAACAACAATAAAAAGAGCTAATTCCAAACAAATCAATGAACCAGTGGAAAATGAGAAGGCAGAAAGTGACATATTCCAACCGAGGGAGGAAGCCTGAAGGATCTGATCCTTTGGACAAGTACAGAAAGGAGGAAGACCAAGGCTGAAGCGTCATCCAGTAGCTGGGCACACCAAAAGAAAAGAAAGCTAGCCGCGATTTCCGGTGAGCATGGTGGCAACAGGTTGGCAGTGGTTAACAGAGGGTGGAAAGACATTGGGTGGAGGAGACAAAGAATTCTGGAGTTTTAAGGCAGAGAGATTTTCCCAGCATGAGGCCAATAGGTATTGGGAAGTGCGGCTTGAGGTCAAAAGACTGGAGGGTAAGTCACTTCACTGTGAAGAAGGCAAAACATGAGAAACCATCCTGGGAGAACACATTCTTGCAGTCACTGGGGAGGTGGGTAGAAAGGACCCAGTAGGTCTCTTGAAAAAATATGTCTTTTATTAGCCACACACTAACCTTGATCTATGCTAAGGGAGGTGGGGAGAAGACATCTAACAACCTTTCCCATTAAAGTTAATGGGGAATCTCCTATAAAGTCTAAGGGCAGAGTACGGCATGATGAATCTGTATGATTATTTCATGAAGCTTCCCAAAGATAAATAAGGCTCTTAAGAGACATGTTTATTGGTGAACAATTTATATCGCTGTATGTACCATCAGCTAGAATGTAATACACAATTGCTGAGGAAACGATGACCAAGTTTGGCTCCAGCTGGCGCTGCACCCGTGGGAATGCGGTAAATAACTCCTGAATCTCAATGAAGATAAATGGGCGTGCTGGGTGAACACTGCCAGGGAGCCAACGCGCACCTCCTTACTCTCTTTCAGTGTGTTAGTCACTCAGTCATGTCTGACTCTTTGTGACCCTATGGACTGTAGCCCACCAGGCTCCTCTGTCCATGGGATCCTCCAGGCAAGAATACTGGAGTGGGTTGCCATGCCCTCCTTCAGGGGATCTTTCCAACCCAGGGATCAAACCTGTACCTCCTGCATTGCAGGCAGATTCTTTACTGCCTGAACCATCATTGAAGCTCATATATATATACACATATATATACATAAGAGTATATGTATGTACACACACACATATGTTGGACAAAGAAATGGCAACCCACTCCAGTATTCTTGCCTGGAGAAATGCATGGACAGAGGAGCCTGGTGGGCTACAGTCCATGGGGTTACATGACTTAGTGACTAAACCACCACCACTATACATATGCATTTCAGATTATTTTCCATTATAGATTATTAAAAGATTTTAAATATACTTCCCTGTGTTAATAGTAAATCCTCATTGCTTATTTATTTTATGTAAAATAAATAAAAATACTATATTTTGTGTCTGTTAATCCATAACATCTTATGGAAAAACCTGAATGAACTTTTTGGCCAACCCAATAGATTGGGATCCAACTGAGGTCAGGTCCTTCAAAGCAGAGGCAATGGGTTTTCTGACCCTAATCAGTTGGGTGTGTATGTAGAGGGCTAAAGTTTCTGGAAGAATTGAAGCAGCCAATTAGATACAGGGTGCAGAAAATGGGATGAGGACTGGCTGTCATCATCTCCCTGGTCAGGCTGTGTATGGCAACCTGAGTTGGATGGGGAGGGCAGTGGTGAGAACCGTCTTGTGGAAGCATGACATGGATACTAACTGGGCTGGTGTTAAGCTGGCTGTGCTATATTATTTGCCATAACAATCTTCTCTCACTATAACCATATACCTCTTTGCAGTGATCCTGTAGCTCTTGCCTTCAGGAGATGAAGCCTTTCCCCTACCTCCTGTATCTGGGTTGACCTCATGACCTGTTTTAGCCAACAGAAAGTGGCAGACATGGCATCGTCCCAGGTCTGAGCCTAGGACTCAAGAGGCTGTGTAGATTTTTCTCTCTTGGAAACCAGTCCAGTCCTATGAACACGCCCAGGCTAGGCTTCCGGATGATGAGAGACTAAGTGGACCGGAGCAGAGTCAGACCAGTGGTCCAGGGCAGGCCTCAGAAATGCGAGAGCACAATGACCATCAGCAAAGCCACTAGACAAATACCGCTGTAGCCAGGGGCAGGGGGAAATTTCTGCCTGATGTGTAGGTCAGTGGCACAGCTGATAAACTGGATGGTCAGTCTAGATCCTGTCTCAGAAGGATGACTTCCAGAGCCCCACTCACCTGCGGTCATCATCCCCCAGGAGAACCAGCAGCAATGGCTACACCGCCCACCACACCACCATCTGAGCTGCTTCTGCGAGGTGTGTGCCATGATGGGGGAGCATGGGAAGCTAAGGACCATGGCACAGGCAAGTCTAGATCTGACACCTGACATGGGCTCACTGAGGGACTTAGCCTCCTCGGGCCTCAGTTTCTTCGTCAGTAAAATGGGGCTCCAGGG